>NC_090442.1:903059606-903807939 GCF_031143425.1 Pleurodeles waltl | reverse complement strand
GGCGCCAGGCTGAAAGCGAAGCACAGAGCACGGAGTAATAAAGGGGGCTCCGCAAAACACATATCTCTTTGGAGTGGGACATGCAATTAGAAAACTTTTTGAACAGAAGCACGAGTAGCAACGGAAGTACACTCTTAAAGTATACATTAGTATAGTTCGACTTTGAAACCTTGCCTGGGAATGAGGTAGCAGGGCCTGTTCTTGTGGTGATCCCCGCATGACATACATGAACAATCATATAAAATAACCCAATGCCACTAATAATGCATAGTAGCCTTGCATGGGAATTATATAAATTCACAGGCTATGACTAAGTTATGTTGTTGTTGTGCAATGTAATCTTATTGAGTAATTGTATGGGACAGGGAACAGCTCTTGCTAGTTTGGTAGTTCATGGGAGGGACAGGGCATTAGCCAGTTTTCCACTGAGTTACTATAAGTTATTATAACCCAATGTCATTGATTTTTCTTTTGTATTTGGACTGAATGTTATGGATGAAGATGTGGAGTACTGTATCTATGTAATGATTACTTAAAATACAATAAAATATATTTAAAAAAAATACAAACAACTTTTGTTCACGTCACACAAGAATTTGCACTTTTTATTTAGCATAAAATGTGTTGCCATTAGGAAACTACAGCTTATATAATGTAAAAGGCAACTCCAAAGTTACCCTATGGGAGATATAAGCCTTCCAATAGTGCAAAACGAATTTAAGAGGTTTTCACCATTAGGACATTCTAAGCCTAAGAAAACATGTCCTACCTTTCCGATACATTGCACTGTGCCCTCTGAGCTGTCCAGGACCTACCCTATCATGACCTCTAGGTATAAAAAGGGTAGGTTTGGGCCTGGCAAAAGGTTCATTTTACCAGGTCGACATGGCAATTAGAAAGCTGCATAGACAGGCTGCAGTGTCAGACCTGAGATAGGTTTAAAGGGCTACTTATGTGGGTGGCACAATCAGTGGTGCATGCCCACTAGTAGCATTTAATTTACAGTTGCCTGAAATGTGTAGTGTCACCTTATTAGGAATATACAAGTAAATTAAATATACAAATTTGGGATAAGCAAATGTTATCATGTACTTCAACACTGGTTAGCAGTGTTAAAGTATGCAGAATCCTAAGGAAACAAGATAAGCAAAAATGGAGGAGGAAGGCAAAAAGCCTGTGGGGGGGCACCCAAGACTGGAAGGTCTAATATATCACCCTGCAAGCTGAAAGTGGGGAGAACTACCCAATCCCTTGGGAGTTTTCTTCACTAATGCGGAAGAACCTGAATAGACTATCAGCAGTAGCGTGGTCTGACCCAGGTCCATGTTCCACCGTAAAGTCCATTCCCTGTAGGTAGATGGACCACCTCAATGGTTTTGGATTTTCACGCCTCTTTTCTATGAGCCACCTGAGGGGTTTGTGGTCTGTCTGAATTCATATGTGAGTCCCAAACAGGTATGACCTCTGTGCTTCCAAGACCATAGCAAAGGCCTCCCTTTCAATCACACTCCACCTCTGTTCCCCCGGAAGTAACCTCCTGTTGATTAAAGCTGTCAGTTGGTCTAGGGCCTCAACATTTAACTGTGCTAAGACCACCCCATGCCATGCTCCTAAGCATCTATCTGCACTATGAACTCCTTAGAAAAGTCAGGAGCCTTGAATATGGGTACTGTACACATAGCTTTGACTGTATCAAAGGCTTTCTGCCAGGCCCCTGTCCATTTCACGCATCTGGGCTGCTTCCATGAAGTCGGCTCTGTTAAGGGGGCCAAAAAGGGTACCATATCCCTTAACAAACCTCCTATAGTATATTGTGAGGCCCAGGAAGGCCCTTACCTCAGTCTGTGGTTCAGGCAGTTGCCAGGCATGGACAGTTTCAACTATGGCCTGAACGCACTGCACCTTGCCCTCATCCACCATGTGGCCCAGCTACACCACAAAACCCGGCCGTACCTGGCACTTACTGGTCTTGAAAGTCAGGCCACCTGCTGCAGGGCCTGAAGCACCTTTTGGAGTTGGTACAGGTGTTCCTTCCAGGTGGGCTGTAGACTGCTATGTCGTTCAGGTGGGTGGCACAGAATTACTTCTAAACAACTTAGGCAGCGGAGGACTAATGTTCTGCACAATCAGTAACTTCCCCTATGCATACAAGCTTGTTGCCTACCGCTATAGGTTGGCTACCAAACAATCCAACATCAGAAGTTTTATATCAAATCAGAGAGGAAACAATCAAATTATTTAGTCCAACAAACAAACTGTAGGAGATTGTTATATCATTTTAATTCAAATAAGTTCTTTGTTCATCACTTCTTCATATATGAGCAGCCATACGAACAGCCAATGTGTTTCGCTCACAATACACTCCACTAACAGTGTTGCGTCAAAGAATATCCTCGAAAAAATGAATGTATCCTCATGTTTATTTAATTTAACACAGCAACTGTTCAAATGCAGCATGTGAAATACACATGACTATCCTTAAGATTGCAAGCAAGGTCCACAAAAACTTGATTTGTAAACCATGGCTACATCTATTGTTGTATTTAAGATTTCACATATACTCTTTGATGCAACACTGTCAGTGTCATTTATCGTTTGTGAGTCCTGATGAAGCTCAAGTGTGAGCCAAACACGTTGGCAGTTCATATGGCTTCTGCATATGAAGAAGCGATGCATAAAGAACTTATCTTAATGAACATTATTGGAACAGTTTCCTAAATTGTGTTAGGCGGCACAAAATGTCTCCTTCCCAACTAGAACCCTTTTGACCAACCTCTGAAAGGTGACAGGGTCATTCTTCTATCCAAAGAGCCTCATCCCTAAACTGCAAGGGGCCCTTTGAAATCAAGAAGGCAGACCTCTGCTTTCCCCCTCAGTCAGAGCAATTTGCCAGTACCATGATGTCAAATGAAAAGTACAAAGAAATATGGCAGCGGCCAGTCTGTCTATGAGCTCATCAGCTCAGGGTATGGGGTGTGTGTCAGTCTTGTAGGAAGAAAAACATTTGTCATAATCATCCCCCACCACATAACTGGCCACCAGGTCCTTGGGAATGTGGACCTTTTTAATTTCCTTCAGGCACTACAGTCATGCTCCCACCAAAGCTGCTGGAATCTGTGTTTACTTTCAGTTCAAGCTCATTGAGGCATCTTTCATGAGCCAAATGTTCCAAACCTTGTTACTCTTCCATGGCCAGTTTCTTCTCCTTCATCCTGAGCTTGTCCATCTCCAGCCTGCAGACTCTCTCTCTCCATCCCTTCCCCCAGCTCCTCTGGGGACAAGAAACTTCACTTTGGGGGTCAAGTCATCCCCCTCAACTGCAGATGTTATCACTGGAAGGTCCTCTCCAGGCCCTTCCATTGCATTGTCCTCTTCTGTGGCTTCAGCTAGTGACTGATGGGCTTCTGCCCCGGTCCGCAACCCTTTTTTAATCTCTTTCCTATAGTGCTCTATGCAGAAAGTTGCATTTCCATGCAGACCTCCTTGAGCTGGGCCACAGTGTAGACATTCATGTTGGGCTACTCAAATTCCGTCATTGCAGGTGTGCCCCTTCCTGCATAAAATCCGTCCTCCCTATAATGCACGTATCCTTTCCCCATGATACAAGGATGGTTGCATTGGTGCAAGGCAGCAGTTTGTGCACCCATGCAGGCAGAGAGCAGGAATGTGCCGTATAATGGTGATTAAGATGTATTCCTTCCCTCTCCCTTTCTGAAAGTCGTAATGGGGCCTGCAGGGCCGTCGCCAGCACTGCGGTGACCTCCCTGTAGGGAGTTTGGCAGATGGAAACATCTGTCGTCAAAATCATAATTTTGGTTCTGCCACTGCTTGTTTACATCAATCGCTATTTTTTCACTTTTTGACCACGAGTGCCTCAATTATGATTACAATCTATTTGTTTTGACTACAAAGTGCACGTTTCTTATTTTCTGTGGTGTACTATTATGGCAATGGTAATAACAATGAATATTTCCGCTGTGACTGATAATAACCACAGCAGCAGACCCATTTAAACACAGGTTTTTAATTATTTCTTTATTTTTCTTTGGAAATGTTTCTGATGTTCATGTTTGTGGTTACAGATGCAGCATATGATGTTTAGTAACAAGTAAAACGTCTACAGTTGATCTCCTTCTGATGATATGTCCTAGCGTTTCTTTCTCAATCCTAAATTATGTATTTGTGATCTGTAGATCGATAGATTTATTCCAGAACCACTGATGAATCACTTTCCAGTACTGGATTTTCAGATTCATCAAAATGCTGCATTTATGATTATATATCTATAACTGATCTGACAAATCCCTAATAAATATTCAGAGTCAATTCATGAATTAATGAGAGACACTGCCTAGGAAAACAGTGTTTGGCGTTCCCTTGTCTCTTTTTTTCGGCTGTTACACATGGATTGCAGACGTGACATTTTATGGCCTCCCGACTTTGGATGGTTTGCTCGTAAATTGCTTTTTTATGCAATACATAATTCTGGCAGAAATTCTTCTTCTTAGCCCCCTTTAAAAAAGAAATGGCTGTAAGCATCACAACCATATTATCATCAGTATGACTTAGACTTAAATTACTTACAGTAAGGTGAAACCAGTATTAACAGCTTCTGTGCAACAACTACGTTTATATTTGGCATCATCTTCTGCACTTAAATTAGAATTCAACCAAATTACATTTTATAGTACTTTACTGTACCTCCCGGCAATCCATATTCGCTGTGGGGCAGTTTAATTCATCGGATTCTGAAAGGCACATCTTTCTGAAACACTAGGACCTCCGGCTTTATCATAAACACGTGCTCTGAGCTCAGTCAGAGCCAAGAGCCTGTTTTTATGCCTAAGCACTGTCTAAAAAGATGTGCGGGATAGAAATTATGCAATCAGAATGTCGTAGATTTTACTCCCTTAATCATTGGCAGAATGGCCAGAGACCTGAAGAGGAAACAAGGAGAATTACACATATTTTCAGTGCCTGCCCAGGGTCACTCACACAAGCTTCCAAGGCACTTTGCCACATATATTTCCAGATTTTAGCAGGATATTTGTAATTTTCAATTTAAACTTCCTGAGGTATTGATTTCCTCAAATAATTACCATTGATAGGGTTATGTGTGGATGAGACAATGGACTAAAAGAGTATGGGGCAAGAGTTTGTTTTAATAGTACCACTCTTGGGATGCATATTATTTAGTAGCAATTGGAAGTCGAAGATGTTCCAGCTGCTGAAATAACCAGCTAGGATTCATGAGCTAGAGCATTGTTATCCGTTTTGTAATTTATCCTTAAAATGTCTGATCAAATCTGGAAATGTTTGAGAATTTTATTGAACTGGGAAAGAATAATCAACTTCAGAGCTTATTCTTGCCTCAAGGTTAATTTTACATTCTTATTGGATGCCTACAATTATTACTATTATTTCATACCTAAAATTGCCATCCATATTCTCCTATTGTTTATAGGTAAGAACACCTATAGATGAACAATACTTGCTATATGTCTGAAATATAGCTGATTATTTTGAAAGTCCACATAACTCAAACAATTACCGAAATACAGTTGGTAGTCTCCTGCCAATTACTGCTAGTGTTCCTCAACAATGTGCATAAAAAAACTTGTCTCCCCTTTTTCAAGTAACATTAGGTGCACCTACAGAAAGCCAGTTCATCTTCCCTGCGCTCCAGAGAAATCTTTGAAACACCACATGGGTCTTATAAAGTACATTTTGTTTTGGCAATTTAAGCGACACATCTAAGAAGGCTTACGAAAACCTAAAAGAGGAACATATTTTGAATACTTAATGCCCCAAATTTATCTTAGACCATCTGCACTGTCATCGACAATTCGGCAAAATAAAGGACTATATAAATACCTGACACTTTATGGACCTTCTCCATTGTCTACAGTCAGTAAACTGAGTTTTGAAGCTTGCTCATATGTTTTTATTCAGTTCAAATCTTGACACACAAAGATCGGTTATTCACAAACTGCTATTACAACCCAGAGATTCCATCAGGTCAGACAGAGGAAGAAGAATAAAGTTAACCTTTTAAAAAGCTTTTCCACACCATCATTAGAGTAACATGAACTTGTAAAGATGCTTCCAATGGAACAACATTCTGACTTTAGTAGAACTGCCCTACTAAAGTCACTTGAGTGGAAACTTTCCCCATTTGATCATAGATACCTTTATATAAATAAGACTGCAATGGTCTCACCATTGCTATTAGCACCTCAAGGACAGGAAACTAAGACATCTCCCAAACATATGTTCACTGCTGATGTAACCCACCGGAACTTGAGCTTTGTCAGCTTTTCATCCTAGTTAATGATAACACTTCAATCACTGGATCAGAACTACACAGAGATTCAATTTTATCTTGATATAATACTGGGAGAGCTATTCCAGACAAAAGTACATCAATAATTACCACAGAAGAGATATTCTTCTGCTTAGCTCAGGAATTAATGAAGCCTTTTAATGCATACCCTTATCATCATATATTATTTTTCATCTGAGGTCATATTTATTTTATTGTATTCTATTCTGTGGTGATTTATAAAGCGCGTACCTACCTGAAGGCTTCCTAGTGCGAGTGAATCACAGTGTGTGATGGTGAGTAGTGCTGGACAGATTAGTTAATGGGGATATAGCCAAGTCTTGGGCGTTTTCCTGAAACAAATCTTATTAGCTTTGTTTCTCAGGTTGACTAGCATAGAGTTCCAGAGTTTTGAGATCAAGTACGAAAAAGTTCTGCCTCCCCATCTGGAATTCGAGGCACCTTTAACGCTTGCTTCTTGGAAGATAAACCAGTCTTATAATCCTAGGCACCTCATATTTCTGAACTTGAGAGAAAGGGAAATGAGGCAAAATATTTGTACACTTGGAGGTTCCTCTGCACCTCCCTAATGAATAAAGATGATATAAAACAGCCTAAATAAACATTCTTAAATATCAATGTCAGGTGAATATGACGGAATGAAAAGAATAAATATGCACGTGTACTTGGCAACAACATTCTCTGTTTGCACATGATCATAATAATACTGAAAAATGTGAAATCTGAATAGCAGGAGGTATTGCGTAAGCAGGTGTTGTCCTTTTTTTAGTCCCACATTGGCAGCTGAGAACAGAAATGGATGCAAACATCCATTTTACTTGTGCATTACATTTGGTAATAATTCCCTTAATATCTAAACGGTACACAATGCAATCCACTCTTCCACATTTTAATTTTGTATTCCAGTTTATGGAAATAGCTAATTTATTATTTTGGGATGATAAATAAGGAAAAGGCTGATGAAAGACACTTTACCATTTAAGAGTTACACAAAGAGTGCTGATGCGCCTAAAGGCTCTTGTTATGTGGTGCATACTGGACAGCAAATCATGCCTACTCTGTCATACACAAAAGACATGGCACCAACCGGAGCATCTCACATATTGTGGCTCACTTAAAGGATTCAATGAAATTCCTAGAGATATTAGTTTATGTATTTCTAGACAGGTTTATATGGTTATCCATGTCTAAAGTGTTTCTCAGTGCTATGATTGGAGTTCTTCCGATATGGTGTGCTAACTCATTAACAGAGAGAGTTAACCCCTTAGCTGCTGGCCCTTTCCCCCCCCAGTGCTGAGCCCTTTTTTGGCTATTTGGGGTACTTCGCGCTTAGGGCTTCATAACTTTTTGTCCACATAAGCTAACCACGCCAAATTTGCGTCCTTTTTTTCCAACATCCTAGGGATTCTAATGGTACCCAGAGTTGGTGGTTTCCCCTGGAGGAGACCAAGAAAATAGCCAAAATACAGTGAAAATTTTGTTTTTTCCAAAAAAATGGGAAAAAGGGCTGCCGAAGAAGGCTTGTGGTTTTTTCCCTGAAAATGCCATCAACAAAGAATTTCTGGTGCTGAAATCACTATCTTCCCACCTTTCAGGAACGGGCAGACTTGAATTAGAAAACCAAATTTTTCAACACAAATTTGGCATTTTACTGGGACATACCCCATTTCTACTATATTTGGTGCTTTCAGCCTCCTTCCAGTTAGTGACAGGAATGGGTGTGAAACCAATGCTGGATCCCGGAATGCTAAACATTTCTGAAAACTAGACAAAATTCTGAATTCAGCAAGGGGTCATTTGTGTAGATCCTACAAGGTTTTCCTACAGAAAATAACAGCTGAAATAAAAAAATATTGAAATTGAGCTGAAAACAACAGCCATTTTTCTTTATGTTTTACTCTGTAACTTTTTCCTGCGATGTCAGATTTCTGAAAGCAATATACCGTTTTGTCTGCTGGACTCTTCTGGTTGCGGGGATATAAAGGGCTTGTAGGTTCATCAAGAACCCTAGGTACCCAGAGCCAATAAATGAGCTGCACCCTGCAGTTGGTTTTCATTCTATACTGGGTATACAGCAATTCATTTGCTGAAATATGAAGAGTGAAAAAGAGGTATCAAGAAAACCTTTGCATTTCCAAAATGGGATCAAGATAAGGTTTTAAGGAGCAGTGGTTATTTGCACATCGCTGAATTCCGAGATGCCCATACTAGCATGTGAATTGCAGGGCATTTCTCAAATAGACGTCTTTTTTACACACTCTCTTATATTTGGAAGGAAAAAATGTAGATAAAGATAAGGGGCAATAACACTTGTTTTGCTATTCTATGTTCCCCCAAGTCTCCCGATAAAAATGATACCTCACTTGTGTGGGTAGGCCTAGTGCCCGCGACAGGAAATGCCCCAAAACACAACATGGACACATCCTATTTTTTTTATAGAAAACACAGCTGTTTTTTCCAAAGTGCCTACCTGTAGATTTTGGCCTCTAGCTCAGCCGGCACATAGGGAAACCTACCAAACCTGTGCATTTCTGAAAACTAGAGACCTAGGGGAATCCAAGGAGGGGTGACTTGTGGGGCTCGGACCAGGTTCTGTTACCCAGAATCCTTTGCAAACCTCAAAAAGTGGCTAAAAAAACAAGTTTTCCTAAAATTTCGGTGACAGAAAGTTCTGGAATCTGAGAGGAGCCTCAAATTTCCTTCCACCCAGCATTCCCCCAAGTCTCCCGATAAAAATGATACCTCACTTGTGTGGGTAGGCCTAGCGCCCGCGACAGGAAACGCCCCAAAGAGCAACGTTGACATATCCACATTTTTGGAAGAAAACAGAGGTGTTTTTTGCGAAGTGCCTACCTGTAGATTTTGGCCTCTAGCTCAGCCGGCACCTAGGGAAACCTACCAAACCTGTGCATTTCTGAAAACTAAAGACCTAGGGGAATCCAAGGAGGGGTGACTTGCGGGGCTCGGACCAGGTTCTGTTACCCAGAATCCTTTGCAAACCTCAAAAAGTGGCTAAAAAAACAAGTTTTCCTCACATTTCGGTGACAGAAAGTTCTGGAATCTGAGAGGAGCCACAAATTTCCTTCCACCCAGCGTTCCCCCAAGTCTCCCGATAAAAATGATACCTCACTTGTGTGGGTAGGCCTAGCGCCCGCGACAGGAAATGCCCCAAAACACAACGTGGACACATCACATTTTTTCATAGAAAACAGTGCCTACCTGTGGATTTTGGCCTCTAGCTCAGCCGGCACCTAGGGAAACCTAACAAACCAGCACATTTTTGAAAACTAGAAACCCAGGGGAATCCAAGATAAGGTGACTTGTGGGGCTCAGACCAGGTTCTGTTACCCAGAATCCTTTGCAAACCTCAAAATGTGGCTAAAATAACACGTTTTCCTCACATTTCGATGACAGAAAGTTCTGGAATGTGAGAGGAGCCACAAATTTCCTTCCACCCAGCGTTCCCCCAAGTCTCTCGATAAATATGATACCTCACTTGTGTGGTTAGGCCTGGTGCCTGCGATAGGAATAGATCACACAACGGTCAATGTTGGTCCTTACGTGAGGCAGCTGTTGACCCTGGGGTGATCCATTCCTGACACAGGCACTAGGTGTAGGCACTCAAGTGGGGTAGTGTTTTTATCAGGACTGGTGAGGAGTCACTGGGTGGTAGGAATGTTGTGGATCCCAGCATATTCCTGTAGTTTGTGTGACAGAAATGCGAGAAAAATTGAGTTTTTTTTCAACATTTCAGCTTTGCAGGGTATTCTGGGTAAGAAAACTTTGGGGAATCCACACAAGTCACACCTCTGTGGACTCCCCCGAATGTCTAGTTTCCAGAAATGTTTGGGTTTAGTGTGTTTCTCTATATGGCCGCCGAATCCAGAACCAAAAACACAGGTGCCTGCCTTACAAAACCAGTTTGTTTTGCCATAGACAATTTTGATGTCTCCACAATATGATTTGGGTGGTGGAATTTGGGGCTGAACTAAATTGGGGAGCTCCCAAGAGAGCACTCTCTCTCTGCTTGCCGCCGCATTCACCTGCTCTCTGGGTTGGCCTAACCCACTATTACCCAGTTGCACGAACAGCTTGCGAAGGGACAGCAGGACTGTCCTCATCACCTCCCTCATAATGTACTGGAAGAAGAGTTATCGAATGGGACTCCTCTGACTGAAAAATCACTCCCAGAGTCTGCGCCATTGTCCTATCCCTCAGATGCTGTCTCAGTATCTGATCCTATGTCAGAGCGGTCCTCTATAACCCGAGTGCAGGCAGCAGTCATCCATCAAAATGCCATCTCTGCTATTGGCTAAACTGTTGCTCTAAAACACTAGCCTACATAGACAGTCACAAAATCGATGGTGTGTGTGAGATACGTGCAACAGTAGAGGCCACCTTACCTGCGCTTCTTCCCTCAATCAGCACGTACTTTCAAGACACTCAAAAAACACCTTGTCACATACCATTCGTCACAGTCTTTAGCACCTCCTGCGCCCAGTCCAACAATCATTATTGGTGCTCCCACTCCCTCCTCCTCGGATTCCCTCATTACCACCCAGCAAAAGTGCCCTTCATCTCTCCATAGACTTTACTAATGTACTCAGCTATTTACATAAAATACAGATTTGCTCTTTGCAGTAGGCATATAAACCTTCTGCGCTTCTTTATGGCACTAAAACTGCCACTAGACAAGTCGGACCCTTTTCCCCCCAGGGAAACCACACACATATTGACAAAAGTGATATATATATGACAGCCAACCACCTGAAACTCAACTCAAGCAAAACCGAAATAATCCTCTTTGGCCCACACAAAAACACCTGGGACCCCTCATGGTGGCCCACCACGCTAGGCCCTGCACCCACCCCCGCCAACCACGCACGCAACCTCAGCATCATCCTAGACTCCTCCCTCTCGATGACCCAACAAATCAACGCTCTTACCTCCTCATGCTTCAACACACTCCGTATACTGAAAAATATTCAAATGGATCCCCACAGAGACCAGAAAAACTGTCACTCACGCACTCATCAGCAGCAGGCTTGATTACGGAAACGCCCTCTACGCCGGCACCACTCTAAAACTCAAGCGCAAACTACACGCATCCAGAACTCAGCAGCACGACTCATCCTCGACCTCCGCCGACACGAACATATCTCTCCACACCTCAAATCCCTCCACTGGCTCCCCATTGACAAAAGGATCACCTTCAAGATCCTCATCCTCGTACACAAATCACTCCACAACACAGGCCCTGCCTACCTCAACGAGAGTCACCTTCCACACCCCCACACGAAACGTCCGCTCAGCTGACCTCTCTCTCGCCTCTGTCCCCGCATCAAACACACCACCACCGGGGGCAGATCCTTCTCCTACCTTGCACCCAAAACCTGGAACGCCCTCACAACCCACCTTTGCAAGACCCAAAACCTACTTCTTTTCAGGAAGGGCCTCAAAACCTGGCTTTTCGAACAGTGAACCTCCCAGCCCCTTTCCCTCCCCCCGTAACCCCCCCCACCCAGCGCCTTGAGACCCTCACAGGTGAGTAGCGCGCTTTATAAATCTCTTTGATATAGATCTACCTCTATATATATATATATATATCTATCTACATAGTTATATCTATAGATATATCCATGTACCTAGATATATCTATCTACATAGATATATATAGATCTATATATACATCTATTTTTTTTTAGTTGTTGTATGGTTTCCTTGGGGGCCAAAATGGCTGCTTCCTGCTTTGATGGGGAAAACACCTTTGAAACGTCAGCGCGCCTCGCGGCGCGCTGACGTCACAAAGGGGCGGGTGGAGGGCGGGGGGAGACACGGAAGCTTCCGTGTCTCCCGAGGGAAGTTTAAAAAAAAATAAAAAATCCTCGGGTGCAACGCACCCGAGGATTTATTAATACCCTTCCTGGTGTCGGCCTCTGGTCGTGACCTGCACCAGGGAGGGTGTGTGGGCGTCGGCCAGTGGCCGACGCCCGCACCTAAAAGGTTAAAGGCTAGCCAGATAGACTAAGGACCCCTGCAAATATCAGACAATGTTCTTTAAACCCAGAGATTTACCTAAACACAAGTTTCACTAGTTCAGTCTTGACGTAGTTCTTGAATTGTTTGCGGTTGTGTCACACCATGAGTCAAGGGTTTGAGGCATTCTACAGTGAGGCGGGCATGATTCTAATGGAAGTTTTTCTAAATTTCTTCTGTTTAATACTTCACTGGTTGATACCAGGCTCTGAAGATAATCTGGTACTCTGCCCAAATGGGTTGTATGCATGTTGCTGGCGACCGAGACACTTGACAGTATCAGAAGACTTTGAAGTGTCTACATTGCTGTATAATGTGATTACCTCAACTAGGATTCAAGCTCATTGTAGCTGCCTGGTATTGACGTTTATGTATACTGTCAGTAAATTTCCTTGGGATATGAATTTGTAATGGTATTCACTTGCAACACCATCCAAGGGCTCTTTCCAGGCTCACGGAAATTTTATAAGTGCATTTAATTTCCCTCTTGCTAAGGCAGTCCAATTATAGAGAAGGTAATTTTGCTTAATTATTTAGTTAGAGGGTCTGTAAAAATATGCATGGTACCTGAATATAAACTTCAAAATGTCATTTGACACTATTACAGTAGTCAAATATTGTGACCTTAAAAATGTAATGAGACAGAATACCAAAGGTAGATACACTGTTTTCTATAATGCTGACTATAGCTATGTTAAAAATATTGTGCATTTAAATATTGTGGTGTTGTGGTATATATTATAGTTTACATGGTATTTTCATTTGTGTATTTCTGTGTGTGTGTGTGTATGTATATATATATATTATTTACCTAGTGGTGGTCATCACATCATCACTAGTCAGTGATAGTTAGGACCATGCTTCAATAGAGAAGTGTTTTTTGACTTGCCTATATCTTTGGTGCCATTTGACGAATCTTCACAAGTTTTTCCTAAAAAAGTGTTGTGGTGATTCTTGTCATGAAAGTTTTGGGGTGATCCATCTAGCAGGGTCGAGAAAATGGGGGTGTCAAAAAAGATGTGTTTCCCATGTTAATTTCCATAGGAGCTTTAGACAAGACTGCAGCCCAAACCACTGGACGGAATTACACAAAATTTGGCAGAAAGGAAACGTTTGGTACGCAGATTGTGCTTTTGTTTATTTATTGTAAATACATTCAGTAGTTTTTGAGAAATTTAGGGAAATCCAAACTTATATATCTCTGGCCACTGTGACTTTGCAATTATTTCGTGAATATTTAGCAAAAATTAATGAATTTTCACGAATGTGCATGCAAAATGAAGCACTTTAATTGGCTGCCCATAGCTGCCATTTTATTTCACTGGACACGGTCCGAGAGGTAGAAATCCTAATTGAAAGTAGCATAAGGGGCCAGGGGGAAGGTACCCTAACCCCAAGGTTGTGAAATAGGTGTGTGTTAGGGGCAATTTAAGGGTATTAAATAATTTTTCATCCCCATGCGCGATTTTCATGAAACTTTGTTAAGTTTCACAAATCTTCACAAATTATTCACAAACTTTTTGAGAATAGAACAAAATTTTAAAGGAAAACCACAGACTCATTCATACACTAATTTGTTCACTCATACATGCTCTCAGAGACTCATGCACCCACTCACACACCTACTCGGACACTCATGCACCCACTCATGCACCTACTCACAGATCTACTTACAGAGACAGGTCCTGTGGCCAACCTGTGCTGTGTACGGCCAAAGGACGTGTATGGCCCTAGTTGGGTGGTTATCAGGACTTGGCTAGAAAGCCTGGCTGCAGGATAGGCCTTGCGACAAACCCCCGCTGTGCACGGCTGAAGGTGTGTGCAGCTGGGTGTGGAATTACGTTTAGTAATTAAAAGTAATTTATGTTAAATAACCATAGTAATTCACCAAAAAAAACAAAGGTTACAGGGCTGTTATAGTTAGGGCTCGAATTATAGTTACTTGATAGAACTCTAACTATAACTGCTGAATTTCTGTGGTTTTGTACGAGTAAATTCAGAACCTAACTAAAACATCCATGTAACCATCCGTGTTTTTCAGTGAATATATAAACCATAGAAATACAGCAGTTATAGTTAAGAGTTCTTTCAAGTAACTATAACTCACACCCTACGGTAACTATAACTTGTATGTATATATACATATATATCTGTATAGAAATATATATATAAATATATATATATATTCAATGACAAAACCAAATGTTACAGGGAAGTTATAGTTAGGACATATAATTAAAAAAAATCTATAAATTCACAAAAAAAACAAAGGTTACAGGGCAGTTATAGTTAGGAGCTGAATTTACTTGCACAAAACCATATACATTTAGCAGTTATAGTTATAGTTAGCTCAAGTAACTTTAACTCGTGCCCTACGGTTTTTTTTCTAAATAATTTTATAGTAAATGTTACACTGATATTATCAATGATGTTATCAAAGATGTCATGAGTAATGTAATATGTAGGGTAATTAGCAGCCATGGCGAGGGCTTAAGTTATAGTTGCCTTAGGGCAGAAGTTATATTTTCTTGAACTAGCCATAACTATAACTACATTTTTATGGTTTGTGTGAGTAAATTCAGATCTTAACTATAACATACCTGTAACCTTTGTTTTATTAAGTGAATGTCTATGTTTAAAAAAAAAAAAAAATCCTAACTATAATGTCCCTGTAACCTTTGTTTTTTCCTGTGAATTTCTATGTTTTTTGTAAACGTAAAGTAATTTTAAGTACTGCATGTTAATGCAATCACGGCGAGCAGAGCCTCCAGCCATGCATGCTGGGGGTTGGCTGCATGGTGCATCAACCTGCTATAACTACCCAACCCCATGCCAGGCACAGCCTTTGGCAGTGCTTGGCGGGGTTGGAGGCTTTGCATTACGGGAGCTGACTGCATAGGGCAGCCAACCTGCTATAACTACCCAGCCCACACCTCGCATGGCCTTTGGTGATCCATGGTAAAGGTTGGCACCAGGGCCTGTTCTGCAGCCAGGCCCTGCGTCCAATTACCTATAACCCCACAACCCCACATGCATGAGTATCTGAGTTAATGTGTGTGTGAGTGGGTGCATGGGTCTGTGAGTGGGATTGTGAGTGGTTCATGAGTCTCTGAGTTGATATGTGTGTAGATGCATGACTCTATGAGTGGGTCTGTAAGTGGTGGATGCATGACTGAATGGGTCTGTGAGTAGGGATGTGAGTGTCTGAGTGGGTCTGTGTGTGGGTGCATGAGTGTCTGAGTGGGTCTGTAAATGGGTGCTTGAGGGTCTGAGTGGGTCTGTGAGTGGGTGCATGAGTGGGTGTGTCAGGGTCTGAGTGGGTCTATGAGTGGGTGCATGAGTATCTGAGTAGGTCTTTGAGTGGGTGAATGAGTGTCTGAGTGGGTCTGTGAGTGGGTGCATGAGTGTCTGAGTGTGACTGCAAGTGCCTGAGTGGGTCTGTGAGCAGATGTGTGAGGGTCTGAGTGGGTTTGTGAGTGGGCATTTGAGTGTCTGAGTGGGTCTGTAGTGGGTACATGAGTATTTTAGTGGGTCTGACAATGAGTGTGTGAGTCTCTAAGTGGGTGTGTGAGTGGGTACATGAGTCTCTGAATAAGTATGTCAGTGGGTGCATGAATCTCTTAGTGCATCTATTGCATCTAGTGAATGAATTAGTTTCTGAAAGAGTCTGTGAATGTTGTAAAAATATTTTGGCACTGTTCACGAATTCATTCCAACGTTATATGGAGGGGCATGCTGAAAGTCACGACTTCATGAATATTGCACTTTTTCTTGACATATGCTACTCATCTGATGTCCCTCAAATCCCCCTACATTAGGACATGTGGCAGATTATGAGTTTGGCGGTCCCAATGCAGGACCGTCAAACTTGCAGGGAGAACACCACTGCCATGGCAGTGGTGTCCCCCCTGCCCTATTACAAGATTTATGCCGGTCTGACATGGCTGGCCTGTGGAAACCTTGAAATAGAGCATTTCCAGAGGTCAGACAGGCGGGAACAGGCGGGAACAGTGCTAAGAGATAGCACTCGGCTCCCTTAAAGGAGCAGAATGCTGTCTCAAAACACAGAGGAGGCCAACCAGCACCCTCGTAATGTGCACGGTCTTCAAAGCAGACAGTACGCAGTTCGACAGTGCTGGGCAGGGGGGGGGCTGCACTGCCCATGGCATGGGCATTGACAGTGCAGGGCCCCCCCTGTGGCTCCCAGCACTTCTTCTCCATCAGACTTTTCATGTTGGGGAAACCGCCATGACAAAACTGGCAGAGAACAAGGTTGTAATCAGCAGGGCGGTGCTGAGTTCAGTGCTGCCCCGGCTGATTACAACTAGGACCTCCCTCAGCACACCGAGATCTTGGATCCTGGCAGAGATGATGATCTGTTGGCGGGTCTGCCTGCCAACCTCGTAATGTGGCGTTTAGATTGCCACAGCTGTGGCAGTCCAACTGCCACTGTGAGTCTGACAGCTTTGTGACCACCAGACTCATAATCAGGCTCATAGGATCAGGGTACGCACAACCTCACCGCTTATGCAACTTTCTGCCATTTCATTTGAGCCCTGGGGACTGTTCCGATCAACTAAAATCACAGCAGAAACTCTCTGCTCAGGTTGCACCCAACCAATCACAGCATTTGTAATGGCATGCTTATTAGCGAATTCGCCACTATCGTCATAGATTTTTTGCAAAAGTTCTGCAGCGCTAGATATACAAATTTGGATTTCCTTTAATTTCTCGAGAAAGACTGACCAAGAATACACCAAATAACAAAAAGCACAATTTGTGAAAAATAATCTAGCTTTCTCTCAAATTTGGTGTAATTCTGTCCAGCAGTTTGGTTGCAGTTGTGTTCAAAACTCCTATAGTAATTAACATGGGAACTGCACTTTTTGTGACCGCCCCCTTTTTCTCAGCCCTGCTTGACAGATCACCCAAAACTTTTCATGTGCAACAAGAATCACCGACACACTTTTTTTTCAGAAAATTTCGTGAAGATTTGTCAAACAATGCCAAAAAATGCTTTTCCTAGGGAAAGACGGTCCTAACTATAACCACCTACTGATGACCGCAGTATGGTTTTCAGGTTGATTTGTATTGGGTGGGTGGGTATTTTTTTCAAATGATATTAAAATAGTTAAAATGTTTTAAAAATAATTTTACACCATTTTTCATTATTTAACATATATTTATATGTTAAATATGTAAATCCTGGTTTGATTCAGTTTGTTAATTTTTCAATTTGTATTTTGGTTTATTTCAAGGGCTGTGGAGTTTTTTTTTTTTTTTTTTCAAAGTTACTGTAATTCGTTTTAAAATAACAATTTTAAAGGTCATTTATTATATATCATTTTTTATTTCTGCCACTTTAACTATTTTGTTAGGGGTTTCTTTTGGGGGAACTGGCTGGAATTTAAAAAAAATCAGTGCAGTAGAAAAATAAATATTTAAGTTGAATAAAATATTTAAATAAATATATTTAATGTGCGTCAGATGTTTTTGTAATATTGTTGAGCTTGTTTTTAATTTTGTGGGTTATTTTTCATTTGATTTTAGATGATGTGTGAAACAGATAACAGATTACAAAAAAACAATAGTAACAAAATAAAATGATTTGTTAACAATAAAATAAAAGTAAAGGATAGTATACATTTTCTATTTTGTTAGGTGCATATGTCGAACCATTCATGTTAAAGGCACTACTTTTGTAAGGCTCTTGAGGCCTTCATCCTTCATCATCTGCTTCCATCAGAAGAAATTTATTTTTAAACAATAATTTTAGGATATAGAGGGAAATGTTTCGCTGTATCCTAATCACTGTGATGTGTGGCATGCGCAAAGCACTGATGTGGCAGTGATTGAAAGTAAAACCAGTTGGAACCTTTAGGAACCATTAGAAACCCACAAGCACTGATCTGAGCAGGAGAGGCACCTCTGGAAAGGAGACACTCCCTTTTCTAGCTGTACCTCTTCCCAGTGGATGCTAGCATGAGGATTACTCCAGGAGCATGATCCCCAGGAAGAGATTGTCAGGAAATGCATTGGGGAAAGTGCGCCCCTCCCCCGATCATGGTCCAGTAATACCCCTTTAAACTAAATAAATAAGTGCCTAATATAGAGTATGATGGATGGATACTCTATCATAAACAGAACGGATATCCCATCCATCTTATTATATGTGCATTAGGGTATAACATACTTGTAAAAATGCTAAAAGCCCACTGGATACTAGGTAAAAAGAAAATGTTTTAAAAAGTGATGGGGAGCCCATTTTTACATGGGACTATAATGGCCCCAAAAGCCTTTTACTGCCCTATCTGGGTGAGAGTGGCATTGACATCCAATCTGCCCCTTAAAAGAGCAGGAGGACAGCTAGACACAAGTGAAAATGTAAAAATCAGAGCTGGGATGGTCGATGCAGCACTGAGCTGTGCTGCCCCCTGCCATGACAAATCCACCAGTCTTGCTGCCACCTCTGAAGGGCAGTTATGGGGAGAATGTGTACCACAGATCTGGCCCCTATGGAGGGCAGAGAGTCCACCAGACACCAGGGATTAAAAAATAATGGACCAATATCCATGTGAATGCCACATTATCTTTCTAGGGTCTCAGTTTTTATCTGTTCCTGTTGTAAGTGGTAGTCCCTGGCACACAACTGGGATACCGATTTTATTGGAGAACTTTGAGAATTATGGTTGGTATGAACAGAGTGGATTCTCACAAATTCCTGAACTTTTCCTCGCCCTCCCAGAAATGTGAGGAAATGCATGATATTAGCCAACATGTAAGGCTTCCAGAGCATTTAGTGTTAGAATTTTCATGAGAGTTTTAGTTTTCAAAAATGTGTGGAATTAGTAGGTTTTCTGAAGTGGAGATGAGCCAGAGCATAAATTCTGCAGCTATAAACACCACAAAAAATGGCTCATTTGCAAGGCAAGGCAAACATTTTGATGTTTCCAAGTTGCATTTTGGGGCCTTTCCTGTCACAGGAAATAGACTTCGTACACAAGTGAAATATTGTTTTGATTAGGAAAAGTGTGGGTACACAGAAAATTAGAACATATTTTATTATCAATTGAATTACTCTCAATTTCTGATTTTGAAATGAATGACAGTGTGCACGAAAGAATACGTTCTGCAAAATGCCCTCTGAATCACACAATAATATGGGTAACCACATATTCATATTCAGATTTGTACACTAAATATTTATTCTTAAATAAGTTTCTTGAGCACATTTATAAATTGTAAAGGTTTATTGCATCCCCATTTTCATTCATTAAATTCTCACCAGTTTCAAATTTCTCCCATTGAATTAACTTATTAGTTTCTAAGGAAAACCATGGTCAATTTACTAAATGACCCCTTGTTGAATTAAAAATGCTTGCCTGTGTTTCAGGAATGTATAGCTTTCTGGGTGCATCAAAGAGTTTCACATCTGTTTCCACCACACACTGCTAGTACAGCTAATTACTCTACATATTACATCTTCTATGGCACCTTTGATATTATCACTGCAACATTTGCAATAAAGTTATTAGTAAGAAAACTGTGCATGGTGGGGGTGCAAGTTATAGTTACCTTAGGGCACAAGTTATAGTTATTTGAAAGAACAATAACTATAACTGCTGAATTTCTATGGTTTTGAATGAGTAAATTCAGAACCTAACTATAACATCCCTGTAAGCTTTTTTTTTTCAGTGAATCATCCAACCAAAGCAGCCATGAGGCTGCACGCTCTGATTGCAGGTGCGTGCAGTTATGAGTTGACCACATGCCCCATACACACAGAAAAAACACAAAATACCACAGCACTTCAAGAGAGAGACTGAACTGATACATTACACCCCATACCCCGTTCAATATATTTACTCTCCCCAATGTTTATCATACTGGTAGTTTAACATTAAATTTCAGCTCCTTTATTCATTTATTCATCTTAATCTTTGTGGAAGTGTGTTAGTATTATAAGTTTGATTTAAAAAAACAGCTTTCTAACATGCAAATGATCTTTCAGTTATATTATTCATTATGTATCTTCCAGTATTTATTATTTTCTAAAATATTTGAAAGATGGGAATCACTATATTAAATGAACAAACGTTCATTCTTAAATTAATTTATGCTTTTTTGTAATTATTCGTTTTAAATTAGTTTATACATGCTTGTGTCTGTTAAACATTTTTACCATTGTGTATTTTAAACTATGTAATCAATTGGCAAATATCATATTTCTTTATAATACATTTTATATAGGTTAAATCATTTCTTTCAGTTTAGTTTTAACAACATTTTTTTTTTTTTAATAGAAAATAGTTTTTAGGAGTACGCAAAGAAAGTTTCGAAAATATACAGATTGTTTATTATTCTTTACACCCTTAGAAATAAATACATTTTAATACATTACATACATTACATTTGATAAAGAATATTTGTTTATTTGAACAAAAACAAGACATTTTAGAAATATTAGATAATTTCATGTAAACTAAAAGTAATCACTTAAAAGAAAATCTTATTAAATGGAATTGATTATTTTTCATTAACAAAAATTTGATGTTTTAAGACTTTATTTTTTAAAACAAAATTATGGCTAAGGGGGTCATTCCGACTTTGGCGGGCGGCAGAGGCCGCCCGCCAAAGTTCCCCCGTCGGAAGACCGCTCCGCGGTCACAAGACCGCAAGGGTCATTCCGACTTTCCCGCTGGGCCGGCGGGAAAACCCCTGCAAAGAGGAAGCCGGCTCCGAATGGAGCCGGCGGATTTGCAGGGGTGCGACGGGTGCAGTGGCACCCGTCGTGATTTTCAGTGTCTGCAAAGCAGACACTGAAAATCTTTGTTGGGCCCTGTTAGGGGGACCCTGCACTGCCCATGCCAGTGGCATGGGCAGTGCAGGGGCCCCCAGGGGCCCCACGACACACGTTCCCGCCAGCCTGGTTCTGGCGGTGAAAACCACCAGAAACAGGCTGGCGGGAAGGGGGTCGGAATCCCCATGGCAGCGCTGCAAGCAGCGCCGCCATGGAGGATTCCCTGGGTCAGGGGTAAACCGGTGGGAAACCGCTGGTTCCCCTTTTCTGACCGCGGCTTTACCGATTATCAGAATTCAATGCTACAGTCACATTGCCTGAGACAGCCCTTCACTCTGTCAGCCAGTCAAGCCACCATTATGCATTGTGATATCACCTGCAACAGTGGTTGCCAACCTTTTGACTTCTGTGGACCCCCACCTTATCATGACAGGTACCCGGGGACCGCCACTGAATCATTATTGGATCCCAGGGACCCTCCACTGAGTCATTACAAAAAGCTATGGACCTAATCTATTAATATTATTTAATTTTCTAAGCGGTCACGGACCCCCTGAGGAGGCTTCGCGGACCTCCAGGGGTCCCCAGACCACAGGTTGGGAACCACTGATTTACAAGACAAACTTAATAAGTAAAGATGGAATTGCTTATGTTAACAATTATGTAGAGTAACCTCAAAAGGAATGAATGAGTATGTTTCCCAAATCAAGTCATTCATTGTGAGCTTATTAACACAAGATCACTCCGTAAACATGCCATAGAAGTTACTGTCCTTTGTCCATTTTAATTGGGGAATGAAGAAAATGATTGACTCACTTAGCAACAACTTGTTGCTGTTCAATGTTAGCAGGAAAAGGACCGTGCTCTGCCAGGTGGGTAGGGAAGGTGTCAGTCATCTAAATTATTTCTGACACAGAGGAGTTGTGTCTATTCCTGTATGGGCTGATTACATACAAGATCTGGGGGTACAAATATTCTCCACCCTCTGGTTAGAAGACTGTGCAAAAAGATAGCCAATTTCTGCTTTGTTCTTCTTCCACTTCTTCACACCATCTGGCACCCCCATCATCAATAGTACCAACATAAGCCAGATTGATTATTCTAATTACCGTTTTGATCTGCACTCTTGAGAAAATAACAAAGTGTCTTTCACAAATTCAAGCTGCAACTGCCAAACTGGTGTTTGGACAGATATGGAGTTTCTCTACCTCTATGGCCCTTGACTCCTTGCACAACTTGCCAATTAAAAAGAGATTTTCTTTTAAAGTAGCGTGCTTGATGCACAAGATGGTCTACCAGAAGGCACCTCATATCCTGGTAGCTAGGATTACTCCCTACCAACCAGGCAGATTACTCTGCTCAGCTTCTGTGCATAAACTCCAGATTCCTGGGTACAAGAAAGCAAGATTCGAGCACCAGAGGCAAAGCCTACTTAGTTCAGAGATCCAAATGGTAGAATAGTATACCCACACACAGTCGACTGACTCAGGACCATTTATCATTCAGAAAACTTCTGAAAATGTGGATCTACAGTCAGTAGTTCCCCTTGGGATGGTCAAGCTTATGTGGGCACCACCAGCATACCCGTGAGGTTGCAGTTGCACTTAACAAATGTTTTATAATAATAATAAGAATATTAAAATATATTTATCAACAATATTATCTTACATAATTCATAAAACATTGGAAACACACAGCTTAGATGGACGCAATGGTCCAGGAGATAGCCGGCAAATATGTTGTTGGTGCCAGTTTCACACAATATTCTTTCACCAATAAATAGTTTTAATTAGTGAAGTGATATTGTGCCTTATTTGTAACAATAAACATAGTGTGGGGCATTTGGTTAACTCGTTTACTTTAGACCTGATCTTTGGACATGAACAGCTTCCCACACCAATTAACATATGTCTTATTAAGGAAAGTTTACGTTCTAGTGTAAACATTCTGAAGGCACGCCGTTTTTCATTCAGTAGGCTTTGGTAGGGGACCTCTGGTTTTGTAAACCATTTCCTGAAAGATGGCTAAATGATCCCCACTGTCGTCTGCTGAGATGTACTTCCTAGGTTAACTGACTCAGTACCCTTAAACGGAGTAATAGAAAATTTGCTACTTAGAGGGTGGATGAAGAGACTCCCACCATTTGTGATCCTATGGACTTACAGGAAAATGAGGCTGCAGCTCCTCTGATTAAGACAAACACTTTGGTGTAAAAGAAGATCTTTGAGAGGATTGCATTTCTCAACTGCAACCCCATTATTTGTGGGCCCGCCTGTCTCTGGGAGAGCCATTTAGCTCTTTCCAAAGACACTCGAGTGCTCTTTTTCTGTGATGAACATATTTTTCTCTACCTATACAGACAGGCATTTACTGAGTTTTAAAGAAAAGAAGCTCCAGTTCTTAGGATGTGTCTACATGCACTGACTCTCAGTGTATGGACATGTTAAGCTACAGTTGCCATGTGCTTAAATGAAATACATGGCCTTGAGCTTTAGTGACTAAGGTAGTTATTATGAACAAGCGGTAACAACTGCCGTGTTCATGCTGGCGGTCAAAATACTGACTGCCAGTGACCCCGGAACCCTGCCGGCCACATTATGAACATTTCTGTGGGCCAGCGGGAGGAAACATTGTTTTCTGCCCGCCGGCTCACAGAAAGGCCCGTCCCTGACATTGACGGCGGCTCTACATGGAGCCGCCGTCAAGGCCTCTGTGCAGCAGGTGCAGTTGCACCCGTCACAGAGATCACTGGGCTCTGCAGTGCAGGGGCACCCCCTCCGCCAGCCTTTTCCTGGTGGGATATCCCACCAGGAAAAGGCTGGCAGGAAATGAAACATTATCCACAGAGTAGCGCCGCTACCCTGGCGGATACTGTTTCAACTCACCACCAGGCTGCCTGATGGCAGGAGCCTGGCGGTGGGTGACGGCCCTCACCATATTCAGAATATGGCCAAACTGCCATGTTCGTAATGAGGGCCTAAGGGTCATTTACCTGCTGTTCAAAACGTGCTCATTTGTTTGCCCCCTGTAGCAACACTAGGGAAAACTCTTAATTTAAATTCGTTGGACCTAATATTAGTTCACAAAATGTAAATACCACTGGCTTCTTAAACCTTCCGATCATTACATGAAACCTTGTGCATGCTAATTATCTTAGCTCTAAGAAATGTGCGCTGCTGTTACCATCACAGACTGACAGCTAAGAATACCAACCATCACAATAAAAGAGCGGTGGCTTCGATGCAGTAAACAATTCAATGTTTCCTACCTTTGATCTTGCAGCCATGCTTGAAGAGACGTGCTTTCCTCATGGCACTTTTAACATCTAACACAATTCTAACTGATTAAAAAGAAGTAAAACTTTTCAAAGGAAATATTTTTTGATCTTGCACAGCTGTCTCACAAAGTGTGCGTTCCCATGACACACTCCTTTTGAACGTTGGAGGTAATTGTCAATACAATGGTTAAAGAAGGGTAGATGTTCAAGCTCTGGGTTTCTTTAGGTAATTAGCTTCTCTCGGACAATTAGTCTCGTACAGAATATTGACTGCTGCTGCAAGCAAAATCAGGGTTACTGATCAAATGTTGAACCCACGTTTTAACTGTAACACCGAAAACAAGCATTATGTTTCTTTCTACATGCAATCCATTTTTTAAGGAAATGCAAAAATGATATTGCAGAACACTTAATAAAGGAGTATATGACTCGATATTTTAGTACCGCATGGATGCACACGCTTGTTTTTTTGATACAGAAATATGTGTTATGGGTCAATGTTATCAGTCTTTTCCTGAAATAATCGCATCAGGCTTTACCCTTTTTGCTTTTGTTCCAAAATGTATGGCATTGAAATAAAATGCTAACCAGTGCTCAGGTGCATGTGCTCTCTCCCTTAAACATGGTAACATTGATTCATTCCCAATTGGCATATTTGATTTACTTGTCAGTCCCTAATAAAGTGCATTACATGTGCTCAGGGCCTGTAAATCGATTGCTGCTAGAGGGCCTGCAGCACTGGTTGTGCCTCCCACATAAGTAGCCCTTTAACCATGTCTCAGGGCTGTCATTGCAAGGCCTGTGTGTGCAGTTTCAATGTCACTTCTACTTGGCATTTAAAAGTACCTGCCAAGCCTTAAACTCCCCTTTTCCTACGTATAAGTCACCCCTAAGGTAGACCCTAGGTAACCCATAGGACAGGGTGCTACGTAGGTAAAGGCAGGACATGTACATGTGTGTTTTATATGTACTGGTAATGGAAAACTCCTAATTTGTTTTACACTACTGTGAGGCCCGCTCCTTTCATAGGATTGCATTAGGACTACACTCATATACTGTTTGAATGGTAGATTCTGATCAGAAAGAGGTAACCAGGTCATATTTAGTACGTCCAGAATAGTAATAGAAAATCCTGCTCATTGGTGAGGTTGGATTTTAAATTACTATTTTAGAAATGGCCCTTTTAGAAAGTGAGCCTTTCTCTGCACTCAAAATCCATCTGTGCCTTACAGACTGTATCCAATTAATGTCTGGGCTGGGCTGGTTGAAAGCTTCCTTGTGCTTTTCGCCCAGACAACCACACACAGGACACTCAGTCACACCTGCACTCATCTGCATACTGAATGAGTCTTCTTGGGCTGGAAGGGTGGAGGGACTGTTACTTACATATTAAAGGCTAGTGGCCTGCCTTCACACAATGGACTGCCAAACCCCCTACTGGGAACCTGGCAGACAGACCTGTGCTGAAAGGGGAACTTGTGCTCTTCAAAACATCTGGGAGGGGGCTTGGGCCTACGTTTGGGAGGTGGGGTTTCTTAGGTCTGCTCTTGGAAGGTGGGGCAGTGGGCTTGGCCTGGGGGTGGCAGATTGACCTGGGGCAGCACAGGGCTTCTTGCTCTCTGCTCTCTTCTTGCTCTTTGGGGAAGGGGCACAGGAATCGGAAGGGCGGACTGGGGCGGACTTAGACGTGGAATGAGTGGACAGGGCAAGGAGATGGGCACATTTAGGGATGAGACGGGGTGGGCCAGTGGGTTTGAACAGGTCAATACGGGACAGGAAATGTTTTTTGGGGCAGTTGGGATGGACATGGAGGAAGTTGTGGGAGTGGAGGTAGAGGGAGTGCTAGTAACTGGTGTAGGTGTGCTGGACGTGGATGCAGGTACCTGTACAGTATGCTGAGGTGTGATGGATGTGTGTTGGGTGGGTGTCTGGGAACGTTTGAGTGTTTTGGGAGGAAGGGGGGGACACAGTGGGACAAGACAGGCTGTCAGTGTAAATGGATGTTGTCTGGGTGTCTGCAGGTCTGGTGAGTGTGCTGCATGTGTCAGTCAATGTCGTTGTGGTGAGTGCAGGTGTGGTATCTGGGGTGCATGACTGGATGTCTGATGTTGTGGTGACTGCAAAAATGGGGCCAGCAACAGTGACTGAGGGTGCAGTGCTTGTGGTTGTGCATTTTGAGGTGACAGACAGGGAGGTGGGAGAGGTGGACACACTGGGGGAACAGGATGCTTTTTTGGGTGCCTTTGTATGTTGGCTGTGTGTATGCCTGTGGTGGGAAGTGTGCTTGTGTTTCTGTGTGTGCTTCTTGTGTGTTGAGGTGTGTGCATGGCTGTCTGAACGTGTGCTTGGGATTGGTGAGGGGAGTGGGGTGCTGGAAGGGGAAGAGGTGGTTGGAGTGGGGACGTAAAGACCAGTGACACTGGCTGCCATCAAAGAGGAGGCCAGAGCCTGAAAAGATCTCTGTAGGCTTACATGGCACTGTGAATGCCTTCCAGGTATGCACTGCATTGCTGCATCTGGGATGCTAGCCCCTGGATGGCATTCACAATGGTTGTCGGCCCTACAGAGATGGCTCTCAGGAGGTCAATAGCCTCCTCCGTGAGGGCAGCAGGGCTGACTGGGGCATGGGATGAGGTGCCTGGGGCGAAGGAGACGCCCACCCTTCTGGGTGAGCGGGCACGGGCAACTAGGTGGGAAGCAACTGGGAGGGCGGTGATGGCATGGGGTGGCGGAAGATGAAATAGAATGGGTGGGCCCACTAGGGTCCGCCACCACCAGGGAGCTCCCATCAGTGGAGGTATCAGAGCCACTACCTCCAGCGGTAGTAGCCTCCCCTGTGGTACTCCCCTCACCCTTCAACCCACTGGTCCCCTTGGCGTCCACCGACTCTGCCGCCTTGGAACCATGGGCTGCTGAATCCCCACTCACTGTTGCCACTGCTCCCTCGCCATATGATGCTGATGTACACAGACAACACAAGACTACAGGGGTGGGGAGACAAAACATGAGAGATCTCTGTAAATACCTGCATGGATGTACTGACTTGGTGTACACACACTCCCACCCAGCAGACACACCTACACGCAGTACATACAAGTTTAGTCCTGCTTCTGCCCCTGGCTAGTGGCCACATCCCTAGCATGCCACTCTTCTCCCACATGACACAATGGCCTGATGAACTGGCAGACCTACCCCTAATCATCTCAGTGCCCATGGGGGCATGACTGCTGGTATACAACTGTCTGTGTTCCTGGCCCTAAACAGCATACATACTACAGCACCCTCAGACATCCAACAAAGAGGCATGAAATGGTGTTGGTACTTACCCCTTATGGCTGCTGTGCAGCCTTCAAGCGCCCATTCAAATCTGGATATGCCACCGTCAGAATGCGGCACATGATGGGGGGTCATGGTCTGACGGCACCCCTTCCTCATTGGGAGGAGTTTCCAAGCTGGGCCTCGCAGGTCTTCCTGGCCCAGCGCCAAAGGTCCTCCCACCGCTTCCTGCAGTGGGTGCTACCCCAGCTGTAGACCCCAGGGGTCTGCACCTCCCTGGCGATGGCCTGCCAGAGTGCCCTCTTCTAATGGGCGCTGACCTGAATGGGACACACAGAAAAGAGAAACAGAGTTCAGGATATGGCCATGTAATACCGCTGAGTATACGTCCCCTATGGGACGGACACTTCACCAGATCATTTCACCACCTCACTCATTGTACTTGCCACACAATCTATGCCTGTGCAGATACATACTGACCACACATGCATACAGGCATCCTCACATCCATGCAAATCATCCGCCTACTCACCTGCACCTCTGGTCACCAGTATAACTTGGCATACAGGGGTAGGACCCTGTCCAACAGCTTCTCCAGCTCCTCTGTGGTGAAGGCCGGGGCCCTTTCCCCTGTGACTCGTGCCATTTGAGTAACCAGAGTTAGGACACAGCAGCACACTCAGTGGAGTACTTCCATGCACGGGATCCAGGAGTCAAGTGAAATTTGGGTGACACACATGGCGTACGCTCCTCAGCGGTGTGCACTGTCACTGCCGGCCGCGATCTTGATAGGCCCAGGTTACCTAATGACAACCATGTTAACCAATGAATGGGTGCACGGCGGTGGACACCGCCTTACGCCATGACAACAAGCGCCAGCGGAATGAGGTCACTTCCACTCCTACATATCTGGATGGCAGGAGGCTGCCATTTTGCTAGCACAACGTAGATATTTCCTGGTCATGGGCCCCATTCAGGCCCTATGAACCCCAGCCTTTAGTCTCATGCCCACATGAGTGTTTGTAACCCACATCAGTCCAGACGTATCAATGCATACATGTCCCTACAGTTGTTTATCATACATCACTTGTGTGTGTAACCTACATATTGTACAGCAGTCATTCATAAACAACATATTTGGCATGTGTATGTGTGTCCCTCATATGTGTTATCGCCTCCCACTAGGTACAGACCCATGTGGCGAGGGAGGGCTCCTACTGTGTACAGACCTCTTGTTGATCTGGATTCCATGGTAGAACGTCACAGCATTGTCACCTACAGACTCAATCGTACAACATGTGCATTACTGGATTCTGTACTGAGACCGGCTAATTGGAATCAGCATGCCATCTCTACTGCAGTGCAAGTGCTCTCGGTACTCCATTTCTTGGCTACGGGTTCATTTCAGGTGACAGTGGGCATGGGTGGAGGGTTCTCACAGCCCATGTTTAGTCTCATCCTGTCAAAGTTCCTGGATGCATTTGTACAACACCTGCAGACATATGTCAAATTTCCCCAAAGGGCTGAACTTCCTGCCATCAAGTCTGACTTGTATGCCTTTGCTAACATTACCCATGTGAGAGGTGCCATCGATGGCGCCCAGATAGCTCTCATCCCCCCAAAAGTGAATGAACAGGTGTACAGAAACAGGAAGAACTTCCACTCAATGAACATACAAGTGGTGTGTACTGAAGACCAGTACATTTCACATGTGAATGCCATGTTTCCAGGATCAGTCCATGATTCATTTGTACTGGGAAACAGCAGTGTACCACACATGATGGAACAACTACAAGGGGACAGAGGATGGCTCATAGGTGAGTGTGTATGACACTGGATCTGTACATAGCGGACAGCCACACTGTCTGCAAGTAATGGCAGTTTGTTACAGTCCTGTTTCAACCACTTTTGCAGGTGATTCTGGCTACCTCAACGTGCAATGGCTCCTGACACCTGTGAGGAATCCCAGGACAGAAGCAGCGAGGAATTACAATGAGGACCATGGATGTTCTAGGAGGGTGATAGAGCACACTATTGGTCTCCTGAAGGCTTGCACTGGGGCCATCGTCATACTGTCTGTTTGTGGGTGGAGACTCTGATCTCTGTACATGTGTCCCACCGGTCTTTGGCCTGGAGACACTGATGTAGGATCGTTTAACCAGAGCTGTTGTTGGTGGCTGGGTGGTAAAGGGTGTGAGTGGTGTCCTGGGTGGGGCTGCTGGAGGGTGACAGTCCAGGACTGTGTGATGGGCCAGGGTAAACCTCATTGTCAACACTTCCCTCTCCAGTCTCCTGATTGGGGCCTCTGTCTCCATGTGGGGCGCTGGCACTCCTTGGCTTTTCCATCAGGGTGGCATGGGTGGTGGTGCCTGTGGGGGGGAATGGATATGTATGTTACTTGTACTAATTTGAATAAGGATGCACAGCTCTGCCCTATCTTGTGCTGCTTATTCCCCTTTTGGACCACACAGGGACCTAATGTGTGGTTTCCATTGCATTTTGCATGGGATGTGGAGGTGCGCTGTGGGTGGTGTAGTGCCATTGTGATTCTTTGCAGGGGTAGGTGACTGTGCACAGGGGGAGGGATGTGGGCCTGTTGGTGGGTTTTTAGGCATGCAGGGTGATTGGATGTAGTGATTGTGGCCTGGTGGGGATGTGGTCCTGGCGGTAGTTGGAGGGGTGGGGTGATGCAGGCGATACAGGTGTGGTAGATATGGAGTAATTGTAGGTGACTTACCCGATTCCATTCCTCCAGTGAGTTCAGTGAGGCCCTCAGGGTCAGGATGGCTAGTACCTTTTCCTCACAGTCGGTGTAGTCAGGAGGTGTAGGTGGGGGTCCTCCCTCAGTCTTCTAGACCACAGTGTGGTGCCTTGATGCCATGGACCTGACCTTCCGCACAGGTCATTCTATCTCTTGCGGATGTCGTCCCTCATGCGTGGATGATTTTCCACTGCGTTGACCTTGTTTACAATCGTCTGCCATAACTCCTTCTTCCTGGCGATGGGTGTCTGCCGGGACCTGTGCCCCAAAGATTTGTGGCTCGACCTTGAGTATTTCGTCCACCATTGTTCTTAGCTCCCTATCTGTGAAGCGTGGGTGCTTAGGGGGTGCCATGGTGTGTGTTGTGGGTGGTGTGTTGTATAGATATATGTGAGGTGCTGTTGTGTGTTTGGGTGTGTGACTTGTGTGATATTGCATTCATTGTCAACGTGTTGTGTTGTCAGTCTCAGTTGTCCCATTGGCGATGCAAAGTGTTGTAGGGTGTGTATGTGAGTGTTTTATAGTGTTGTGAAATATGTGTCAGGTGTGTGGATCTTCAAACTTGCCAATGTGTGCATTTCTTGATGTTGGGTCCCATTGCTGGCCGTGGTGGTCCGTACCACCAATGGCCGTTTGACATCCACTATCCGCTGCAGTGATTTGTGCTCATTACTTGGAGGGCAGGTGGATTTGTGTGCTTACCGGTGGCGGGGTAGGGTGTGCAGCCTTTCCACTATCAAGGGCCCTGACGGTGGCTGGAGGTAGCAGAATTTTTGGAGGTTTCTGTTTTTAGCATCATTATTTGGCGGGTTTCTGTTCACCGTCGCCACGCCGGGGGACAGTATTTCCCGCTATGTTCATAATGACCACCTTAATTTCTTCAGGAAACTCCTTGTGCACCGAAAATCGATGCACAGCCTGACGGAAACGATGCTCAGCCTGCTTTGCGGCGAGAAAATTGCTGCACAGACAAACCAGAATGATGCAGCCCAACTTCCTGAGTGATGATTAAACACAGCACCTGCCTGGCAACAGAAAATTTGACTCACAGCCGTACCGGATAGACGCACAGCCCAACTGGAATGACGCAGCCGATTCTCCAAGCGGAAATCAACACAGCATCTGCTGTGCAACAGAAAATTTGACGTATCGCCCTACCAGATTGATGCAAAGCCTGTAACATCTTCCAGAATTCACAGGATTTCCCTGCATCGTCCCTGGGCATCAAAAAGATCCCCGCATCAGAGTGAGGAACCAAGACTGCACACCACAAAATTACGCAAAGCTCCTTGCAGCATGGGAGGAAACGACACAACATCTGTGCAGTGTCGGAAAATCCGACACACACCCAATTTTCAACGCATCTCCTCCTCTGCAGTTTCCATGTATGTTTTTTTTACGCAAATCAGGTACTCTGTGTAATCAAGAGACAACTGTTGATTTTTAAGGTTTAAGACTCTTTTTAATCTCTCAAAAGTGACATCTCAACTTGTAATTATTGGATCTTAATCGTTTTTGACCTTATTTTAACCAGATGAATATCATATATTTTTCTCAACCTGTGTGGTGTATTTTTGTGGTGTTTTCACTGTGTTACTGTATGATTTATTGAACAAATACTTTACACATTGCCTACTAAGTTAAGCCTGACTGCTCAGTCCCACGCTACCAGAGAGTAGGCACAGGATAATTTGGATTGTTTGCGACTTACCCTGACTAGGATTGTGGTCCCTACTTGGACAAAGGTGTATGCCTCTGCTAACTAGAGACCCCATTTCTAACATTGGTGATGAGCGGTGAGGATAGGACTTGTGTCTGTGCAGTGAGATACGTGTACACCACCTACTGACAGTTAAAGGTCAATTTGATTTTTTCTCTTTTTGCTTCAATTTTCCTGCTTGACATTTTAATCTAATCCTATACAACATGACTCTGGCTGGGTTTCAAGGAGGAGCTGAAGAGTTTGACCTAGGTAAGTTGGAGGCATACACTGTCAGCCAGCTGAAAGGGTTCTGCAAGGGGATGGAAGTACCTACTAGGGGTTCTTCCAGAAAAGAGGAGTACTAAAAGGAGCTGAGGGCCTGGCTGAAGCCCGTTCACTAGAGTTTGTTGAGGTGGGAGAGCAAGAGGAGTGCTCTCTTTAGGATTTTCCAAAAGCAGTGGGGGATGACAACCCTGTGTCTGGGCCCCCTGCTAAATCAGTGAGCAGTGTCTTAAGTCATGGCCTGACAGCAGAGGATAGGAGGGAGGAGAGAGAGTTTAAACTGCAGTTGGCAAGATTAAAAAATGGAAGCCCAACAAGAGGAGAGGAAAGCTGAGAGAGAAGCCAAACAAGCTGAGGCTGAAAGGGCCTTGGCTGAAAAGAAACTACTTTTGGCTCAAGAACTGAGTCTGAAAGAGCTAGAGCTTAAGTCTAGGCAGTCTGAGTCCCGTAGTGATGGTGGCAGCATACATACAGGACCTGCTGGAGACAAAAAGGTTTGTAAATCCAAGGATGTGGTGCCAAGTTATGTGGTGGGAGATGACATTGACAAATGGTTTGATGCTTATGAAGTTGCACTAAGAGCTCATGGGGTTCCTGAAGAGCAATCGGGAGCGAGCCTGTGGAAACATGTGCCAATAATTGGGAGGGACACACTACTCACATTAGAAAAGAAGGACCAGAACATATCCCTACTCATGAAAGCCTTTTTAATTGCCAAGTTTGGACTGACCCCTGAAAAGTATCACCAGAAATTCAGCATCAGTACCAAACTATCCAACCAAACTTGGGTAGACATTTATGATTCTTCTAGTAAGGCACTGAATGGATGGGTGCGGGGCAGTAAAGTAAATGATTACATGGGTTTATATAATTTGATCCTGAGAGAGCATATGCTCTGTATTTGCTTTACAGATTTGCACCAGCACCAGATTGACAGTAAGCTGACTGATCCCAGGAAGCTAGCTGAGGAGGCACACCTCTGGCATAGCACCAGAGTGTCCAAAATAATTATCTGGGGGGAACCCACAAAGGTGGTCAGGGTTCCTTCCAGAAAGAAAGAGGGGGGACAAAAAAATAAAATAAATGAGGAGTTCTCAAAAGGCCCCCTAAATAATTCCGGAGGGAACAGTGATAACCTGTCCCAGTCTGATTCCAAGAGGAAAGGGTTCCTTGACCATAAGGCAGGTAGGTTTGTACACCAATGCAATGTGCAGAGTACTCCAAGTGTGGTCACTCTAAGGGTGACTCCAAGTGTCCCAAGAGGGCACAGCCTCCCACTGGAGGGCCTACACCTGGGTTGGCTAGTGTAGCGCTCGGGAGGAGGTAGTCCCAAGTAGTTTTGGTGAACAGATAGAGGTGACCCTAGTGTCCCTGGGGGATGCAGAGATGGTGCCAAAAGCCCACATGCATGAAAATTCTTCCAAGTATAGGCAGTCGGTCACCATCAATGGACAATGGGTGGAGGTTCTGCCTGACACAGGAGCCAGCATGACTATTGTCAGGGGTCAGATGGTGTTAGCAGAGCAGGTCCTCCCGAACAAATTCCACCAGGTCATAGCCGCTGACAATCATTAGAGCAACCTACTGGTAGCTATGGTTCCCTTTGAGTGAGAGGGGGGGTCTCTGGTACCCTAAATGTAGCTGTGAGTTCGGCCATGCCTGTAGATTGTTTGTTAGGCAATGAGCTTAAGCACACTACCTGGAAGGAGGTAGAGCCAAGGTCTCACTTGGAAATGTTGGGATTGCCAAAGTGCGTCTGCATGACCACTAGGTCCATGGCTGCCTGGAATGGGAGTCAAGGGCATCTGGAGCTTAGAAGAATGGCCCAGGCACCTGCCAAGGAGAGGGGCAAGAGATACAGGAAACTGGTCCCAGAAGTTCCCGCAGTGGTTGATGGGTCTTTGAGGAGGAGGCCCCTGAACCAACCAGGGAGGACATTGCTGCCCTAGGTGACTTCCTTGAGCTTGCTGGCTGGCAAGTTGAGGGTGGGCCAACCAGGGAAGAATTCTGCAAAACACAGAAAGAGTGCCCCACTCTTGAGGGTTTAAGGCAACAGGCCTCAGCTCAACCAGCAGGTGAAGCCTCTGGCGATCACCTTTTAGATTTCTAGCCTAGCTGATGCGGTCCGGGGATGCTTGTTTCCCATCCAGGGAGTACCTGGCTTGGCAGTTCGGGATGGACTATTCCCATGGGGAACAGTTTCAAGACTGATTTGCATATGGCTGGGTCCAAACTGGGGGGGCGTTGTGAGCATAAAAAAAACATTGGATAAAACCCAGATCTTTGTGACTGGGGTGAATGTTTGCACTGTTCAGCATTCCGTCCATCATCTGTTCTTTTTGCATCAACGTCATTGGTCCATTGGACCCCAAAAGTGCCCTAGGCAACAGGTTTATCCTGGTTTTTGTGAACCATGCCATCCGCTACCCAGAAGCAATCCTTCTGAGGATGGTGACTGCACCAGTGGTGACCAGAACTCTAACGGGGATCTTTACCCATGTGGGATTTTGTCTGACAAAGGCGCAAACTTCATGTCTGCAAACACGAAGTCCATGTGTGATGCATGTTGTGTGACCTATACGTTCACCGAAAGAGGTGATGAAAATGTTGGTACGACCAGAAGGTCACCCTGGTGGAGTTTCAGCCTGGAGACAAAGTTTGGGTAATGGAGCCAGTAGAGTCTAGAGCTCTCCAGCACCGCTGCACTGGCCCATTTGAGATCAAGGAGCGTAAAGGGGAGGCCACTAAGTGGACCTCCAGTCCCCTAGAAACCCTCTGAGGGTGCTTTATGTGAACCGACTGAAGCCTCACTTTGAGAGCACTGAGGTCAACATGCTTCTAGTGACAGATGAGGGTGTGGAAGAGGAGAGTGAACCTATCCCCGACCTCCTATCTGCCAAGGGAGGTGATGGGTCAGTAGATGGGGTCAATCTCTCTGACTCCCCGACCCTGGATGAGCGAGAGGACTGCTACGAGTTACTGGAGCACTACTCCTCCCTGTTTTCCCTCACCTCTGGACTCACACACTTGTGTGTCCATGATATTGACACAGGAGACAGTCCCCTGTAAAGAACAACATTTACAGGTTGTCAGACAGGGTGAAGGCCAGCATCAAGGAGGAAGTTGCCAAGATGCTGGCTCTTGGGGTGATTGAGAACTCCAGCAGTCCCTGGTCCAGCCCTGTGGTACCGGTTACCCAAGACTACCGCACTCGGTGCTAAGCCAGAACTTAGGTTCTGTGTGGACTACCAGGGTCTCAATCCTGTCACAAAGACAGACGCTTACCCCGTCCCCTGAGCTGATGAGCTCGTAGACAGGCTAGGCACTGCCAAGTTCCTCAGTACTAGTGATCTCACATCAGGGTACTGGCAAATCACCTTGACTGAGGGGGCCAGAGAGAGGTCTGCCTTTTCCTCACCTGAGGGACATTACCAGTTCAGAGTAATGCCCTTTGGGTTGAGAAATGCCACCGCTACTTTCCAACGGTTGGTTAATGGGGTCGTAGCTGGTAAGAATATGTTCTGCGCTGCCTACCTAGACGACATTGCGGTCTACGGTTCCAGCTGGGAGGAACACTTGCTCCACCTCCAAGAGGTGCTCCAGGCCCTGCAACAGGCAGGCCTGACAATCAAGGCCAGTAAGCTCCAGATTGGGCAGGGTTCCGTGGTGTACTTGGGACACCTAGTAGGTTTGGCAAGGTGCAGCCCCTCCAGGCCTAGATTAAGACAATCACGGCCCGGTAACCACCTAGAACCCAAACAGATACGAGAGCCTTTTTAGGCCTCACTGGGTACTACCGTAAGTTTGTTAAGGGTTATGGTTCCATAGTGACCCCCTTAATAGAACTAACATCCAAAAAGCAAACAAGGTTGGTGAATAGGACAGAGGCTGGTCAGAAAGCCTTTGACTCTCTAAAGGAAGCCATGTGCACGACACCTATGTTCAGGGCCCCTGACTACCCCAAGGAGTTCCTTGTGCAGACAGATGCTTCAGAGCATGTCATAGGGGCAGTTCTAGCACAGCTGAATGAGGAGGGCGTAGACCAACCATTAGCCTTTGTTAGCAGAAGCCTATTACCACAGGAACAGAGGTGGAGTGCCATTGAAAGAGAAGCATTTGCTGAGGTCTTGGCAGTGAAGAAGCTGAGACCATACCTGTTTGGGACTCACTTTGGGTTCAGACAGACCACAGGCCCCTCAAATGGCTCATGCAGATGTGGGGTGAAAATCCTAAACTCTGTTACTGTGTGATTTATTGCACAAATACTTTACACATTGCCTTCTAAGTTAAGCCTGAGCGCTCAGTGCCAAGCTACCAGAGGGTGGGCACAGGAAAATTTTGATTGTGTGTGACTTACCCTGACTAGGATTCTGGTTCCTACTTGGACAAGGGTGTATACCTCTGCTAACTAGAGATCCCATTTTTAACAGTTACAATAAGCAAAACCAGAACATGTTCAAAGATATAAAAGATAAGAAAGTGGGAAAAGTTGATAAATTGCCCTGGTTGATCCCCTCGTATCTAAATACTTTAGTATAATCATCCTACTTGATCCTCCACTGGTCATTGGGAGCTTTGTTTGTTGACTGGAAGCCTATGAGAGGATCTAGCATCAGCAATAAATTCCAAATACAATAAAACCAATATTGCTCCACAAAAATTACATAGAGGGTTGTGTCCAAACCATTAAGGTTTATTTGCACATTTAAGTTGTTACAAATGAACCATTCAGTAAATCAATTTATCCAGAAGTATTTATATCGGTACAATTGCGTAATCTGAATTTGTATATTATAAAGAAGATGCAAAAAATAACAAGGTAGAAAGCAAAGTAGGTTGGTTCCATAATGGAACTCCCCTAATCTGAATAAGGGAGTTAAAAAGAAGATGTCAACATCAAATGAACCAAGCTAAGATTCTGAGTCATGGGCACAGATGTTCAAGCATAAAGCTCAACATGTTAGGCAGATTAAATCAGCAGCAGAGTGTGGGACAGGTATCCCCTCAGCAAAGTCAGGACAGGATCTGCTAAGCTATTCAAGGAAAACACAATTAATACACAGTAGAAGGTTCTAGAAGCTTTGTCCACCCACCCTGTCTGGATGGTCCAATCAGAAAACAACATTCTCTGGGAGAAGGGAGACTCTCTAAAACGCCCAGCATTAGACAAAGAAGTGTTCAGCTGTACAACCTTGAAGTCTAGTCTGCCTGGTACAGGAGGCTGGCAATCTCTCATCCCCACACACTACACATCCATGCCAAGGTTGTATTAAAATGTTTAATTTAACATTCCTCAACACTAAACTCTCTCTAGCTAACAAGCACTCCCTCTAACTAAAAGGCACTCCTCAACAGGGCATTTGCAGAGGATAGAATAAAGTGAAATTCATAGTGCAGTTAGTAAGAACCAGCTCAAATGTTTCTGGCCTAATCACAGTCACCCAACTTTAAGAAAGAAAATGTAAGTCAAACGAATACAGTTAACATGAGCAAATACATAGGTTATAGTTTGATTATAAAAAGGCAGCTTTCACTACAGATAATACCGTCACTGACTAGCATTTTGATCAATATAGTCAATATTTGTTTACATATGCAGGCATATAATAAATTAAATTGCACTATTTCACACTCATATCCACAATAAAGAAACCACACATTAAAGTATAACTCAGCATTCAGTATTACTATGTATAAAATTATGATTAGATCTGCTAGTCCAACCTATCTCTTACTACATCCCTTGATTTAGTATCTAACAACATTTACTTATTGAATTTTTGCCAAACTAATCTAAAACATTTAGGGCCTCATTTACAAGAATCTGACGCATCGGCTCCAATGCTTCAGCTTTCTCACACTGCCCTTAACAACACCATGGATGCACTGTTTTTACAATACAGAGCTCCATAGAACACAATGAATGAAAGACATTTTGTTGAAGCCCCTCCCCCACACAGAAACAAGAAACAAATTGCTAAGGTGGACTCAGCAGCACACTGACAAAGACCTTGCTACCCTGGTAGTAGAGAAGATGACTCTCCCTTAAGAATCACTTCATGGAGGAGCTACCTAAAGGTCTGAGGGAAGAGTTCCCCACATTATATTTTGAGCTAAAGCAACAATCAAGCAAATCATCATCTCATGGGGGAGAGAAGTAAATGGAAAAAAGCTGAGAAAGAAGAATTCCTGTGGAAAGAAATCATTGCTTTCCAGGAGGAAGCTATCATCTTACAAGAGAAGTTTGAATAGTTATGGAGAAAAGTGATATTAATTGGGCATAGCATAAAGTTGTCTGCAGAGGCATAGACAGAGTAAAGCAATAGGTTCTGACACATCTCCATTGAGTGGAAGCCCAAACATCAGATGAATTAGCAGGAAGCCCCATCATACCCAGCTGAAAGAGTGAATAAATAAATCCTGCAGTAGTTTTGGAAGTAAGGGATATCTGAATAAAAAACATGTGGGCAGGTCAGCATGGATGCACGACTGAGAGGAAAGGTGGGACTCAAATGAACCAATACCAGTCCAAAAGGGGGGTTCTAGACCATTGAGCTGGGGTGTGGAAAATAGGGGGGGGAGGTGAATTTCATTCACAGTTGAGGATGGGTGCTGGGAGGTTCGGCTAGTGAGGTTGAATCATGTTTTGTGATCGTAGACATAGAGGGGGAAGTGAGGGACATTAGATTAGGGTAGGGGTTACAGTATCTATGCAGAACACATTATGGTGAGGGAGATTGGTCTCATCTTATATAATATGATGGGGATGAACTCACCAGCCAAGTAATGAATGCTAATGCTGCAGTTAAGGAGTCTTAGAGAAAGCATTTGCCTACTCGAGGAAACACACCTTCTGGGAAAGGACACAAGGAGATTAAGGGCCTGATTTAAATGTTGGAGTGGTAACTCTGGTGCAACAGTTCCCTCTATGTCAACATAATGATTCACCAGTCCTATTTGGGATCTGGCAGACCATTGGTTTGACAACAGCAGAAACTACTCATCAAACCCCTCTGACTGCTGAACAGAGTTAAAGTCATTGGAGACTTGGCTGTATGTTCCCCCACCTAATTTAGATGGACAGAGATACAGCTGATTTCCGATGCCTGTCACCACCAGGAAAAACCTGGTGTTAAGGGGCATCGGCAGTCCTCAATGGCCTCCACACCATAGTAGGAAATTTCCATGGCAAGGGGTTCTTTCAAAAAGGAATTCCGGCTTTGAATTTTCTTTTTGAAAATAAAATAAATGTACTTTTCTATGTTTGGCTTGTCCGTGTTGACACAGCCATCTATCAAACGTACAATTCATTAAACGGAACTGCTGTGGAGTTGGTTCCTGCCAGTGTTAGAAATGCCTGCTAAGTCGACAGACAATTCTAAATTTGGGGGGTGAAACCTTGGTCAGGGTGATGGAGTAATTTATTCTATTGTCCTGGCAGAGAAACAGGCAACCTACCAAGATTGATATCAGGCCCTAATATCCAAATAATGCCCATACTATACCTCCCATCAGCAAAATTGAAAACTGCTGGAGTGGGCACTTTAATGAGACAACATTTTGGATTTTCCTAAAATAAAAGTCAATGTTCAAAGAGACATCAGTTGGCTCCTTCCCAATGGGCAACTAAGGGGTGAATAATTATCTTTTGAGTCAGTGTATGTATGGTTGCCTCTGGGAACTTTCTTCAATATTGGTGACAGAATCTTCCCCACTCACAAGCTAGTGTAAGGCATAAATGTGGCACACCTGGGTACTTCCTTCGGAGTACATATGGACCTGTGGAAGACAGAAGAAGGACTGCACCTGCTGTTGAACCTGTGGAGAGAGAACCCAAGGACTGGAACTGCTCCCACTTGTACTGAGGACAGATAACTGGACTACAAGGTTTACTTGGCCAATTACCTGTTAAGCTATGGGCCCCAAAAACTGCAAGATGCCTACTTTTTTAAAGAGCTCAGCTATCCGGTTTCAATTGGCTATGCTCTGGACACTGCTGGTCGTTTCTGGGAGTGCGAGTCCTAACCCCAAGTGGTGCTCACGAGATCCTGGACCTTTGGCTGGTGTTAACATGTACTCCTCTGACCCTAAAAGCTGAAAAAATTACACATGCAGCCATCAGCGTTAAATATCTGGTTTGATACAACTTGCCACTTTACAAAAAAGTTTCTTTGTCTGAACAGAGGGACTTGACTGAGGCTAATGGTGGACAACATTCAACAAGACCTTCCTCGATATGGATTCTGGACATTCCTTGCTTAGAGCCTCCTGTTGTTTACAAGGAACTGTGTCAGGTCTCCCACCAACTCCAAAGTTCACACCAAGGACCTGTGCTTGACCTGCCATTGTCAAACCCTGCTTCAGACCCATCCTGCAGCCTAATGTCTAAAAAAATAATATCTCCGGTTCCATACATCCGATTTTTTTCATTTTGGTTTCTGTTTGTTGATTAAATGAATGTTACTCTATTTTTATAGATTGGAGTGGGAATTTTGTTGTATTGAGTTTTCTATTTTTGACTGTTTTGTTAGTGATACCTGTTTTGCACATTTTCTGCAAATTAAGCCTGTCTGATCTGTGCTACAGCTACCAAGTGTTGAGTTCAGTTTTAAATTATTGAAACCTAACAAGTCCTAATAAACAATTGAGGCATTACTTCTTGTGAAGACTCCCATCCCCTAAAACTAATAATCCACTCTCACAAGCACTATAGCTGATGATATTTTTACAACCTTGTACATAACACAGAAATACATGTTACGTCTTTTCCCTGTTTATTGTATTTGCATCCTAATAATCAGACAGGCTCCAATGATTCTGAAACAGTCATTCTAGTTTGTGGCCAATATTTCTGGTGCAAGGAGATGGCCTGGCAGAGAAAAAAACCCTCATACTTCAGAAACAGTACACCTTCCAGAGCACTGATCATAAATTAGAATCTTTTGGCCATATGTACCAATGCATTTTCCCATTGATACAGAATGGGTAAAACCTTTTGATACATCCGACCATTTGTATCTATACCATGGACATTAGCTTGGTTTAATTACGGACTGTCTTGAGTTTAAAGATATGTTTTGAATTTAATAGTCTCCTATTAAACAGTCGACACATCCTTAGTAGAAGTGACAAGAAACTGGTTAAATGCAGGACACAATGGCCCTCATTATGAACATGGCAGGAATCCCTGCAGTGTTGATGCTGGTGGTCTGAACACAGACCGCCATCCTGTTGAGGACTCTCCTAATCCCAATAATGAACATTCCTCAGGGCCGGCTGGTGGAAACAGTGTTTCCGTCCACTATTGCCAATGGCTCCACATGGAGACGTCGTCAATGCTGCTGTGCGGCAGGTGCAGCAGCACCCGTCGCGCAAATCACTGCCGGTAAATCAGGCAGTGACCTGCGTGACGGGCTGTGCACGGGGCCCTGGAGAACCCCTTCCGCCAGCCTTTTCCTGGCAGGAGAACCCACCAGGGAAAGGCTGGAGGAACAAGGGTTTTTTATTCAGAGGGCAGCACTGCTTGCAGCACTGCCCTGTCGGATAAAGAAATCCACCATCGTCAGGCTGCCTGTCGGTGGTAGCCTGGCGGTGGCGGTGGACCGCCTGTGGCAGTCTTCCCTTGTTCATAATATGGCGGTGCAGACTGCCATGGCGGTGGCTGTAATTTACGCCACCGCCGGCATGGCGGTCTGGAATCCCATGTTCATAATGAAGGCCAATGTCTAGTTTGGAGTATACTTCTAGGAGAATTAGGCATTGGTTAATCTAAATGAGAGTTATCAGAGAGCTCATTCTGTTTCTGTTTTGCTGTGTTCATCTAACATGTTATAAGGTCACAGAATAGAGTCCAAACTTGTTATAGTTTATAGTCTCAGGTTTTCCCATACAGACCTCAGCTTCTGCAGCTTCTCAGCAGTCTCCAGAAAACATGCAGAGAGGGTTGTTTTTTCTGAAATTACGCATAGAAGAAAATCTAACAGGATGATTGCATTAATACCATTTTAAGTGTATTTCTTTACTGAGAGAGAGGATGAACATATTATCGTTATCATTTATGTAACTTTCAGCAGGTCCAGACTGGGAACCCAAAACAACCATGAATTTGTTTTGTCAGACCAGGCCTCTTATAGGCGCAGAGAGAACAGTGAGCAAGTCTGACCACTACAAGGGGTGTTTGCTTGGGGGGGTTCTCCCCCAAAAACATTCGGGAAAATGGTGCAATCTATAACACATTTTTTTATTATATAGTCAATAGTCTTAGTTTTTAAAACATAGTAAATGATGATTGTCAGCATGCACCACAATTTGTGTTGTAGCACTTCAATAATTCCCTCACTATTACCCTCCAACAGTGACCCTCATCTCTCCATAGTCCCTGTCTCCCATGGAGCACCTCTCATACCAGTATAGGATGTCTGAGAACATTGGAGCATATTAACCATCTGCACTACCTTAGGTTAGTGAAAACTGCCACTAAACAAAACTCTGATCTCACTCCAGCATGAAGATTAATAACCAGAGACAGCTTGTCACTTCTATTGGTGCCTGGAAACTGGTGGATATATTAGAAACTCTGGGTGAAGGCCTGGGACCATAGGGAGTTCAGGGGGCCAGAGCAGAAACCACGCCGCGGCCCAGAGCAAAAATGCGCCAGATGCGGCGTGCAGAAACTAAAGGATGGTGGGGGAATGGAAGTGGGACCAGGGCGGAAATGGAAATGGGGGGGCAAAGAAGGACCAAGGGCCCAATGGGGTGCAGGCATTTTTCAAATATCCCAAATGCCCCCAGGGCAGAAAGTGGGGTTTTAAAAGGAGCTGCCCAGCGCAAAACACCCAAATCATAATGAGGGTGGCCAGGCAGCAAAGGAAAGAAGGACACGACGACCAGAGACCCCTGCCCGGAGACTGCACCCATCCAGAGGTACTGAGGGTCAGCGCGCCTTAACCCAGCGTAGAGCCAGGAGACTTCGAAGAGCCGGAGACTGCACCACCAACCCGGCAGCGCAAGTAGGATCCGGTGGCGACCAGTGAGGACGACTACAGACCCCGCCTGGAGACCTACCTTGAGGTACTGGCGAGGTGCCAGCGCACCATAACCCAGCCACCAACCTGGCGCACAAGCAGGAACCGTTGGTGACCGCAGATCCCCACCACCAAAGATCTGGACAATGCACCCAATCCTCAGGTACTTACGAGGGGCCGGCAAGCATAAACACAGCGAGGATCGGTGCCGGGACCCCCCCTCTTTGTGAACTGAGCACCGGTCCAAGCAAGCGCACCACCCTCCAGGAGAAAAACACCCCCGCCACCCACCCTTGGGCTCTCAAAAGAGTGGGAAACTCACCCAAGCAAGCGTCGCACAGCAACAAGAAGGAGCAGCTCGGCAGCGCTCTTTCCACTAAACAGCGCCACCCCAAAGCTGCCACAGTCCTGCCCCGGATGGGGATCCGAGGTGGCAATAGGAGGGAGTGGCTCTGGGGCATCCCAGGATCTGACCGGCCCCGCCCCTGAAGCTGCTCAAAGGTTCGGGAAAACTCCCCCGAGCAAGCGTCGCACAGCAACAAGAAGGAGCAGCTCGGCTGCGTTTTTCCTAAACTGCGCCGCCCGAAGCTGCCACACCACCGCGCCAGACGGGGAGCCGAGGCAGCAATAGCAGGGGAGATATCAACAGGAAGGAGCAGCTGGGGTACCCATAAAGTATCCAGCTCCGCCCCGAATCGAAGACACACACCCTCAGGCAAACACAGTTAGCAGCAGAGATTGCCCACATAGGAGGGCATAAAAAAGTTTAAAGAAAGTGCAATTAAACATTCAAAAAAGAAAAAAAAAGAAAGAAAAGGCGTCGTCTATACGTAAGACTTTGCAGGAGGACATTACAGAACATCCTCAACAGTTTGTGGGCTGATTGGTCCAGGCAACAAAAAAAGACAAAAAAACAGGCGGCCAGGGACAGCTCAGTGAGGGCGACACGACCTGGTCCCAAACAATACCGCAAGCCACGAAGTGCGACCTGAGTAACAGCCCAGGGGGACAAGCAGCCAGGGACAGCCCACGAGGCGACGCGACCTGGCTGCAACTGCACACCGACACAACCTGGTCCCACGCAAACCAGGGATAGCCCTTTGGGCGATGCGACCCGCGAAGAGCACCTGCCAGTAACTGGTGACAGCCCAGTCGGGGTGACGCGACCCTGTGAACTGGCTTGGGAGCAAGGCAACATGCAAAACCCTGGGGCCAAATTGGAGCTCGACATAGAGAAAATCATCAAGGCAGCAAGAGAAGTGGCAACAACGCGCAGCAAGAACTGGATCCTGAAGCAAATCAGAGGATCAGGAACAGACGAGGGGAAGACACAGGAAGAGCATGACAGCAACAGAGCGAGCAGCACGGTGCAAGATAGTGAAGAACTACCTAACGAGTCAAAGAAGCGGCAGCGGAACACAAGCAGAGGTGCCAAAAAAGGGAATAAGGGAGATGCAGGGGATCTCCCGGAAACCGGGACTCCAGGACCAAGCAAGAAAGCAAAGGTGAATAATGGTGAGCAAATCAGTATGATTGTCCAAGAATGTTTGTAATCAATGGCTCCTTTATTGTTTGCAAAAACTGGGGGCGCGTGTGAAACAAAGGGGCCCGGGGACACAGAATCCAGGGAGGACCCAGTCCCCAGTGACTCCCGGGGGAAAGGGTTGAAGGCAACGAGAGCAGAAGAGACGCGCGAGCAAGGCCCATCACCTGACAGGGGGAGGAGGAGGCAGCTCCCACAAGCGCTGCGGCACTGCCAACCCAGGTATGCGGCGCGGGCCCATATAAGAATGCGCGCAGGTGGCGCAGCCCATCAGCTGACGGTCAGGCCCCAGAGGCTTACAAAAGGGGGACCGTGGGGAGAGCATACATGGTGGCAAGGGCACCAGGGCTAGCAAGCTTGATTCCACTAGCAGTAAAAGAACGGATACGGTGTAGAGAATTTATTGAAACATTCACGCTCCTAGAAATTCAAGTTGAGGACCTAGATTTGACCACGGTGGACAAAAAGGAAGAAGGGAAGAGAGAGCGAAACAGAGTGAAGGAGGAGAGGAATTTTGACAATGGCTGGATGCCTTTAGAATCATGGCATGTATAATAGTTGAGAAATTCCCACATTGTGCAAAAGATATATGGCTCTACGAGTCTAAAATGCATGAGGCTCAAAGGCAATTCACAGGGGACGCATGGCTAGACTATGACAAAGGTTTCAGGGTAAAAATGCAAGCGCACCCAGACATGGAATGGGATGAAGAGGACGTAGCAGGTTACATGCACAAAATGATGATAGTAAGAGAAGCCAAGAGCTGGGCAAACAAGGGCGATCAGCCCTTTTGCGGGAGCTACCAAAAAGGTAGACACGAGAAGGGGAAGCCCTTCCAAAAGAAGCAGCAATACAAACAGTGGAAGGGGCCACAGGCTGGGAGGGCAACCACGGCAGTATGCTACAAGTTTGAAAAAGACAAGTGTACATGGGGAGCAGCATGCAAATTCAGACATGTGTGCTCCACACGCGGGGGCACCCCGCAGCGGAATGTAAAAGAGGGGGAGGAAGCAGCCTCAAGAGGGAAAAAGATAAAAAGAAATAGTCACACGAGCACAGTAGCCTGACTGGGGAAGAAGGTGGAGTTGGCAGTATCCCCCATTAACACAGGCAGATTGAGGCAACTGGCAAACAAATACAAACAAGATGCAAGATTAATATGCAAAGGCTTTGAAAAAGGCTTTAAATTTAAAATACCGTCTATTTTGAGAGCACACAATTCGGAACCTAAGAACCTGCTCTCGGCAAGCGAGTACCCCGAAGTAGTAAGGGAAAAAATTAAAAAAAAGAAAGAACTAGGGAGAGTGGAGGCCCCACTGCTGACCCCCATCCCGCCCGATCTAATTATTTCAACCTTAGGAGTGGTCCCCAAAAAAGAGCAAGGCAAATTTAGGCTCATTCACCACCTGTCCTACCCAGAAGGCAAGTCGGTGAACGATGGCATTGACCCAGTCCACTGCGCGTTGGGGTACGTGTTAGTGGATGATGCAGTAGATTTATTGCGCATAAAAGGGCGGGGCGCGCTGATGGCAAAAGTAGACATTGAATCAGCTTTCAGGCTTCTCCCCGTCTACCCCGAGAGCTACCACCTCCTGGGTTTCAAGTTCGATGGGGAAACATATGTTGACAGGCCCTGCCCATGGGATGCTCGATTTCCTGCGCATATTTTGAAAAATTCTACACATTCCTGGAATGGGCATTGCACAGACAACACCCAAGGGGCGGGAAGCTACACTACTATTTTCTATTCGTAGGCCAACCCAGTGGGTCGGAATGTCAAGATTTACTAGATTCCTTCCAATCCCTAACAGCTAAACTGGGGGTCCCATTGGCAGAGGACAAAACTACAGGCCCAACCACCAAACTAGTTTTTCTAGGCATAGAGCTAGACTCCAAAGCAGGCAAATCTAGCATGCTACAAGACAAAGTTAAGGACCTACAGAGAAACATTAAGTGGTTATTGGGCAAACAGAAGGCCACCCTCGGGGAATTACAAGAGTTAATAGGGAAACTGAACTTTTCTACAAGAGTCATTCCCATGGGAAAGGTATTTGCTAGGCGAATTTCCCAGCTGGGGGCTAGAGAAAAAACACCATCATGTCAGGCTGACCCAGGGGGTAAAACAAGACTTGCAGACATGGCAAGCATTCTTAGCGGATTTCAATGGCACCCTGAAATGGAGAGAAGGTTGGGTGTCAGCCAAGCAGATTGAATTGTACACCGATGCGGCAGGTAGCCTAGGATTTGGGGCCCTATTAAAGGACATGTGGTGCGCCAAGAAGTGGCCGAATCGTGGGCTACACGCGGCCTCACAAAAAACATCACACTATTAGAACTATTCCCCACCACAGTGTCTCTGACAATCTGGAAAGAACAGCTAAGAAACATGAAACTCACACTATGGTCGGATAACCAGGTAGTGGTTCACGCTATCAATAGAGGGGCATCTCAGTGCGCATTCGTATTAAAATTACTGAGATACAAGGTGATTATGCAGCTCGAAAGCAACCTAGACATAAGAGCGAGGCACGTACAGGGCGCAGTGAACACTAAAGCCGATGCCCTCTCTCGATTCCAGATGGGGAAATTCAGGAGCCTGGCCCCGGGAGCAGAGAAGGAGATGACACCATTCCCTCCCAGTCTATGGGGTCTGGTGGAGGGGACCTATCAATATTAATAGAGCATGCCCTGGTGCCCAAAACAATGAGGCGCTATGTAACATGCTCAAGCACAGTGCTAGAGGTGACAGGTTTAAAGTCCTTTGGGAACCACAGAGCGCCATGGAGCGATTCTTACAATGGGCATTCACACAGAAGAAAACCAAGTCCTGGTCAAAAGCACACCTGACAGCGGTAGCACACTTCAGCAGACTGACAACAGGCAGGGATCCCTCGAACTCCCATTACATAAGGGCAGCGATGAAGGGGTCCCTCACAGGACCAACGGCGCCCGATCGAATTCAGTATCCTGAAACAGCTGGTGGGGGCGCTCAATAGGATATGCCAAGACAATTTTGAAAGCACCATTTTCAAGGCAGCATTCACAATGGCATTTTTCTGGGCCTTTAGGATAAGCGAACTAGTGGCCCCAGCCAAAACCGGGCACACAGACAGAGGCATCCAGAGGCAAGATGTACAGATAGGCCAAGGAAGCATGCAGATCTTACTAAACAAATAAAAAAAAACAATCAACTGGGGAGAGGGGCAAAGGTAGAGATAAAATGCCTAGATGACCACAAAGTATGTCCAGTTTGCAGCACACCGGAGCTCTTTAAGTTAAGTCCAGAGGGGCAAGGGGTGCTCCTAAAACACAAGAATGGGGACTGCTTCAGTATATTCCAGTTCAAAGCAGTACTCTGAAGGGCATTGACCAGCGTGGGGCTCTCCACAAACAAATTCGGCACTCACTACTTTAGGATAGGGGCGGCAACTACAGCAGCGTGTCAACGCATGTCAGAGGCAGGCATAAAAGCAGTCAGGAGATGGAGCTCCAATGCCTACAAAGGTTACATTAGAAGACAGCACAGAGACAAACAGAACTAGCCGCAACAACCAGACCCTTATTGTCCCTTTCCATATATAGGTGAACGTAGAATAGCATGGGTGATCGGGCACTCTTTCGTGCACAGAACCCAAACCTTGTGGGAGTCGGGTGGCCCCACGAGTGGACAATGACCGCACCAGACAAACTTAAAATGGTTCGGTTTTCCGGGCATGAAATGGGAACACTTCCAAGACAGACTAGGGGATCCCTTAGCCTCCCAACACCCAGAACCTGACGTGCTGATAATACACCTGGGGGGAAACGACCTGGCACAGCTTGGCAGGAGAGGATTGATCGAAAGCATTAGGTCGAACCTCGCGTCAGCGGCAAGGCGCCTAGACAACGCTGCATTGATTTGGTCAGAAATCATTCCCAGACAAAATTGGAGGGGGGCCATTTCAGTGGGCCCATTGGATAGGTCACGGAAAAAACTGAACGTTGCAGCAAAAAAGTTTTGCGTCCAAAACGTCTGGGAGAGCATTAAACATGGGCTTATCAACCTGCAGAGAACAGAATACTTTGGGAAGGATGGGGTACACTTGTCCCACCAGGGGACTGCGGTCTTCTAGAATAACCTATGGGCCGCCTTACGTCTAGCAGGATGTGAATACCTCAGACGAAGTGGGGGAGCCACCCTTGAGCGGTAACCCAAATTCGGCGTGGCAGAAAGGAGAGATAAAGAACAACAAAGGCCACACCCAATGCAGTGGGGTGGCAGGGCTACATACCTTGGGATGCCTCACAGCAGGGTAAGGCAGTCGGCGGAGGTACTTGGAAACACAACACTTGCGGCCCGGGTCCACCGGAGAGCTGGACACACGGACTAAACAAGGTAGCAAGTTAAGCCTAAACGGAAACAAGTACCCTCCTACTTAAAAAAAGGAATAACGGCAAAGGACCAAAACGCGAGACTGTTTGAGAGCAAAGGAATGAACGGCATGTAATAGGAAATTTATCGTCAAGGATAAGGTTGTTAAGATACAAAGCGATATATGACGCAAATGTATCAATGTGAATCACAAACCCAGGGTCTTCTAACTTCGGGAGAGATGTAGCGTTTATGGCAACTTTTAATCGCCCATAACAATGATGTGACATAATGATTTATGGTCCTCATAAAAGCAGGGTGGGAATGCTGTAAACGAACTCTTTAATAAAACTGTGGCCAACATTTTCCAAACAAATAACCAACTGTTGTCTTGTATAGTAATTGCAGGATTGGGCATCTGGAGGAGTTTTGCAGCGGGTGCTTTTAAAACCATAACATATTTCAAAACACAGGGAAGCTGGAAGCAAAAGTGAGATCTGAGCGGATTGAGCTGCCCTGGATGTTGTTGCTGGAGGCAGATATTGCAGCACTGATGCAAAACCGGCCCCCAGTATCAAAACTTGACAACCCAGCTTTCGTCAGGCATTATGTTTGCACGTTGGGAACCATGTTTAATAGATTGTATTGCACTGACGTCTTGCACCTTATGCTGGTATCTTTTTTTGTCCTACTCTGGGCATCTTAAACAAGCTCAGAAATGCAGTCCCTTTCTGCCTGATGAGCAGATCAAGGGATCACATCTGGAGTTCTCTTTTATTTTTTGTGAGGCCAGTTCACGAGGAAGGAGATGTGTCATAGAGTCTAATCCATATTCACCACCCTCTGCCTAGTTACACATAATAAATGTAGTTAACAAAAATACAGTGAGGCAACTGGCGACGTTTTTGAACCCGTAGTAAGTGGGGCGCTACAAGTCATTACTTGTTTAGTGTGTTGTAGCTCTAGGCATTCGTGCCCTTTCTTCATAGTCCGGAAGTGAATGAGCCCGCATTTCAACCCCTTCAGATCCTGTCCAGTTTGAAAACCAGCTGTACTCTGGCTGTTCTGGCTTTGATACAGATTCATATTGTGCTTTTCATGTCCACGTTCTTTCTAAAATGTCTGAAATATATATTCACCCCCTTTTGGGAACCTAAATTCAGTTTCCTTTTCTCTGGTTCGAGGGCTGATCTGTGCAAGATGAAGGCCCTGGTTCTGAAAGGTGTCACGCAGCACAGTGCAGCAGCCAAAAATGCTGCACTACACTGCGTGACAGGTAGAGAGCAGAAGAGAGCCATGTTCACATAGAACTGGCACTTTCCTCCCCTCTCCTTAGCGCCAGCACTGATTTCAGCTGCTGTGAGCCACACACATACCTAAGCACCATAGTGCTAAGGGTTGTGCGTGAGTCTAGCATAGGTTAGGAACAGGCAGAGTACATTCCTGTACAAAATACTTTGCCTAGACAAATGGAAATGCTTTTCCTACTTTGTATAAGTGCTGTACAGTGCAGAGCACATGCAAAGTTGGAAAAGCAGGGAGAAATAAAAGCATTTCTTCTTTTAACACTTGCTTTTCAGTGGCGTTAGTTTTTGGAGCTAACCTCTTTCTTCTGATGTTTCAGAATGAAGTTTAGTGCCAAAACGCATGGGTGGTAGCATGGGTACGCTCATGTACTTCTCATGTAACAACCCCCTTGACGCAAAGCAGGTTTTCTCGCTGCTTTGTGTTACTTTGCCACTCAAACCAAAGCAAATACCAATTTGCCTAGGTTTGTGAATCCCCCCCAAAAAATGTAGCTTTGGGTTAGCATTACAAAAGTAACACTAACATGACTCTAAATCTTTGAGAATCTGGGCCAAAGTCTCTGTATCATGTTCTGTCAAGTGATTAAACGAAATACTCTGGTTGCTCAAACCAAGCATGTGTCTAAGCAGAAAGAACCAGTATATGACAGCCCAGGTCTATGAACTGCCTGTTTCTTGACTTCCTAAAAATTTATGTAAAATTCCATTTTACTATTAAATCGGGATAGCATTGTCAGCAACTAAAAAAAGGAGAAACTACACTCCCAGTAGGAAACAAGAAGTAGCAGTTATATAGATTGTAGCTTGGTTCTACACTGATGTGTTCAGGTCAGTAGAATCTGAAATACCCTGGCAAAAGGGGCTGTACCATTATTATTGGCTGATCTCAAGAGGATGTTTCAAATAGCAGTGAAGAATTTGATTTATTCAATAATACATTAAAAGCTGAGAAGGTAGAATGAGTTTACTTAATAAATGGCATGTATTAAAATGAAAATCTTGTTTTACTGGTCATAAAATATTTTTACTAAAATTCATTTTACTCAGATTTCCAATAATAGGAAAATGCTGACACTTGAGATTCTTAGATGCATCTGCAGTTGAGTAGTCAGTCGGTGACTGTTAAGTTCGTTAATGTTCTTCAAGAAGAAACTGTGCAAAACATGTGCAGTCTTGCTTTCAGTATTGTCTTTACTACGTTGGCGGTTTGCAGTAGTAACGGTGTAGAAGTTTACTGATTTCTTAGGCCATTTGTTCATCATTGTGTTTGGACCTAACCTCATTGTTTTGCTGCAACGGTTTTTCTGGTAACATGTAGGGATTTTTAGTCTTGGTGTAGTAGTGCTGCTAAGAAAAATGATGGTACTAGTTTTACAGGAACAGGGGTACTAAAACAGAAGGTAACCAAGCTCATCACACATCCTTCCTCCATGCAAAGGGTGCTTGATGATGCACCGTGCTGTAAGCATGGCACATTGATCTTCTTTTATGGCACGTTTGCATGATACCACAGTGACTCATTATTGCACTACAACTCTGCACTTAGACCATTAGGTGTTTTGTTTTCTCCTGTTCCCTCACATTGGTCGTTTTAGATGTTTACTCCTGCTTCATCTGCTTACACCTGGGGGTCTAGTTCATTTGCACTTGCAGTACGTTGCCAAAATGGAATCTTTCTTCGACCACAATCTCCAGACCCTGGGAGCGTGATTGCGTTTATAGGGTTTATTTTGAACATTAAAAACAGCGCACTGTGCCCACTGCCTTTGCCAAACTTATTAGAGGGCTTTAATGCGTAACTAGGGCCCATCTACTTTACATAGTGTATGTGCAGCAGTGCACAGTGCCATAAGACACAAACACTGAGACTCCTCCAGCAAAGAAGCTGAAAAAGGGAGCATGCAGCGGGGTGTGGCCTGTGGGACCGGGACATTCAGCCGCTGTATGGCAAGCTGGCAAGCTAAGGGTGCAGTGTGGAAAAAGGTGCTAGACAGGCATCAGGGTCAGGCCTTGCAGCATGTCCACGAAGGGACAGCAGCTTGCCAGGGATATGGGAAGTGGGCACGTCTAAGTTCTCGAAGTCCACAAGGTGAAAGAGAGGGAGCAAGACAGGTCCCATGCACACTGTTAGTTTCCTGTGTGAGCCCAATCCCTGAATAAACTGCAATTAGAATACCTGATGTATCCCGCTATGAAGCAAAGATATTCAAGGCGCCATACCGTCTCTTTTCATGTTACTCATGCTCAGTCACTCAACACCACAATCCTGCTCTGGGGGAAAGGACAAGACCCATGGGGTGATATTTTTTAACATTTCAAAAAGCATGACAGTTTCAATTTTGAATTAAATGTTATTTAATGCAAGCTTCATACATTGGAGTCCCACTCCCAACTAAAGCACAGCCCATGACAGCACTGCAGTTTTATATTAAAGAAACACAGCAGCGATGTCAAACCTTGTAACTTCCCAGCCACCCACCAGGGAAACTCCTCCGATCCCGACTGTAAGATGCTCACTGATGGAAATATAATAATGGATTTGATTACTGGTGGCAGAGCAGTACCTTCTCCACACTTGACCAACACTTGCCCCACAGCGATCAGCGTAGCCCCATCTGTTATTTTGTTTGATTTTATTTTGCCTTTATAATCACACAGAGTTCCCACTCTGAGGAGGAGTTCAATGCTTTGTGAGACTTGGTCCTGTGATGGTAAAGCACAGTAGGATTTTGTTTGGATCCCACTTAAAAGATTTCAAACAAAACTGGATCTAGTCATACAGGATGTTTCCCTCAGCCCTGTAACCCCTGATCTGTAACCCTTCCCCTCAGGTGTCACGCTCTGGCAGGCAGAACGAGGCAGGAAGTGAAAGTGTGAAACCTAACTCCCTGCAGGAGGCAGGCACAGAGTCAAGAAGACTCCACAAACGGGTGAATCATGGGTTGTGGGTGCTAGCTCAGGTGTATTAATAAAAATTATTAATGAGCATTGATGTGTTCTGAATAATAAGTTTATGTATACAATATAATAACGTAGAAAAATAATGCGCGCATTTGAAAATGTGATCACAAAGAATGGCCACTAATGTTAATGAAGTGCACTAATCAATGATCTAATATTATGAAATGTTGAATATATATTAGATTAAGGTTTAGTATGTCACATTAAGGGTTATGTAGTAAGCTTTAGCTTTATTAATTATAGCCCTTAACTTAGCAAGTGTCTTGGCCTACTTGCCAGGTCTTATGTAAAAGCTGAATTTCTTAACATTTAATAAAATGACTGTCCTAGACAGTTAAACTGTGATTTTCCATTTTACATTTTGTGCTCATAGCTGAGGTTTGCTTCTCATGAGAACCGACTGCTAGAAGACGCTGTTTCTATTAATGTAATATTTTGTGTGTAATGTGTGTGAGACTGAGGCCCATATTTATGCTCTGTTTGCGTCGGATTTGCGTCATTTTTGTTACGCAAATTCAATGCATTCTTAACTCCATATTTATACTTTGGCGCTAGACCCATCCAGTGCCAAAGTTATGGAGTTTGAATCACTTTGTGGACGTGAAAACCTACCTTGCGCTAATGACATGCACAGTAGGCGTTCCTGTGAAAAAAATGACTCTAAGGCATGTGTGCCGTATTTATCCTCCAGTGTCAAAATGACGCACAGGAGGAGGCAGGCCTTAAAACAAGGTGCCCAGCCGGATTTGTGCAGTTTTTTAACACCTGGGTCAGGGCAGGCGTTAAGGGACCTGTGGGCTCATTTCCATGGTGGGAGACCATGGAAGCAGTCACCAGGTGCCCTTTCCTGCACCCAGGGACACCCCCTGCCACCCAAGCCCACCCCTGGAGGACACCCATGGATGGGGGACCCATCCATGGTGAGTGCAGGTAAGTACAGGTAAGTATAATTTGTTTTTTTTTAAAGTGGCATGGGGGGGGGGGCCTAACTTGGGCCTCCCTACATGCCACTGTGCCCAATGGCCATGCCCAGGGAACACAAGTCCCCTGGGCATGGCCATTGGGCAGGGGGGCATGACTCCTGTCTTTGCTAAGACAGGAGTCATTTCCATGGGGGCTGTGCGCCAAAAAATGGCACAATTCAGGTTAGAGCCAATATGTTTGACTCTAACCTGACTTGCACCATTCTTTGGCTTAAAACCCCCAGTCTTCCCTTCGCCTCCGCTGCCTGGTTAGAGTAATTTATTTTGACGCTAACCAGGCCACAGTGCAGGCTAATGTCATTCCATAAATAAGGTACCCGGCTAATGCGCTGAAATGGCGTTAGCCAGCGGTAAACGTATTGACGCAAATCTGCCCTGGCGCTGATTTGCGTCAAAAAGTATAAATATGGGCCTGACTTTCTCAGGAGGAGAACAATGGAGATACTGACTGGACAGGAAGCTGCAACAATATTGTTACCTGACAAGCTGGATGATGAGGACATTGTGAGACAAACCAATCAATGACATGTGAACAGAGTAATAGTAGAATTCATGGATTTGGAGTTCTAGTTTTATTAGACAAAGTGTGAACATGCGATTAAGTGACCAATAGGGATTTGAGAAGTAGTTTTAGTAATTTTGACTTAACGGGGCTGCACTGAGAGAAGACAATTCATTACCCATTTTCTTGCTGGCCGAAAGGTCAACATTTTCTTGTGCGTCTTGACAAGAAGCGTGCTCAACTTTAATGCTTAGAGACTTTGATGCTGAATTCTGATGCCTTGCTGATCGACTGAGGTCCTGAGGACGAAGACTGACACTGCTTGCTGATCCACACTGAGGATAGGTATAATGAAAAGACTGTTGATTATTATGCATATTTGCTTTTTCTTTCTAGGAACTGGCTGCATTGTTTTGATAGAGCCACAGTTAGATGTTTTTCCAACTTTGTGTTACTAAATCTTTTGCATGAAGCCCAACATGCTGATGCTAATGTGATGTTAGTTAAAGATCCTCACTACTGAAATTAGATGAATAGGGACTAATGCTTGATGAATTTCTCTGCTAAACTTAATGTATGTAATTTCATTGACACAGTTGACTTTGTCATTGATTTGCACCATAACTTTAGAATGTGTTGTAGCTCAAGCTTTGATTAGATTACGTTTCTTCCGCCACTTTGGACAGCCAGTATTGTTCCTGTATGTATTTCATTTGATTTTGAGATTAATCTACATAACTTTAGCATTGTTAATTTAGGGAAATAAATATGTCTAACTTTTACTAAAGGTGTGGTTATTCATGACTGAAAGGTCATGGTGCATGACAATAACTGACTCCATTGATCACTGGTGTTACTGATTAATGGTGATTATTGATTATTGTGTATTGATTATTGATTATTGATTATTGATTATGTACTGGAGCTATGGTAAGAACATCTTAAATGCGAGTCAAAAGGTTTATCGCCCTATTCACGTCCCCTTATGAGTTAACCTATTAAGGTCAGGCGTGCTAACGTGGGCCAGGCCTGATGTTTAAAAATACTGCCAGCGGAGCTGAGAGGCAGAATTCATTAACAGTTCCGCATAGCAAGGGTATGGCAGACTTACTAAATTCCACCAGTTCCACCGGCACAATTAAATATTCCGCCCACCTCTCGTCTGTACCCAGAGACCATCCACTGAGGGGGGCCTTATAGTGTCAGGAGAACTTAGTGGGGCAGCAGACACAAGTGTTCAACAACACGTGGTTCCTGGAAGTACCACTCCTCAGAGGAGAGTGCAGAAGCACAGATTGAGGGGCAGGGGAGGAAGAACTTGCACCTAACTCCTGTCCAGCCCAAGGGTACAGACCCTAAGTTGAAGAACCAGGTTCAGGGTCTCACCCCTGACCTGGGGTAAGGGGTGGCTGCCACAAGCACCCTGACAGTTTTGGATCCTGGTACTACTCTCAAAAGAAGGGTATGGAACCCTAGAAGGATTGTTGGAGGAGGAGGAATTTCTCACCCATGACTCCTGTCCAACCCAAGGGCACAGACCCTGGGCTGAAAGACCAGTCTCAGGATACCACCCCTGAACTTTTGGAAGGTGGAGTGGAGAAGGGATGCAAGCCACCTGGGGCTACAGCCCCCCCCACTCTGAGAAAGTACAGAGGGCAGAGACCCCTGGATGGCCTGGGTCCTGGCTTTTGACTCTGACAGCTATCAGTAGTCTCTGTTGGTTGCGGCCCTTAGGGACAGAGTTTTACTTGGGTTGGGGACAAAAGTCAGACTCAAGGAGTGGAATGGGTCACATCACTTTGTTGGTCAAGGTGGTACTGTCTGCCTACTGGGATGCATCTATGAGCAAATTAAAGTTAGGCACATCACAGTTCGGGTCCAAAGTTGAGGAGAAGGATTCCCAAAGGTTTAGCTCAGTGGGCCCTGAGAGCATAGATAGAGGGATCCAACTGGGTTCAAAAAGGCATAGAACTTGCACGTGCCCCTGTAGTAGCTGGCCAGGGTCCGTGTTCTGTTGCCCTAAGAAGGGAAACCCATCAAAGTATTGATCAGTCTACCCTGGATGTAAGCTGAAGCAGGGTTGTGTTGGACCTGGCCCTTTTTTTCAGGGTTACCCCAAACATTTTGCCTTCCTCCTCCTATTTTGTGGTCCTTCTTTTTGTTGGCTTTAGGAGTCTTTACACTTTACCACTGCTAATCAGAGCTAAAGTGCTTGTGCCCTCCCCCCAAACAAGGTATGATTAGTTGATATTGGTTTGGCATTTTTGATTTACTAGTATGTCACTTGTAAGGTAGTATACCATGTATCCAGGGCCTGAAAATAAAATGCTACTACTGGGCCTGCAGCTCTGATTATGCCACCCACAGAAGAAGCCGTTCAACCCTGTCTCAGGCATGCTACAGCACAGCATGTGTGTGCTGTTTACTGTCACTTTGACTTGGCGTTTAAAACTATGCCTTAAGCTCCCCTATTACTACACATAGGTCACCGCTAGGGTAGGCCCTAGGTAGCCCTATGGGCAAGGTGGTGTGTAAGTAAGGGGTAGGACATATGTCTTTATGTTTTGCATGTCCTAGCAGTGCCAAATTGTTTTTTTCAATACTGTGAGGCCTGTTCCTCTCATGTTAGCTTTGGGAATACCCATATACCTTTTTAAATGGTAAATCCTGATCAGACAAGAGTAGCTTTGTCATGTTTGGTATGTTTAAAATGGTAATGATAAATCTTACTCACTGGTGAAGTTAGATTTCACATTACTATTTTAGAAATGTCACTTTTATAAAGCAGACATTTCTCTGTGTGTATAACTCTTGTGCTATGCAGCCTGTTTCCAATGCATGTCTGGACTGGGTAACAGCTACACTCTGTTCATACTCTCTAGACAGCCACAGGAAGGGCTGGGTGTGACAGGGGATACATCTCCATTCATCTGCATATGGATGGGTCTTCCGGGGGTGGAAGTGTGGAGAGAAATTCACACTTACACTTCAAATGGGAAGTGCCTGTCCCCATACAATGGGGTTATTTACCCCCTACTGATTGTCTGGGGCTAGGGCTGTTCTGAAAGGGTTTGTGGTACACTTCCAAGGGTTCCTTTGAAGTCACCACCGAAGGCATTCTTGAGTATATGTACTGGGTCTCTGGTTCCATGCTTTTAGACACTGCCTGGGACTTGTATCCAGATGATGCTGGCCCTACAATCTCCACATTGCCAGAGGACTGCTGTCCTGCCAGGAAGAACCTCCATTTGGACTACAGGCTTTGTTGTGCAGGCCTGCTGGGCTGCTGGGCTGCTGGAGAGACTGCCATTTTGCAACTGGACTTTTGTGCTGGTCTGCCTGCCTGCCATGCTCTTTGTGCCTCAAGTGTTCTGAAAGGACCTGTTGGCTTGCCCCCTGTTTTGCAACCCTAGGGCCATCAAGGGTTGCTTTTTTGCACCCCTGCCGTGGGACTTAGTCGCCTGTGAGTCCGGTAGCAACAGGCTGATGAAAGAATTCATTGCTTTATTCTTGTCCTTGCGAAGAGTGCTTTGTTTGCCTACCGAGCGAAACAAGAGGAAAGAGCAATGTGAGTGAACGAGCAGCACTTCTTGCTGCAACACTAAAAGGGCTTTTTGTGTGCCTACAGTGTGCTCTGCCAGAAGTAAGAGCGTTGTGGATGAACAAGCAGCACTTCACGCTGCAACAGTAAAAGGGCTTAGTAATCTTACCATCATTCTGCTCTGACCAAGGTTGCCATGGTAATGGCTAGCCCCATCCCCAGCATTGCATGCAGGAGGTCACACGGCAATTCTGGATAGAGATCACGGCACCAAAGACAACATCCAGCCAAGGATAGAACAGCGCAGCTGTTACTGCCACTTCTCTCCATTGGGGCAACCTCTGGGACACGGGTCCCAACCCCCGCAGTTTCAAGTAATGGGGGTACTGTGGGTGAGGGACACCACATGAGCCCCTCTAGCTGCATACCTGTCCATAATGGGGAGGATGCTTGGTCCGGCCCTTTGCATCCTCAGAGTCAGACCATTGTTCTGTTTGAAACTTTCTCCCCTCATCAGTGGGGGCCGTGGGGAAGTTTCACAGGGGTCCTGCACTACCTTCGTGGACGGAGCTGCCATGTGGGTACATGGTGGCTGCAGGCAAACCCGCAAGATCGCCTCGTGCTCTGCCATGGGTTGGCTCCAGCCCCTCTGAAAGGAGCAATACCAGAGAGTGGAGGACACTTTGTGGAGTTAGGGGCATGTCGTTTCTAGCTCATTTGGACCTGCACAGTCCACAGCCATCCTCCGTGTAGCAGGCAACTGGAGGTGCAGGAAGCTTGTTGTCCAAGTTGCTTTGGGACCATGAGACACAGAGGAGGGACCCCCAGCCCCATCAGTCAGTTGTGATCAACAGCGGAGAACTCGCCTTGGGTACTGTGGAACACTCGGTCTTCGATGCAGGAGCACCCTAGGAATACTTATGTGATTTTTATTGCTCTGGTCTAGTGTTTTGCTATATAAGCTTGTCTTTTGCATCCCTTGCACTCATATAATTAATGTTGTTTTGCCACACATGATCTTTCCCTAGTTTTGCCATATGAGCTTTTTACTTGCATCTCTTGCACTGATTATATAACTCATTACGCTCCAGACTCTGCTCAGCCTATGCGCCTTCTTTTAAGTCTGCATAATTTGCAAAGTATTTATTAGTGCATGCCATTTTGGTTCTTGTGATATGTACAATGTAGTCTATTTTTACATAATCCTGTATAGAGTCTCTTTTGTGGTGTATGCATTGTGTTGCCATGCTAATGTGTTTCAGAAAAACTTTACATGTTGCCTCTGATAAGCCTGCCTGTTCTGTGCCAGGCTACCAGAGAGTGAGGTACACTGTTCCAAAATAAAGAGAAACTCAGGGGGACCTGATTCTTCAGGAGCAAGAGCCCTCACGCATCACAATGGAATTTTGGCTTCATCATTGGGAATGCTCCTCTTCAGGCCAGCGCTGCAATGTCTGACAGGCTCCCCAAAGGGGGGCTCTTAGCTTAACTACTCTTATAGTGACTGGTGTGTTCAACTATATAGGGGTGAACACCTTGTTACAGGCACCACGAGACAGGAGAGAAACCAAACATTTTTTTAATTGGCTCTTGATCTCAAAACACATCATAAATTTAATCAGCTCGAGTGAGATGACGGGCAAGTTTAAAACCAAACCGAAAGTAAAAAATGAGTGGTAATGCTCAAGTACTCTCAAAAACAAAAACTTAGAGGCCTGGAACTGTCGTAGAACCTCTAATCATGGGTCAATACGTTTTGCGTCTAGTGGTCCAGCCGGATCCATCAACGCTTCATCAGGACCAAAAGAAAAAACTACTTCTCCTGTTAACACAACTGAATATAAACCCTAATGTGAGGGCTAAAAAACAGTCACTTACATTGAGTCAACTGGTCAAGTCAAAATGGTCGCCCATCCCCAAAAACGAGATGCAGCTCCTTAGGAGAACACATGCCAGGGACTGATGCTGACGCTATAATTTCATCAGCGGTCCTCAACGTTGGACCTACCCTCCAGGCAGCGCTCCTGGCCTGACGAGGAGCATTCCTAATGATGAAGCCAGACATCCATTGGGATGTGTGAGGGCTCTTGTTCCTGTGATAATTTCTTTCTTAGAGCAAAACACACAGAATTACCATCTATTACCAAACGTTTCCATAACAAAAGACAGACCCATTGGTTTGCCAATGCTTGTTTTCATTTATTTGTGTAACCAAGGGCCAGATGTACGTAATTCCTGAATTGCTACTCGCAAATTGCGAGTCAGAGAGACTCGCAATTTGTGAGTCGCAATTCAGTATGCAGGATGGGGTCCCTGACACCATCTGCGACTCGCAAGGGGGTCTTGCAGCACTCACAGGGATGGTGGTGTGCTGGAGACAGCAGACCACCATGTTTGTGACTGCTTTTAAATAAAGCAGTTTTTTTTTTTGTAATGCAGCCCGTTTTCCTTAAAGGAAAACGAGATGCATTACAAAACGAAAAACTGAAACGCTTTTGTTTCATTTTTTCAGAGCAGGTAGTGGTCCAAAGGACCACTGCCTGCTCTGAATTTTTTTTTTCCATGCCATTCACAAAGGGGAAGGGGTTCCATGGGGACCACTTCCCTTTGGCAAATGGTTTACCACCAGTGTGACACTGGTGGCAACTGCGATTGCTTTGCGACCGCGTTCACAAAGCAATGTAGCATCGCGCTGCAGCTCGCAATTAGGAAGGGGAACACCCCTTCCTAATTGCGACTCGCAGTCCAGTTTACAGGTTACTGACTCGCAAAACGGGGATTGGTGATCACGATGTGCTTTTTGCGCGTCGCAAACAGCGACAGAAATTGCAATGCACAAAATCCGTTTTGCGATTCGGGAACCTGGTTACCGAATCGCAAAACGGGTGTGCGAGTTGCAATTAGGAAGGGGTCGCAAAGCAATCGCAGTTAGCACCCATTTCAAATGGGTGCTAAACCATTCGTAAAAAGGAAGGGGTCCCCATGGGACCCCTTCCTCTTTGTGAATGCCTTAAACACATGTTTCCAGAGCAGGCAGTGGTCCTATGGACCACTGCCTGCTCTGAAAAAAATAAATGAAAACGTTTCATTTTTTTGTTTTGTAATGCATCTAATTTTCCTTTAAGGAAAACAGGCTGCATTACAAAAAAATAAAGAACTGCTTTATTTAAAAGCAGACACAGACATGGTGGTCTGCTGTCTCCAGCAGGCCACCATCCCTTTGAGTGCCGCGATTCTCAAGGGGGTTGCAAATTGCGACGCACCTCATGAATATTCATGAGGTGGGCATTTGCCACCCCCTTGCGAGTCGCAAACAGTGTCAGGGACACTGTTGTGCATGAGGTTTTCCGACTTGCAAATTGGGAGTCGCTCTGACTCGCAATTTGTGAGTCGCAAAACCCAATGTACCTACATCTGGCCCTTCATTTTTATTGTAGCTGATTTAACTCGAACTTGGGCATGGTATTATACTGTTGGAGTGGCTTGTAGGCAGGATGTGTGATGTAAATGTCTTTATATAGACTTTAACGCCGGGTACACACATTAGCGGCCAGCTGTATGAAGAATCCACTTTACGATTCTCTAATAGCGATTTTTAAGAAATCGCTATTTCTGATTCACAAAATAGTGATTTCTTAAAACTCGCAAATGCTATTACCGAATCTCAAATAGCGATTCTGAGCCCATTCACACCTATGGGCCGGTAGGCCCATATTTGAAATTTTTGTGCATTTCCCAAATTGCAAATTCCTAACTAGAGTTCGCAATTTAGGAAATGCAAAACCCAAGGGTGGTGGGGGCCTAAGGCCCCCTCTGCTGCACCCCAAAAAAGTATTTCAGGACTTGTAAGGCACACACATGCCAAAGGGGCATGTGTGCGTTACATGTCAATTTTATAAATGCATTTTTTATGCATTTTTAAAACTTGCACATGGTTACCACCAAGTTTTACTCGGTGGTAATTGTGATTCCTTAATGCCCAATTCGCATTAAGGAAAAGCTTGATACATGTGCATAAGAAATCGCAAATAAGGATTCCTTATTTTGGATTTCTTATTTAGAGAATCACAATTTGCGATTCTCTATACGGGCTCGCAATTTTAAGGAATCGCTATATTAGCGATTCCTTAAAATTGCGTAGCGAATGCCTTTCATACATACTGAAAGGCATTTTTGCATTCACAAACGGCCATTCGCACGGTTTGCGAATGCAAACAAGCGTGATACATCTGGCCCCAGATGCATTCCCACATAATCTAAGGGCTAAATATGTACCAGCGTCATAATCACGGCTAAACTAGTGCTGAAATTCTGGGTAGATAGATACCTCCTTAGTCTGTTGGGTGATCCCAAAATGGTTGTTTTGTGGTTGGAAATTTACTTCAGGTGAAATAGGGGACATAACATTGACTGCAGATAAATATCTTAATTAAATCTATATTCCATCAAAGTTAAAAATTCATCAGACTCAAACCTTCCATAGTTTATTAATTTTCCAAGTGTTGCCATAGCCAAAACCTATAAAGTTTTTGAAAAGAGCAGCTTTGCGGTATTTGAAAGGTGTTCCTGCTGCAGTGACAGGCAGTGAGGGAAACAAAAGCCTTGCATATAGTTGCCAGCATCCCAAGGGTGTCCTCTGTACATACCTTACCTCTGATAACACTCCAGGCTTAATTCACCCTTCCCTGCAAAGTTCCTCTTTCTGAGTCCTTCCACAAGAATACTATTCACAAGAAAATTGCGAATTGTGAGGGCCTCAGATGTGGAAATTGTGCCTTAGCACACCTGGGAATCTTCGCCTTCCTTCGCTGAGGCAAATATTCTGAGTTTGCCCACAATTGTGGACAATCTGTTTCTCTAGTTCACTCCGACTTGCAATATGGAGTAGCCAAGAAGAAGGAATCCAAGGAACTTCTGATTAGTGCATGATATTTGTAAAAATATTAGACACGGGCTGAACACAGGACGCTCCTCCGTCTGTCATTTCGCATCTCCCAGAGACACCCATGGACCATTCTCCTGCCTCTACTGCCACTGCACTCTCACCCTACACCAAGCACCAGACCCTCCCACCACTGAGCCATCTAACACCAACCCAGACCACCTCAGTTGCATCCTTCTCAACATTCGCCCCCTCCACAAACACGCTGTAGAACTCTGGGACGAACTAAACTCCACCTGCCCACACATCGCCTTTCTCACTGAAACATGGGCAAACCCAGCGTCTGCACCGGACATCATCACTGCCATCCCCAGTGACTACAAACTACTCCACAAAGACCAGCCTTCTCACCCAGGTGCCGGCCTGGCCATTGTACACAAATCCACTCTTTGCCTGACAACCAACGCAGACAAATACTCCTTCCTCATGGAGTACCTCCGTTTCCAGATACACTCCACCCCCAAGTCTATCTTTCATGGCACCCTCATCTACAGGCCATCTGGCACTGCCCAGCCCTCAGTGACTCGATCGTCGACATCATTTCTCCCCATGCTCTCGCCTCCACAAACTACTTCTTCCTTGGCGACCTACCACATTGACAATGGCAACAAAACCACCACTGCTTCCCTGCTTGAGAACCTTGCCACAATAGGACTAAAGCAACTGGTCACCTCGCCAACACACATTGATGGACACACACTCAGCACATTCTTTTCCAACAGCAACAACATCACCATCAACAACACCTCCACTCTTCACCAGACTGACCACCACTGCATTCATTTCACCATCACCACACCGACCATCTACCTCCACACACTCCGAGTCCCAAGCAGAAAATGGAACCAGATCACAGCGGAACAGCTCACTAACACCCTCAGCAAGTCTTTCCCACCCCTCACCACGGACACTAACATCTCAGCACTGAACTTCCATCAATGGATATCTGAATGTGCCAGCACCCTAGCACATCTCTGTAAGACCTCAGCTAAACACCACCTTAAAAAGGCCAGCTGGTTCTCCCCCTCACTCCAGGACTCCAGGTGCACCTGCAGATGGCTGGAGAAAAGATAGAGAAACAGCAAGTCCCTGGAAGACTTTGAGGCCTTCTAGCTGCCATCAAATCACACTACCATCTCATCAGAGCCATCCTGCAGGACCGTATCAGTGCCACCGCTCACAACACCAAAGAGATCTTTGCCGTGGTCAAAGAGTTTGCCAAACCCCAATTGGTAATGGCAAACATCCCTCCATCTCAAGACCTCTGCGACAGACTAGTCAAATTCTTCCACTGAAAATTCATAGACATATACAACAGCTTTGGACCCCAAGACTCTCTGAGCACTCCAACAACCCCCCTGCTCCGACCCTCTGAACCGTCACAGATCCTGCACTGCTGGACCATCCTCATCACAGACAAGATCCAGTCCCTCAGAAGCAGCATCCACTCCAGAGCCCCTATGGACCCCTGTCCTCACTACATTCTCAATAAAGCCAAAACCTCCATCGCACCTGAGCTCCGCCACACCCTCAACTGTTCCATAGTTATAGCTACCTTCCCCAAGGACTGGAAGCATGCTGAGATCCGTCTGCTCCTGAAGAAACCCATGGCTGACCTCCTAGATTGCCCAATCTCTCTGCTGCCTTTCCCAGCCAATGTCATCAAAAAGGCCATCAACACTCAGCTCTGTAAGCACATCTAGGGCAACAAAATCCTGGACATCTCCCAATCTGGTATCAGGAGCAACCACAGCACGGGGACCGCCCTTCTCACAGCCACAGATGTTATCTGCTCGCTCCTCAACTGCGGCCATACAGCAGCGCTCATCCTACTGGACCTATTGGCCACCTTCAACACGGTTTAGCACCTCACTCTCTGCTCCAGACTCCGCACAGCCGACATCCACGGAAAGGCCTTACAATGAATACTCTCCTTCCTGTCTGGCAGAGCACAAAGGGTCAGAAACCTGCCTTACCTGTCAGAACCTATGGAGATCAGCTACAGAGTTCCACAAGGCTCCTCCCTGAGCCCTACACTCTCCACTATCCACATGTCCCCACTCACGTCCATTGTTAGGAACAACAGGCTGAACAGAGTCTTCTATGCCGACAACACCCAGCTGATCATCTCACTGACTGAAAACCCCACAACTGCCAAGAAGAACTTCCACAATGGGATTGAAGCCGTCACAGCCTGGATGAATGACAGCTGCCGCAAGCTCAACTCTGACAAGACAGAGATCCTCATCCTGGGACCCTCCACATCAGCCTGGGACAACTCCTGGTGGCCAGCTACCCTTGGCAATCCCCCACCCCAACAACAGATGCACGCAGCCTTGGTTTCATCCTGGAATCATTGCTCACCATGACCCACCAAGTGAACTCAGTTGCATTCTCCTGTTTTCACACATTCTGACTTTTCTGGAAGGTCGACAAATGGATCCCAAAGGACTGCCGCAGAACCGTAACCTATGCCCTGATTATCAGCAGACTCGACTATGGCAATGCCTTCTATGCCAGCACCACCAAGAAGAACCTGAAGAAACTACAGAGCATCCAGAACGCCTCTGCCAGACTCATCTTGGATGTTCCCCGCTGCGTACACATCGTCAATTACCTACGAGACCTCCATTGGCTTCCTATCGAGAAAATAATTAACTTCAAACTCCTTGCCCATGAACTCAAGGCCCTCCACAACCTAGGACCTACCTACCTCAACCACCACATCACCTTCTACCCCCCCACCAGACCTCTCCACCCGCTCAACAGGCACTAGCCACTGTACCCCGCATATGGAAGACCTCGACTGGAGAAAGATCCTTCATCTACCTCGCAGCAAAGAGCTGGAGCACCCTGCCCGTGCACATCAGGCAGTCACCATTGTTACCTCAATTCAGGAAGGACCTTAAAACCTAGCTTTTCAAGTGATCCACAGAGGACAACCCCCCCCAGGGCCTTGAGGCTCTTCTGGGTGAGTATTTGCGCTTTGATTTGAGATACTGGTCAGATTGATGGAACATTGATTTTTAAAACATTTTTCCCATGCATTCACTTTTTTATAAAGCTAGGTCTGGTAGCTGTGACCAATACCCATACACAATGTTTTGGGAAGCTCAGGAAGAAGGTATGCTTTAGTATGTTATGTTTTCATTTCAATGCACACCCTACCTTGGGCATATTAGAGAGGGCCTGACCGGACAGCTACTCATTTGGGCATTCCCACTTGTTGCTGCCGACAGGGTGGCCACTTTTACAACACAGTGGGCTGCCCCACCAGTCGTGAAAGCCCCATGTAGCTGAAGCTCCAGTCAGCTGGCAGTATCGCTCAGCAGACCAATGGCTGGATGCATAAAACTAACACGTTTAAAAGGTGGTGTGTTATTTGTGGTAAAAAAAGGTCAATGTAAGAATAAAGAATCTACCTATAGTGGGGATAGTGCAGGTGCTGTCATCAACACCTTTGTGGTTTAAATGCTGCTCTCTGAAGCTCCGTAGTCCAGCTGGTATATGCCATTATGATTGAGATCATGCAGCGCTATTAACTAAAGTAGTGCATCAATTTCCTGAATACCCATGTGAAACAAACACGAAACAGAATAGAACATTTTTAAATTCTTTCTTCAAGGTCAAATGTGACCCAAGTTCTGCTGGGATATGAAGTAGTGAGTTCTACAGCCCTGTACTGACAAAGAGGCAAAAAATACACTTTAACCTGGGATTTAGCTACTCCTGGCACATTTGACTTTAAGGCCAGATTTAAAAACCTAAGGTGTATTCTTCAAGTCTATCCAGACGGCGGGAAATATGACCTCTGTTGCAGAAATTAAAACCAGCTTTAACAACTAAATGTTTGAACATTTGTAGTTTGATTTAGATCCTATCTTTAACAATTTAAATTTTGTGTTCAGGTTTCTATCCCACAATTTTCCTGCAATTTAGGCCCTGTTGAATTTAATGAAACCCCCAAAATAATATATAATAGGTTCCTGGTTGTAATAAATTGGATTATTCATTGAGCGGGTAAGAACCTACCTCAACTAATAATGGAATAATTGTCAGAATTAATAATTACAGTTATTGTCAGAGTGAACCACTAAAGTCACTAATTAAACCTGTGCTTAGCTCTCTGGTAGCCTTATACAAAAGCAGCCAGGCTGAACTTCGAACCAGTGTGTGAAGTATTTATAAAAATAGATAGCATTACATTAAATAAAATTATACAGAAATAACAAAAATCTAACCAGGATAATGAATTGTTAAAGTTGAAGGTTCAAAATAGCACCAAAAAGAATCAAGAGCTGTTATACCTGATAGCATTAGGGTGATCTTCCTCCAACTATTTGCCTGCCTCCCTCAATTGTTCTGGTCTTGTTTTGTTGTTTTAAGACTTTGCACACTTTACCACTGTTGACCAGTGCTAAAGTGCTTGTGCTATCTCCCCTAAACATGGTTACATTGGCTCCTACCTGATTGGCATTTTAAATGTACCTATAAGTCCCTAGAAAAGTACACTATATGTGCCTAGGACCTGTAAATTAAATGCTACTACTGGGCCTGCAGTACTGATTGTTTCACCCATATGAGTAGCCCTTTAACCATGCCATTGCAAGGCCTGTGTGTGCAGTTTTACTGCCACCTCGACTTGACATTTAAAACCCCTTTCCAAGCCTTAAACTCCCCTTTTATTGCATATGTCACCCCTAAGGTAGGCCCTCTGTGACTCATAGGGAAGGGTGTTGTGTATTTAAAAAGACATGTACTTTTAAGTTTTACATGTCCTGGTAGTTAAAAACTCCCAAAGTCAATTTTCACAATTGCGAGGCCTGCTCCTCTCATAGGTCAGCATTGGAATTCCTTACTATACTTTCAAGCTGTAATTTCTGATTAGAAAGGAGTAGTTACATCATGTTTCATATCTTTGACAAATCCTCTTTACTGGTAAAGTCCAATTTACTATTATTATTTCATAAATGCACCATTTTGAAAGTAGGCATTTCTCTGCTCTTACTGCTCTGTGTGCCTTTCAGCCTGTCTCCTTGCACCCTGTCTCCAATACACATCTGGACTGGGCTGGGTGACAACTGCATTTGTGCATTCCATCCAGACAGCCACAAACACAGGGCACTCAACTTCATTTGCATTCATCTGCATACTGATGGGTCTTCTTGGTCAGAAAGAGTGTAGGGGCTAACATTTACACTTCAAAGGGTAGTAGCCTGAGCCCACACAAAGGACTGATAGCCCCCCACAGATAGCCTGGCAGACATGACTGGGCTGAAAGGGAACTGGTGCACTTCAACCCTACTCTTCGAAGTGCTCCCCCACTTCAAAGGCACTTTTGGGTATATGTATTGGGTCTCTGACCCCCGTAAATCAGACACTTTTGAACATGGAACTGAACCTTTGTCAGAAGAGCTCCTGTGCTGCTCAAAGCACTCAACTGGACTGCTTTTCTGAAAGGACTGCTCTACTGCTTGTTGCCCTGCTGCCTTCTGCTCCCTAACTCCACTGAAAGCATTCTACCTTTCCCCTAAAAGTGATCCCCAAGGGCTGGTTGGCTTCCCTCCATTCTCCCCGACTGACCACACTGAAAGGATCCTACCTTCCCCCTAATAGTGATCTCCAAGGGCTGGTTGGCTTCCCTCCATTCTCCCTGAGGTCTCAGGGACTTCGAATACCCTCGCTGCCTGCTTCATCGGCTTCACCCCTGCAAGAAGGCTCCCTGCGAACATTCCCATTCCATTCTGGGAGAGTCAAGTTTGTTGTATGGTGAACGTCCGCATTGGGCTCAGCATGCTTGACCTCGGCAGAGATCCCGCTGGAGGCCCCTCTTCCTTGTAACTGCATGGCTTGCACCCCTGGAACAAGAGTGATCAACCATCCTGAACTGTGTGCCGAGTGAAGGCACAGCCAGCTGGATCTTTCTATTTGCTCAAGCTGTACAAGAACCCTCCCCTCACTGTGGTCCCTCTGCAGTAGCACCTGATTACAAAGTGACAAGGGAAGCCAACGCCAATCCTCAGCTTCAGCCGAAGGATCTTGATCGCACCATGCTGCTTCCGAGGGACCGCATGCAACAACGTTGATCTGTGTTCGAAGCCACCAATATCCTCACTTGGGCACCCCCCACAAGGTACCTTGCAGATACACCCAACACGGGCTGGCCCTGATCTCAAATTGCTTAACCCACGCCACATCGATGTGATTATTTGGGACTGGGCCCGAGTGGTCAAAATGTTGCCCTATTTGAAAACACTTTTTTTGCCTTAATCCCTTTAACAGTGATAGCTCATGACCTATTGATCAGATTTTTTTGCTTTGGACTCCTGCTATGTAGAGAAAGACTGTATTACTGTTTGAGTTACTTCACAAATACTTTAGGCATTGCCTTCCAAATTAAGTCTGCCTGCTCTCTGCCAAGCTATTAGAGGGCGAGCACAGGGAAATTTAGGTTGTGTTGTGACTTACTCCGACTAGGATTGTGGTTCCTACTTGGACAGGGTGCATACCTCTGCCAAGAAGATACCAAGGGCCAGATTTAAGAAAAGTGGTGCTGCACCCAGTGCAGTGCCACTTTTCTTGCACCCCTTAGTGCCCCCCCTAATGCCACCATGTGCGTGCCGTATCTAAGATATGGCGCACCATGGCAGTAGTTAGGGAACTAGCATCAGAATTTCTGAAGCTAGTTCAGAGCTTTGCAGGATTAGCATAAACATTTTTTATGCTAATCCTGCAAAGCCCTTTGAGGCCCATTGTAAACAATGGTGTGCCTTTGTTTAACACCTGCTCTGAGCAGGGGTTAAAAGTGCTGAAAAAAATGACGCAAAGAGATCTCTCAGATTTCCTTGTGCCATTTTATCGGCCCCCTTAAAAGGAGAATGCCCCCTTTGCATACATAATGCCTGGCATAGGCATAATGTAGTGCAAAAGCTTACAAAGTGGCGCAATGCATGCATTGTGCCACTTTGTAAATTTGGCACAGCGATTTTGGCCTCATTGGGCCACATTAGCGTAAAAAAAGATGCTAATGTGGCAAAAGGGAGCGCTAGGGGCTCTTAAATCTGCCCCCAAATTTCTAACATGTGCCAAATGTGGTAAGCTGGTCATGCTAGACCAGGTTAAAGTCAAAAGTAAAGGCTGACCGCAATGGAGTGGTGAGCGGTTTCGAGGAATAGTTGATGAAATGTTTCACCTTTAGAATTAGAGTCTAGAATAGAAGTAAAAAAATCCTCAGCGGGGCAAAGCAGCAGGTACTTCTGGATGAGGTCTTGGTGAGGTGTTGACTTTTGGCAGGAAAGCTGAGAGTGAGGGGAATTCTAATTTTGTGCCCAAAGAAGGTCCCTCGCTGGCCATATACTTTCCATGTCTTCACCAGGTGAATACCTTTCCCTTCAGACATAGTCACTTTTTTGAGCTTCTATTCTTTCTGGGGGGCAAGGCTGCAGGCATTAGCAGAAGACTGCACCACAAGGCCAGCTACCTTCACCACAAAGTCCTGCTGGATCAGATTTGCTGTGGAAGAGGAGAATGTAGTGAGAGTAACCAGAATCTTTGGCCCCACAACAAAGCACCGTTGCTGGATCAGCTTGGTTGCTTGGTCTCAGTCTCCTGTTCTCAGAGCAGAAAGGTAACAAAAGGTTTAGGAGTCCAAAGTTTCACAAAACCTTAGGAGGAGTTTACTTTGACAGCAGCCAGGGCTCCAGGACCTTGTCGACAGAACTTGGGGGTCAAGATACAGTCCTGCTGAGGCCAGCAGCAGGGTTCAGGGCAGGCCCCGTTGGAAATAGTCAGCTGGGTAGTTGCAGGAAAGGCTTCTGTTAACTTGTTGTGTCCTGTAGATCAAACAGGAGGCCAACCAATTGACCCTTGGATTTACTTCTGGGTTGCTGAGGTCAAGGCAAGGGGGTTTAGTATTTCTTCAAGATTCAGACAGCAGTCCTTCATCAGAGCTTCACTGGTCCAGGAGTGTTCTAAAGGGAGTACTGGGCAGTGCCATGTTTAAGCCCAATACCAGCCAGTGGGTGATGGAAACACATAGCCACTCCCAGTGGTAACATTTCCCAAGGGTGAGCATACCCATTTTTCTTTAAACTATCCCATAGAGCCCTTCTCTTCCTCAAACCAACATGGCAGAACACTTCTTCCTTTGGTCAGAGTTCTCTGTGCCAACCCAGAAGTGTGGCAATGATAATAGGTAACTTTCTTTTGTGACAGTTCTGGGCGCAGCAATCCGCGCACACTGGGTTTGGATACAAGCTGACCAGTAAGACAAAGGTAGGTGACTTAGGTGTGAGCTACATATGACAGTGCCAGGGTAGTCTCCTTTGAGAGCTCTGAAAATGGCTAGGCCAAGACCTCTCCACACCCAAACTTTTGTTCACTATCAGGGAGAAATCATTATCTCCCCACACTGGAGTTATTCACTACTCAAATGACACTGGAAAGTGGCAGAAAGCCAAAGTTTGCTTAGGGAGGAAAATGACAACAATGTTTCTTTTTAAAATAATAGAATAAAATCCATCTTTACCATTGTTTGGATTTTAAATTGCTATTAAAATAAGTCCCTGAATCATTTTTCTAGCTGCTGCCAAACTGAAATTAAGCATTATAAGCTTTTATAATATAATGCAGTGTTTCCACATTAGGAATCCAGCCTTATTGAAGTGAAAAATGACTTTGGAAACTTTTCAGTACCAGCATATGTAAAACCTTCAACATACATGCCCTACTTTTTAGATAGCCTTTGTCTTGTTTTTTGGGCATTTCGGACCTGCATTAGGAGACTTATAAGTATTTAAAAGGAAGGTTTAGTCCTAGCAAAAGTTTTATTTGTTCCGGTTGAAATGGCAGTTTAAAACTTCCCACCCAGGCTGCATTGGCAGGCCTGAGACAGGTTTTACAGTACTATTTTAGTGGGTGGCGCAATGAGTGTTGTAGTTTGTAAGCAACATTGAATTTACAGGTCTTGGATATATTTTGTACCACATAGCGGCTTTACAAGTAAATTAAATGACAATTTTCTCATGTTTAAAAGGGAGAGCACAAGCACTTAACCTCTGTTTAGCAGACTTAAAGCATGCAGAGTTCTAAACCAACCAAATTAGGTTCAGTTAAAGAACGCAAACTCTGGGCGGCTACCAAGCAAAATATGGTAAATTCCAACACTGATTGATATATCTGTTCAAAACTACAAATGTATCCAATATTACCCCCAAGTTCTTTACCTTTTGAGATGTATTAATATTGTTAGTTCCCACTGAGTACTCTACTAGTGATTCTAAGATCTGGCTTTGGATATGAATAAAAGGAACTCTGTTTTGCATTCTGTTATGCTCAGGCAGTTTGCAATCACCCAACTTTGTGTTGTCCCGCTAAGGAAGCAGAGCACTGTAATGACCCAAGGACAGTCATACGTCTCTCACAAACCCAACACACAGTTGTCAAGGGAAACACCCTCCTATATGTAAGACAGCTCTGTGATTGCTGGACTTGCTGGCGCGGGTTGTCACTACATAGTTAATATTGATGTAATGAGTATGGTAATCCTTAAAGTAACTGGTAGACCTGGCATCTTTTGGCGTGTTTCCCCTGTCTTTTTGCCTTTTGACCTCCTGTTTTTGATGGTATGCTGGACTTTGTGTTTGCTGATTTATTGTCTCTGTGCACTTTACCACTGCAGATAAGTGCTAACGTGCAAGTGCTCCTCATTTAAATTGCACTGGTGATTGGTTTATCCATAATTGGCGTATTTGATTTACTGGTAAGTCCCTTGTAAAATGCACTATGTGTACCCAGGGTCTGTAAATCAAATGCTTCTAGTGGGCCTGCAGCACTGATTGTGTCACCCACATGAGCAGCCCTGTAAACATGTTATATACCTGCCACTGCAGTGTCTGTGTCTGCAGTCTTGCCCTGCCAAATCGACCTGGCAATTCTACCCACCTGCAAGGCCCAAATCTTCCATTTTGTACATGTAGGTCACCCCTAAGATAGGGTTGTCCCTAGGTAGCTTCAGGGGCAGGTTGCAGTGTATTTGAAGGTAGGATATGTAATGGTGTGTTTCACATGTCCTAATAGTGAAATACTGCCAAATTTGTTTTTCACTATTGAAAGGGCCTAGCTCTCCCATAGGTTAACATAGGGACTGACTGTAAATATCTTTTAAGTGCAGTTTCCCATTTGGAGCAGATAGAGATGTAGAGTTTTGCGTCTCTGAACTCACAATTTAAAAATACATATTTTGGTAAAGTTGGCTTTCAGATTGTCTGTTGAAAATGCCACTTTTAGAATGTGGGAATTTTTTTGCTTCACCATTCTGTGCCTCTGCCTGCCTGTGGAATCCATGTCTGGGTCAGACTGACAGTTGGGCTGTGGGTGGATTCCCTCTAGGCCCTGACACATAGGGAGCTGAGGTGTGTCCTGCATATCATAATGAGTCTTCCTGGGTTAGGGTGGGGAGGGAGGAGCTGACACTGCCACCTGAAAGGGCTGTGCCTGTCCTCACACGATGCAGTCTCTGACCCCCTTGAGTGTGTCTGGGGCTAGGCCTGAGCAAGGCAGGATATTGTGAACAACAGAGCCTTTTGCCTGCTTGAAAGGCTGAAATTAGTATAAGTAGTGGACCAAAAAAACCCAGACTTTCAGAACACTTCTGGATCAAGATGAACCTCTGCCAAGGAGAAGAGCTGAAGAGCTGGAGGAGGAGTACTGCTCCTTTGCTGTTTGTGCATTACTAGGTTGGCCTGCAGTTGCTGCTTCTGCTGTGAAGAGGACAAAGACTGCACTTTGCTGTATATCCTGCTTGTAAAGTTTCTGCAAGAGCTTGAAGTAGAGCTTGCCTCCTGTTGAAAGTCTGAGGGATATCACAGACTTCAAGTTCATCTGCCTACAGCACTGGGAACTGTGTGCTTTGTGCTGCAACAGGAGAAAAACCACCACAATGCCATCAACAACATAGTTGCCTGTACCGTGACCTGAGGCACATCGCTGGGCCCTGCTTCACACCACAGTCCTGGTCTCACTGACACCTCCACCTGCTGCTGTCACTGGGCTACTGCTTGCACCATGACCTGTGGGCCTCACACTCCACATTGCCTTGCTCACACCGCAGCCTTGGTATCCCCGACGACGACTCTCTATACTGACACCAATACTGCTGCCTGCATCGTGGCCTGGGGACACCACTTGTGAGGTATACGAAGCATCGACCCGCACTGCAGTCCTGGTCGCCAGCTCCATCGACTCCAGCATTGTCAACAGATGCCCCTGTCTGCAACACAACCCGTGGGCATTGCACAGACCCTCCCCTGCATCGTACTTCTGCCTCTGGCTTGCCCGCGACTGCCCTTCAGTAATGACTAAGCTGCTGCCTGCACTGTGACCTGGAGACACTGCATGTGGCACCACCCTGCTTCACACCACCGCCCTGATCTCACTGATGTTGTAGGACGCCATCACCGAGCTGCTACCTGCACCGTGACCTGTGGGCACCGCATGTCACATCATTGCCCCTAGAACCGCAGCCCCGACGGCATCAATGCAAGCTCTTCGTCATGGTCCCACAGTTCGATCTGCAGCATGTGCGACTTCAAGGGCCCAACGACCCCTGCAGCGACCTCCGGAACCAGACACCTGCTGATGCCAGCGACGCTGCACTCAAGTTCTCATCACAAGGATCACAACACCCTACATTTCCAAGATACTGTTTGCGTGTCTTTCTGACACTGTAGCGGACCTGCAGTGCATGGCCGGTGCGAACTATTGGATTTGTTGTTCACGATGCTGTGACAGCCCCAGATGGAGCTGTTGACTTCGAGGAATTCTGTTTTTAAGTTATTTTTGCAAAATTCATATCTTTAGTACTGTATGTTTGGTTTTTCTTGTTTTGGTCACAGATAAATATTGGCTAGTTTTCTAAAAACTGGTGTGGTGTCCTTTTGTAATGTTTTCACTGTACTACTGTTTGCTATGTGCAAATGCTTTATACATTGCTTTTGAGATAAGCCTGACTGCTCTTGCGAAGCTACCAAGGGGGTGAGCAGGGTTTATCTGAGCTAGGCATCTCCCTTACCCTGATTAGAGTGAGGGTACCTACCTGGACAGGAGGTAAACCGACTGCCAACTAGATGTTTTCACTGACATTCACAAAGGGGAAGGGGTCCCATAAGGGCCCCTTCCTGTTTGCAAATGGGTTAGCACCAGTGTGACACTGGTGCTAACTGCGATAGTTTTGCGACCGCATTCGCGGTCACAAAACAACCATACATGGGACTGCGAGTCATGATTAGGAAGGGAAAAAACTCTTCCTAATTGCGAGTAGCAATCCCGTTTTGCGATTCGGTAAAAAGTTTACGGAATCGCAAAACTGGGTTTGGACATGGGGAAGTGCATTTTGCACGTCGCAAACAGCCCGATTCACTGTTTGTGACATGCAAAAGCCATGGTACATGTGGCCCCTATTACTACTTGCAAAGCATTTCATGAGAACAGAACCTAGAGGAAAATTTCACGTTAGAGGGAACAGTGATTCACGTTAGAGAGAACAATGCTAACATAAGAAATATAATGAATTAATATATTTGTTAATAAACAAACATAATATGCAAATTTCATAGTAATATATCATCAAAATAACTTTTTAGAAAAAAATCATTATAAATTGCAAACTTGTTAAGGCACTACATTGAATATGACAGAGAAGTGCATTTATTTGTATGTGGACACCTATTTAAACTCATAAATCACACATTAAACATTATAAATACTAAATTACTTTGTAACTAGAAATTAATCGAATGTCTAAAATATACTTAAGCATTATTTAAATTCCTTTAGCACATTGTTAAATCAGGTAGGCACAATTGTGACCACTAAAAATGAAAACATGAGCATTTTAAAATATGTGTCAGTGCAGCTTTTCTATGTTAGGCTGTTAACATAAAACCTCCTGCTAATGTCTGGGCCACTAAAATCATTACTAGAACATATGCTCCAACATATGGCTCAATTTTTCTTTGGCCCCTAACATCCCCATAGTGATGTCCAACAGCTACAGAATGAAGAACTGGGACCACACCAACAAACTAGGAGGTGCCATCATCATCATCCACAAAGATTCAATTTGCTGCACCACCACAAAAGATGAAACCACGCCGATCATGGAACTCCACACTGATGACAAAACAACCATGAAAGGCACCCTCACGTCCAGACCACAGGACCATGAACCGGCTTCCATGATACCATCACAGCCTTCATCGCCCCACTCGCCAAGGAATCCAAGCACTACTTTTTCCCCTGAGACCTCAATTTCTACTTGGATGACCCCACAGACACAAACTCTACCAACCTCCTAGAATGAATGAATAATATCTGCCTCCCCCAACTGGTCACAGACCCCACACACAGAGCAGGACGCTCATCGGTACCTATCTTCAGTTCCAGCAGCAAAGTCAAATGCAGCCACACCACTGGACTCACTGGGGCTGGCCACTCCATCATCCACTTCATCATCACAGGTCCTCCTTCAACCACCCCACCCCTCCCAGCAACTATTTCTGCAGCTGGAGCAAAGTTACACAGACCCAATGGATGGACTCCTCCACATCTCCCAGCCAAATGCCGCAACTAACCTGGAACAAGCAGTTGAGAACTTCAACACCTGGATCACCAATGCCGCTGATCGAGTTGCCCCCACCAAATGAGCAAAACTTGCAGATCCACCAAACAAACCAGATGGCACACTCTGGAACTCAGCACAATGAAACACAGCTGCAAACAGTTAGATGATACCAGAGATGATACAAACCGATCCACTTTCAAACCATCCTTCAGCAAATACCACCTATGAGAATGAGATAAAAAAAGATGCAGTTGCAGGCTACATCAAGGCTAGTGCCAAACACACCAAGGAACTCTTCAGCATGGTCAGAGAGTTCTCCTCCCCACCAGCCACCAAGAACACGATCTCCACCTCACAGGAACTCTGCGATGCTCTAGCCAATTACTTCCACAACAGGAAATCCACCATTTATACCGGTGACACCAAGCTCATCCTCTCGCTTTCAGCAGACCCCACTACAACAAGAACCAACTTCCACAACTGCATGAAGAATGTTGCAGCCTGGATGAAGGACAGCTGCCCAAATCTCAACAAGGACAAGACCGAAGTGTTGATTTTGGCAACCACACCACCCTCTGGAACAACATTCAGTTCCCTCCCCACCTCAAAAGACCACACCAAAAACATCTGCATCATCCTGGAAAGCAAGCTCATGATGAAAAGACAGACCAACACATTCTCCTCCACCTGTTTCCACACTTTCTGCATGCTCCACAGGAGTTTCAAATGGCTTCCCACAAGCAACAGAAAAGAAGTCATCAAGGCCCTCACCACCAGTCATCTGGACTACAGCAATGCACTGTATGCAGGAACCACCACCAAAAACATCTGAAGGCTCTAGATAATACAGAACTCAGCGGCCAGATTGATCCTCAATGTATCCAAACAGACCCACATCACCCAGAACCTGAGGAACTTCCACTGGCTCCCGGTCCAGAAAAGATGCCAATTCAAACTACTGACACATGCCTGCAAAGCCCTCCACAACCAAATAGCAGCACACATTAACCACAGCCTGAACTTTCACCAACCATCAAGAAGCCTCATCTCCACCTCCTTTGCCATGGCACAGACACCACTTATCCACCATAGCCCCAGCAGAGGATGTTATTTTTCCCACCTTGCCGCCAAATCCTGGAACAGCCTCCCCCTGCCTCTGAACATCACCCTCGCTGACGGATTTCAGGGAGAATCTCACGGCCTGGCTCTGCAGCTAAGCCTAGCAACCCTGCACCTGGATACGCTCACGGGTGATAAGCTGGGCTGTACTAATACTGATGATTGATTGATTGAGTGTCTTCTAATGTGCTAAGTTAAAGGCTGTACATGAGGCCAATTAAAAATGGATGTAACAAAAATTGAAAGGTTTTGATAGGTACTCCAAAGCACTTCTCAGTTTTTCAGGAAAATAATCTTCACATGCGTGATGTGAAATTATATTCAATTTAATACAGCAATAATTATTTTTTAGTAAAATTCTAATTTTTGGTGATGACCATAACTACACAAGCAGCTGACACGTTTCGACATGGAAAAGCCATGATGTGCTTTTTCATGCCTGTTGAGAAAATAGAATGGGACAAAACCATAGCTTTTGTAGTAGAGGTATGAACCAAGACATTAGTAGAAGACAATCAAATTAGTGTTGAAAAAAGGCTTAATGTTGTATGTTTTCTCCTCTAAAGTCTGTATTGTACTAGTATTTCATTTAACTATTTTCTGGGTTTTCTAATAAGTGGGAATTTGACCCAGGCAGATGTCACACAAATGTACTGTAGTGAAAGTTAATACACAGCAATAGTAAATAAGTTACAAGCTAAAAATATTTCAGGTTCAAAAGTTAAAAAAAAAAAATTGATTTGTCATACCATGAACTCTAGATAGACCCTGTTCAATGGTCAATCATAGGAACGTGTAGGCAAATTAAACCTGCAATATGAAGAAATTAGTTGGGATGAAGATGTTATTAAATAGACAAGAGGGGAGATAAGCTTGAAATAGAACCTCAGATGTCAAGCTGAGTTTAACATGTTTGTTTTCCCCCTGTCTCAAGGGAACAGGCAGGAAACTATACCAGCAGTAACATCTGGGGTCACATGGGCTAGTATGATCAGGGGCAAAAGAGAGTCATATAGTCAAAGGAGATATAGGAATATTTCCAAGAATAAAGACAGTGTGTGGAGAAATGCAGGATGAAAGCCCCATTGTCATCACTGTAAAATGGATTGGGATGCATGGGTGAATCTTGCTTGCAATATAGGGTCTCAAAATATGTGTGGATCTTCAGCTTATAAAGGGATGAGGACTAGTATGGTATTTATGAGGAAGGAAATAGGAGAATTTTTGTTGTCAACTATGTGTTTCAAATAATAACAGACTTTAGGCCGTCCCAGATATTTACAGCCTTCGATGGTGGAAGATCAACCCTAAGGAGTTAATGTGAGGGTGAATTGAGAACTACCTCTGGGTATCATTTGGGGTTGAATAGGGGGGTCTTACAATGGGAAGTAGCTAGATGGTCTAATGTTTTGAGGGCTGAAAGGAATGAAGGAAAAGAGGATGTTGACTTAGAGGAGTGAACCTTAGACTATTGGCCAACGGGAAGGTGGATGCTAAAGGAGATATTTCAAAGGTGGGTTGAAGGAGTTTTCCCATTATATTCCTAAAACAAAGAGGAGGAGGCTACCATGTCAGTGCTGAGTCAGCTAGGCAAGAACTAATATGGTGTGTTCTAGGAGGTCCATGAGGGTAGCTAGAAAATACTGCTAGATTTTAAGAGGGGTGGGGAAGAGGATGAACGGCGCCTGTGCTGCAGAGCCATCACAGTTACGGATAAAATGGCAACTAAAGTACAGCCATGCAACCCTATTCCTTGGGTGACATGGCTACAGTGTCACTAAACCAAATTTTGCCTTGTTGGGAATTTACATCAAGCAGCATCTTCCACATTATATTCAGGGCTTATCAGTCCCCTTCTTCAACGTTAACGCATGTTCTGTTGTGCAGTCATGCTGCAATTTCCTGCTTCTTTCAGTGTTAGACATATCAAGTAATTTACCTATTCTAAGGTGGTGCGTATGCATGAGTCCTCTCTCAAACTCATACAAATTGGCAATGAATGTCTTTCATGTCAGCAAATCCATACTTGACAGTGTTGTTTTGGAATTGCCTGGCTGTTAAGTTGTAAAAACGGGTTCAGTGGTAGAGATCAATGTGTAGTGCAAGGTTTCTATAATGTGTTACTCATGCAAACAGGCACACACACCAACAGAAAAAAGTAACACATGTGTTGCTCCTCAAGACATCCTGTCAAGTGATTTTGTATTGGTTATATGACTTTCCCTTCTTATAAACTGAAAATTAGCGCCTTTGAAGGCGACATTGATTCTGAAGACTAGGCAGTGGGCTACTTCACTCACATTTTCAGGACTTTTTTTAACAGTCAAGGATATTGCACAGTTTCATCCACGTTTTTGGAATATGAAGTATGTCATATTTATTATTCCATTTTCATTTGATTCCAGGATGAATGTGTAGCATTTGAGGAGCCCATTTAACTAATAAAATGTTTTGCGTGCATTTATTGTGAGGACAGGTTTGTCATGCTGTTCAGCATTGCTAGGAAAGGGTTTTGTGGACATGAAATAAACATGCATACACACACCTACAAAATGAAAGGGACTTTTTTTTCTCTTATTTACAAATCTCAGAGGGATCAGTACATTTAAAAAAGTAGCATGAAAGTGCTATTTTTAAAATGTATCACAAAAGCAACTAAAAAAATTAAAAAGGATGCGTGGGTTGTGGCTTGAGGGGGCAGGTGAGGATGACGCAACAGGGTGAGTAGTGGAGTAGGGAGTATCCCAGGGCTAACGGGAGACACACTTGAGTGAACAAAAGCAGTGTGGAATGTGGCGGGAAGCCCACAGGTAAGCTAGAGAAACAGAAGGGCGAGCGGGAGGAGAGAAGCACATGGGCGAGAGAGAGCAACATGGAAGAGGGAGAAAGGCGCACAGGGGAGAGAGCTTGAAAACACTTTCACTCGCACAGAGTACTGAAAAAAACTGGAAAAAAGCAGTCCACTAAAGTGAGCAGTGGAAGCATAGAAGAAGGTCAATCAAAGATATGAAAAAGGGGATATACTCTAGGGGAGAAAAAAACACACGACAGACAGACAGAAACAAGGAAAGCCACTGGAAACCAGCCAGAAAGTGATAATAAAAAAGACAATGGTACGCAATGGAGGGGTTTTAAGCCCAGTAAGCTCTTGGGAAGCCCACCGTATGTGTCGGCCTAAGACCTAAGTAACATCTCGTTCGCTGCAAATGGAGCAATCGCTGTCACATTTATAGCAATATGTAGAGAAGTACATTTTTACTGAAAGGCACGTATCTACTCTTTAGCAGCCAAAATCAAACATCATCGAAAAGCTGAGAAAACAGGTTTGCAAGTCACAAGACTGTTTCCTAATTAAAAGTGACATTGAACAGAAAAGGGGGGTCCTATTAGATTAGAATAACATAAAACAGAAGAGAAATGCGCAAGCACAACGAGTGAAGCATTGTTAGGCAAACATGTTTTATATTGCTTTCCTTTAGGAACTATATTTGCAGTGCTGAAATGTGCCATATGGGATTTGTTGATATGGTGTTTGGTCGCCCATGCTTAAGCTTATTTTGATAGCCTGCTGTGTCTTTGTCACTTGGGCGAAGCTTTTAAATACAAAAGCCTTTGATTTCTTGCTCTCAGAAAAAAAACAATAAATCCCCAGTTAAAAATACATTGATATAATTATTTTGCCACCTTGCAGCTATAGGGGCGCATGCTATATAGCACATTGAATGAATATTTCAGTTGTTGAGGTATTTTTAAATCACATTGAAACAAATTCAATAAGAAACCTTTTCTACTCGGCGTACGCACATTTTGCTTGTTTGTTGTAAGAACGGCCCATACTTACAGAACAGCATGTTAAGTTCCCGATAAGAAATGTTAATTCTATAAAAACAATGGCCTGCCCAACCAAAGCGTGTGAGTTCTGTTCAAAGGCTCAGGGCACAACACGGGGATTACGGCAGCTTTGTCAGACACATCCACAATTGTAAAATTCAAGTTTGATAGCAACCCAGAAAACACGTCATTTGCAATTAACTCTGTAAAGGGCCCTTTCTCAAGCCACTCCAGCAAGAAAATTGAAATTCCATGCATGCCGACGTCAATTGCTAGTCGAAGGCAATACCAGCGATTCGACATAATACTTCAGAGTAACTATATGTAGCACTGCAGCCCTCGGTCCTGGATGGCAAAGTGTCCGCAGGCATTCCTAATATTTGGATTCATGCAAGGAAGGAATAAGGAGAGTCGCTGATCCAATAATGCTGTTTCCAGATTGAATTTGGTCTACGTAACATCCAAAGTTTGTTAAATGCCCCACTCACCCCAATATATTTTAACCAAGCTCAGCAACGACTTATGGGGAACTCTCTTTGATGGGGCAGCAAACAATCTTCTTTTGTTTTTCTCGTTAAGTATGCACTCATCTGATATCATTACGCCTCCAAGACAGTGCCTGTGCACTTGGGGGACACACAAATGCTCAGTGCTGGGGCAATGACCTTAGGCCTCTTACTCCTGGCTAGATCCTAGCTTCCAACTCCATCCCTTCCGGAGCTAGCAGGGGAGATAGCTTGTTGCTTGAAATCCTAGGGTGAGGGTCAAGGATGTGCCAGTAAACTCGATCCTTGCACACCCCCTGGCAGAAGATAGACACAGTGGTCTAACTATGGTTACAAATCTCATGGACGTTTATATGGAGTTATCCGTCTCTGCAGGTAAGTGGGACATTTGTCTCAGCACACGCGGTGGGTTGTGCACAAGACCCTGAATTTAATAGTGACATCTACTGCGATCTAATGTGAAAAGCTGTGATCCCAAATCTTTGAGGGTCAGGTGCATGCTAATTACTGTGATCTAACATCTTTAAAACTAGGCAATAGATGTCTTCAAAAAAGCAGGGTTCAGGGTGTTACATTAGTCGAGGCTTACCAGGACAAATGCTCTGGTCAGTTCAGTTTTGTAATAAGATTGAGAGAGTGGGAGCTTTTCCAGAAAAAGGAGAGCTCCATAGTAACCCACTTTTCCACAGCATTTCCTTTGTAAGCAAAGGTGAGGAGGGTGTCATAAGCATTCCGAAGTTCATATCTTTTGGTGAAGACGTGCAAAATTTGCTGAATCTGGGTCAAGATTTCCAATAACAAAGCTGTATGTCTTTTTGTCATTCATGCACAAAATATTACCCTGCATCTCTTGTTGGACATCGTCAAAGCACATTAAAATGTCCATAGTCCATTTTCTAAGTGAAATGCGATTTGGAAGTTTAGGTGCTAGTGCTCAAAGAGGTATGCCCAGAGGTATAAAAAGAGAAAGTATGACGGAACCACACATGCCATTACCACGCCTGTCATTCTAAGCTAACACTACCAAGCATATGTGTTTACCATGCATGCCTTTACCACACAAAGTATTACCAAACATATACCTTTACCACGCTTGCCTTTACAATGAAAATGTAAATATTTTGTGGGTAACTGTCAAGCCTTCTTATGTATTATGTATGTATGTATGTTACCTAGTGGCGGTCCACACTAATGCTAATAAATTAGGCGCCTTTTGATGAATTTTCACAAAATGTTCCAAAAAATATGACGCTCACTTTAGCTGCTGTCTGGAAAGTTTTGGGGTGATCTGTCAAGCAGGGGCAAAAAGTGGGGGGGTCCCAAAATGCTTTTTCCCCATGCATTTTTCCATAGTGATTTTGAACGGGAATAGTGCCTGAACCATTGCCAATAATTACCTTAAAATTGGCAGAAAGGTAGCTCTTGATCTAGAAAGCATCCTTTTTATTCTTGGTGTAAATCCATTCAGTATTTTTGAGAAATTAAAGAAGAAACAAATTTGTATATATAGGGGCACGAAGGCTCTGTGATCCCTCTTGATCTAGAGCTGGGATCTGATTGGCTGCCATCACTTCAACAAGGAAATGTTGGCAGCCAATTTAGGACTTGGCTTCAGTCGAGTCTCAGAAAAAATGATTAAAAAAAGAAAAGGACCCCTTAGCTCTGGTGCTGGGGTCCCAGAGGGAGCCCCCAGAGCAAAAAAACATGTTTTTTAAAATTTTCACTGAGTCGCAGGGGATCCATGATCTGTCAACATTTTTAAAAAAGCAAGCGTAGTCCTGGGTGCATGTCAAAAATAATTAGGGGGACACACAGGGCCCCCTCCTGAGCTTACTGAAGCCCTGAATACTGCCACCTCCCCATGGTGATTATTACATTGCTTCCAAGGGGGCAGGTGATCCCCCTTTTGCCCTGGGGACCACAACCTTTCTAGGGTAAAAAGCTTTTATGGAAGTAGAGGGAGTCCATGGGCCCCCTCATACACTGGGATTGCTACATCCCTGTGCCCAAATTTAGAATGAAATGTGGGGGACCACCTGCTCCCCCGCAGCCACCCGGACCACCACCTTTTGGAGCCAAACATAGTATTAAATGCGGGGGACATCCAGTGTCCTCACAGCCCTTGGGACCACCACCTCTCCGGGGCAAAAAGCTTTTATGGAAGTAGGGGGTTCAGTAGACACCCCTCATGCCTCCGTGAAAATATAGAATGAAATGTGGGGGGCCTCCCACCCCTCCCCCTGCAGCCACAGGGACCACCATCCGTTTGGAGCCTAACATAGTATGAAATGCAGGGCCCGTCTGGCACCACTGCAGCCCTGGGGACCACCACCTCTACAGGGCAAATATAGAATGAAATGATGGGGGGGTGCCTGGCCACCAACAGCCTCCGGGCCCCACCTCCCTGGGACCAAAAATAGAATTAAATGCAGGGGAGCCTCCTAGCCCCCTCACAGCCCCAGGGACCACCACCTTCCCGGGGAAAATTGAAATGTTGGAGTGGGGCTGTGTGCCCCCCCTCGAGGAGCCAAGATGGCCCTGGGGGGTGGCAGACCCAAGGGTTAGCTCCGTCTATGTCCCAGGGTGTCTATTTCCAGGACATAGCTGTTTTGCTGCGACTTGGCGGAAGCTTTGACAGCTCCAAGTCAGACCAAACACTCTGGTTCCAGCAAACCCCTGGGGGATAGCCTCCCTTGGACTGCAATTGGCTGGGGGAGGGGGACTTCCTCCCTCAAAAACATTTTAGAAGGCTGGGCCCTGGGGAATGTGTTCCCTGGAGCAAAATTGGCCCAGGAAGAGGGAACATGCAGGCCTGCTGCAAATTTCCATTGCAGATTGCCAAAGGATGTGCACAATGTGGAGTTGGGTGTTTGGGGGGGTTGGCCACATGGTCTGGCTGAAGGCCAGGCCCTACGACCAACCCCACTGTGCACAGCCTTGCAATGCACAAGTTGGGGTGGTTATAGGGGGTTGGCCACAGGGCCTTTCCACAGGGCAGGCTCCAAGGCCAACCACTGCCATGCATGGCCAAAGGCCATCACTCAGATCCTCATGCTCCCACTCACACACCCACTCATAGACTCTCACACCCACTTTCAGTCCCACTCAGACACTCATGTATCTTCTCACAAACCCACTTAGACCCTCATGCACCCACTCACAGATCCACTCAGACACTGACACACCTACTCACAAACCCACTCAGACCCTCAGGCACCCACTCACAGACCCACTCAGACACTGATGCACCCACTCACACACCCCCTCAGACCCTCACGCACCCACTCACACAACCACTCAGACGCTCAGGCACCCAGTCACAAACCCACTCAGAACCTCATACACCCTTTCACAGACCTAATCAGACACTAACACATTCACTCACAGACTCACTCAGACACTGATGCATCCACTCACAAACCCACTCAGACCCTCACACTCCCACTCAGACACTCATGAACCCACTCACTAACCCACTCAGACCCTCATGCACCCACTCACAGTCCTACTTAGACACTGACACACCCACTCACAGCCCCACTCAGACACTGACACACCCACTCACGGACCCACTCAGACCCTCAGACACCCACTCACAGACCCACTCAGACACTCATGAGCCCACTCACAAACCCATTCAGACCCTCATACACCCACTCACAGACCCACTCAGACACTGACACACCCATTCACAGACCTACTCAGACAATGATGCACCCACTCACCAACCCACTCAGACCATTAAGGTGCCCACTCACAAACCCCTCAGACACTCAGGAACCCAGACACTGATTTACCCACTTACAGACCCACTCAGAGACTGATGCACCCACTCACAGGCCCATTCTGACACTGATGCACCCACTCACAGATCCACTCATACACTCACGCACCAACTCACAGACCAACTCAGACCTTCATGCACCCACTCACAGACCCACTCACACACTGATGCACCCACTCACAGACCCATTGTGACACTGATGCACCCACTCACAGACCTATTCAGACTCTTGTGCACCCACTCCCTGACCCACTGAGACAGTGATGCACCCACTAACTGACCCACTCAAGACCCACTCAGACACTGATGCACCCACTCACAGACACACTCAGACACTGACGCACCCACTCAGACATTGACACACCCACTGACTGACCCACTCAGACCCTCATGCTCCCACTCACAGACACACTCAGACGCTGATGCACCACCTCACAGACCCACTCAGACACTGATGCACCCACTCACAGACCCACTCAGACCCTCATGTACCCATTCACAAATCACGCAGACCCTTATGCACCTACATACACACCCAGACAGATACTCTTACACCTTGAGACACCCTCTCACACCTATTCCTACATGTAGAGAAACAGACTATTCGGCTGTGCTTGGTGTGGGTTGAGTGGTTATGGGGGTTGGCTGGCTTTAGGGGCTGGCCTGGATGGGAGGACACCCCCAGCTGGACCTCTGAGACCTTACAGGCCCTGTGTCTCAGCTCCTCCCAACTCTTCTGATCGTGGGCGCTCTGCCTGCAGGGTGCGCTCCTTCCAAGGGATGCCTCTCCAAGTCCCTTTCTTTTGATGGGCATTGACCTGCATGGTGCAAGACACAAATCAAAAGGATACAAATCCAGTTTTGGTCCAGATAATTGTGTCACACACATTTCAGAAACATCAGGCACAAACATTTTGTAATTGTAAACACACCACAAGTGTAAAGCACACATGCCGATAAGTACAGGGACATGACTACACACTTTTGGAGTCATCTGCAGACTAACCCATTTCCCTGCTCTTACCCTACACGGACTAAGCAAGCCTACTGCCATAATGAAACACAGTGCACCATTGTGGCCTTCTGAAGAGTGAACTCCTTGTGCCAGACTGGACAGACAGATGTACATCCAGCCACATTGACTCAATGCATATACTCCCTCAGGGCAACTACTATAGTACAGACTTCACCCTAATACTTAAGTGACAGTGAAAGGGCTGCCATGGGTGGCACGGAAAGTCTCTTTCCTGTGCATGTGTGGTTATGTGGGCTACCCAATGTTAACTGATACCACTTCAGGGTGGATTTGATTGGTATGTGCTTGTATCACAGAACACACTTTTTATCATATGTGACAATCTACAGAGATGGCATCCAACATACTAAGGTATGTTTGGTCTGATTGGTTGCATGTAACCAAGCTAATGAGTCACATGCCATTCCTTCCCCAGAATCAACCAACTATCTGCACTGTTGGTTTGGCACTTGTGCAATAAGCTATACTGGAAAACAGAGCTGTGGGAGTAAGAAACCTGTCATAAGTCAACAACACACATTGAACTTGAGGCAAAATGCACAAATGTCCTAGGTCATGGAGTTACCTCATTGCCCGTCCCTAATGTAGTCAATGGACAAAGGCTTTCAGGCCCAGTCTTGCCACTTGAGACTCATTTTGGCCCCATGCCAGGACATGCAGGTCTACAGTGAGGGGGTTTGTGCCACCGTAGCATAGCCACAGTAACTCTACCCCAGCCTGGCCTATGTCCCATACTGGGAGATAACTATAACAGGCCCTGGTCTCTGCAGGTTGATCATACTGAACCTACATGAAACTCACATTTCCATCACTTCCATGCATGATAGTACATCATGTGCCCATCCTCTATGTGGTTGTGGCTTGTGTGGCACTCTGAAAGGCACAGTGATTTTTATATGGTTCTTATACAACAGTTTGCCAAGGCCAGATGTGAGCTGAGTGCTCTGTGGCACTATGCACATTGATAACAAGATCTAGAAATGCCCCAAACATTATACATACACAGCTCTTGCTGTGATGCATATATATGTAATTTGACATTTACAACCATCATATTCAAAGAAATGACATTGTACGGCTGTGAAGTCCCCATTGCCTAGATATATGAATGCAACACAAGGAAGATATAAGCCTTATCATACATCACACAACACAATGTTAATCTGAAATAAATGCATTACTTTTCACTACTACCTGCACACTGTGGGCATATTTATACTCTGTTTGCGCCGAATGTGCGTCAAACATTTTGACGCACATTCAGTGCAAACCTTGCCCCATATTTATACAATGACACCCGACCCCGCGTACGTCAAAATCCCTCCGTGTGCATCATTTTCTGGATGCTGGAAACCGTCTTGCGTTAATGACATGCAAAGTAGGTGTTACCATCCAAAAAATGACTTTAAGGCCTGTGCGCCTTATTTATACTCCTGCGTCATTTGGAGACACAGGAGGGGGCGGGCCTTAAAAAACAGCGCCCAGCCTGATGTGTGCTGTTTTTTAACGCCTGGGTGTGGGCCGGCATTAAGGGGCCTGTGGGCTCACTTCCATGGTCTCTGACCATGGAAGCATTCCAGAGGTGCCCTCCCCTGCCCCCAGGGACACCCCCTGCCACCCTCACCCACCCCTGGAGGAAACCCATGGATAAGGTGACCCACCCCAGGTAAGTACAGGTAAGTAGAGTTAAGTCTAATTTTTATATTTTTCAAGTGGCATAGGGGGGCCTAACTTGGGGCCCCCTACATGCCACTGTGCCCAATGGCAGTGCCCAGGGGACAGAAGTCCAGTGGGCATGGCCATTGGGCAAGGGGGCATGACTCCTGTCCTTGCTAAGACAGGAGTCTTTTCAATGGGGATAGTGCGTCAAAAAATGGTCCGGTTTAAGTCATGCTTTTTGACGCACAACCCCCATTTTTCACTACGCTGGCGCTGCCTGGTTTGAGTAATTTTTTGTTTACTCCGACCAGCCCACAGCTCCGGCTAACGTCAATCCTTATAAAGGCGCCCGCCTGGTGCATAGGAATGGCGATAGCCGGGGGCAAATTTTTTGACGCAAACCTGCGCCGGCGCTGGTTTGCGTCAAAAAGTATAAATATGTGCCTGTATATCTCATGTATTGCACACAAAATGTGACAACAAGTGCCCAAAAAGATTAACTGGCACACAGAGGCACATTGTAGCCTACGAGGATGCAGAGGATGGTGTTGAACAGACAAGAATGTTCTTACCTTCTCCTCTGATCAGCCATAGAGCTTACCATACAGGGGACAGACATCCTCAACGAGACTCTCAATCTCCTCAGAAGTGAAGGCAAAGGCCCTTTCATGTGCTTGGCCTGGAATAATTGCTCCCAGAGGTGGCATTCAGCACCTGAAGTGGTAGAGGTGTTCATGGCAGCAGTGTCAGGAGTCAAGTGAGTGAATTTGCAAAACGCAGCATTAGTATGAACAGACATGGTCATCCCTGCTGAGAGCCACAGCCATCGGCCCGCAACCATCACAGGCAACAATTTTAGCCTATGGCTGTGTCTGCCATGGTTGGAACTGCCCACAACGTTGTCAATTTCCACAGTGGCCGTGGGCAGTTCCTAATACCTTGTGAAGTAGGTCAGGCACCCACCATTTTGGTCATTTGGAATTACAGAATTGGGCCCTGATAAATGCGTCACAACACCAATATATGTGTCGATCATCACAAACATTCTTAAGCAACCTTGTTGTGTAAGTTCTACTCCATAATCACCATTCTGCTCCAGAATCACCAGTGTAGTGTGTTGCTGGGCACAGATGGCATAATACTGCCACTGACAATATTTTTTGTAGTTGGACCAGACTGTTATATTTCAAGCTGCATTTGAGGAGCAGATATTTGGGTGTTGCCCAAATCTATGTTGTGGACAAATGTTTTGACAACCATGGAGTCACATTTGACCCTTGTGTAGTTGACAGCTGTGATATCTACTGGGTGTAATGTATTTCCAGTCAGAAATGATTTATCACATTATTTTGTTGCTATACATCATGTATGTTGGTGTGGACAAAGTGACTATTGCTCCAACTCATGTATTTTCATAAATAAGTACCCTGGGAGAGGGCGGAGGCTAAAACCTCCAGTGTACCGTCCATTGCCTGATCTTCAAACCAAGGAAAAAAGTCACATCATCAAACAGTACCATCTGAATAGGCAAACAATTGTGGAATTAAAGTTGCCAGTCGGAGACAAATCTGATGCCTGAAAACAGTAATCCAACATGCATACCATCCATTGTTCAACTCATGGCAGTATTACACTTCCTGGCCACAGAATCCTTCCAATATACAGTGGTCATATCTGGTGGTATGCCCAACCTTTATTCAGTTTTGTGTTAAGAGATGTGCTATCAGCAATGACGAAACACATTGACAGCTATATCAGGTTACTCAGATGTGAGGATTTAGCCAATGTGAAAGTCTGGCTTTTATGGTTTTGCTCGCCTCCCACATGTGGTGGGAGCCATTGATGGCACACATGTTGCCTTGTTGCCACCGAAGGCCAGTAAATACGTTTTTCGCAACAGGAAACACTTCCATTCTATCAATCTGCAAGTCGCTTTTAGGAATAGATGCCCCTAGCACACCCCTTCCTAATGGCTGTATTCTGTGAATCGGGCCATTTGCGACCTGAAAAAATGTTTCTCCATCTGGACCTATTTTTATAGTGTCTCTGTTCAATTTAACAAGGGGGCGTTCTGAATTGAGTGTGATAAAGGAGTTTGGAAAGTGTTTAGAGGTTTCCAGCTTATGCCTGCAGGTCATGAAGAATTTGCTTTATACTGTGCAGCGTGAGTCTCCTAAACAGGTGTTGCTGTTAGTTTGTTTCACTTTAGATTTCCATATGGCTATGGCAGAGTCACTCATCAATAGCACCCCCCACCCCTCAGGTAGCTTTCGCTGCTACGTAGAGCGTTGTACCTCTACCAGTGCTGAAGACGTTGTGACCTCATTTTCTGTGGCCTTTGTTTGCATATGGGGCCCAAACCTTTTCTTACCCTTGGCGGTCCTAGTTCTAGACGTAGATCCTCTGGTGGCAGAGATTCTACAAATAATTCCCATCAGGTACTGCTTAAAGCTAGAAGCCAACTCTGGCCAGTCAGTGCTAATCTGTCATGAGAGATTCCTCACTGTTCCTCACTTGTGAAAGGAAGGGTGCCAACAGCCTAGCAAACAGAATTGTTTCTAGATTAGAAAGGACAGTAATGGGAGTGCTCCATGTAAATAAGTGTCTTACTTTATTGTTGCCAAGAAATTCCCATCAAGATATCCTGTGTCTGAGAGTACATCAATATGTTCAGAGACAGTATGCATTAGGGATGGAGTTTGATGAATTACGAAGGGTTCAATGTTTCTTGTTGTAATAAAAGTAATATGAATCATAATAAAAATAACCCACAGAGGCAGCCAGGAATAATATACAGGCATGCAACTCAGGATGTATTGTTCAAAACTGTGTGTACAATAATATGGTGCTGCAAGAGGGGAGGAATTTCTACCCAGTTTTCCACAAACCCACACGGTTCCAAACACTGTTGATTCCCTTTTTGTTCCCTAGATAAGTGTTCCAATCATTTTCCAAACTCAAGTACTTGGCCCAAATCATTGTTATTTGGTTATCTTTTTCTTAGCCATACAGTTGTTCCAGTTTAGCCAATCATGTTCTAGCCATACAGTTGTCACAGTTTAGTGAACACATGCTTCATCAACCAACTTCATCAGGGCTCACCAATTTCAAATATGTCTTCCAAGCTCCGAAAATATTAAAAAACTTCATATATGTAAATGTTTCTCCAAATCAAGATTCCATGGGCACAATATGTAATCCCCTCAAGTCCAACAATCTTAAATTCAGAATAAACTCGGATTTAGCTACAGTCCCAGGTTAACCATTTCTACAGTTTTCGAGGTCCAACCCTTTCTGGTAAACATATGTGTTCAGCGTCCAAGTACTGGACAATGAAAAATGTATCATATTAAGAATAAACATAAGTATTAAGGGGAAAAAATGGATATGCACATGTGTATTGGTATTTGTTGGTTCTCTGAGTGTTTATCACCTCCTCAAGGGCATGTGCGGCATGCGGGTTCCCAGGCTGAGACTGGAGCACCTACAGAAGAAAAGGCTTTCTGGCTCCAGTCGTCACCAAGGATTGGTGCTCGCTAAGTCGTCGACAGGGCCATGGGGGCCATGGGTCTCCCTCTGCATCTCCCAGCATGTCAAATACTTGCTGGGTACCTTTGCTGAGACTAGATCACCCCCTAAAAAAAACATGCTGGCTCCCTCTCGTGGCCCATGAAGGCAATACAAGTAGGGAGCCACTTGGGCCACAGGTGCCTTGGGCCCCCTCCGTGACACTGAACATGCCATATACTTGTCAGACATCCCAGGTGGGACAGTGGTACCCAGTATTGAACATTTTAAAAAAAATGATGCAAGGACTATGGAATTGGTTGACTAGTCACTCATTTCATATGCACTGCTCCTGCTGGGAGTGCTCTATAATGCCCCACAAGTTTTTTTTAATAATTATCTTTTGCTCCTGATAGTGCACCAAGAAGGGGCAGGAGCATCATCAAATGTTTTAAAAAGTAGTCGGGGGCATGTCCCCAGGATAACTTACCATCTTCTTTAAAGCACTCTGAGCTGGTGCTATATGTTCTTAAAGCTTGAATGCAGGGTTGCCTTGTTTTGGGTCTTATGACTGCATTTTGTAGCCTGAATAATGGTAAAGAGAGAACCCAATACATTTAGGACTGGTTTGCCTAAGAATGCTTTATTTAAAATATTTTTGTGACAATATTTATTTTCGAGCAATTGTCTGGGAAAACTTTATATTTTAAGGGACATTTTGATGTCACTTTATATATATATATATATATATATATATATTTATATATATATATATTGAGTTATAGTTATCTTAGGACACAAGTTATAGTTACTTGAGATAACTGTAACTAGTGAATTTCAAGGGTTTTGTTAGTTTAAAATAGTATGTTTTATCTGACATTTTCACCTAACTATAATGATTATTCACCCTTTAGTGTTTAGCTGTGAATTTCTAAGGTTTTTTTCCAATAGTAAGAAAGAAATATTACCATACATAATATCACATCACAACAACTATAACAGCTCTTTAACCTCCTTTTTCTGTTCACTTCATTTAACATTAAATAATATGCTTTTATCATGCATAATGACAACCCCAACCAACTCATGACCTTTAGCGTTGTGTGGCATTGGGTTCGCTCTAGGTACTGGCCTTAGCCAGACCCTGCAACCAACCGTCGCTAGGAAACCAACCCCATGCCTTGCATGGCTTTTGGGAAGGAGGAGGCATGCAGTCTTTGCCCATGGATGGCATGGGGTTGGCCATAGGGCCTGGCCCCATGCTACACACAGACCATGCAAAGCGGCGGAGTTTGAAGGTCCTGGTGCCCAAACTACTGCGCATGTAAGGGGTTTAATATTAAGTAAGGCAGAGCTACTGCATTTGCTAAAGGGTCAGAACACCAAAATATAAAAAGTTGGCTATTGGTTTCTTGAAGAGGTCAGAATGTGAACACATATAAAGCCCATGTATTGTTTTAGTAAAAAATTGGCCAATAATTATGAAGAAATGTATATTTCATTAATTCACATAGATCAATGTTTAATAAAAGTGACTGCCATTAAGAAATTTAATCACATTTCATTAAAAAGCTAATATTTTTTGGTGTCCTGGTGTCCACTTGGGATACCCAGATACTTTTTTTTTGGGTGCATGTGGACCTCCATGGTCCCTGCGCTCCCACTGGCTCCCCTACCAGCACCTATCCTGGGACCCGGCAGGAGCCAGCCAGTTTGATTTTTTTTATTTTACTAATATTGGGGAAAGGTGTGGGCTTTTATGGGCCCTGACAACCCCATCCCCCAGGATTGTAATCTTTTTTAAAGAGAAGGGGATTCCCCACCCCTTCTCTGAGGTTTTATGAGCACCGGGGACCCCATCTCCTGGTGCCATAGTCTTTTTTTAAGGGGAGGTGACATACCACACCCTCCGTGAGCCTTCACCGGTCCCTGGGACCCCATTATCCATGACTGTAGTTTTTTCTAAGAGAGGAGTGTGTGGTCCCCTCATTGAGCCTTTTTTGGCCCCCAGGCCCCCATCCTGTGGGGCCTAATATGGGTGCCCCACCTGCCACCAGGGCACCAACCCAAAAAAATGTTGGGGGCTCTGGGGAAACCCCATGACCCCTAAAGGCCCTAACCGCTCTCCTTCATACACCTTCCTGGTGCAGTAGAAGCCAGCTTTTCTCTTGCCTGGTGAGAGCATTTTTTCTCTGCTTCTGCCAGGGAGGAGCAATCTCTGTTTCCCTCTCTGCAACAGCCCGGACAGGTAAAGAATGTGTGCTTCCATCCACATTTTTACAGCTCCTACCATGTGGGAGTGGACATTTTTTCCAGGTCCATAGTGTTGTGGGCAGGGAAACTGTGTCCTGTCACTGGGCTTCCTGGGACACTTAATTAAAGGTACTCACAAGGAATGGGGTCTATATGCATTACAAGACTCAGGGAGGGGTGCAAAAGCCCCATCCCCTTATTTTTTTAACATAAGATGGCTCTGGGGGAAGGGGACCCAGGGGCCTTATAAATTTCAGGGAGGGGACCCCATTACAAATTTTGAATATAGCAGCCCGAGGGATGGGTCCCTGAGGCCTTACAGGGTTTGGGGATGGGGGCAGCATGTCCCTCCCCATGGACTCCCTAGGGCCAAACTCAGCACAGGGGGACTCCAATTCATGCTCCCTCCCTAAATAATAACTATATATATATATGGATATATATATATATATCTATATATATATCTATATATATAGATATATATATATAGATGTATATAGATATAGATAGATAGATAGATAGATAGATAGATAGATAGATATAGATAGATAGATAGATATAGATATATATATATATATACATGTGTGTCTGTTTTTGTATATATATGTGTGTGTGTGTGTGTGTGTGTGTGTATATATATATATGTGTGTGTATTTATATATATGTGTGTGTGTATATATATATATATATATTCACGAGTTATAGTTAGCAGACCCCGCCATGCGCTGCTTAGGACCTCACTTATGACATCACTCATGAAATGTCCTATGACATTACTGATGACATCTCAGATGACATCATTGATGACATCAGTGATGACATCTCAAATGGCAACACTGATGACACCATCCAAACTTTGCTTTCCCGCATAGAGGTGGATAAATAACTATATCATTAGCGGTCTGATGGTCAGTACACAACAGCTTAGGACAAGATCAGGCATCATTTCTACAAACACAGAAGTAAGGGCCAGAAGTAGCAATTTCCGAATTTGCGATTCGGATGCAGAACGGTGTCTCAGACACCGTCTGTGAATCGCTATGGGGTCGCAAAGACCCACCTCATTGATATTAATGAGGTGGGTCGCATTTTGCGACCCCATAGCGATTCCCTGCACTCACAGGGATGGTGGCCTGCTGGAGACAGCAGACCTCCATGTCTGTGACTGCTTTTTAAATAAAGCAGTTTTTTGTTTTTGTATTGCAGCCCGTTTTCCTTAAAGGAAAACGAGTTGCAATACAAAATAATTACGAAACCATTTGGTTTTGTTTTTTCAGAGTAGGCAGTGGTCCATTGGACCACTGCCTGCTCTGACAAAACATTTTTGGCAACATTCACAAAGGGGAAGGGGTCCCAGGGGACCCCTTCCCTTTTGCGAATGGGTTACAACCAGTGACACTGGTGGTAACTGCGAATTGCTTTGCAACCTCTTTCGTGGTTACAAAGCAATTTAGCATTGCGGTGTGAGTCGCAAATTGGAAGGGGACACCACTTCCTATTTGCGAGTCACCGACTCGCAAAATGTGAATGAGCATCGCGATGCGCATTTTGCATAGTGCAAACTGCGATTTACGCAGTTTGCACCATGCAAAATGCTACCTACATCTGGCCCTAAGTCTCTCAGGTGTTGAAAGCAAATGTTATGTGCAACATTGACCCTATACCATAAACTTATAGAAAATGCCTCAAGACCTGGATATTCAAGTGAACAGAGCTCCACAGAGCAGCCAGCTTTTCTAGCCCCTTGAGACCCTAGTGAGTGAATTACTGCACTTTATACCCTCTTGATTGATTGATTGATTGAAACTTTATATAAAGCAGAGTTCACATTATCAATCAAACACAGATATATGAGAAAACCTCATTGCAAAAGATGTTCAATTTCTATACAACTGGTCAAAAAAAGCGAAAATAGCGAAGGCCAATTCCAAAACAACTGCCCTACTAGGGACAGATTTTATCTGTATCATACTTCAGATACACACTGAAGCTACATTAAGAAATTAACTTGATATCAGTATAGAACTTAGTAATGTAAACAGTGTTTAGTCTAGGAACAGGGTTGATTCTACACCACACTGTTTCAAACTGTGAAATTCTAACTGGAAATACACTACACAGTATTCAAAAGCATCTACTATGGAAAGTGTTCATTATAGGCAAAAGTTGTCAAAAAAAGACAGTACTTGTTAAAAAAACTAGGGGTGGGTGGAGTGCGTGGAGTCACGCTATGCGGAACACTGTGAGGTTGTAAAAAAAGTCAGTTGTGCTATGCAGAGTTCCACAAGTGGGCGGAGTTCTCTGTGGCTACCGTTGACGTTGTGGGGCATATTTATAAGACCCTAGCACCACTTTGTGCCACATTAGCGTAAATTTTTTTATGCTAACGCGGCCCAACGAGGCCAAAACCCTAGTGCCATCTTTACTAGTTGTTTTTCATGTAGCACCACCTTCCCTCCATGCTGGCAGCAGGCGACAGGCTTGGGAGTGGTAACACCCTTTGGGAGTGTTGACAGCTGTGGGGGAGGTGTACCGGCTGGTTCTTCAGCACACTGGGAGCCACGCAGCCAGCAGGAGTTGATGCACTGTTGGGCAGACATCATCAACCAGGAACAGGACCTGTTCGACCTGCTGGGTGTGGAGGTATCGGGGCTTGGTGAGTAATAGGTATTTATTTATTTATTGTTGGTGTTGTTGTTGTTCCACAAGCAGGTCACTGTGTTGACTCACCCTGTGACTGGGAGGTGTGCCATGGGTGTTACAGTGGGTGTTCCCACGTAACTCTCATGACACGGTTTTGTAAATCTGGAAATGTGCCAACTACGCCTCCCAAGGGGAGGGGTAAAGGAGACGCCACCAGAAGAAATACCTTTATTTCTCCTGTTTTTTTCCTTTTATTATGTGTGCTGCAGTCTGCAGCACACATAGCAAAAGGGAAACTTGTTCTGTATTGCTTTTTGTGCAGGAAGGTGCTCCTTCCTGCACAAAAACAATCATCCCCTCAACACAGGCATCCTTGCAGCATCGTGAAGGGGTGCCTGCATTGGCTCATGCCAGCTCATTGTGCGCCATTGCAGAGGAAAACGGACAGGCATGCACCATATCTGTTGTAGATAAAGCACATTCCTGACCTCTCCTTTTGGCGCAAGGTAGTGCTGCAAGAAGGCGTGCGGTGCTGCCCTGCATCAAATGTTTGTAAATATGGCATTTAGTTTAGCAAATTTGGAGTAGGGTTTAGGTGTAGGAATTAAGAAAAATAAAAATAATAGGTCAATTCGAGTTGAGCCCATGATACTAGGCAATCTGCTTTAGAAAAGTACTTCACTGTGCTTGCCACTGCTGTCAAAAAATATATATTTGGGGATATTAACTGTACCACTAATCTTTTCTTAATTCTTACCTCAGTACTCATGGGGAAGAAGAGGGCAACATCATCGGCGGATGCGAGAAGAGAGGATGCCAGTAATAGTGCCACCACCATTGTAGATGCTGGTAGATCTGCTGGCCCCAGTAAATCTTCCTGTTATAGTTTTTATTTCCCTACGCTAATTTTTATTTTTCACTTCTCCTCATTTCAAATAGTTTTTCTTTTAGTTTTTCCTGTGCCTGTCTACCTTTTTTGCACTTATTTCTGTTCTGTGTAAGCTTTGTTCAATTTTTGTTAACACTGTATTTATCTATTTTACTTGTTTCTACTGTGCTGGACTTCCTCCTGTCTGTACTAGCTTTCTTCTGCTTTGTTACTAAGCTCAGCTTTCCCTTTTCTCCTTATATATCTTGCGGACTGGTACTTAATATCAAGAGGACAGATTTTTAGGACAGGTACTTTACTGATAAGATTGCATGCCCAAGTCAGCTTTTCCACAAGTTTGTGAAGGTTTTCCTTGTTTTGCTCATGCCCGAAGAGCTCACCATAGGTTCTCCTGGATTGACCAAAGTATTCCCCCCCTTTATTGCACTTCAGTGACTTAGCTGAGCTCTGTCCCTCCTATATAACATGTTTGCAGTTGATTTCTCTACCTTGCTTTTCTAACAACTGTCAAAATTCCTAAAATGAATGATGGAAGAAGATAGAACTGTAATGATCTATTGTGGTTGTATTTATTTTGTTAGAACTAAATTGTATAAAAGAAATTCCAATTGCACCTACCACCAGTGCCGGACCCAGTGGCCCCACAAGTGTGCCAGATGCTGTAGCGGCAGGGAGAACTGGCTGCGGCAGACACAGGTGCTGGTAATTCATATTGATCTTGCTCATTGACAATTACTAGTATACTCAAAGCAAGGGCGTTGCTTGTGAAGCCCCTGGTTTAGCAGCTGCACTGGGAATTGAGTTCTTAATCTTAATGGCCTCTTCTCTCTGAAACTCAGCAGATAAAAGCTCAAAATTTTGAATGGATGCTACAAATGATAGTTTGATGGAAAAGCAAACAAAAATTGGACGTCTGAAAGAAAGAATGGGTGAAATGGTATATGAGTGAAAGGATATGTGGGTGAAAGTAAAAGATGCGTAGGCGAGTGATATGAGCTGCATCTGTGGGTGAAAAGATAGATGAAAGGGGTGAAAGGATGCCTCAGTGGGTAAAGGGTGGATGGGTAAAAGCTGATGCTTGGGTGAGGAATGGGTGGATGATAACAAACGATACATGGATAAATGGATGGATAGGTGAGTCTATGGATGGATAGGTGGATAAATATGAATAGCTGGACTGGAATATTGAAAGAATGATGATGGAGTGTAAGCTTAAATGAAATGGTGGGTATCAAAGGGTGAGTAGAATAGATGAATGAGAAGATGAATGTATAATTGCTTGGATCAAGAAGAAATAACAGAGCTTTTGTGGAGAGGGGTGTGTCTACTGTTCACCTAATTTGCTTGGTTTGCATAGGTATCAAAGCTTTGGTTCAAAGGGGGTGTATTTTAGTTTTCTGTCTTCTCCCTTAACTTCCTGTAGTTGAAGCAAGCCAGATATGTATCCTCCAACCCATCATCATACCTCCCTCCCTATTAGTCACAAATGCTACTTTGACGTAACTGCATTGTGGCAGCGTACCACAGTGTTTTCTATGCAATGTGTGTATCTACTTCAGTTAATGCAGCATTCACAAAGTTTCTAATGCATTGTAAACTTTTTAAAAAGTGCCCTTTTAACCCCAGGGCCCACTCTGTCACCTTTTAGTACTTCAGTCCATTATTCTTTCCAAAGTTCTGTCCCAGCCACCCCAAAAAAAATCCCTTTTGGCATGCACCACACTTATGTATAGTTTAATATTTCATGGCTTCTATAATGGATTTGTTCTAGTTCAAATTTTACCCTTTTAAAATTAATCAACTACAGTGAGTCATGTGGGTAAAAAATGGCCCTGTGACTAGTCATAATCAGCCACATCACATTCTAATGGCCCTAAAGGACTAGCAATTTACTGCTACTGTGCCACTGTACTTTTGCAAAAGTGTTTGAAAAGGGCATGGTTTTCAATTTGTCATTTTCTTTTTTGTGTCCCACTGTAGCTACTCTTGGTGGGCAATATCCAACTCACCAGGAAATTGCAGCCCGGCAGAAGAGGCTGGAGGGCATCCAAAATGATATCGGTGGCTGGTAGCCCTCCAGGAGGAGGAAGAGAAGGCCAGCCAGCGCCAGCCCCTCCAGCCTACCATCAGCACCACCATTGCAGCGGGCAGCTGGCAGCTGGCATCACCCTGTCCAATGTATTTCAATGCTGTGTCCTGCAACACCTTGCACAACCGGACCACCAGATGGTACATAGTGAGGCAACCATCAATGATATACGGACCTGACTGTGAAGACTTGCCCTCTTTGGACTCTTTTTTAACAATTTTTTGTTTTGGTGGGAGGGACACCTGTGGGTGGAGAGGGTAGGGAGGGAGTTGGGACAGAGTTTGAAAGTTACTTAGACTTTTCATTGGACTTTTTGGAGACAGGACTATTTGTTTGGGGAGGGGATCATTTATTTTACTTTATTCATGCTTATTTTGGTGCTTTAGTTTGCATTACTGTCTTTTAGTGTAGCCTGTTTTTAAGTCTGATAAAAAACGTCTATATCATTTACTTATACGGTTACCCTTGCTCTATTTCTCTCTGCAACTGAACTATATTGACCACTAGTGGATGATTGCCATTGCCTAGTTTGCCTACAAAAACCTAGATACACAGAGAAGTAAGGCAGCATCTTCTTAAGCAGGATTTAATTACTAACCAAATAAGTTGCTTTAAATCCATAATTCTTCTCTTACCTGAACAGATGAAGACAGGGAGTCTTCTTCTTACTGCCAGGTTGTTCCCAAGATAGCATCTTAAGGGGGTGGTAGGTAGTAGTAATAGTAGCAGCAGGCTAGCGCACTAAAGCACACTAACAGGGAAGACAGAACTTCACACAAGGTGCCACTCCCACCTTTGTGAACTCCAACTACAGCATTAATCAAAGGGTTATCCAACACTGTCAACTCGATTGAAAGAAAAGTAAAACAGAGTTAGTGGGTCATCATATTATCATAACTTTAGTAAGACTAAGACCAGACTATCACAATGACAGTATGTGACAAGGAGCAAAGAAGAGCTGATTTGATAATAAAATCTAGAAATATAAGTTTCTTTTGAGCAATGGTGGAGAGTTTTAAAACCAAACTTAGGAAATGAAATCATGGAGCCAGGAGAAGTGGGCTCAGACTTGAGTGGGTGGTCCAAGTTCAGTGTTTATGGAACACACACACATACACACATACAAGGCATGAATTATGACTTGATTGGGTCGATGTGGAATACTTCTCAGGTAGTAGAAGGGTAGAGGTCATGCAGTGAGTTGGCGTTGCATTCACCACATCCGCCCCAGCATGTGTGTGATTGATTTGTGGTGTGATATTAAGTCACACCTCAATAAATCACACAGCCGGAGGAAGAGGGTTAGGTGCTCAATGAATGGAATGGAAAGGGGATTTGGGGAAAGGTGTGACAAAGAGAAACACTACACAAAATAAACAGCATCAATATTGATTGGGGTGCTTAGCAGCACACAATCATCATTCTGTTGTGGAAGGAAACAAAGGTATAAGTGTGACACAGTTCAGTTAAATGCATTGAAAACAGTCCTTTTGCCCCAGCGATGCTCCAGATAGTATAACCCAAATGTTGTCTTCTGGTTTTGAACTATGGAAGATTGAATGTAACATATCCAGTTCTAAAAATTATGATTGTTTAAAGGAAAATGATACTGTCTTGCCAAATTGGGTGATGCATCTCCATTCATCTTGGAACATTCATCATTCTGGTGCCTTTGTGAACCTGTCCAGAAGGTAAGCTGGAGTCTTGAGCTTTCCAAGTTTTGTTCATGCATGAGAGATCTAGGAGAAGGCCTGTGTATTAAACAAAAACAATAGCTGTATTATAGAGTAAAGAAAAAGGACAAAAAAAACAAAGTAAGGTTTATGAGGAATCAGGAGTGTACCAAGAAGACTCAGACGCAGAGCACGAACATAAGAGGAGTTTCACGTTTCAGCTAGCAGTGAGGTTAAAACACGGACTCAGAAGCATTTCCAAATCAATGCACCTCTGTCCATTTCAGAGGTGAGTGAGTACTAGTCTTCAGGGTCTTTGCCATTATCATGGCTTCTCTTTGAAGTAGAAAACATTCACCTTTCTAGCTGTTGAGGTAGTCCCGCCCTAAGTCCTTCCATCTTCCTCTCGCAGATTCAGAGTAACTCCGTCCCAGTCCTAAATCTAGCAAGGTAAATCTGTGAAGTGGACTGCTGTTGAAGAACAAATAGGGACACTGACCTGGAGTATTTTTTCTGTATATTTTTGCTTGATAACTAAAGTGGCTGGTTTGTTTTGAGGAAACAGAAAAAAAGGAGCAGAACCTGCAGGTAAATTTCACTACTTTTGAAAAGTCATCAGCCCCCAAACATTGCAAACAATCGGAAACACGTTTACAACTTTGCTGTACCCCCTCCCTCACTGTCACCCACCACATACATCAGTCATCACTCACAAATTCACAATCACAATCAATCAATATATCACCACTCATTGGTGCAATTGATGCAAGTTAGCATCGAAGCATGGTGGTTGAAGAAAATACCTCCTCGTTGATGGTATCCGCACATTGGAATTAGGCTTTGGCAGTATTTTAATCAATGATCTTCTAAGGCAGCCCTGCTAGGTGATATAAAAATAGGGTAGGCACTGGCCTAGGAGAGTGGAAGGCATTATCTCCAATTTTCTGAAGAGTATATGGGGACTTCTTCACTGAAGATGGGTCCACCTCCAATCCGGGCTTGTATGTGACTATAAAATCAATGGTGGGGCAGCATAAATCTGTAACAGAATGTTGCACTAGCATAGAAAAAGAAGCTGAATGAGAAATAATTACAGTTCTATGGTGGCACAGGCATACTCAATTCGGGAAGTAGAGTTCATCCTTGAACTCTGGTGGTTCTCCCAGAAGTTGGTAAGCTAACACGCTTGCTTTTGACCAATCATCTTCTTGCTCCTCCTGGGGTGTTTCGGGAACATGGTATAAAATGTTGATTCATTTTGATCATGCTCAATCTCTCCATGTTTTGAGGTGAGAGACTGGTTCTTCTCACTGTAACAACTGCACTAGCTGCACTGAAAACTTGTTCAGCAGGTACACTGGCTACAGGACATTGGCACATCTTCCCATACCAATGCATCAATGGGGTTTGATCCAATGACACCTCTTTTGGGTCATCCACATACTCCTAGAACATCCTCTGAATGGTTAATGGTGCTGCTACCTGCTCAATCGCTTTTTCATTTGCCTCTGTATTGGACTTAAGTCCTGCCACTTGAAGCCAACCCAATGCAGATGTTGGGTTTGATTTGTCTGTTGCCGCCGGTTTTCTTGTTAGTGAGGTTGGCAGGTGTGAGACAAGACTGCCCTTTTTTGAAGTTGAAGGCAGCACCCCAGAACTTAGCAGTTGGACTCTAAATTCCAACAGTTCTTCTTCTAATTCCCCTGCTTGCTCAACAATCCACCTCTTGTTTTGTGAACCATCCCCTTCAGAAAAAGGAATGATACCAAAACAAATTTTTTTATAACGTGGATCAAGTAGGCTGGAACAGATGTACTGTTTGGACGAAAAGATGTCATTTTGCAGCCTTGCATTACAAGTCAAGTGATAGCTTAGGCTATTAACCAAGAAAAGCGCTCCTCCGAAGGTGAATATTTCAGACACTTTATTTAGCTGCGCCTGTATCAGATGCAATAGTGGGATAGCTTGGCCCAATGTACTGTCCTCCTTACTAACTTACAGCGCGAATACCTCAGAAGGGAGCAGCACCTGGGCGATGCATTTGACTGGGCCCCAATTATTCCAGTTTGTTCTGCTCAAACAGACGCTGCAACACATGATAGGTTGAGTTCCAATGTGTTGGCACCTCCTGTATCAGGGCTTTAACTGGTACTCTGTTATGATGATGAATTATCCACAACTGTTTCTGGGCTTTAGAAGAATGGGTGAAATGAGTGCAGATGCGTCTGCAGGTGGTCAGCATGTTGCTCACTATGGCTTCTTTTTTAAGAAAGTCTTGCACAATTAGGTTGATGCAGTGCGCCAAACACAGGACTCTGAAATAGCCACCATCTGCCATGGCCTTAACTATGTTACTGCCATTGTCTATGGCAACAAATCCAACTCAAAGACCTCTAGTTCACAGCCATCCAGTCATCTTCCTATTAAATTTCTTCAAGATGTTTGCAGCTGTGTGTGATTTCTCCATGGTGAACATGGCTACTGTTGCTTGCTGCTGAACACTCCTGGAAATTTCTTCAGGGCCAAGACCTGTAGATAGCTCGTGTTTTACCCCCAGAAAAGAAATCCAATGTGCAGAGATGCACATGTAATCAGTTGCCGGACAACTGGTCCACACGTCTGTTGTCAGGTGGATAGTGTAGACAACACTTTGTTGCAAAGCTTGTCCAACCAATTGTAGCACATCATGATATAGCCTTGGAACAGCAACTCTGGCAAAATAGGTCCAGCTTGGAACCTTCCATTCCAAGCAAAGGGCTGCCACAAACTCTAAGAATACAACTCCTTCAACAAAATAAAAAGGGAAGAAGTCCAGTACTTACATTTTTGCCAGCTTCTTATTGTACAAACGTACCATTGGGTGGTTCTGGTCATAGGGCCCCTCCTGCCTAAACATCGCTATAATTGTAGCATGGGTTTTTTTCTTTTGTGGGGCCACAGACACATGCGACTTTTGAGATGTAGATGGTGATAGACTTAATGAACTTCGTGGTGGCACAGTCACCATATGCAGTGGTTTCTCCTTCTGACTCTGAGTCCTTTGCGATTGTGAGGTCGCTGAGAGGGGTGATTTTGGTGCTCTGCTGGGGACAGGGTTGGTTTGGATGACGATGTCACCCTCTTCTTCTTCACCTTCTACCGTGATTTAACCAGTTGTAGCTGATGTTTTCTGGCTCGCCTCACCTTCACACCACGACCACTTTGAGCCTTTTTTTAAGGTGGTCTTCCTCCCATATGGATTGTCTGACCTCCAGTAACATAATGTGAACCAGACATACCTCAACGAACACTTGCATGGCAAATGAAGCGTACAGCAATGTTCTCCTCCAGTTTGCTAATCATAACAATCTTCCAAAGTGGGAGCAGCATTTTTTTGGGGGGGCCACTGCCAATGCCTGAAGAAGTACTGGAGGTAGATGGGCATGCCAATTGCCTCTCTGCAGTGCATCCTTCTACTGAGGTACAGGTTGGTACAGATCTCTGCTGGGACCTCACAAATATGGGAGCTCATGGTGCTGTCTGTACAACATCCCTCGGAGCAGGTTGGATAATAATGTCAGACTCCTCTGTGCCAGCTTCCACAATGACTGGCTCGTCATCATCATCCCCTTCCATTATTCTAAGACTTTCTGGAACTTTTTTTTACCCTTGCCTCTCCTGGCATCTCCCAGACTCTGCCGGGGTTCACTCCATGTCCCTATCCTTGTCACCAGAAGTGGTGCTTGAAGAAGATGATGGAGTAGTACCCTTCCTTTTTCTTGCTGGAGATTTAGGAGCCACTGTTACTAAAAGAAAAGGTTCTTGCTCAGCAGCAAGCAGGAACTCCAGACCTGCTCCAACTTTGGGAAAATATGGCTGTGGCTGCTGTTCCTTAAACAATTGGTTAGTACTTTGAGAAAAAGGGCAAGTCCAATTCAATATCACTGCTCGTCTCCATCACCATGATTGTAGTGGCTGCCTCACTGACAGACATAGTCTTGGGCTTGGGTTAGGGTGGTGCTCCCAGGTTCCTCCGCAGAGGCCAGTGTGGCAGGCACACGTCTCCCGAAAAAGGTTGCGGTTGACATGCCACTGGTGTAAAGCTGCTTCATCTCACTGGCCACTTTCTTGGGGGCATCTTTCTTTGGGGATATCTTAAGGTGCAGGTAGGCAGTGGCACTGAGGAGTAACTGTAAGGCCTTCTGTTTGGCAGTACTGCGGGTGATGTGGGGTCAAACACATGGTTAAACAACAACAAGGAAGCATGGCAAACAACGACCACATGCAAGCCTTTGGCAAAGGGAGGGACACTGACTGCATGCACAAAATGGCTGCTAGCCACATGGTCAAACAACAACAACAAGGATTCAGGAAGCATGGCAAACAAAGAACACATGCAAGCCTATTGCAAAGGGAGATACACTGGCTGCATACGCAAGCTGACTGGCAGCCACTTGATCACACAACAACAACAGGGAGGCATGGCAAACAAAGAACACATTCAAGCCTATGGCAAAAGGGACACTGACTGCATGTACAAAATTGCTGCCAGCCACGTGGTCAAACAACATCCTCCTATGTCATCATATATTATTACCCCACAATATATACACTTTTTCTCAAAAAATTAAACGCAAACAATAGCCAACATTTAAAATTTAATCCAGTGCCATCCCTGCCCTAAATGAAATTTTAAAAACATATACCACTGAAACATTTAATTCATGCACTGATGACTACTAGTAGTAGGCTGACTGGGTAAATGACCCTTTGGAAATCTAGGCCACACACTAAAATAATATTTGAAAAGTTACAAACATGTAGAAAAGGTACTGAGCTGTGCAACAATTTTCCTTTACAAAAGGTGAAAAATCAATGAAATGCAGAATAAATATTAACTAGGCCCATACTTAAACCCCAGCCCACACAACACTATAAAATGTTAAAATCAAATATCAACTAACGTAAAGAGAAATACTGGTGCATGCCCAAGGAAACAAATGCAACACCCTTATATAATAGTTTTTAACTGACTTGTGTTATTCAACCAAAACAAAGTCCTTACCCAAAGGTATATCCAAGAGACAAAGAGAGTGATACTCCCACCTTGAAGTCCAAGTGAAAAGTGCCCAGTAGGGGGACAAAGCACTGGAGGAGCCTACTGGACACACTTCCTTCCAGTTTGAAAAAAAGGCTTCTCAATCTGAAAAACAAATTACAGGGTCCATTGGAGAAGAAAATCTAGTCAAAATCTCTATTTAACTAGATTTAGTGGCTCTGGAGTACAAGGTCTACTTCAGAAGTGAGTTGGTGCTTGCGAGCAGCCCTGTTTGGCCACCAGCATGGCTGGAAGCAATGAGAGTGAATGCAAAGTCTTGTGTGTGCTCACTAGCGATGTGGGTGTATCGGCACGCTCGTGAGTGAGTGCCAAAACCCAATCCTACGAGCACAAACAAACTCTGTTCCATGCCATAATATGGAAATCGGGAACTCTGTGCTACTCTGCATGGCTCAAAGTGCCCAAATTCCACAAACTCCACCAGCGGAGCTGAGTTTGACCTAAAAAAACAAGATTGAAGGTTCTAAAGATCATACTACCTGCACCCTTCATAATGTGTACTATATACTTAAATAGATCATCTTCTGAAGCAAACAAAGCAAAAATACGTAGATTAGTATCTGGGGAACATACTCTTCTATGTTAAGTATAAATGGTTATCCTGACACAATTTTCTTGAATAACTCAGGGATGCTTACAAACGTTAGTATCTACTACAAAGAGTGTTTTTCCTGTTGGAAACTTTTTCTGCAGAACCAAAAAGGTTGTGTAGAGCCTAATGAACACAACTCAACTATTCATTGCACACAAGGTTGGGGGCCTATTTATGAAGCTGGTTTGCATTGATCTTGCATCACACAATGTGGTGCTAAAGTGACACAAAACGTACATGTGATTTATGAAGCCACGCAAGGCCACTTTGCATGGCCTTGAGAGGACCCCTAAATCTGGAGTAAAGCAACACAGCGCAAATTGCTGCATTGCTTTACTCTGCCCTGTAGACCTGGGAATGTGTAAAAAAAATATGCCTTATCAGGAAAGGCGGTACAAGGATAAATATCTTAATTTCTCCCTGTTACTTCTCATTTCTATGTGTGCTGCATAATGCAGCACACATAGAAAGTGGAATATCGCTCTCAGGATTGTTTTTTCGCAGGTGTCCCTTCCTTGCTCAAAAATAATCTTGCATTCAATGCAGGCATCCATTTATCAGAGTGCAAGGATGCCTGCATGGAGCTAGGCTGCAAAATGGGCACAAGCGCTGGGAAAAAGGCAAGGATGTGCCATATTGCCTCAAATACAGTTCATTCCCATCCTTTCCTTTTCATGCAGTGACTTTCTCATAAATAGGCCCCTTAGTCTTCAGTCACTTATCGCATGCTTAATACCTCTACATGATTGTTGCATGTAGTGTACGTGCAGTTTGTACACACTGATAACCATTAGCTGAACCTAGATAGAAAACTGCTATTCTACTATTCTACCACTACTTAAACTGTAAAACAAACCAGCACACTCATTGGATGAAGTCATAGAACATGTCATGAGTGATGTCATATGTGAGGTCATAAGCAGTGGATGGAGGGGGAACGAGTTATAGTTTGTGCTGCTAACCACAACTGGTGAATTTCTGTGTTTTTTTTACTTTAAAATATGAACATTGTCACTGAGAAATTTGCAAATTCACTTAGGTATAATGTTACTCTAACTATACTGTATATATATTAAATACTTCATGTAACTATAGTTCGTCCCCTAAGGTTACTATAACTCGTGCCCGCCCAATCCAAAGTTATCTCATTAGTACTTTTACTGCAAATATTACATTAATATTACCAATTACGTTATCAAAGATGTCATGAGTATTATAATTTGTTGGGTAATTAGTAGTGCATGGTGAGGGTGCTTGTTATAGTTACCTTAGGGATCAAGATATAGTTACTTGAAATCACTTTAACTATAACAGCTCAATTTCTATGGTTTTGTATGTTTGAAATGTGAACACTGCTGTTTGTTGGTGGGACTACACATCCCAGGAGACCATCTACCTGCTGTTGGAGGTGGGGCTGTGGCATCTCACTCCACATGGTGGTGAAGAGATCCCCATGGAACGGGGAATGCTGCTGTTTGTTGATGGAAAATTCCTTTTCCATGAGACCATTTACCTGCTGTTGGAGGTGGGGCCATGGTGACTCGTGCTACATAGTGCAAAAGGGATTCCCATGATGCAGGGAACACTGCTGTTTGTTTGTGTGGCAACGCGTCCCAGGAGACCATTCCTGCTGTTGGAGGGAGGGCTGTGGTGACTCATGCTACATAGTGCTAAAGGGATTCCCGCGATGTGGGACGCATGCAGGATGTGCCCAGGTGTCAGCCCGTGGAAAGACCGGGCCAAGAGTGGGCCCAACTGTGCCCGTCCGCAGGCAGCCAAGGCTGGGGTGGGCCATCTCTTGTGGTTTCTCCACCTACACATCAAGACACATTAAGGAACATTGGTGAGTGGGCCTTTCTCCTGCAATAAGAGCAGGTTTTCAGCTTTCATGTAACTGTGTAGCTTGCTATTGTTTGTGCCTTGATTTCCCAATTGGTAATGTCACCCTTGGGTGTTTCGAATTGGGAAGAGAAAGCAGCAAGAGTGTAAGGAGCAGCTGTGGTCAAACAGGGGCCTCTCAATATGACCTTAGTCTATTTTCGGCCCAGAGCTGTGGTTTGGTGTTGAAGAAGGTTCTACTGGCAGAAAGGAGGATCTCCCCTGAGCCTATTGATCAACAATAAATTTCTACCCAATGCTCTGATCTGAACCCTACACTGAATTGGGCAACCGGGGAAACTGTTGTTGTTGCAGATCGGCAGAGAACCACCGGATCTGCCCTGGTGATCCTAGATGATTCCCTGACAAGGCAGGGCCTTAATTGTCCCAATAACCTGCCATCTAGTATTGAAAGCCCCCACTAAAAAAGAAACATCAGTCGAGAAGTCTCTGTAAAAAGGCTGTGATGGCCAAGGGAGCAACGAATTGTAAGGACACTGATGAAGTCCTAGTTGACCTAACTCATATTCTTCTTTTGACACATAACAAAAGGGGCTGCACATTTTCCTCAGATATCTTCCTGGGCCAAATAAAGTCTTTGGTTGAAGCATGTTTGGCCCCTTTGAAGGAAAAATTGTGCTCTGTGGAATCGTCCCTTACTATGTTGATTTCCAGGTTGGAGGATCATCAGTCTGGTAGGCCTAACCCAACAGGTATTGAAGATACGGTTGAAAACCCATTAATAACAGTGAACCATCCAGATGCTGATCAGGTTCCTCTGTATGACTTGCCCAGTCCAGTGACTCATGTTGCCCCAGTTGGACCTGCTTCCTGTTTATCTCAAAACAGCAATCCTGGAAGGCCACCTAATAGGAACACTAATGGGATGGTTTTTGATGGAGGTCTGCCATATGATTATATAGTGTCCATGCCTAAAGATGATCATCCTGATGTCCATAAGTGCCCAAATCGCCTACTGGAATGTGGCCCTTGTGTCACAGTATTAACCAATGTGCCACTGCTGCTGCCAGAAGCTAAGGAATCCACAGTTCAGCTTACAAATAAGGTCTACTTTTGGCTAGGCAAGAACTCTGACTTTCTTCCCATGGATTATAAGGATATCCTATTTGTGAGATGGATCGGCTGGGTGGGCCACATCTGAAGGATGATTGCGTTGTAATTAAATGCCGGCATTGTGGGATGGCTCACTGCTTGATTTTTACCTGCAAACAGCACAGTCCTATGTCCAATACAATTAGGCTGGTCCCATTGGGTTTCATTTATAAGCACCTATCCTCCTTTGGGGGCCTCTCAATTCACCAAGACTCACGTGTGAGACTGATGCCCTTTGTCCAGCCGCCTATCAGACTTCATAACACATTTTCGGTATTATCCAGCTTGGAAGCTAATGATTGACTATCAATACCTGCTAATACTATTATATCTGGTGTGCCTAGGCCTGGTCTAACTAGTGGGGGCATGATCACATTTCCTCAGATTTTTGCTCCTTCTTGCAGCTAGTTTGTTGGAATATTGCAGGGTACGATTCTAAATTACTAGATGATGTGTGGTCGAGTACATTTCTAAATTTGATTTTGTGCTGATGCAGGAGACATGGTCCTGTTCTCTGGTGGTGAGCGGGGGTCTGAATGGGATGAGTTTTTTAGGTTTTCTCTTCAGCTGTTTGGGACCCTAGTCATTGAGCCAGTCGAGGGTTAGTGACTCTTCTTCATATCTTGAAAATATATTAGGCCTACAAAATTAAATGTAATAACCAGGGTATTTTGATTGTTCTTTTCCCAAATATTATTGTAGTAAATTTTTACACTACTATGTGGGAGCAGGGCTGTCTAATTTATGCTCTATTTTTGGCTTTGCTTACTCTGAGACTGAGAATGGAAAACATTATTAAAGCTCTTTTGTTTTTTTTTCTGCAGGGGATTTTAATGCAAAGAGTGGTCTAAATTCTACCTTTCCTATTCCATTTGAAAGAGAGGCCCACCGTCAATCCGTAGGCCAGAGTTTTGACCACAGAGGAGGGAAACATTTAGAAGCTTTTTTAAACTCCTGCCTGATTAATACTGCCAAGCTGTTGGGTAGTTTTCATAGGCAGGCCCCTACCTTGGCGGGCAGGGCTCTGGTACAGTTATTAAGTTATTGATTATGTTTTATATGTCCTAGATTCTGAGCCAGTTTGTCCTTTCGGGAGGGCTGCAGGAGATGAGGTATGGTGATCATTATCCCATTGAGATTGCATTTGAATTACCTATTGCTGCATGTTCCCCTGCTGTCATGGGGCCCAAGGATATGAAAATCAAGGATAATGGTCTCAGGGTGAGCTGGAGATCAACATTACATCTGTTTTCTCATCCCTGGTGAAACGTAATCTTATATTGATTTTGAGTGTCCTTTTGTTTGAGAACCCACCCCCTACAGAGGTTATGGCTGCCATGGATAAACTGAATAGCTCAATTAGAATAATCAATAGTACCAGTAGGAACACCTACAAATGGTCACTGTGGATGGTTTGATAATACAAGTAAAGCTACCAGAAAGATATTGTGTAAGTAGCTGAATTCAAATTTTATGGATGGGGAAAGAGTGGCTGAGGTCAAATCCCATTATAAGTTGGCTATTAAAAACAGGAAATGGGAGGGCAGGAAAGAGTTATGAGAGAACCTCATTCAGGCCTGCCAGACATGAAACACCAGGATGTTCTGTAGTATTGTAAATAGTAACTAGTAGGTAGTTTCTCAAGAGGAACGTCTGATGGGTTAGGATGTAATATTCCACCTGAAAGATGGTAAACCACGTTAGCTGTATTAATTCAAATTGGGAATCAATGGAGGATGTGGAGGTTCTGCCTAAACCCCACCCCGTCTAGATATTAGGTTTTGGCTCAATGAAGTGACTGCAGCCATTTATGAAAGTCCTATGAGTAAGGCACCAGGCCTGGACAGCATACCAATAGACCTTTATAGAGGAAACATCCATTTTTGGGCTCTCATAATTGTTAACATTTTGAATGCTTTTGTAAACTATGGAATTTCCTCGTCCTTGTGATTAACATGTATAGAAAAAGGCAAAAATAGGTACCCACCTATCTATCTTCTAGACTCAATGGTGAAGATCCTGAGCCGTATCATTTTGCAGAGAATTGAGTGTTGGGCTGAGGAAAGGGCCATTATGCGTTTGTCGCAGTTCGGGTTCAGAGTGGGTTTGGGGACCCAGGAGCAGTGTCTAAATCTACATTTGTTAATTGGTAAATATATGATTGCCAAAGAAAACACTTATATCCGGCATTTATGGACCTCATAAGTGTCTTTGACAGAGTTAATCAAGTGGGAAGGGTATGCCCAGACGTGGGTCCCATGCTCACTGTGCCACTGGAATCAAGCTAGCCTGGCTGTAGAAGGGTGATAACCTGAAACTGGTCCCAGGATGCTTGTTTCCGGTCCATGGAGGACCTGGCCTGGCAGTTCGGGCTTGACTGTTCCCATGAGGAACAGGGTCAAGACTGATTTGCATATGGCTGGGTCCAAACTTGGGTGGCATGGTGAGCAAAAGAACGATGGATTAAACCCAGATCTGTGACTGGGGGTGAGTGTTTCCATTGTCAGCACTCCGTCCATCATCCTTTTGTGTTGACAGAGTTAATCATGCTAAACTTTGGGGGATTTTCTACAAAATGGTAGTGCCCCAGTGTATCGTTGATTTCCTACAAGTTTTACACGATCGAACTAAAGCTTCTGTAATATGTACCCTGGAAGGGGAATGTACAGAGTTTTTGCATCTTTTTAGAGGGGTGCGCCAGGGTTGTGTTCTAGCTCCAATTTTATTTCTTTTATATATTAATGGCCTGTACTCCTTTCTAGTGGATAATTGCAAGGACATATCAGTTGTGAATGGCAGGAGTGTGCCAGCACTACTATATGCTGATGATGCAGTTTTAATGTTGCGAACCTTGAACCGCTTATGGGGGCAGTGGCTGCCTTTGGTAAATTTATGGATGACTAGGACCTGGAAGTCAACATTACCAAAACCCAATATATGGTATGTGGCAAAGCACAGAGTAAACCGGGTTCAGTGATGATAACGTATATCATGTATAGCCAAGCGAAGCTCCTGACTTAATGCTGCAGTGGGAACAGTTTTTGAATTCACATCCAGGGTGGGCAATAAGTCTATTTTGCCCATGCTTGAGGTGCATATGCTAAAGCGCCCTCTGGTGCTAATCTATGGGGCGTCCATCTGGGGATATTAAAATAGCCCATTGCCGCAGCAGGAAGAATCCACATTTTGAAGGCGGTTATTGGGAGTTGGGCCTAGTAGTCTGTGCTTTGCTTTGCACAAGGAACTTGGTACAGGGTTTGTAGAGGATGATCTCAAGCTTGCTCCTTTTCTTCTCTGGATCTCCATTTGAGCAAATGAACATACAACCCTTAACAGGGAAATTATAACTGATTGTTTATCATGTGATCGGGGTATGAAAATTACATAGCTGAACTATATCAGAAATATTGCTAGCAGCTTGTGTCGAAAAGTTACTCAGTTCCCCGCAATCATTGAATGAAAAAGGAGAAGACCTGGGTTAAGAGCTTGTTAAGAGTCAGTTTAATAAACTGGCCATGGCTAATAGAGAAGCAAGTGAATTGGTGAAATTGTCTGTGCAAGACATTGTCCTGGTTAAGAGTTGCAAAGGGACTTGGGGCCAGATGTAGGAAACGTTTGCGAGTCGCAAATGGGTCGCAGCGCTATTTGCGACCTTGCAAAAAGCGAAATGGGATGTACAATTCCCATTTTGGAGTACCAAATATCGATGCCACCCGTTACAGACTCGCAAAAATTGCGACCAGATTTTGCGACTTGCAATTACGAAGTCACAAATTGCGAGTCGCAAACCGAATGCACAAGCCAGTCGCAAATTGCGACTTGTCGCAAAAAGCACATTTTGCACACCCAGATTACCACTGATTCGGAACAGGTGGTAGCCAGAACCAAAGTATAAAATGAGACCCAGAAGGCATCTGGGTTACTCAAAATGGCTGCACTATACGTGATTGCATGGAGGAGGAGAGTCCAGGCTGCCCAGCAGAGGAGGAGGAGGGAGAGACGGAGAGGATATACCGAACCAGGCAGACACTATTCCATCAAACTGAGGACGAGATTTATGATAAATACAGACTGAGCAGTGCTGTTATCCTAGAGATCATTGAATTGCTGAAACCTCAGCTAGAACACCAGACAATGTGCGGCTGCGCCATCCCCACACATGTGCAAGTGCTATGCTCACTGCACCTCTCGCCTCAGGTAGCTATCAGGGGGTGATTGTAGTGGCAGGTGGGGTATCCCAAAGTGCCCTCTCAAGATTCTTCAGACGTTTCCTAGATGCCTTACTCGCACACATGTCCATATATATATACTGTCCCAGGAATGAGGCAGAAATTAACAGCACCAAGTTGGATTTCTACAGAATTGCCAACATCCCCCACGTAATAGGGTGTGTGGACGGGACTCATATACCAATTTGCCCACCTGCAAATCTGGAATATGTGTTCCGCAATAGGAAATTTACCCACTCACTAAACATCCAGGTGATATGTGACGCCCATAATGTCATTACTGACATTGTGGCTAAATATTCAGGGAGTATACATGATGCATACATATTCAGGCACAGTGGGATACACCAACGCCTAGAACGTGGGGAGTTTGGAGAAGGATATTTATGACATACTGGCGAGTACACTCTGATGCTTTAAATACCTGTTACTGCATAACCCTGTGATGCCCTGCTAAGTTTGCCTCTTTTGTCAAACAGGTGACAGTGCATATGCCCTGAGACCATGGATACTCACCCCATACCTAACACCTGGCAATCACAATGGGAGGTGATACAACATTGGACATCGGCGGACCAGAGCTGTAATAGAGAGGACGTTTGGCGTGTTGAAGTCACGATTCAGATGCCTGCACAAAAGTGGAGGAGCACTTCAGTATGCCCCAGAAACAGCATGCAGGATTGTTGCTACTTGTGCCATCCTACACAACATTGCCACCAGACGTGGGCTATATCTCACCCCTGATGACACAGATTCGGAGGATGGGGAGCAATAGCTACCACATCAACAGCCTGGGGATGGAAGCATCGCAATGTAGGGCAGACAGAGACGGAACCACATTGCAACCCACTACTTTGGCAGGCACGTGGCAACCGTGACAACACTCACTAATGTAAGACACACATAGCCCAGTTGTGTAGTTCAACAAATTAACCCTTTTATTTCAGGACTATAATGGGGAAACAATAGTCAACTAAACTGCATAATGAAAACCAAAAGTGTAGTCTGACACATTAAGTTCATGTGCCTCTGTTACACCACATATTAGTAGCTCACAGCCTCCTGTGACTTCTGCCACCATGGCTCACTCCAGGTTGGTCCCCTGATCCCCGGTGGGCACTGCTACTCTGCAAGACTTGTGTATCAGTGGCAGACATACTACTGACACTGGAGATCTCCTCACTATTGCACCTTGCTGTCTGGCTGGTCTCCAACAGGTCCACTGCATGGCTGATGCGGCCAAGCCCTCTAGCCACATCACCTGCAAAATGGCCTAGTTCAACTTACAGACTGACTGTGCGCCTTGACAGCCAGGTTGTTGTGGTAGCCAGGCACCCTATTGACACACTTGGGCGGTCATCATGAACATGGCGGGAAAGGCCGCCGACCGCTGTGTCGGCAGTGAACAGAATCCCGCCGGTGGCGGCGAATGGAAACCGGCAATATAATGATTGAAAAACCCAACCCGCCCAAAATTCCCAGACCACCATTCCCCTCCAGGACCCTGTCAGCGGGAATCCCGTCCCACCCAACCCCTCAACCGCAAAGCACACCCACATCCCGTCCTCCAAATAATGATGCACAAATCACCTCGGCGAACAGTGGAGGCCGGACGACCATTGGCAGCTGCGACCGCCATGGGCGGCAAGTGGACTCAACAGCAATAAGTGCACACATTGGATAGGCCTATCACCCACACACCTGACACACATCCAGAACCCCATAAAACACCCCAGACACACCCCACAATCCCTTGCAATGAAACCAGAAGAGGGAGAGCACCAGAGCCAGACAGCGACCAGCATCATACAGGACACGCATATCGACCCACACGAGAGCACCCATACCCCGTCCCCAGTTCCGACGCCATCCACCACCCTCACCATGTCCCCCCAAAAAAATCCACACTTCACCGATAGGGAGCTAAGGACGATGGTGGACGAGATCCTGAAGGTGGAGCCACAAATATTTGGGTCCGAGGTGCAGCACACACCCATCTTGCAGAAATTGGAACTGTGGCAGACCATTGCCAACAGGGTGAATGCAGTGGGAACCACCCACGCACCAGGGAAGACATCCGCAAGTGATGGAACGACCTGCGGGGGAAGGTCCGTGGCATGGCATCCAGGCACCACATCGCAGTGCAGAAGACTGGGGGAGGACCACCACCAACACCACCCGACTACACCGACTGGGAGGAGAAGGTACTCGCCACCCTGCACCCAGAGGGACTCACTGGAGGAATGGACTCGGGTAGGTCATCTATACAATACCTATATACACCACATCTGCAATGCATGCACCACCCCACCCACACCCACCTGGACATACACCCCACCCAGCCATTACCCACCACATCCACCACCCTGCATGACCTACAACCCACTACCAGGTCCACATCATGCCCGCTGTGCACAGCCACCCACCCCTGCATGTACCCACAATGGAATAATACCCCCCACCACAATGTAACCCCACCACTGCCACTAAATGCAATGTCCACCTCACAAAGGCACCCTGGAAGGCCACTGAAAGTCACACCAGCACAGAATTGCACAGTTGTGTACACCTCAAACCCTCAGGCATATGTAACAGACATGTCTATGTCCCCCAACAGGCACCATCACCCATGCAACCCTAATGGAGGTGACAAGGAGTGCCACAGCACTCCAGGGAGAAAGAGGCACTTCACAAGGCCTTGGCGAAGGACCCCTGGACACTGATGAGCAGGCAGGCCCCTCACACAGCCCTGGATGGTCACCATACAGCAGCCCCACCCAGGAAACCACTGTCACCCCTAACACCTAGTCAAGACCAGCAGGCCAGGGGAGGCGTACCCACACCAGTGTACCCAGGGCACAGACAGGTGGCACACAGCTATAGAGGCCACAGTCACCAACTCCCAACATGCAGGAAGGTGAGGGCCCCAGTACAAGTGGCATGTCAAGACCTGTGCAGGGTACACAGGCACAGGGGGCTAGGGTAAGTTCATGTGCCCCAGTGGGTCAGGGGGTAGGGCACCGGATGGATGCAGCAGCCCAAGACATCATTGCAGAGGTATTGGGGGCCTACCAACATACCCAAGACAGGTTGGCACAGATTGTGTCCACCCTGGAGCAAAGTCAGAGGATGCAGCAGTAACAACACCAACAGGCCATGGAGCAGTGGGAAGAGCACAATGCCACAATGGCCACCATTGCTGGAGCACTGCTGCAGTTGGTCTACAAACAGTCAGACGCCCACACCGGACAAGAGGCCCCCACAACAGTCCTGGACAACCAGCAACAGATGACCCAAGCAGCAGAAACAGCACAGGAAATACCCTCCCAGGAATCACAAGGGCCAACCATGCCACCCCAAGAAGCTCCACAGCAGGTGCCCAAACGTAGTCTCAGGCCAAGATATGGCACTGGAAACCTAGCTCAGAACAAGCCCCACTCCAACAATTGACACTGCTATTACTGCAAATCAACCATCCCACCCATTCACCAACAACACTTAGCTGAGGGCAAATTGAAGTACTATACACAAATAGGACCCACCTATGACATCCAACAGGGCTGCCCCCAAGTCGGTTTTGAGGACACCCAACCCTTACGACTTCCCTCACTGTCTATAGCACAATTCATTGTATTCGACCAATAAAACACATTTCTCACCTCTAACACTGTCCCCTGTCTTCAATGTTGAACAAGGTGGAGTATGGATGCAACTGGCAGAGAACAACTTTATTGTCAATTTGTGCTTTGTGGTGGTAAAGTGTGTTTCAAATTAGGCAAGGAGGGAATGCATATATTGTCTGTCAGTACCATGCAGAAGAGGTCCATATCTCGCCTATCTTGACCAATCCCCCCTATATGACATGGCACACTGACAGTAACAGTCACTAACCACATTTACAGGCTTAAGTCCCAGACAATTATTGGAAGCAGATATCAGTTGGTTCCTGGAATTGACATCTTCCCCTTCCTCATCCTCACCATCACTCTCCTCACCTCTCTGAGGTAGCTGATCAGGACCTATAACACCCTCCACCTCCAAAAGGGGGATAGAATGTCTCACAGCCATGTTGTGCAGCATGCAGCAGGCCACCACTATTCTACACACCTTATCAGGCCCATTGGCCAGGGGACACCCAGAGATATGTAGACACCAGAATCTAGCCTTCAGGAGACCTATAATATGCTCTATTACCCTCCTAGTACATCCATGGGCCTCATTGTATTTCCTCTCTGCATCCGTCCTAGGATTCCTCACTGGTGTCAGGAGCCAACGCAAGTTTGGATAGCCAGAATCACCTAGAAAAAGGGTCAATACAGAGTCTTCATTGTAATGTCCCTTAGTCAGAGAGGCAGGTTTTCTGCAATGTGCCAGTTAGTGACAGGCAAACTTACCTATGATCCACCCTCTGTCCTCTTGTAGTTGTTCCACCTTCTGTGGCACACTGCTGTTCCTCAAAACAAATGAATCATGGACTGAACCCGGAAACATGGCATTCACATGGGAAATGTACTGGTCTGCAGTACATACCAATTGGATGTTCATGGAGTGAAAGTTCTTCCTGTTTCTGTACACCTGTTCACTCACTCTTGGGGGGATGATAGCTATGTGGGTGTCATTGATGGCACCTATGACATGTGGAATGTTTGCAAAGGCATAGAAGTCAGACTTGATGGTAGGGAGGTCAGCACTTTGGGGGAATCACACATAGGATTGCAGATGTTGTACAAATGCATTCAGAAATCTTGTCAGTACCTGGCTGAACATTGGCTGTGAGAAACCAGCACCCATGCCCACTGTCACTTGAAATCAGCCTGTGGCCAGGAAATGGAGTGCGGAGAACAGCTGCACCTCAGTTGGAATGGCATGCTGATTACGATTTCCCAGAGTTAGTGCAGGATCCAGTAATGCACATAGGTCCTGAATAGTTGCACGTGTGAGTCTGTAAGTGATTATGATCTGGCGCTCCACCATGGTCCCAATATCCACAAGTGCTCTGTACACCGATGCTGCCCTTCCTCCCCACAATGGTTGGTACCTATGAGGGGTTACAAAAAGGAGTGATGTGCACACATACATTGGCATATTTGCTAAATACATGCAGTGCATTGTTCATAGTAGTGTCTGTACAATAATGCAACCTGACAGATGTACATGTACATCACTAGGAGGGATCAGAGTAAACCATGTGTGCTACTATAGGCAATGGATAGAGGCTTAGGTGCTTCATGTGGCTAGTAGGCCCTGCATTGTGAGTAGTATGAATTTCAAGATGCCTAGGTGATGGAAAAATGTCTTCCCACTGTAGTTCTGCCCCTTCGTTCTGGAAGTGACCTAATACTGCTAGCGGTTGACGTCATAGAATACGGCGGTGTTGACCACTGTTTGCACCCTCATTGGCTAACATGGATGCCAATGGGGAATCCTAGCGTGTCATGATCGCCGCCGGCGGTGACGCTGCATACCGCTGCGGAACGTACGCACGTTCGTCATTGTTTGATCATTTGACTCCCTGATCTCGTGCAGACAGGTACTCCACTCTGTGTACTGCTGTTGCCTGCCTCTGGCTATGGATGTTTTATGTGGTGCTCGGCCTCCACCCAGGAAGAACTGGAGAAGCAAGTGGAAGGGGTCCTGCCACTGTGTCCACCCCCCTCCCAAAACACACAAACGCACCCAGACACCCACCCACAGACATCCACCACACCGCAGCATACTGAGCAGTCACCGGCACCCACTACACTCACACCTACACCCCATACATCAACTCCCTCTGCCCCCATGCCCTCATCCACACCCAACCCAATTGCTCCCAAGAAACCTTTCCTCTCCTGTGCAGAGCTGTTCCAACCCACTGGCCCACACCGTCTTGTCCCCAAACGTGTCCACCTCCTTGCCCTTTCCGCTCCTTCCACATCACAGCCCCCCCCCGGTCCAGTCTTTCCATTCCCGTGCCCCTTCCCCGGTGAAGAAGAAGGCCTGCTCAGAGCCTCGCCCATCCAGCTCCAACCGAGCCAAACAGCACCCACCCCTTCAAAGGAGAAGCTCACCCCCTCCAACCTCCTCACGCAAGTCAAAGTCCCGCCCCAGTTGAAAATCACCACCCTCCTTCCGTGAGGTGCCTGGATCCCCATATGGTGCCCAGTTCTGTGGAGTACCCAGCACTTGTGGGAGTCAGGTGTGGCCAGTTGTGGCCAAGGACAATGTGAACTTTATGGACTGGCCATTGGCCCTGTTGGCACTGTTTAGCTCAGTGAGCTACTAATTAAAGTTTCTGTGTTGCCTGTGTTTGGGCTGCACGCAGTTCCACCCTGGAGTTTTTTACATTTTTTATGGGTGTGGTGCTATTGTATGTACTATGGTCAAGTTGCAGTGGCCTTCGGTCGGGTACGTACCCTTTGGTGTGGGGTGTCTGACTTATGCTGCTGGGAAGGGTTGGGGGGCATTGCAGAGTGGGTGGAGTGGGTGGGTATGTAACTGTGCCCTTTCTTCCCTGGTGTTGTAGGTTGCGGTACTTACCATTGTCACCTTCGTCGGCAGTCTCGGTCGTATAGGTATATGGCAAGGAGCAAGGCTGGCATGATCAGTAGCTCTCTGTCCATGGCTGCCGCTGCATGTTTTGTGGAACTCCGTTGAGTCTTTCCTTCTATTTGTTTCAGTCAGCCTGGCTTTGTGTGGCGGTGATTCCCACCCCGGAACTGGCGGCGGAATGGTGGTTCATAATTTGATGGGCGGGTTGGGACTTTCTGATGGCCTGTGGGCGGACTCTGCCATCGTCAGCAGGACTCCTTTCCTGGTGGTGGGTGTTGCGCGGGAAGGGTGTGTTTCATTTGGATCATTATTTGGCGGTCCGGCCCGCTCCTCTGTTGGCGTTTTCTACCGCCTCCGCCGGCGGAGCGGAATGGACTGCCATGTTCATAATGAGGGCCTTAGTCTGTCTAAACAGGCAGCAGTGTTGCGCTCCCTGCGCCGGTCATGTGCCCTGTCAGCCACCATTTCCCTGACCAAATTGTCTATGGAAGAGGTCAGGTTTGTCATGTGAGCGTTCATTGTAGTGAACTACTTGTCCACATTTTCAAACACCTGCGTGAGTGTGTTCCGCAATCTGGTAAGGTTACGATTCATTAACCGCATATGTCTATTTTGCAGCTGGTGACTCTGCAGTAAGGATGCCTCCAGTCCCAGCAATTGCTCATCGGTGACATCCTCCCTACGCACTGACTGCATTGGGCGTTGTCATCTACGCTCCGAGCCAGCTGATGTCTGTGGTTGACTCTCCCTAGGCATTGGCCCCCGTGTCACATTGGCTGCCTCTAAACCCAGATCAGAATCATTCATGTCCTCGGTTGCTGATTGGACGGGTGGTGTTCTCCTGCACTCCCCTGCGGTGTCTGTGGCAGCCTCCTCTTATGTGTCTGTGCCTTTTTCCTCTACCTGCACAGTGGCACTGTTGGTGGGTCCTTGTGGGAGACCTGTGGGACACAGGGGAAACACTGTCAGTGCCTCACACGATTGGTGCCTCAGAATAAACATTTCTCTATATTTGGACTACTGTACTACATTGCCCATAATGCACTGTTCTATAGGTTGCAAAAATGGGAATGGAGCTAATCTGGAGGTGCATGCTTATGTGTACTGTGGTTGTGTGCATGGTGCATAGGCTGGTGTAAATACGTTAATTTTGGTACTTACTTTTGTATGTTCCTGGTCCTGAACTGTCGAGGTCTCCGATGCCAAGTACTGCCTCCAGCCCAGAGTGATCTCCACCATGGTTTCGATGGCTGTAGGGGATAGTCCAGTGCCATGCATCTCCCTCATGCGCTCCGACACCCTTTCCATGGTCCTGGAGCGAAGGTCATTCCACCTTTTACGGACCTCATCCAGTGTGCGGTGGCTGACTCCAATGGCATTGATTTTGTTGAGGATGTCCTGCCAGATTTCTTTCTTGTGGCTGTCAGGGACACTCATTGCTGCCTTTCCAAATCCCTCATCATGGTGCAGGCAGCACTCCTCTGTGAGCACCTTCAACTCCTTCTTTGAAAACTTTAGTTTTCTTTTCCTGCTAGCACTGGGTGTCTCCTTGTCCTGTGTAGCCATTGTTGCTGCAGCTCCTCTCACCTGGGTTTGACTCTGCAGTTTGGGCTGGGTGGGCTCCATCCTGTTCCATGGGGGTACTTCCTGGTTCTGATGTCATCACTCAGAACCAGGAAGTGGGTTTTTCAACAGTTTAATTTGCACCTGAGTGCAATTTGCGAGTCAGTCGCAATTTGCGACACCGGACCACAACCTTGTGCAATTTGCGACCTCGCAAATTGCGAGGTCGCAGATTGCGGTGCGACTCCACACCGAATCGCTATTTGGTATAGCGATTTTTCCTGGCATCTCGTTCTGCGAGTCGGAAATAGCGATTCGCAAGGAGTCGCTATTTCCGAATCGCTATTTTTTGGGTTCCTACATCTGGCCCTTGGCCCTATTTGCTCCTGATGACCAATTTGTGGGAAAGGTCGCTTGTAACAAGATTTCTACTGGGCTCCATTATATGTAATCTCTTTTGTCCCCTGGGCCAATTTGATCCAAAAAGTTTCCGTGTGTGTCCTTGTGATGGTGTATGTTTTTAGACCTTGCTGCTTTTTACTTTATTTTGTAAATTTTAGGATTCTTTTAGGTGATTTATATAGCCCATTTTAAGAGAACAAGGTTTTTACAATGCAGAACTGCCTTTTATTTTTTGCATATGGTATCAGATGCTTCTGTTTGTCTTGCTGTTGGGTCATTTTTAAAAAGTGCAATATGTTGGTGTAACTCTGTGCATTTTTTTATTATTTGTCAATGTATGTATTTTTGCATTTGCTTTTATATTTTATCAAGTTTTATTTTTATCTGTGATAACAACCAAATAAACAGAATTGAATTTAATTGAAATGTGAGCCTTTCCATAGTTATAGTTTTTAAAAGGGCTAACACGATCTCTGGTCTCAGCAGCAGATGACAAGAACCCACTTGTGACAATCATTACATAAGATATTGTGCTCAAAAATCAAGGATGCAAATACCTGCATCAAGCATTAGAGATAACTTTTTATGGTGGAAATGCAGAGAAAACACACTTGTTTTACCTTCACCATGCACAAAAAGGTGGAGCTTCAACTTGGCCACCTGGTTTGTTTATATCTGTAAATGCTTCCCATTGAGGTTTATTTTCTGTGAAATGAGAATCGTGCCAGATTGAATCATTATCCAAGAAGAGGCCAGCATTTTCTGCACAACTGGACTACTTTCCACTCCCTAATTAGTAAATGCTATCTTCTTTGGTTAATGTACAGTGCACCTCCTACACTACAGCTGAATAAAGGACACTGAGGTAATGTCTCCAATTTTGTTGTGTGTCTATAAATTTGCCAATGTGGTTGTTCCTCCAGCGTATCCATCAGATAACTCATCAAGGCAGAACTTTAGAGAAAACACACTTTGCACTTCACAAAAGTAAGTGTTTCTTAACTCAATGGTGATGCAAGGGACCACAGGGGAGCCTTAAGGCCCGCGTGGTCTCAGCCAGTTCCCCATCCTACCGGAGTTGCCATTGCTCCCATATGCAGGAGCTACTGGAAATGCAACCTAACTATAACAACCCTGCAAATCTGCAACCTTTCGTTTTTCAGGGAATTTCTGAGGTTTTTTTAAACTCTATGTCTGAACTATAACATCCGTGTAACATTTGTTTTTTTCAATGAATTTCTAAGGTTTTTAAACTCAATTTGCTAAAAATACCGTCCCTGTAACCTTTGTTTTTTTTTCAGTGAATTTCACTGTTTTTAAAAAAATATAAATTGTACTACAATTTCACTCATACTTTGAATCCAGTAATATACATTTTTACAAGCTTATAAATGCATTTTATTAACACACTTATTCTGTTTATACATTTTAAAAGTAACAATTAACAAAATAAACTAAGGTAATGTATGCAAACTTTATATAAATGCAATACAAGTATTTCTCTTCTTTGTATTCATTTTATGGATCCACAGATTTGCTGCAATTTTACCACTAATCGGGTGCAATTCCAGGAACATACTCAATCATCATCTTCTCATTGGATACACAAAGAGGCATGTTTATGAGCTGTTTGCACCATGCAGTGTGATACATGGGTTACACCAATATGAAATGGGATTTATGAAGCCATGCAAGGTAATTTTGTGTGACCCTGAGTGGCTCCATAAATCTGGAGTAAGGCAGCGCAGCACAAATTGCTGTGTTACCTTACTCTGCCCTTGAAAGGCATTCCATGACCATTATTTGGGTGTTCCCACGCAACTCCCATGGATAATGATGTATTCTGAGATTTGCCAGAACTGGTACCCCCGAGAATGTGCCAAAATGCTACGCCTTCCCAAGGGAGGTGTAACAAGGAGAAATATCTTTATTTCACCTTGTTACGTACTCTTTCTATGTGTGCTGCATTCTGCAGCTTGCATATATAGAGGAATATGACTCTCTGGATTGTTTTTGGGAAGGAAGGTGACCATGCTCAATGCAACACAGGACCTCTTACACCAGGGTGCAAGAGTGTCTGCATTGGTGCTAGGCTACAAAAAGGGCATCAGCACAGGAGACAAGGCATGAATGTACCACATTGACTTAAGTAGGGTACACTCCTGGCCTTTCCCCGTCTCTCAGTGCAGCACAGCAAGTCACCTTGCAGTGCTGCACTGTATGACAAACTTATAACTATGCCCCTAAGTCTCCACTCACAAACACTGCAAACCATACCTTAATCATTTACTTGGGTTTCACATCTCTCTGGAGACAGACTCAAAACCACAGCACCATCATTTTTCTGACTGTCCTCCAAAAGAAGAGAATGTCAGAGTCAAGATGTCTTCTGCTGAAGACAGAAGAGAGGGGGAAGAGCAGGACAAATAAGAAGACTTGCCACCTTCAAGTAATTCCAGTGTTTGAAAATACTTCTCCATACCTTCAGGAGAAATAAGTTCTTCTTAAAATTGTCCAGTGCAATGTAAGCATAAAGAAACTGTCAAGAGGTATGGTGAAGAAGTATTCACAAGGCACACCCTGTGTTTGGAAATACCTGGAAACCATACAAAGAAAGACATATCACAACATAATAAGAGAGAGGGAAGGTGGTGCATCATCAGCAGCAGCTGGACCATCTGTAGGACCTTACTTCTTGACCGGATGGTTACAATCCCATTGTTTCACCAAAACTAGAAGACATGATCTCCATCTTCCATTCCTCTTTAAACACAAGCAGATATCTGAAAAGCAAAATATAGAATGCATTTACCCTGTTATTAAATACCATTACATTACATACTACAAGCAAGTCAGTAGCTAAATAAGTGGTTATGCTAGTGTGTAACAGGCTGTGTAAGTGTATGAGTATGGGTGTATAAATGGGTAAATGAGTGGCTGTACGGGTAGGTGACTGGTTGTGTCAGTGGTTTAATGGATACATGAGTCTCTCAGTGCCTCTATGGGTGTGTCACTGGATGTGTATGTAGCTGTGTGGGTGTGTGACTAGGTATGTTACTGATTTTATGGGTGTCTAAGTGGGTATGTAAGCAGCTGTATGGATTGGTAACTGGCTGTGTTAGTGGGTGTTTGGGTGTGTAACTGTGTGTGCTAGTGCCTCTATTAGTGGTGGACACATAAGTGCTGTGTGGGTGTGTAAACTCCTCTGTTGCTGTCTGACTGGATATATGAGAGGCTATATGGTTTTGTAAATAGGTATGTGAGTAGCTGTGAGGGTGGGTGACTGGGTGCATGGGTGCGTAAGTGCATGTGTCACTGGCTGAGTGCTGGGTACATGAATGCCAGTATAGGTGTGTGAGTGGCTGTGACAGTGTGTTCATGGGTGTGTGAATGACTATGTAAGTGTATGTATAGGTGAGTAAATGAGTGTGTCACTGTTTTATGGGTCTGTGACTGAGTGTGTCAGAGACTATCTGTCTATATGAGTAGTGGGTACATAAGTTAGCTGGGCATGTAAGTGCCTATCTGACTATGTGAGTGGGTGCAATTTACATGCTATTAAATTACATACTACAAGTAAGCACCCACATTTAATTTCCAACACATTTATTCATACTGGCTTACTAAAATGAGCCACAAAATGTTCAGTATAACAATCCCTCTTCATCCTCGCTGCTCACTATTTTTTACTTAATGTTTTCATCTAGTGTTTGCCTTTCAATGAAGTGCCTAGATGCTACACATTTTCTTTCAGCTCATATACTCTCAAAGTTTTTTAAAATGCACTTTTGATAGTGCAAACTAATTAACAGGCCTGCACATTCTCTTTGTCTTGTCCAATTTTAATGATATTATCTGTTAATATTTATTTTCCCCTACAAATCTCAAGTCAGAAATGTGTCAATCCACCTCCACTCTCAGTACAAAAGTATTAATAATGTCTACCCTTCCCAGTATGCTCTCACTCATATTCTTGTATTTAGAATTTAACAGACTTTCTTTCATCTTTTGTTTTTGTTATACCACTTCTAAATGGTCACTATTTGTTGATCCTTTCTATGTTTTCTGTAAAGACGCCCAATCTGGTTGTTTTTTTTGCGGATCTGCAGATCCACGGCAGGGCTCAGCTCGGCTCCCCCATGTGGTCCACAGTGGATCTGTGGAACCACATGAAAGCCAGTGTTGTCAATGCTTTTCATTGATATATTTTTTTGTAAGATATTGTCGCTTACAAGACATACACTCCCTGCTGAGCAATTTTTGTACAACAGTCTGCTTTTGAGTTTCACATTGCAGTCTCTTTTGTTCCCTTCCCCCACACTCTTTTAGCATTGTTTTCATAGTAACCATGTTTCTACTAGTCTCTGCCTACCAGCAGGTCAAAGAATCACAAGACTGTCTCTCAACAGCATACTAGCTTCACATTAACTGTAGCAGGTGTGGGTGACTGTTTGCAATTCCAGGCATATCCAAAAACAACATATTTTATTTTTATTTTTCAAAAGCCAATCATGGCCAATCTTAAAGTCAGTACGTAATTTTAGTTCACTGCACATCTCCACCATCCAAGCAAATATGTTATTTTATACTTTACTTGTGGTCCTCCATTTTAGCTGGCTTTCATCATCAAAACTGTCTCACTTTGTTGCAGTCTTTTCCTGTGTGCTACTCCTACTTGTCTCCCAAATGGTCAGAGTCTGGATTGTGGGCCATAGTTTTGTGTTTTAAACTAGAGACAGTTCTAGAAAGAGTGGCATTGACAGAGACCTAGGTTTACCTAAGGTTGGCATTACATGGGCTGGACAAAGAGGGTTAAAGTGGCATTAATTTCTGCCTTTGGTTGAAAGCACTGCAGATTACCAACATCCAGACCTCGTGATTGAGCACTGTGGTAGTAACGACCTAGGCACAATTGCTGGGGTAGGACTGAAAATCCTAATGAAGGATACTTTTGGTAAATTAATGTAATTTTTCCCACATACTTCCTTAGTGTTCTCCAACATCCGCCATAGACTGAAGTGGCAGTGATCGACCAAATTTTGTCTACAGTTTGAGAAATATAGGAACCATATCAATAAAACCTTTTCTGCATTTCTCTGTGACCACAACATGGATCCTACATACCCTTGCAACCTACACTTCAATAGGAATAGAGTATTTATAAAAGGCAAAGCTCATTTCACAGGCGTAGGTAAAAGGATGTTCCTTAACAACTTAAAAGACTGAATCCTGTTCTTTGTGTAATTATCATCTACACACCATAAGCACGAAGTCTCTCTTCAGAGCCAACCTTTTCCTAAACACTGAGTATTTGCATTAAAATGTCTTATGTTCCATCAAGACAGGCTACGACGCCATGAAGGTGCCGTATTTACAATATGAGGCACCATGGTGTAAGGTCCCATGCATGCATCAGCAATTCTGGTGCATCAGTGCAAAGTATGCTGCAATGCATCAGCCCCAAAAGTGGTGCATTGCTAAAGTTGGCCTTATGACCAACAGAACTTCAGAAATGTGTCAAAATTTAGAGGCAATACTTCAGTTCTGACTGATGCAAGTAGCCTAATGTTTGGGGATCAATGTAAAAGATTGTATGATGGTGGAATAGTCACCCTGTACTCTATTACATTAGTCCTGGATGTAATGTATGAAATATTGCTATGTGTCACCTTACAGTGGGCATAGTCTACTTATGTGTATGTACAGACCTAAGTATGTGTGACATAGTGAGTGACACTCGATGGTGAGTAGACACCAGTATATGTTGTAATGTGAATTGGCAATTCATGTGTTACCTACCTTATATGTGTACTTACCTGTTGTGCTTTGGAGCATGCTTGACTGGACTTGGGAACCCATTCCTTTAAGGGATTTTCTATTTGCAGTTTCTATTCTGATGTACCATGCATTTCCAAGATGTGATTTGGACATTTTGGAGATGCAATTACCACTGACTAGAAGTCGGTGGTAACCAGGTGCAATTTAAAACAATTCCCCAAGGTGCTTTTTTTATTGCAATAGAGCACACACATGCCTCTTAGGCATAAGTGTGCTCTACGAGTGCACCCCTATTTTTGGGGTGCACTAAGGGGGGCCTTTTCCCATTGCCATCCCAGGGTTTAAATTTCCTTAATAACAATTTTTCAATAAGAAATCGCTAATTAGGAAATGCAAAACCGGCCCATTGACTAAAATGCAATGAGCTTTCTTAATACTGATTTCCTAATAGCGATTCCTACTTAGGAATCGCTATTAGGAAATCAGTATCTTTGTACATAGCATTTTGCTTTTCTTAAATAGTGATTTCTATGAAGTTTTGCATTTTTGTACATATGGCCCTAAGAGGCTTATTTACAATCCCATGGCGCAGGGCAGCACAGCTGCTGCACTGCCCTCGGCCACAGGGAAAGGGCAGAAATACACCATATGTACAAGATACAGTGTATTTCTGTCCTCTCCCCCTTCCTAGCAGTGACTCAGTCACCCTTGTATCATGGCGCAAGGATGTCTGCGTTGCAGACGGGATTGTTTCTATGCAGAAAGGCACACCTTCCTGAACAGAAAGAATCTATGGAGGTTTTTTCCTCTTTCTATGTTAGAAAGAGGAAAAATGAGGAGAAATGAAGATATTTCTCCTCATTTCAACCCCCCAACCCACCCACCCGGGAAGACGTAAGATTTAGATGCATTCTCAGGTTTATAATACCTTGTAAATCTGGGAATGCACCAAAGCCCTTGGCCATGGAACACCTCCCTGACACAGTTTAAGATAACGCAGCGGGTTGCACTGCGTTGCCTTACACCATCTCTACACGACCATGGAAGCCATGCAAAATGACTTTGCGTGGCCTCGTAGGTATGGGTCTGCACTATGCGCCTCTGGTTCACCACAAAAAGTGACACACCCATGGCGCATTGGGCTTATAAATAATCCTTGCTATATTTAATTATCAGAGCATTCTATGTTCAGAATGCTTTGCCAAATACATTTTAACCTGAACTATTAAAACAGTAATTTAAGCATCTTAGTATGCTGGAGCACTATTTGCACCCTGCATCAAATAGTAAAATGTATGTTTTTCTTTGAAGTAGCCATTAGCCAGTCCATTAATTTTAGATCCATAGTTATTAATAATATGGAATGTAGAGCCAGATGTATCAAACTGCAATTTTGCATTTCCTAAATAGTGACTCCATAGAAATCGCTATTTAGGAAATGCAAAATCATATGTATGAAATTACCGATTTCCTCATACCGATTCCTACAGAGCAGGAATTGCAATTAGTAAATCACACTTAGTAAATCCCATGACATTTGTTGGCCAGTTTAGAATCTCCAAAATAGTGATTTCCTATTAAAAAATCACTATTTTGGTACTGCTAAGCCAATGATGGCTAGGGGCTCCACATGATGTACCCAAAAAATAGTGGTGCACATTTAGAGAACACACTTGCCCTAGGGACATGTGTGTCCTCTATTGCACATTTAAAAAAAAAAAAATTGGGGGTGTTTTTTTTTTAAATTGTACTTGGTCATCATCAACCTGGAGTCAATGGTTATTGCATTTCCTAAATGCTTAGTTCGCATTTAGGAAATGCTTTGTACATGTGAATGGGAATTGCATATAAGTAATCCCTATTTGTGATTTCCTATTCGGGAGATCGCAAAGTGCAACATCTACTGGGTAGAAATTGCAATTTGTGACAACGTAAATGGTTTTGTACATATGAAAAGCCAAGTTAACATTTCTTGATGGCCAGAAATATCGATTCAGACCCCTAAGAAATGCTAAATGGCTTCGTACATCTAGCCCTTGGAGACTAATCCCTATTTCCATGCACAGCAGAATGACTCCCTATACATCTTCTGATAATTTCCTCTGAATTCCATTCCAACATCTGTCTCGAGAGTGCTTTGAAGCTGCTCTTGGATTGCGCTAGCACTACACTTTAACAATAAATACAATACACAATTAAAATACACCACATATGCATGAAGCCAAAACGTGACCATTGTCTTCCACTGCCTGCCACAGGTTGTTTATGTTTTTCAAAGACATGTTAGAGGATGCTGGACACAACAAAGGGACAGAATTTCGGTTAAAGGGAGGATCGACAGTGATTTATTTTATACTGGACAGTATTTTCCAGGTCTGCTGATTTGTTTCTATCTTGAAATGGTAGCGTCAAACTCAGTACAAACCATGTACACCCTACTCCAGGTTAAATAAAAGAAAACACTATTGTAAATTATTTGTACTACATGCGTGTTCAAGAAACAATCAATCAGAAAGGCATTTCATTACGAGAAATATTCGCATGTGGAACTGTATTCTTCCTTGAATCAGGATATGGTGACAGGAGCCAATTGAAAAAAGGCACAGCTGTACCGCTCATTAATGTTGATGAAATGCAGTAATTAGCCGACTCTAATTTAATGAACTGCTAATGTACATTCTATTGCCAACAACTGTAATTTACAATTTAAGGTCTCTCTGCAGAGAGAAGGAAATTCTGCGCAATCTGCTTATTACAGTCTACTGGCGAGAAAAAGTGTGATCACCTTTTTCCTCTCATGTCTTTCTGTCTGTTCTAACGGAGAAAAAATCATCACTAAGATTAGTGCCCTATCACATGAGGTGGGCACTGTGAGAGCTAGTTGACGACATGGCTGAATCACATAAAATAAACACGAAAGTGCTAATTTAAGACAGAAGGCCAGATCACAAATCCTTTTTGACAGGTGGTATATCATGTCCTTGGCGGTAGTAAAGACTTTTCTTGTTTCAAACACCACTGCATCACGATAACTGGATTCTGGAGATTATATTGTTTGAAAAGAAAATGTGTGTATAATTGTTGTGTGGCATTTTTTTTTGTGGTGGTGATGTGTTCTGTTATTTTTTGTGTTGCTGTGTGTTTGTGCTGCATTATTGCAATTTAATTTTGTTGGGTTGTGCCAGGGTATGTTGTGGGGTGTTAATTTTATCGGTACACATGTAGGTACTCTGGGTCATAGAACATTGTGGATCTATGAAGATTTCTGAACATTTCCTCACAGAAATGTGAGAAAAATGCATGATTTTTTAAAAATATGAATGGTTCACTACATTCTGGGTAAGAAAATGTAGCGGGAGACTTGCAAGTCTTGCCACCCAGAACTGGGAGAGTTTTGCTTCCAGAAATGTCTGTGTTCAGATAAGTTTACTTGAGTTGAGGTGGAGCAGGGTCTGGATACCTTTTGTGAGCCTTTTCTGTCGTGTCACATAGGCCCATTGAAACACTTGGAGTACCATTTTTTATCAGAAAAAAATATAGGAATGTGAATGGTAGGAGTTATGTGGATTCTCAAAGAACCCAGAGCTAACGTTCACAGAAAAATGAGTAAAATGCATTATTTTAACTAATGTTTCAAACATTTGGATTTTAGAGACTGTAGTGGGACTCACAAGTCACAAGACCCTTCATTCACTCTATTGTTTAAATGGCAGAAATAACTGTGTTGTATACATTTCACTAAGTGGCAGACTATCCCAAGCCCAAATGCTGCAGCAACCCACTAGTGAAAAACAAAAAGATCAGTTTTCAAAGCTAAGATTTAATGTCTCCCTGTTGCGTTTTAGGGCTTTTCTTCTCACAGTCAATAGGCCCATCCACGTAAATGGGGTAAATAAATGGGATAACATCTTTAATGGGAGAAAAGTGTAAATTATGGGTTGTAGGAATTGTGTAAATCTCTGTACTTTCCCTAAGAAAAATGGCGAGGAAAATGCATAGTTTTAGTACAAGTATAACGTTTGCAGGGCATTCTGGGTAAGAAACAATAGTGGGAGCCATGCATTTCACAACATCCTGGACTTCCCAGGATGTCTAATTTTCAGACATATCAGGACTTAGTAGATTTTCATAGGTGGCAGCAGAGCCAAAATGCCTAAACTCCCCACATTGCCAAAATGAGCCTTTTCAGAAAGCAAAAAAAAATGTGATGTCTCCAAATTGTGTTATGAGCTCTTTCTGGTCATGGGTAACAGGCACAGCCACACACTTGGGGTATTGTATTTATCAGAAGTGTAGAGGTACAGAAAAGTAGACATTTGGGGGCATATTTATACTCCGTTTGCGCCGAATTTGCGTAGTTTTTTTCGACGCAAATTCGGCGCAAAACTAACGCCATATTTATACTTTGGCGTTAGACGCGTCTAGCGCCAAAGTATGAGGAAAGAGCGTCATTTTTTTGCGTGAACGCCTTCCTTGCGTTAATGAGATGCAAGGTGGGCGTTCCCGTCTAAAAAAATGACTGCGACGCAAATGCGTCGTATTTATACTCCCGGGCAAAAATCACGCCCGGGAGTGGGCGGGGCAAAAAACCCCGCATTTGCGCCTCTTTTTAACGCCTGGGTCAGGGCAGGCGTTAAGGGACCTGTGGGCTCAAAATGAGCCCACAGCTGCCCTCCCATGCCCCCAGGGACCCCCCCTGCAACCCTTGCCCACCCCAGGAGGACACCCAAGGATGGAGGGACCCATCCCAGGGACATTCAGGTAAGTTCAGGTAAGTATAATTTTTTATTTTTTTTATATTTTTTTTTGGCATAGGGGGGCCTGATTTGTGCCCCCCTACATGCCTCAATGCCCAATGACCATGCCCAGGGGACATAAGTACCCTGGGCATGGCCATTGGGCAAGGGGGCATGACTCCTGTCTTTACTAAGACAGGAGTCATGTAAATGGCGTCTTGGCGTCGTTAAAAATGGCGCAAATCGGGTGGAGGCGCTTTTTTGGCGTCAACCTGACTTGCACCATTTTAAGACGCCCTAACGCCATTTTCCCCAACGCCGGCGCTGCCTGGTGTACGTGGTTTTTTTCCACGCACACCAGGCAGCGCCGGTCTGCTAGCGCCGGCTAACGCCATTCAATAAATACGGCGCCCGCATGGCGCTTCAGAATGGCGTTAGCCGGCGCGAAACTTTTTGACGCTAAACTGCGTTAGCGCAGTTTAGCGTCAAAAAGTATAAATACGGGCCTTGGTATTCTCAATTGAATTTCTCCCCATTGTTGGCTTCTAAATGTAAGCTAGTGTGGAAAATAGAACACATTTTACAAAGTGCCCCTGAATTAACACATGACAGTATTGATGTTCCTTTAATAATTTGATAGGATATGAGATAAAGGATCTTAACAGGATTAGAGGCATGTTAGCCTCAAGAACATATGAGGTAACATGCCTCAAACAAAGTTAAAATTGTCAATTAAATAAGTAGCTTAATCATTTATATAATTTGTAAGTTACAAACAATGAAAGCTTATTACATATTTAAACTACATTATGGAAGGCAAAAATAGTGATTAGGCAACATGTAAGGGACTGAGCATAAGGCTGCAGGAGGACGGAAAATATAAAGTCAAATCTCAGAGAAACTATTCTAAATTCTAGATAAGAGGCAGACTGACAAAGGTCTTCTCTCCAAGAGTCAATGTAGACTAAACTGGCTCACTTCCAATGCAAATTACTTTTATAATAAAATAAAGAGCAAAAGTCAAGTAGTTGGCATAAAACGAGCTATATTTAACAAGACTCAACTAACCATAATACAAAGTTAAATGGTACAGTACATAGCACGATTCCATCACCATCCCCAAGCAGAAAGGCCTTGAACAGTTACTTGTGATAGAAAAATCTTCCTCTTGAATTCTTTGTGAACAACATGTCAACACATCAGTACTCGCAAACATTTTCCCAGGCACACAAGTTTGGTCTGTGGTGTGACCAAGGACTGCATTGATGGCAGCAGGGTAGAGCTCAAAGTGGGGGGAGGCTTTTAAAGGCAGTTATGACTGTATGGTGGGTGTAGATAGCAGCAAAGCAAACACATCTAGTTGCTGAATTGCACAATGTAAAACCAGATAACCTGTGATTAATCTCAGTTTCCCCACGTCACCAAATTGTGTGATCCTAGGCAATTGTTCTATTTCAATTTCTCCCCCTTTTCTTCGTTATTGTTTGTAAGAGGACCTCACAATGCATAACGTCAGGATGTGCACTGTACACATCCTTCTACTGTGTTTCATTTAACTATAATGTTGTTCATATATAATAGGAAAACAGGTCACCCTAAAAGTACACATAACAACTGACTTGCCTCTGTTATCAGGGTGGGGGGAAGAATAAATGTTTCTGAATTTATGTTTGAAAACTATCACTTCTAAAAAATACTTCTCAATGCCCTGGTATAATCTGATGTACTAAGATGTATGGTTCTGCCTGTAATGAAATACACTTTTTGAAGTTTTAAGAGACCTTATGGTATCTTTACAGTTTTGCTGCAAGATATATTAAAGAATTAAGGTGTTCCTATAGTTAAGCAGTGCAGATCAACATAGTTAATTCCTTTCTTTGTCTTCAGCTCGTGTTTAAAGGACTGCCTGTTTATTTAACATTTTTCAATGTTAGTGCTGAGTCAAGTAAACAGCAGCCCAGTGCTGCTGCTGACCCGGCGGCCCCATGTAAAGGTCAGGACAGCCCTTGGGCCGTACTTTGAGTATCACAGTGTCAACACATAGCATTTAATTAGTGCACATTTTGCTACATGGGATGAGAGGAGAAATGAAAACACAATACACAGCCATTTTGCATTCAAGATGGAGTTAGGACTAGCGCTGGCGTATGCATGCATGTACATCATCAGGCTGGGCAGCTACAGAATCATGATGCCAGCATGCGTACTACTCATCTTGCTTGTTCTGCTTTTTGCCACTGTTACGCATCACTGGCAAATGCAATAGCAAAGATTTATTGGCTTTGCCAATGCTTGCTTGATCATAAGCATGGAGTTTGCTCATCAAGATTATTATGACTATGTCAGGCGAAATTAAAATAATAAACTAACTGAAAAAAATGATTTATTCGCTATGCTTCAGTTACCATTTTCGTTTCTTCTCATCCTACACCAAAAGTACTAGGAAACATTGACTGCAACACTATCTCTTAGTGATTAATTTGATTTGCTGAACTGACCTTTCTGGAGCGTTCATATTTGGCCTGCCCGCTTTCCCACCTCCGTTTTATAGTGGAGTTTTAGTACAGAGATGAAATGAAGCAGTCATCCAGTCGGATTTAGGCGATATGAAATGGTCCTCGCATAGCTGAAGGCAGTATTATAGACATAATAGGTAAAGCGCTGTATTATGAGCTCAGATTCTCACATAGGTTATAATAAAAGAAAAAAACGACAGCACAAATCCACGGAACGAGAAAGATTGTAATGGAAATGGGATAATGGTGAAGACATAGTCTATTCTGATTTTGACACGCGGAGTCTTTTGAACCTCCTTGGAAAATATAATAGTTGCCCGAGGCCTTGTCTGGAGTCATCTTGAAAATGAACCGAGTATTTTCAGCCTATTACTTTTAGATTTCTGTCCTCCCTTTGCTGAAGCTAACATGATGGGTGCCTCGTCTGCCGATCATGTTCAAGGGAAAATCAAAATTACAGCACGGCGAATACATTGAACCGTTGACAGGACGTTGGGTTTGTAGGAGCTGTGGAATTTGATCCATTACACTCCCTTACCTGCTGCCAAACAATAGTCAATATTCTTTTCCTATTTACTAGCACTAGCTACCAATTGAAAAAAAAAGTTGTCTATCCTATATTCAAAATTCTTCGCATTTTTTTCAAAATGAAATTTAGCATCTGGCTCGAGAGTGTTAATGAGCTTAAATGAACCGCATGGCAGGTTTGATTAAAACAATTTCGCCTTTAATTTCTCCTAATGAGCCCTGAGTTTTAGATAGAGATCTTGTTTATTTCCCACTGCTGCCAGTCTTGCACCGCCTTGCGGTTGTTCACGAGAGTGATTCAGACTAGCTCAAAAATATGCAAGTCAGGGAAGGTTTTGCAGGTCATGCGAATAAAACACCACACTGGCGTCGAAATTAAACTCATACTGCGGCATGGATATGAGTGTTACAGTAGCTGAAGTGACAGCGAGCGTGAGGGGGCTGTTCTCGACGTCTTTTACTACCGAACCATGCTACTCAAAGACGTTGACATGGGCAAATTTACCAGGGCCCTCTCCTCCCAAAGGGCCCCTGATAAAGTAACATTTCGTTCTTATTTACTTTGTGCATTTCAACATCTCAGACTTTTAAATATTAGTCAATATTGTTCGGCGAAAAACGCTTGGATTAGCAGACAATGGGTAATAAAAGTCAACGTTGTTCCAAACAGGGGTCCCCGAAATATTTCTTGCCCAGGGCCCCCAAAATATTGAAGACACTGATATCACTGACGGCAGAGCTGAGGTTCCCTCCTTTCATTTCTTGATGATGTGGTACTGTCAGTTCTTGCATCATATTTTCGCTTGTACCCAGGAGAGTTTTTATCCATCTTTTGACAATCCAGGTTTGAGGTGGTTTTCATGTATTCTTGTAGCATATTCACTTCAAATAAAAATAGAATCTGCTTTTTCGGTATGACTCACCCATTTACTGAACCCCCTACATAGGCACTCATTACAAGTGACAACTGCACCAACATTTGCATGTCCCAGTATTTTCAGGGCATTTTTCATGCTTGAACTTACTGCAGATTTGACCTGCCGAAAATTAATTCCGGGGGTCCTGCTCTATTGTACTCAGTAGTTACTGGGTGTGGTAAACTCTAACGTATAATTGCACCCCCCTGCAACGTATGTTTGCACAGGTGCCCTACCACTTGCAATCAGAGATTTAGAAAGTTGGCATCCAGCTAGCTTATGCCAGTCCTGTGAATCATTTTATACCACGACAATGAATAATCACCAGCACTAGAAAAGAGACATGTTTATAAAAGAGCATGAGAAAACGTTTTGCTTCATCTTAAAATGCCAGACACCCAGGCAAAGGTGAAGGACTAGGAGATGGTTTTGGGTTGCCAAATAGCTGCTAGTTTTCACAACATTAAAAGACCTCCGCTTCAGTACACAATGTATTATTCATTTCACATACATCTGTCTCACGTCAGAGGGAGGTTGGTGGCAAGGACTTGACAGTCTACACTGAATGAATTAAAAATAACTCCTTCAGAACTCCACCTGCAGTTCTGTGATGAAGAATTCAAGAGTTGTATATGAAAACCTAATGAAAACAAGAATGTTCTCTCTCCTCCTTCTGCTATTCTCACTCTAATGTGCAGCCTACAGTTCTGTTCTGAGTTGTACTCCATGATCTAGGTTGGTAACATTGCATGCAAGTCACTTTACAGTCCTTTACAGGGAAAGACCAAAACATGCATTTGAATGTTTCCTGCTATGTCCTTAGTTGTTCTAAATTAAATAATTTAAATGTCCTTTATAATCTTCAGATTTAAAGGAGGACACCTAAAGAAATGAAAAGGAGGAACCCCAAAAGGTTGTTCACGACTCTTCCTTCTTCAACCTATCGAGTTGAAGGACATATTGTCATGCCTGGGAGTGCTTGGGGCCATTTTAACCTCATGGATATCACGAGTGACTCACCAAAAAGAGCTATAGTTTTTGCTAAAGGCATTTAAAGCCATGTTTCCAGATATCATCATTTTGCTCAAACTTGTAATTGGTAAGCTTGGATCAAGGAAGAAAAGTAACTTATTAGTGGTTTTGGTTCGAACTTTGAACCTTATTTACAGTTTGGCAGATAAGATACACCATCAAAATGTGGCAGATATATTGTCCATAGTATTACAAATGTAATATGGGTCAAAGTACTTATAATATGATGTACAGGGCATCCACCATGTTTGTGAAGAAACATCCTGTCCACCAAACTTTAAATAAGACCCAGAGTTTCTCACTATCAGAGCTTCACAAGATTTCACCTCTCATGATGGATACTCACTGGCACTAAAGGATCATTAGTGAAAGATATTTTGAAGAATCAATGAAAAACGACCCAAAAATTTAATATCTCCTTTGCAGCTCATATGTAGACGACATTCACCACCCGTCCAATGTTTAGGCAGCTGTAAATGAAAGAATAATTAGTAATATCACTGGCAAGATGACTCAGGAGTTAATGCTTTTCATGGCAAACTGAAGTGATTTAATTCAAATTGGTTGAAATCCTGGCCAAACAAACTCAATTAACCATTTTGAGAAGTCAGTAAACTGAGCACCGTAATTCAGTCACTTTTAATATATACCTTGTACTGGTTCAGTTTTTATTTTATTCCCTATAGTAATTAACAATTACAATGCAGTGTTTTCCATTATTGATGTTACAACGAAAGTGTTCGCAATGCAGCTAATTACTGCAATTAACCTTGTTAAGCATTTTACAATGTGAGAATTTACATCTCAGGTATACATTGTCTTAATGTCACGATTCTTATGTTTCTTAAAAAAAAAGAGTTTAAAGGATGTGGTATTAAGAGGTCAGTGGTGAGTAGGAGTAAAGGGGGTAAGGGTTTTTAGGGTTGAAAAGTGGGTATTAGTAAAGGGACATGAAAGGTTAATGGAATAGGACAAATACATATATATATATATATATGTATATATATATATATAACATTTTATTTAAAGAAGGGCTTAGGGTTTCACGATACAGTAGAGAGGCAAAGACTGAAGTTGCACACAGTGTGATAATGTAGAGTAAAGTGGCGGACAGTGGAATAGCATAAAGTGGAGTACAGTGGACTGGCATAGAGTCGAACAGTGTAGTGTGGAGTAGCATAGAATAGTGTACAGTGGAGTAGCAGACAGTGCAGTTGCGTACAGTCAAGTAGTATAGACTAGAGTGCCATACACTGGAATGAGATAAAATGTAATAGCTTACAGTGGAGTGACACACACTGGAGTGGAATCCAATGGAATAGCTTAGAATGGAGTGGGGTAGAGTGGAGTGGAGTACACTGGAGTGGCATCGAGAGAAGAAGCATTCAGTGGAATGGCATACAGTGGAATATCAAAGAGTGGGGTGGTATACAGTGCAATGTGGCAGATTAGAATAGCATATACTTGAGTAGTGTATAGCAGAGAGGCATACAGTGGAGTGGCGTACACTGAAGAGGCAGAGAGTAGAGTTGTATAGAGTGCAACAGCATGGAGTGGACTGGTGTAGAGTGAATTTGTGTACAGTGTAATAGCATGGAATGGAGTGGCACAGAGTAGAGTGTTGTATAGTAGGGTGATGTAGAGTGTAACATTGTATAATGCAGTAGTGTAATTTGGAGTGATTTACAATGGAGTAGATTACACTGGAGTGATGTACAGTGACATGGGGTAGAGTGTAAAGGCATACAGTGGTGTGGTGTAGATTTGAGTGGGGTCCAATTGAATAAAGTAGAATGAAGTGGCATAAAGTGAAGTGGCATACACTACAGTGGTGTATAGTAGACTAGCATACAGTGGAGTGGCCTGCAGTGGAATAGGATATAGAAGAGTGTTGCAGAGTGAAGGGACATATAGCGGAATAGAGAAGAGTGGAGTGGTGTACAGTCGAATGGTGTAGAGTGGAATAGCATTTAGTGGAGTAGTTTCCAATGGAGTGGTGTACAGTGGAGTGACATATACTGAAGTGGCGTAGAGAGGAGGTGTGTACACTGTAAGACCAAAGAGTGTAGTGGAGTACAGTGGTGTTGTGCACAGTGTACAGTGTAATATCATAGAATGGAGTGGTGTAGAGTGGAGTCTCGAATAATGGGGAGGCATAGAGTCTAGTGGCATAGAGTGGAATAGCGTAAAGTGGATTGGCTACAGTGGCAAGGCATACGGATGTATGTGAAATGTATAGTGTGCAGAGTAACAGAAAACAGCACATTTTGGTGTCTTGCATTTCTCCAGATTTACCAATCAACGCAGGGCCAAACAGGATGACTTTGCTTTGCTTTGTGAATCTGACAATCATTCCATTGACCATGCAGCACCATGTGTGACGCTAGGGTACCGCAATCTAGTAATACGGCCGGGCCTTTGTTATATTTTGGACTATGGTATACCATGATGAGTTTGAAGTATACCACGGTACATGGCGATGACAAGCCAGTATATAATTGGATAATGGCTGTTTATAGAGAATGAAAAGGCAGCCATTTTGATTTTACTAGACATTGGCGGTGTTCAGTGTTAGGGCCTTAGATTTGGGTAAGCAGTAAGTCCCTACCCAATACCACTTTCTTAAAGTGGTGATAGGTAGATAAATTCATTTCTCTAAATAAGTTTATGGCCATTAATCACAGTGACAGATAACACTAAGTTTAAATGCCTTACAACTCAAAAAGTACTTAACCTACTTAACTGCAGTACTCAAACAGCATCACCTCTGCACCAAGATGTATTATCCTGCCAAATTTGATGTTTTGGGAACCCCTTTTATCTTAACGGTTCACCGCAAAAATATATATCATCTCAAAATTTAGAAAATGCTATGGATAGTTTTGTGGTTATTTGTCAAACAGGTGGAAAGTTATTAGGGAGATAATATCTAAGGAATTCCAATCTTTGGGAATACTAACTATAAATGCAGAATGAAGCTCAGAGTTAATGTGATTTTTTTCTTTTTATCTATTGTATTTGTTATGTACTTGTTTATTGGTTAATATAATCATGTGACCATAAATGTGTCTTTTAGTTGTTCCTGTAGTAAGTCTAAAACTTTACATATGCAGTCTAGTTTATTTTTTAAGCTTCCTTGCTACTTTTAATGGGATTGCGCTACATATGAGGCCCAAAGTGAATGTAAACTAAGTATTATTGGTAAAAAAACAAACATTATTTTATTCCTAATGGTCAATTATCTTGTCTTCCATTTAGTAGTTTGTGTAGGTCACAGCTAGCTCACTTTTGCATTCTGTTGCACAGGAGTACATAAGGAAGAAGATTTTTGTTTGGCTTCTTGGGCACAGTTTTATTTTGATAGACAGGATGCATGCAAAGAAACATTAAGTCCATTATGTATTCTATTTGCTATGTATTTATTTATAGGTTTCCATTAGCATGTGACCATAAATGGATCTTTCAGTTTTTCATGTAGTAAATCTAAAACTTTAGATATGTAGTCAAGTTTATTTTTTTGGGTTTACCCTACCTGCACTTTCCTGGGCAAGAAACACAGCTTTGCCATTACCTGAGAAAGAGCACATAAAAAAGCTGCTCATCACTTGGGCTGGAGCAAACACATGGAGTCTGCTCCCACCAGCTCCCCAGTGGGTGCTTTTTGAGGAGCCAGCTTGGGCTGTGGGCATTGGGGCTTCCCTATGGTACTCAATATATATTAAAAAAAACACAGCGGACCCCAAGGAATGGGACACCTGGGGCCTTCTTTTGGTTCAGGAAGGGGGGGCTGCATGCCCCCTCCCCAAAATAAGTATACCATCTGGGATACTTTTGTCCCTGGGGCCTTTTAATAGCTTGAGTGGGCCTTCCAGTGTATCAGGAAGGGAGTCTGCATGGCCCTGCCCAAAAAAAATATATATAGGCACCAGAGGATAGGGTCCTTGAGGCCATTTAATGACTTGAGGAGGAGGGCCACACATGCCCCTCCCCATAAAACTAAAATCAGCCCCAGGGGATAATGTCTCTTGGGCCTTAAAATGGCTTGTTGTGGGGCTCATGGCACCTTCTCATGAAAATAAAATTTGCCCAGAGTGAAGGGATTCCCCAGGATTTCCAGTGGCTTGGAAAGGGTGGTTTCATGTCCACAAATTAAGGTAGCACCTTCCCCTGGACCCTGGCTTGCCCCGGGGGGGGATTTTGTTTGTAAAGGATGGGAGCACACCCCACAGTTAAAAATGTTTTACCATGGATCCCAGTTTAAAATAACTACAGTTTTTGGCCCATGGAGTCCCCACAGCAGGCTTAGAGTGCCCTGCCCCATATATGTTTTTGTAACTTATTTCCAGGACATGGGGACTGAGGTCCTGAGTTCTGCAGTGCCTCCTGCATCATTCTTTCTTTTTAGTGTGACAGTGAATCAGATCATTATCTTTTGATCTTTGGGTTCACTGATCATTCACAGTGTGAATAATACATACATTTTGAATCTTTATGCCTCAAAAACTACTGAATGAACTGACAACAAATCACAAAAAAAACAGTCATTCTGAGTAAAGTTCTAGCATTCTGTCAAATGTGGTACAATTTCATTCATCAGGTTACTGTACAATATCATAATGGAAAATTGTGTGGGAAAACATGTTTTGGGACCCTTCCTATTTTTCTTCGCCCATGCTTGACGGATCCCTCCAAAACGTTTGAGGAAAAAGCTGAGGTGAATGAGACTTTTTTTGGAAAGTTTCATGAAGATTCATCAAACTGCATCAAAGTTATAGATAAACCAAAATATCCATTTCCTATGCAAATATGGTCCTAACTCTAAATAGGAAATGCCGATATATATATATATATATATACATATATATATATGTATATATATATATATATATATGTATCAAAGAGGGAATCCTGTGTTTCTTCCAGGGCTCGCCTATCGAGGTTGGTGCTCAGTCAATGGGCACAGGACCCATTTTAAATCCACGCCAAAAACAATTCAAAATCTGGCACTCCTTGCAAAACAATGGCCTTCATTTATTTAAAAAATCCATAAAACAGAACATAGGGCAACGCGTTTCAACCTTCACGGTCTTCTTCCTTGGCCCTTCTTACAGAGTTATACAAAAGAATCTGTAAGAAGGGCCAAGGAAGAAGACCGTGAAGGTTGAAACGCGTTGCCCTATGTTCTGTTTTATGGATTTTTTAAATAAATGAAGGCCATTGTTTTGCAAGGAGTGCCAGATTTTGAATTGTTTTTGGCGTGGATATATATATGTATGTATATATATATGTGTATATATATATATATATATATGTATATATATATATATAGAGAGAGAGAGAGAGAGCAAGAGATAAAGTGGGTTATTATTCAGAGTGATAGAAACGGCTTGTGTGAGGCTGGGATAGTTATTCCAGCGCAAGGGGGTGGTCTCCTCCTGTGCAACAAGGTTTCATGACTCCTCTGTTTTGGTGAGGATTATTCATTATTGCTTTTCTAAAACACCTACAAGGCATTTCAAGGGAGTTACATGTCAACTACAAGGCATTTCTAGGGAGTTATATACCGCATGAGGCATAATACATCATGCATAACAGATGATGCTGATGGTAATACCACTCTAAGCCCAGCAGCACATGACATAGAACAATTAATATGAATGCCCGGGAATCGATTGGCTGGCAGAGGGGCCTTAAATTTGATTAATCAACATGACAAAGTGTTCCCTAGCATTACAGTGAATTAGTGCTGTGTTTATTGATTTGCCAAGGTAGCACGAGGCAGAAGAAAGAATCCAGGGTAAGATATCATCTTTTTTCATGGGCAACAGAGCTCAGTGGGGCATTGCTCCTCAGTCCTTTCTTTTCAGTGAGGACAAAGGCTAGGTGTGTGTAGGAAGTTGGCTCTGTATGTGCTATTTCAAAGTAAGGAATAGCATGCACAGAGTCCAAGGGTTCCCCTTAGAGGTAAAATAGTGGTAAAAATAGATAATACTAATGCTCTATTTTGTGGTAGTGTGGTCGAGCAGTAGGCTTATCCAAGGAGTAGTGTTAAGCATTTGTTGTACATACACATAGACAATAAATGAGGTACACACACTCAGAGACAAATCCAGCCAATAGGTTTTTGTATAGAAAAATAACTTTTCTTAGTTTATTTTAAGAACCACAGGTTCAAATTCTACATGTAATATCTCATTCGAAAGGTATTGCAGGTAAGTACTTTAGGAACTTTAAATCACAAAAATTGCATGTATACTTTTCAAGTTATTCACAAATAGCTGTTTTAAAAGTGAACACAGTGCAATTTTCACAGTTCCTAGGGGAGGTAAGTATTTGTTAGGTTAACCAGGTAAGTAAGACACTTACAGGGCTCAGTTCTTGGTCCAAGGTAGCCCACCGTTGGGGGTTCAGAGCAACCCCAAAGTCACCACACCAGCAGCTCAGGGCCGGTCAGGTGCAGAGTTCAAAGTGGTGCCCAAAACACATAGGCTAGAATGGAGAGAGGGGGGTGCCCCGGTTCCGGTCTGCTTGCAGGTAAGTACCCGCGTCTTCGGAGGGCAGACCAGGGGGGTTTTGTAGGGCACCGGGGGGGACACAAGTCCACACAGAAATTTCACCCTCAGCAGCGCGGGGGCGGCCGGGTGCAGTGTAGAAACCAGCGTCGGGTTCGCAATGTTAGTCTATGAGAGATCTCGGGATCTCTTCAGCGCTGCAGGCAGGCAAGGGGGGGGTTCCTCAGGGAAACCTCCACTTGGGCAAGGGAGAGGGACTCCTGGGGGTCACTTCTCCAGTGAAAGTCCGGTCCTTCAGGTCCTGGGGGCTGCGGGTGCAGGGTCTCTCCCAGGCGTCGGGACTTTAGGTTCAAAGAGTCGCGGTCAGGGGAAGCCTCGGGATTCCCTCTGCAGGCGGCGCTGTGGGGGCTCAGGGGGGACAGGTTTTGGTACTCACAGTATCAGAGTAGTCCTGGGGTCCCTCCTGAGGTGTCGGATCTCCACCAGCCGAGTCGGGGTCGCCGGGTGCAGTGTTGCAAGTCTCACGCTTCTTGCGGGGAGCTTGCAGGGTTCTTTCAAGGCTGCTGGAAACAAAGTTGCAGCCTTTCTTGGAGCAGGTCCGCTGTCCTCGGGAGTTTCTTGTCTTTTCGAAGCAGGGGCAGTCCTCAGAGGATGTCGAGGTCGCTGGTCCCTTTGGAAGGCGTCGCTGGAGCAGGATCTTTGGAAGGCAGGAGACAGGCCGGTGAGTTTCTGGAGCCAAGGCAGTTGTCGTCTTCTGGTCTTCCTCTGCAGGGGTTTTCAGCTAGGCAGTCCTTCTTCTTGTAATTGCAGGAATCTACTATTCTAGGGTTCAGGGTAGCCCTTAAATACTAAATTTAAGGGCGTGTTTAGGTCTGGGGGGTTAGTAGCCAATGGCTACTAGCCCTGAGGGTGGGTACACCCTCTTTGTGCCTCCTCCCAAGGGGAGGGGGTCACAATCCTAACCCTATTGGGGGAATCCTCCATCTGCAAGATGGAGGATTTCTAAAAGTTAGAGTCACTTCAGCTCAGGACACCTTAGGGGCTGTCCTGACTGGCCAGTGACTCCTCCTTGTTGCTTTCTTGGTTCCCTCCAGCCTTGCCGCCAAAAGTGGGGGCCGTGGCCGGAGGGGGCGGGCAACTCCACTAAGCTGGAGTGCCCTGCTGGGCTGTGACAAAGGGGTGAGCCTTTGAGGCTCACCGCCAGGTGTCACAGCTCCTGCCTGGGGGAGGTGTTAGCATCTCCACCCAGTGCAGGCTTTGTTACTGGCCTCAGAGTGACAAAGGCACTCTCCCCATGGGGCCAGCAACATGTCTCTAGTGTGGCAGGCTGCTGGAACCAGTCAGCCTACACAGATAGTTGGTTAAGTTTCAGGGGGCACCTCTAAGGTGCCCTCTGTGGTGTATTTTACAATAAAATGTACACTGGCATCAGTGTGCATTTATTGTGCTGAGAAGTTTGATACCAAACTTCCCAGTTTTCAGTGTAGCCATTATGGTGCTGTGGAGTTCGTGTAAAACAGACTCCCAGACCATATACTCTTATGGCTACCCTGCACTTACAATGTCTAAGGTTTTGTTTAGACACTGTAGGGGCACAGTGCTCATGCACTGGTACCCTCACCTATGGTATAGTGCACCCTGCCTTAGGGCTGTAAGGCCTGCTAGAGGGGTGTCTTACCTATACTGCATAGGCAGTGAGAGGCTGGCATGGCACCCTGAGGGGAGTGCCATGTCGACTTACTCATTTTGTTCTCACTAGCACACACAGGCTTGTAAGCAGTGTGTCTGTGCTGAGTGAGGGGTCTCTAGGGTGGCATAAGACATGCTGCAGCCCTTAGAGACCTTTCTTGGCATCAGGGCCCTTGGTACTAGAAGTACCAGTTACAAGGGACTTATCTGAATGCCAGGGTGTGCCAATTGTGGATACAATGGTACATTTTAGGTGAAGGAACACTGGGGCTGGGGCCTGGTTAGCAGGGTCCCAGCACACTTCTCAGTCAAGTCAGCATCAGTATCAGGCAAAAAGTGGGGGGTAACTGCAACAGGGAGCCATTTCTTTACACAAGCCCCCCCCAGCCCACAGGCCAGGAGACTCAGCCCAAGCTGGGAGAGTCTTCCTAGTCTGTCAGGCGAGGAAGAGTAGGAGAAATAGGCTGGTTAGTTGCAGGGCCTACTCTGCCTTACATCCTTCTGTTCAGGTCATTCCCTTTGGGGAACTGACCCACTTCCACAGTGATAGGACCTAGTCTGAATTGCCTCTTGTCTGCCTCTTCAATGTCTCCACCCATTCTTTCTATTTTGGTCTTAGAGGTGTCCACCTCTGCTAACCTTATCTTGGCCAGGGTCACCCCTAGCTTACCCAGAGAGGTTACCCAGAGCTGGAGTAACCCCACCATGACCAATAGGGTCAGGGGGCCTAACTTGCTATTTGGCATGGGGTCAGACCACCATGGTAAGGATAGTGCAGCCATAAAGGCTAACACCCAGCAGAGGCCACTGACAGCTGTCAGTGCCCAGAACCACACCTTTAGCTCTTCACCTAAAAGGGAAGGGGCTAAGTTACAGGCTTCTTTGGGTTCAGGTTGCCTGTCTGCTGTATTGGAGTGGGGGGTTACCACATCTTGTAGTAAACACCCTTCTTCCACTCTTTCTTCTGTTAGCTGAGGAGCCACCCACTCAGGTTTAACAGTTGCCTGACTAGCCAGGACTTCTTGTGGGTCAGGTTGGACTTTATCAGGGCCATTTTTGGAGTTCTCCCCTACTGGAGCAGAATCTCCTTGGCTTGCTGTAACCTTGGCTAAAGGTTGTCCACCCTTCCTACTCTGTTTTCTTTTCTTCTTCTTCTGGGGCCTGCTTGCATTTACTGCAGAGGCAGGACTTCCAGAATCCTTGGGAGAGGACTGGCACTGGACCAGTTTCTCTCTTGGGCTCTGACTAACCTCTGGGTAGTCATTTCCAAGGAGACAATCAAGGGGGAGGTCTGTACTGACTACTACCCTTCTCCAGCTAAGAGTGCCACCCACTTCTATGGGCACTAAAGCCACAGGCCTCTTAGTGACCCTGTCTAGGCTAACTCTTACCCTGGCAGTCTCACCTGGGATGTACTGGTTTGAGAGCACCAGCCTGTCATGCACAATAGTGTGACTGGCACAAGTGTCTCTCAGGGCAGTGGTTGGGATTCCATTCACCAGTAGGTGGTGGAAGTGTCTACTTCCCTCTGGAATCTCCAACTCACCTGTTGGGCCCTGTTTCCAGTTGAAGGCTAGGAAGACCTCCTCATCTGAGGAGTCATCTCCCATGGCTACACTGGTTACCCCTGGAATTTTGTTCTGGGGTTTGTTTTTGGGACAAGAAGTGTCCTTGGTGTGGTGCCCAGACTGTTTACAGTTGTGGCACCATGCCTTAGTGGCATCCCAGTTCTTACCCTGGTACCCACCTTTGTTTTGGGTTGTGTCTTGGGGCCCACCCACCTGTTCTGGTTTTTGGGGGCCTACAGAGGACTCTTTTTCTTTGTTTCTAGTGTCACCCACTTTCTCCTGGGGAGTTTTTGTAACCCCTTTCTTTTGGTCACCCCCAGTGGAAGTTTTGGTTACCCTAGTCTTGACCCAGTGGTCTGCCTTCTTTCCCAATTCTTGGGGAGAAATTGGACCTAGGTCTACCAGATACTGATGCAACTTTTCATTGAAGCAGTTACTTAAAATGTGTTCTTTCATAAACAAATTATAAAGCCCAACATAGTCACACACTTCATTTCCAGTTAACCAACCATCCAGTGTTTTTACTGAGTAGTCTACAAAATCAACCCAGGTCTGGCTCGAGGATTTTTGAGCCCCCCTGAATCTAATTCTATACTCCTCAGTGGAGAATCCAAAGCCCTCAATCAGGGTACCCTTCATGAGGTCATAAGATTCTGCATCTTTTCCAGAGAGTGTGAGGAGTCTATCCCTACACTTTCCAGTGAACATTTCCCAAAGGAGAGCACCCCAGTGAGATCTGTTCACTTTTCTGGTTACACAAGCCCTCTCAAAAGCTGTGAACCATTTGGTGATGTCATCACCAGCTTCATATTTTGTTACAATCCCTTTGGGGATTTTTAGGATGTCAGGAGAATCTCTGACCCTATTTATATTGCTGCCACCATTGATGGGTCCTAGGCCCATCTCTTGTCTTTCCCTTTCTATGGCTAGGAGCTGTCTCTCTAAAGCCAATCTTTTGGCCATCCTGGCTAACAGGAGGTCATCTTCACTGGGAGCATCCTCAGTGATTTCAGAAATGTGGGACCCTCCTGTGAGGGACTCACTATTTCTGACTAACACAGTTGGAGACAGGACTTGAGGGGTCCTGTTCTCCCTATTTAGGACTGGAGGAGGGACATTGGCCTCCAAGTCACTAATTTCTTCCTCTGTGATGTCATCATCAGAGGGGTTGGCTTTCTCAAACTCTGCCAACAGCTCCTGGAGCTGAATTTTGGTAGGTCTGGAGCCAATGGTTATTTTTTTGATATTACAGAGAGACCTTAGCTCCCTCATCTTAAGATGGAGGTAAGGTGTGGTGTCGAGTTCCACCACATTCATCTCTGTATCAGACATTATTTTGCTAAAAGTTGGAAGACTTTTTAAAGAATCTAAAACTGTTTCTAGAATCTAATTTCAAACCTTTAACAAACTTTTAAACTCTAAAAGACAATGCTAAACAGGGACTTAACACACAAGGCCCTAGCAGGACTTTTAAGAATTTAGAAAAATTTTAAATTGCAAAAATGAATTTCTAATGACAATTTTGGAATTTGTCGTGTGATCAGGTATTGGCTGAGTAGTCCAGCAAATGCAAAGTCTTGTACCCCACCGCTGATCCACCAATGTAGGAAGTTGGCTCTGTATGTGCTATTTCAAAGTAAGGAATAGCATGCACAGAGTCCAAGGGTTCCCCTTAGAGGTAAAATAGTGGTAAAAATAGATAATACTAATGCTCTATTTTGTGGTAGTGTGGTCGAGCAGTAGGCTTATCCAAGGAGTAGTGTTAAGCATTTGTTGTACATACACATAGACAATAAATGAGGTACACACACTCAGAGACAAATCCAGCCAATAGGTTTTTGTATAGAAAAATATATTTTCTTAGTTTATTTTAAGAACCACAGGTTCAAATTCTACATGTAATATCTCATTCGAAAGGTATTGCAGGTAAGTACTTTAGGAACTTTAAATCACAAAAATTGCATGTATACTTTTCAAGTTATTCACAAATAGCTGTTTTAAAAGTGGACACTGCAATTTTCACAGTTCCTAGGGGAGGTAAGTATTTGTTAGGTTAACCAGGTAAGTAAGACACTTACAGGGCTCAGTTCTTGGTCCAAGGTAGCCCACCGTTGGGGGTTCAGAGCAACCCCAAAGTCACCACACCAGCAGCTCAGGGCCGGTCAGGTGCAGAGTTCAAAGTGGTGCCCAAAACACATAGGCTAGAATGGAGAGAGGGGGGTGCCCCGGTTCCGGTCTGCTTGCAGGTAAGTACCCGCGTCTTCGGAGGGCAGACCAGGGGGGTTTTGTAGGGCACCGGGGGGGACACAAGTCCACACAGAAATTTCACCCTCAGCAGCGCGGGGGCGGCCGGGTGCAGTGTAGAAACCAGCGTCGGGTTCGCAATGTTAGTCTATGAGAGATCTCGGGATCTCTTCAGCGCTGCAGGCAGGCAAGGGGGGGGTTCCTCGGGGAAACCTCCACTTGGGCAAGGGAGAGGGACTCCTGGGGGTCACTTCTCCAGTGAAAGTCCGGTCCTTCAGGTCCTGGGGGCTGCGGGTGCAGGGTCTCTCCCAGGCGTCGGGACTTTAGGTTCAAAGAGTCGCGGTCAGGGGAAGCCTCGGGATTCCCTCTGCAGGCGGCGCTGTGGGGGCTCAGGGGGGACAGGTTTTGGTACTCACAGTATCAGAGTAGTCCTGGGGTCCCTCCTGAGGTGTCGGATCTCCACCAGCCGAGTCGGGGTCGCCGGGTGCAGTGTTGCAAGTCTCACGCTTCTTGCGGGGAGCTTGCAGGGTTCTTTCAAGGCTGCTGGAAACAAAGTTGCAGCCTTTCTTGGAGCAGGTCCGCTGTCCTCGGGAGTTTCTTGTCTTTTCGAAGCAGGGGCAGTCCTCAGAGGATGTCGAGGTCGCTGGTCCCTTTGGAAGGCGTCGCTGGAGCAGGATCTTTGGAAGGCAGGAGACAGGCCGGTGAGTTTCTGGAGCCAAGGCAGTTGTCGTCTTCTGGTCTTCCTCTGCAGGGGTTTTCAGCTAGGCAGTCCTTCTTCTTGTAGTTGCAGGAATCTACTTTTCTAGGGTTCAGGGTAGCCCTTAAATACTAAATTTAAGGGCGTGTTTAGGTCTGGGGGGTTAGTAGCCAATGGCTACTAGCCCTGAGGGTGGGTACACCCTCTTTGTGCCTCCTCCCAAGGGGAGGGGGTCACAATCCTAACCCTATTGGGGGAATCCTCCATCTGCAAGATGGAGGATTTCTAAAAGTTAGAGTCACTTCAGCTCAGGACACCTTAGGGGCTGTCCTGACTGGCCAGTGACTCCTCCTTGTTGCTTTCTTGGTTCCCTCCAGCCTTGCCGCCAAAAGTGGGGGCCGTGGCCGGAGGGGGCGGGCAACTCCACTAAGCTGGAGTGCCCTGCTGGGCTGTGACAAAGGGGTGAGCCTTTGAGGCTCACCGCCAGGTGTCACAGCTCCTGCCTGGGGGAGGTGTTAGCATCTCCACCCAGTGCAGGCTTTGTTACTGGCCTCAGAGTGACAAAGGCACTCTCCCCATGGGGCCAGCAACATGTCTCTAGTGTGGCAGGCTGCTGGAACCAGTCAGCCTACACAGATAGTTGGTTAAGTTTCAGGGGGCACCTCTAAGGTGCCCTCTGTGGTGTATTTTACAATAAAATGTACACTGGCATCAGTGTGCATTTATTGTGCTGAGAAGTTTGATACCAAACTTCCCAGTTTTCAGTGTAGCCATTATGGTGCTGTGGAGTTCGTGTAAAACAGACTCCCAGACCATATACTCTTATGGCTACCCTGCACTTACAATGTCTAAGGTTTTGTTTAGACACTGTAGGGGCACAGTGCTCATGCACTGGTACCCTCACCTATGGTATAGTGCACCCTGCCTTAGGGCTGTAAGGCCTGCTAGAGGGGTGTCTTACCTATACTGCATAGGCAGTGAGAGGCTGGCATGGCACCCTGAGGGGAGTGCCATGTCGACTTACTCATTTTGTTCTCACTAGCACACACAGGCTTGTAAGCAGTGTGTCTGTGCTGAGTGAGGGGTCTCTAGGGTGGCATAAGACATGCTGCAGCCCTTAGAGACCTTTCTTGGCATCAGGGCCCTTGGTACTAGAAGTACCAGTTACAAGGGACTTATCTGAATGCCAGGGTGTGCCAATTGTGGATACAATGGTACATTTTAGGTGAAGGAACACTGGGGCTGGGGCCTGGTTAGCAGGGTCCCAGCACACTTCTCAGTCAAGTCAGCATCAGTATCAGGCAAAAAGTGGGGGGTAACTGCAACAGGGAGCCATTTCTTTACAGTGTGCATTTCTGGGATGTGGGTACAGAGTGAAGGCCGCTACTCTTCACCACTCTGCTGCGCTCAGTTGGGAGGCAAGCCTCCTCTTCTGCATCTGACAAAGTGGAGCACACACCAAGGCCCTGTGAGAAGGAAGATAGACAGTTATTTAAACACAGCTCTGTCCTCAGGCTGACACCGTGCTGACAAGGTTAATAGCTTTGTTTGTGAAGTGTGTGGGACCTGAACTGTGAGAATGCAAAGACAACTCACAATTCATCTTCAACATTACAGAAATAAGGTAATGAAGGCACCACTTTCTGATTTAACACAGTGTGATTGATGCAACTTGTGACCACACTTCTATTTTCATGCTGCACTTAGTTTTTGCGATATATTGGGGGACTCTTCTTGGAAACTGTAACACTGAGTTTCATTAAAGCTCAGTTGTCCATTTCACGTGGTATGGAGTATTTATGGGTCACTTTGTTTAAAAGGGTTGGCTTGTGGCATACATGCAAGCTGTATTCAGCCACCTCAACACTCAGGTTTAATGTGGTGAAATCGGTGTATTGGTAACTATGCCCATGAGGTGGGACTTGTGGCACACTGGCACCGACTATAAAGACCTGCAATGTCCATATTCATAGGCCAGGAGTGGCAAATTTTTTGTATTGGTAAAATTTGTCCACTCTGCAATGCTTTTGGTAGACTGGCACAGACTAACTTTAAACAAGCCTCAGTATTCAGATAAGCACAGCGAGGACTCATTGTTAGAAATGGGGTCTTTGGTTGACAGTCAGGTTACCCCCTGTTCAAGCAAGGACCCTCACTCTAGTCAGGGTAAAAGAGAATCACCCTCAGCTAACCCCTGCTTACCCCCTTGGTAGCTTGGCAGAGCAGTAGGCTTAACTTCAGAGCGCTAGGTGTAAAGTATTTGTACCAACACACACAGTAACTCAATGAAAACACTACAATATGACACAACACCAGTTTAGAAAAATAGGGAATATTTATCTAAACAAAACAAGACCAAAACGCCAAAAGTCCGACATACACAAGTCAAGTTATGAATTTTTAAAGATTAAACTCAAAAATAGCGCTTAGAAACAAAAATGCCTCAATGAGATGTTAACACGGCGTCGTGACGGAGTCGTTCCCAACAAGCCGACACCAGCGGCGCCGGACACGGAGTCGTGTAGAACCCCAAGTACAGTACCTTTGGTGAAGAGTGAAAACAAGCCGATGCGCGAAGTCGGGGATCGCGGCATATGTTCGAAACGTTGAATCCGCGCACTTCAAGCGGCGTCGGTCACGACGTGGTGCGGCGACTTCTACGGAGTCACGGACTTCAGCAGGGCTGCAGCGGCGTCGGGCCTGCGAAGATCGTCGCGTTCCAGCGAAGGTCACGGCGTCAGGTGCAGGCGGCGTTACCGGATTCAGCAGCGGCGTCGGTCCGGAGTCGTCCGAAGTCGATTTCCTTGGATTTCCACCAGTTTTCCTTTCAAGGGCCCAGGGACTGGATAGGGCACCACTTGTCAGAGCAGGAGTCTCTCCAGAGACTCCAGGCGCTGGCAGAGAGAAGTCTTTGCTGTCCCTGAGACTTCAAACAACAAGAGGCAAGTTCTACATCAAGCCCTTGGAGATTTCTTCACAAGATGGAAGGCACACAAAGTCCAGTATTTGCCCTCTTACTCTGGCAGAAGCAGCACTGCAGGAAAGCTCCACAAAGCACAGTCACAGGCAGGGCAGCACTTCTTCCTCAGCTATCAGCTCTTCTCCAGGCAGAGGTTCCTCTTAGTTCCAGAAGTGTTTCTAAAGTCTGTAGATTTGGGTGCCCTTTTTATACCCATTTTAGTCTTTGAAGTCACCTTTCTTCAAAGGGGACTCACACCTGCTTGTGAAATCCTACCTTGCCCAGGCAAGGCATCAGACACACAGCAGGGGGTTGGAGCCGGCATTGTCAGAGGCAGGCACAGTCCTTTCAGATGAGAGTGACCACTCCACCCCTCCCTCCTAGCAGAGATGGCTAATCAGGGAATGCAGGTTACACCCCAGCCCCCTTTGTGTCACTGTCTAGTGTGAGGTGAAAAACAACCCAACTGTCAAACTGACCCAGACAGGGAATCCACAAACAAGGCAGAGTCACAGAATGGTTTAAGCAAGAAAATGCTCACTTTCTAAAAGTGGCATTTTCAAACGCACAATCTTAAAATCAACTTTACTAAAAGATGTATTTTTTAATTGTGAGTTCAGGGACCCCAAACTCCACATGCCCATCTACTCTCTAGGAGAATCTACACTTTAATCGTATTTAAAGGTAGCCCCCATATTATCCTATGAGAGAGACAGGCCTTGCAACAGTGAAAAACTAAATTGGCAGTATTTCACTCTCAGGACATATAAACCACATTACTATATGTCCTACCTTATCCATACACTGCACCCTGCCCTTGGGGCTACCTAGGGCCTACCTTAGGGGTGCCTTATATGTAAGAAAAGGGAAGGTTTAGGCCTGGCAAGTGGGTACACTTGCCAAGTCGAATTTACAGTGTGGGATTGTGCACAGGTAAAATTCACCACACTGTGATGGCAGAGTTTTTTCCAAACTCATTGCTCCAAGGGGAGCGCTAAGTTGACAAACTCCGCTAACTTGGCCAGTGGAAGGGAGTTTAACGGCCATCCCTACTCCTAAATTAGGCCCTAGGCAGCCCTTATGGCACAGTGCATTGTAATCAAAAGGTTGGAGGTATAGTTTGATGTTTTACATGTTCTGATAGTGAAAAACTCCCAAATGTATTTTTCACTACTTTGCGACCTACCTCTCCCATAGGATAACATTGGGTTGCCTTATTACATTTGATAAGAGTTAACTTTGATCAGGAGCAAGTAGGACTTTCATGTTTGGTGTCAGAAATTGTAATTCAAAGTCCTTTCTAATGGTAAGGTTGGATTTTAAGTTTCAATTTTGAAAATGCTTCTTTTAGAAATTTGGCATTTTCATGTCATAATGATTTCGCACCTGCAACCTGTTCCTGGGTCACATGACTGGGTGTAGTTGGCAGTTGGACTTTGTTTATTCCTCCCAGACAGTTGCACCTTTGAAAGATTAGGTGTGCCTTATCACTGCCAGGATTGGGGCCGGAGCTGGCCACAGCCCCACTTGCAAATAAGGCTGTGCCCCGCCTTCACACAAAGGTCTTCATACCATTTCATTGTCCAAGCAGCCAGTCTGGAGCCAGGGCAAGGAACTGCAGAAAACTCCATGCACAAAGGGATTTCTCTAGAAAGTTCTACTTCAAAGAAGGTACCAATTATAAACGTAGAACCCTCAGATTACCTCCTCAGTATACTCCTGGACCTGTGGATACTACAAAAGAAGGGCACCCTGCTGCACTGCTGTTTCAGACCTGCTCTGTTTGCTGAGTAGGATTACTGGAACTGTACCCTTCATCCCAGGCAGAAGTGAGTCCAAGGGTCATCTCACTGGCCTCCTGTTCTGAGCTACAGGGGCATAAGAAGCTCCACAGGTCTCCTTTGATCTGCCCAGCTGACCTGCTGCCTGGACCTTCAACTGGAACTTCCTGAGCCTTACTGAGAGTGAATTCCTGATACCCAAGAGGTGGCCTTCAGGTTCGGTATCCTTAGTGACGTATCAGTTGAGCTTCCCCTTCAAGACAAGGATAAAAGCTGAAATTTTAGGCCTTTTGTGGCTGCAAATAGACCTGTTCACACCAGGATCATACAGCCCCCGCCAACCTCCAACGTGAAGCTCTGGTGAACTGGACTCTTCGTGCTATAACAATCATCAGCAATGACCAGCAACACAAGAGCTGCACTTTGTGCTACAGCATCGACAACCCGTGGTGACCGCCAGCATGAATCTCCAGCAACTACCCTCTTCGCCGCCTGACAGGAGCTTTGAGCTACATCGATGATCTCTGCAACTCCAAACCTGCTCTAAGTGCTACAGTAATAGCCATCTGCAATGCTGTCCCTGCTCTTCACAGTCTACTGCACTACAAATAGAATGTTTTGTGCCAGACTCTAGACGGTAACTTTTTCAGCAAGTCTAATCTGGTCCCTGTATCCAACCCATGCTCCATCGCAGTTGGATTGAACTTGTAACTTTCACCCGGCCTCACACAACCAGATGGCCGTGATTTGTACATTTAGGTGCTATATTTACCATAAATCTTTGAAATTGCATTTTACAGTTCTACTGATGGGATTTGTGTTGTTTTAGTGTCAAAACATTATTAACATTTATTCTATTTTTTGGATTGTTGTGGGATTTAAAACTTTATGAACATTTACTCTATTTTTCTAAATTGTTGTGGGATTTTTCTTTTGTAGTATTTTCACTTTATTACTGTTTGCGTGCTCCGTAAATAGTTTACACATTATCTTATTGTCTTACACATTGCCTGACTGGGGTTGTGGCTGTTGATTGAGCAGTTTCCACCCCATCTACTAACAATCCAATTTCTCACAGTAGGCCTCCTCTTAATCAAATTCTTGGGAAGATCCCAAATGGTCATCCTTCCAGAAAAATACAATACCTTCCCACACCCAAGACCTTAGTCTCAGCTCTGACAACAAGTTCACACCTCATCAGGGGGCCCATTCAGCTCTTGGGTGACAGTTGGAGTTGAAGCAAATGGGCCTCCAGAGGCATTAGGCAGGGATAAGGAAACTTTCTAAAAGTGCCTTTTACAAAATATTTATTGGGATTGTAATAACTATTTTTAAAACATCCAGAAATGAGATCATTAAATTTAATATTATATCCCAATGCTTTTCAAACAGCTAACCCTCCTACAGTGAAAATAGCATTTGGTGCGTTTTTCACTGTACAACATGTTCAACATTAAAATCTAATATGTCCTACTTTAAAAAAGCATGCCTCAGGTAGTACGACATACTTAGAGGTGACTTACTAATATTTAAAAGGAAGGTTTGGCCTGTTAAGCAGGGTTATTTTGGCAGGACAAGGTTGCACTTTTAAAATTGAACAGCCAGGCTACAGTGATAGGCCTGCAGTCATGTGTGCATTGTCACTGTAGTGGGTGCAAAATCAGTGCTGCAGTCCAATAGTGATATAGTTATAATAAGGAAAACTGGGTATATCTTTGCTAGGTACTTAGGTAAGTTAAATATGCCAATTAGAAGCATAGGCAATCTTGATGTGTTTTAAGGGTCAGGCTAAATTTACTGGGCCAGATTAGAAAAGCCCCAGGGCACAACGTAAAAAAGAACAGAAGTATCAGTGAAAAAAAAATGGAAGTGATTATGCAAAAAGAAAGAGTAGTTATAGTTACGTCAGAATTATGAGAAAGGTATTTATGCTTTTCTTAATAACGCTGGCACCATTTAATAAATCAGCAAAAATTGTTCAAAAACAAAAGTTTAAGAGGTTCAATTATGGAAAGTGGATCTGTTGAGTAGGAGCGAAGGAACAGAAAGTCCTGAAACACCAATTTCACATTTTAATTCCTATAGGAAAGTTTGCTCTCTAATACAAAAAAATGGCTAAACAAAATTACACAAAAGCTGGCACTAAGTTAAAACTCTACTCAAAAAGTGTGCTTTGTGGTATTTAAATATCTTCCGTAGCTTTTAGGAAAGTTGCATTTAAAGAGGTGCTCTGGTTCGGTTGTTATTGGAGATAGCCATCTTGTGTGTGGTATTTCCCTAGAAATTTGACTTCTATGAATGAACCCATTTTTACTGGCCACAAGGCTCTGTGAACTTTACACCTGCTAACCAGTAGTAAAGTGTTTGTCCTTTCCTCTCTAAGGGCCAGATGTAGGAAGGAAGCAATTTGCGAGTTGCAAATTGCGAGTCCTTCCGACTCGCAATTTGCAACTCGCAAATTGCTATGCAGTACGGTGTCTCAGACACCGACTGCAACTCGCTATGGGGTCGCAATGACCCACCTCATGAATATTCATGAGGTGGGTCGCAAATTGCGGCCCCATAGCGAGTATAGGCACTCGCTAACATGGAGGCCTGCTGTAGTCAGCAGGCCTCCATGTTAGCGACCTGCTTTTCAATAAAGCAGTTTTTTTTTTTTTTTAAATGTAGCCCGTTTTCCCTAAGGGAAAACGAGCTGCATTTAAAAAAATCCGAAACCTTTTGTTTCGTTTTTTTCAGGGCAGGGAGTGGTCCTTTGGACCACTCCCTGCCCTGAAAAAATATTTTGGGGTCCATTCACAAAGGGGAAGGGGTCCCATGGGGACCCCTTCCCGTTTGCGAATGGGTTACCATCCACTTCAAGTGGATGGTAACTGCGACTCCATTTGCGACCGCATAAGCGGTCACAAATGGAATTGCATACCATTGCGAATCGCAAATAGGAAGGGAACACCCCTTCCTATTTGCGATTCGGAAATGCATTTTGCGAGTCGGTAACGACTCGCAAAATGCATTTCTGCATAGGAAACACGCATTTGCGAGTCGCAAACGGCAAATTTTGCCGTTTGCGACTCGCAAAGTGCTTCCTACATCTGGCCCTAAGTATGTTACAATTAGTGTTCCCCTAACTGGCACCTTAATTTACGTTTAAGTCACTAGTATATGGTACCATATGTACCCGGGACCTTCATATTAAATGCTACCAGTGGGCTACAGCACTCATTGTGACACCCACTAAAGTAACACCATAAAACTTGTCTCTAGGCCTTCCATTACAACCTGGGTATGCCTTTTCGACCTGACCTGACAAAACATATATTGCCAGGCCTAAACCTTCCTTTTTAATGCTCCAAAGGCATCCCTATGTTTGCCCTAAATGCCAAGAGGACAGGTTTTCCACTGTGGCAAGGCTAGCTCTTTCATAGGCCAAACCTGATTTACACTATTCCACCTAATAAGAGCTAACTCCAGTTTTGGACTACTTCGAAAAAATGTCACAGACTCATTTTAACAGTAATTTGAAATGCAACTTATTTGTCAGGTTATGTTTATGTTTGTTGTGTATGTTGTTATGTTATGTTGACTTATATAGTGCAGGAATCTCCTGTTATCCAGGCACTTGGGCAGGTGTGTAGGTGTTTGGTCCCCTGGTCCCCTCAGTGTTTAATAAAAAAATTCAAGAAGTGAGGAGAAAGCTCTGATGGGTGAAGGAGGCTGTCCCATTTTCCAGGTGTCTGGCACTTTGGTGTATGTGTAATTTTATATATTTTTATGTAATTATATCGGATTTTATATTACTGTTTTGGAAATCACACTTTTAGAAAGTTGCCATTTTCCTGCCTAAGCTAAAAGGGCCTTTCTGCCAGTGTCCAGTATCGCCTAACTGCTGATGGTTTCCTTGTGGTAGGATGTGGATTGATTACAGACAGTGGACAAAGGTCTAGGGAGTGGTGAGGTGTTTTCCTTCCTTGAGCACAATGGACTGGTGACTGTGCCAAGCCCCTTCCTGAACTTCAAAGTATGCCTACCATGTCACTGGCAGATGTTGCCTACACCTATGCCTGCCACACTTTGTCTTCCCAGACAGCTTGGCTCCAAATCCAGGGAGAGAATGAGCTGAGCCAAGAGTGGTTTAGAGAGGCCACAAGGGAGGGGTTCATCCGTTACCCTAGCCAGACCTTTAGGTGGAGACAGGGAGCTCTGCCAATGGGAAGGAAGGTTCTGCCATGGTGGGCAGAGAGGGTCATTTTGGGATAATGTGCAGTAAAAGACATAGGAAGTGCTGCAAAAGTGGGTAGGGTCATGCTTTGGAACTTTTATCCCATTGGTTAAGTAGTGGCTAGGGGTTTCCATTTCTCACAGACTGGCACGGGGCATAAATGCAGCAGTAGCATCCTCAGACCACTTGACCTGTGAAAGAACAGAGGAGGATTGGATCTGCTGTTTGTGACCTGAGAAGAGCCTTGCAGACATGATGTTCTCTCACTCTTGTTTCCATGACAAAGAAATGGACTCTAGGGGTCATGACGTTGACCTCCTGTTTGGGCTACAGGGACACAACAAGCTTCAAGAGGCTTTTTATCTACATTTTCAACTAACCATGCTCAACTAAGCCTGCATAGGATCCTGCTGCTGGAGTGAGTTGGGTCCCCATGTGTTTTCACTAAGATAATTGACCAGTTTCAGGTGCCAGAGTGTACTTCTCCTAAGGTTTCCTGAAACCTGGGATCTTTTTGCTAACTTTTTGCATTGAGAATTGATAGGAGAGTGGAACCAACCTGCTAAGTCAATCTGACAAAGGTGCATCGTCTCTGAGCCAAAGATTCAGGTTGCTTCCGCTATGTTCTTCTCTGAAGCAGCAAATCCATTTTAGCCGAACCTTATGGAGAAGGCACCCGGCCTTGTGGAGCCATCTTTGGCTACAGCATGCAGCCTTGCGCCACTGGAAGAATCTAAGCTCTAAAAAGGTAACTAAATCCAAAGGTAGAAATCTCCATATGGCAAAGGCGCAAATAGTACCTGGCTGGGGAAGGACCATCTTTGGATAAGAAGTACAAAGTTCTACCACTAAGAGCTTTCCAATAGCTTCACAGGACCTTGTTGAGTGGTTATCTGTTGATGTGGTGCCCTATTCAGCCAAAGTCAGCTGCCTTTTCCCACTGAGGATTTTTTACTTACCTTCCAGAGATTAAGGCCCAGATTTATAGGCTTTATCCACAGGGCAGTGCAGCAAGTCACCTTGCTGCTCTTCGCTGCATCACAAGGAAAGGGCAGGAATGCAACATATTTATCCAATATGTAGAATTCCTGGCTTTTCCCCCTGCACTGGCATCCTTTTAGCTGCCTCACACCAATGCAGGCACCATTGCAACATGATTCGAGGGTGCTTGTGTTGCATGCAGGATTATTTTTTGTGTAGGAAGGGGCACCTTCCTGCACAAAAATCATCCTGAGAGGCTTCTTCGTCTTTCTATGTGTGTTACAGAATGCAACACACATAGCAAGAGGGAAAATTGAAGAGAAATAAAGATATTTCTCCTTGTTACACTTCAACTGGGGAGGTGTTGATTTTGGCACATTCCCAGGTTTACTAGGATTAGTAAATACAGGAATGTGTCAGAAACCATGGGCGGTGTGTGGGAACACCCACCCTATGCCCATGGAATGCCTCCCTAAAACAGAGTAAGGCATCGCACAGACTTACCGTGCGTTGCCTTTCTCCATAAGTTTTAAGCCATTCAAAGCCACTCAAAGTGGCCTCAAAAATATGACTTAGTGGTTTGCGCCTTCAATGTAGCACATTGTGTGGTGCAAGCATGGTGAAAATCCCTCAGAAATATGCCCCTTAGTATGAACGTAAAGCTCTTCACTGCGACCAACGTTCTATCGCGGTCAGCCTTAAACCTTATCTTTGTTGGGGTCAAGCACAACCAGATCCTCATGTTTGGCGCTTAACTCTTTTTGTGCTACATTTGAACCTTAAACTTCAAAAATGCATAACTCTGGTTCTACTTATGTTTTTTGTTGTGGCTTTGAAGTCAGTTATTTTATTAAAATGTACTCTGTTTTTCTAATTTGGTGTGGGGTTTTTCATGTGCTGTATGTTAGCTTTATTACTGTTTGAGTACTGCAAAATATTTACACATTGCTTCTAAGTTACATTTGACTGCTTTGTGCCAAGCTACCAGATGGTTAAGCACAGGTTTATTTAGTGACTTTGGGTTCACCCTGACAGTTACTGTGATTTTTATTTGATGTGGGTTCTCACCCTCCAACTAAAACTCCAATGTCTTACAGATGTGAAGGATTAACCTCCCGAAAAAATGTGTGATAACTCAACCTTTGATATACTGTGACTGGCAAATTTTAAGAAGATTCAGACCTACACAGCTGGCACAAGCAATCCTTGACCACAATCAATTACTTATTTGTAGTCACCCTAAAAACCATGCAAATGCACCAGTTATTGAAGAGTCAACTAATTATAATGTATGCCCTCATCATGCACTGCTTACAGCCTCATATATTACATCACTCATGACATGATACATGACTTCATTGATGACATCCTTCATTAGATATAAGTAACAACATTGTTCAACTTACTAATGAGTACCATGCCCCCCCCAAATAAATTTGTGCATGTAGAGGGTTGGGTATGTATGTCATAATAGAGGTCTTATGTGAGGTCATACTTTGCAGCCAGGTGAGTGAATTGTTTGGCTGGGGGTGCAGAAGTGACCTTCCTTTGTTGTTGTGCCCTTACTAGCTGCATTGCTAGTTTGTTGCTGAGGCTGAGGAGCTTGACAAGTAAGCTGTGTGTATGGGAGGTGTGGTGTGCTGTGCTGTAGTGCGGGCCAGCTGAGCCCTGACTGTGATTGCACAAGTGGCCCATCAGGTGAACTATTATGTGGCCCAGGAGGCTGGGGTCCTCTGCAGTGATCTGCCAGCCCTACTTACTTATAGACTGTGGTTCCCTTGCTCCCCTTACTACCTGATTTGAGGACTGTTGGGCACTAGGTTAGGGAGTAACTTTCAAAGAACCATAAGACGAGTCTTTCCTCCTTTATTTGTGGGATCAGTGTGTTCAGACTACTTGAGAAACTGCTTACTCTGGTGATTTGTGAATAGGCCCTTTGCTGCTGGTTAACAATCTCTTCACCTTGGATGCACTCAAATCTATATCATCGACCTCTGGGGTATAAGGGAACAGCAGATCTGTAAAGAACACCATTTGGTGAAAGGGCCTGGATGAGTCAAGAAATGAAGGTCCTTATCAGACAGGGGGGAAGAGGCTGCTCCAAATCATCACTTGGACTGCAGAAAATGGCATGGGGAACATGGCATTGTTGACTGTGTTTACTAGTGTACATTAGCTTGTCTCAGAATGTTGTGCTTCATCCCCTGCATGTAGGAGTCATGGGGGTACTGACCTGGTGAATTATACTTCAAACATTAGGTGCAGCATGCATGGCATTATTTTAAAAGATAAGGCTGGCCTCATTCACAATCAGGAAGGGATGGATACGTTTGAGAAGGCAAAACATCAGTGCCTCTCAAACCACTGGAGAAGTATAGTCTAGGAAGGAACTATCATGGATGAATCTTCATCGAACAACAGTGGTGATTTAAAATGCAATTCAAACCTTCCAGAGAGCGCTGGAAATAAAAATCGGTACACTTGGTATGAATGTTAGCAAGGATGTGTGAAACACAGCAACCAAAGTGGAAGAATGAATCTCAGAACTCAAGGACTCAGTAAAGGAACTTAAATGTAAGATCTTGAACATGTCCTTGTTGTTAATGGCACTGGAAGAATGTGAGGTAGACACAGAATGGCCAGTCAGAAGCAGTAGCATCTGATTTGAGGAATCCCTAAAAGGTTGGATGCAAAGAACCCTGGAAATATTCCTTGAGGATTGGACACACAAGTTAGTACAAGCGGACAGGTTCTGCACAAGCTTCATCCTAAAATGGGCCCATCAACTCTTGCTAAAAAGGTATCACCTGGAGCACCACCTCAGTTAATGACTGATAAAATGTGTTAACATTTTTAGCTGCATGTATAGTCCTTAAATGCATAGTTATATTTACTGTTCTAATTTCACATGGGTGTTAAATAGGATGACAGATGCTTCTTGAGTATTATTAGAGGGGAAAGGTTAGGGAGTGGGGTTTATATTTCAAGATTTATGTTCTGTTAAGTTTATTGGTTTACAAGACATGGCAGATCATTGTTATAGTACGCATAAGAGGAATTCATGGCACACTTGACTCTTTGTGATGTGGCTCTTTTTTTGTCTTATGTTGTGGAACACCAATTGCCTCAATGACATATCAAAAAAGGGACAGTTTCTCAGTTTGTCTGAGGATACACCCCTGATGTCCTGGTATTACAAAAGACAGAGGTACTATATATGAGCCAGATAGAAGAAGAATCAATTTGGTAAAAGTGGTTGCAAATTCTGCACCAAATTTTATGAAATCAATTGTGAGCCAATCTAGATATTAATGACTTAATTCATCATGGGTTGCAGCTTGACCTACCTCAAAAATACATGAAGAAGGTCAAAAATTGTGGCCCACTACCATTGGCCGCTGTCAAAAGGATGGTAGTCTGCTGGGATCATCAAACCACCATGTCTTTGATTATTTGTGAAAAATCAGTGTTTGTTTTTAAAATCCTAAAATGAAAACAGTCCCTGTTTAAAAAAAAAAAAAGAAATTTTGACTGACACTTTTATGAGTAAGCAATGGCCCCATGTGCAATTACCTACTTCTAAAAATTGTTGTTAAACATTCACTGATGGGACAGGGACCCTACCCATCTACAAATGGATTTCGCTATTTGGAACGGCCTCCCTAAACATGTCCCTTCCAAATTGAAGATTTGGTATGTAGTTGCAAACTCAAATTGTACTTTGGTAATGTGCTACTGAAGCACACTTTGGGCAGTTTGGGTTTTGTCCATATAAAAAGGTGTTTTGCGTTGGTAAAGGGCCTAATTTTGCAAATCAGATCACTTGTGATTACAAAATGCCTTAGAACACCTGGTTATAAGTTCTTTCTGATCATACAGGTTCAATAGAGTGTATCACTCTGGATTCATTAAGGAGTGCAGAAGGGAAGCAATCTTTCTCTGATAGATATTTCACACTGGCAATCACCCAGAGCTTGGTGAGAAAGTATACACACATTTTTTCTTGTCACACTGGTCTTTCTCTAGGTTCAAATATTCTTTTAACCGGCCACAGACCTAGCGTGGGTACAAATGTCCCATATCTTTCCATGAGGACTGTTGGATGAGTCCCTAGTGAAGTTGGGGCTAGGGCTTACAAGAGGTGGGAAGCAATGTAGAAGGTGTCTAAACACCTAGTAAATGACGAATTTCCTCAATATTTCTGTAGATTTCTGCACCGGGAGAATGGAGTTGTGTGGGGAATGCATAATTGCTTTCTTTTCTTGTTCTTCACCTATAACAACAGGACATTTGAGGGTGCCAAGTTACTCAGAGGCATAACAAAGGTCCCAGCAGCTCCCATGGGGTGGGGGCGGGGCTGAGCTATGGAGTAGGTCCCCTCCGCACAGTACCCTGGCCTCAAAGGTATTGAGTGAGTCCAGAGGGCGACCCTCCATGTACTTTGCAGGAGGGGCCCCTCAAGTTTTGTTAGACCACTGACATTCGCTGTCTATTCCGAAAGACCCAAGGCTGCTTTAAACCTATAACTATTTCCATGGTAGAAAGGGTTTGAAATGGACTCTGTGAATGTCCACAACCGTACATGTTTGGTGCGTTCCCAAACTTTCAAAGCAAATGAATCTTTGGAACGCCTATTTCCCAACTCATTGAGCGTCATTTACTATCACGGATTCCTCTCACACTCTGTATAAATGTATTAAGCTGTCAGGAATTCCTTTGTAAATTCCTGAAAGGTTTAACACATATATGTTTGGCCATAAACTTACATTTATACTTTTTGTTGAATCGGTTGCAATATTATTTGCCCAGGAATTCGTGATTTTTTGTTGAGTGTCACAGCATTAGATTCTAACTATCAAAGGCAACAATGTTGCCACAGTCAGCATTTCCTACTTTACTTCATAAATTGCACTTATTGTATAATGCACACACTGTAAACTAAGATTGATTTAAGAATCTTATATGAAAATGTATTATTTATTGCAGTAATAGATAATGTAGACGTGTGCAGGTTGATGTAGAAGGTTGGGTCTTATTCCTCACTCCATGGTTAATGGTGATTTACTGTAGGCTGGAAAACAGTCTCACCTTACCTAACAAAGAACGATGATGAATCCGTTCACTTGTCACATAACAGATGCTTAATGTCTGAGTAGGACAAATATTAATATCACCAAAGCATTACTGAGGTTTTAAAGTCTGAAAGTGAAAGACAGCTTTATGAAGTAGCACACCCCCTGTAAATGTTTTGTAAAAAAGGATCCTGGTATAAAACAAGACTTAGCCTACAAGAATACTGTAGCTCTTAGGTGATGCAATTGCTTAAAATAAATATGAATTTCTGTTCTACTGTCTATTTTTCTGTTCTACTGTCTTCTCTCAAATTGTACCTATTTATATTTACTTGTGTTTCTTGTAAGATATCTGCAGCTGGAACCATCAGGTTGAAAATATGAAATAATTTGTGTGTTTTTTACCAAGACAGGGTTGGATTGGGAACAAAAAGCAGCCCGGAAAATAGTTTTACACTAGTCTGGATTGTCCCAAGAAAGCATAAGAAACAGCCTTTATGTTCCCCTCTGGGGTGTAAATGAGACTCCCCCCATGTGAAACGGTGTATTATACAATAACATGTTTCAGATATATTGTTTGAAAACAAATAGATTGTGAATGGAGTTGTGAGAGGGAATTTATGTTTCCTAGTACTTCACAGAGAGTTACAAATATAATAATTCTCAGTAGTGGAAAATCATCTAAGTGCCATTTGAGTGATTTTTCAGACTCTGGGCCTCATTTTCAGTTTGGCGGAAGGATAGCCCGCCCGCCAAACTTCTGACAGAGTGTCTGTTGCCATAGTAGTGACCACCCTGTCAGACCTATTAGGTGAGTTCTGCTAGGCTGACAGGCCTAAACCGAGATTTCCACCCATTAGCCTAGCGGGAAACAGGCAGCAGCATTGTCTCCAGCTCGAAATCGAGCCAGCGGCAATGCTGTTGCCTTCATGGTGCTGGGCAGGGGGACCCCTGCACTGCCCATGCCAAGTCCATGGGCAGTTCAGGGGCCCCCCTCTGGCTCCTGCACCTGTTCTGTGCCAGCCTTCCAAAGGTGGTTAAAACTGCCATGAAAAGGCTGGTGGAGAACAAGGTCATAATCCTCAGGGCAGCGCTGCATGCAGCACTACCCTGGGGTATTAGGACCTCCACCTGCCGTGAACCCGTCTGACCACCAGGGTCTTAATGTGGCACTCAAACCACCACAGCAGCGGTGGTTCTGACCGCCACCATGAGGCTGGTGGTATGAAGACCGCCAGCCTCATAATGAGTCCCTTTGTGTTGAAGTCACTGCATTACGTCAACATAGTTTTAGCTTATTTACATTGTGAGACTGCTTCAACCTTAACAGAACCTTTACCAATGTGTTTATCAGTGAATAGGATTTTCTTTTTGTATGATATACCCTTTCCCTCTAACCACCGAACTAAGGGCATGATTTAGAACTTGGCGGATGGGTTACTTTGTCACAACCGTGATGGATAACCCGTCCTCTGAAATCTAAATCCCACAGGATAGAATGGGATTTCGATTTCAGCTGACAGGCTATCTGTCACCGTTGTGATGGAGTAACCTATCAGCCGAGTTCTAAATCAGACCTTAAATGCCCAATGCTTTTGGAAAAGCAAAGCCGGCTCTATCTACAGGTCATTGGCCTTAGTGTTAGCCAGTCCATTAACCAAGTGCACACCGTTTTTGGACATAGAAGGCAAGTGCCTGGATACCATCACAGAAGACAAGCGGTGCTATTCAAATCCATCTTGCATATCATCTGGACCTTTCTTCTTCATCTAATCTTCTTACACTACAATCCATTGCACACAATTTTGACCATGCATAGCTGGCTCCAGTCCAGTAACCACAGTGCAGCACATTAGGCCATGTTCATGGGGCTGAAAGTAATAGCACAGGGCTCAGAGCAGGGCTTAGTTGCCACCGCATTTGGCAGTGGGGTCGAGTTCAACCAGGCTGGGAGTGTGGCATGGCCAAATACCCACTTTTAGCCTATAACTAAAGGAATTCACAGATTTCCATACTAAATGGAGTCTGAGAAAAAATAACTTGGTTCAAATCATGGCCACAGGGCAAGTGTGTATCCAAAATTCAGTGCAGAAAACTGAAAGCTGAATAGTCTGGGTTCAATGCCAGAAAGTCAGAATGCAGGACATGGATCAGGACAACACCATTCACTGAGATGTTGTTGCAAATGGCTAAATCATATACACAGTGAGTAAGGAGGCAGGAGACCAAAAGGCATTGCATGGATGTAGGCCACATCCTATGACCAGTTGCTACTGCACATGGCCAGTTTGTTTGTATCCAGTACAAAAAAAGTTCAGTGCTAATATGAAATCCATACCCTGTTACCAGTGGGTGCTGGAGAGGCCAGCAGGTCAAAGGCTATGCCCAGTGGGTTTCATGTCAGCACTACTCAGTAGATGACCACAGTTATGCCCAGTATCTTCTGACTCTGCACAGAAACATTTGGGAGGATTGAATGCACAGTATGGTTCACGGGCAACCCTGTGCCAAGGGACTAGATCGCATCCTCAAAGGCAATGTATATTCAGAGCAGTGTATAAGGGTTGGGGCAAACAATAGCTGGATGCTATAGCACTCATCCAATAGGCACTATGGGGGTGATTCCAACTCTGGCGGGCTGCTACTGCCGCCCGCCAGGCGGAAACCGCCCTTTGGCTGCCCCCATTCTGACATTCCCGCTGGGCCGGCGGGCGCTAACCAAGTTAGCGCCCGCCGGCCCAGCGGGAATGAGGCCGCAACACAGGAGCCGGCTCCGAATGGAGCCGGCGGTGTTGTGGCGGTGCGACGGGTGCAGTTGCACCCGTCGCACTTTTCACTGTTTGCCATGCAGACAGTGAAAAGCAGGCCGGGGCCCCCAGGGGCCCCAGGACACCCGTTACCGACAGCCTCTTCCTGGCGGTGAAATCCGCCAGAAACAGGCTGGCAGTACGGGGGTCAGAATCCCCAGGGCAGCGCTGCCCTGGCGGATTCTCCCAGTCGAGGCAAAAACGGCAGATGACCACCGGCCTGTTGGCGGTGCTTCCGTCATTCGTGGCCCTGGCGGTCCAAGACCGCCAGGGTCAGAATGACCCCCTATATTTGGCTGGAGAACATGCACAGTAGTTTGGTTGGCATGAGAACTAGATGTGGGTTATCTACATGTGTAGTGGATTCTGTGGGCAAACTGGCTAGATGAATGGCACATTTGAAGATCATGGCACAGCAGAGGTTAGTGTGCATGGGTGAAAGTTGTGTACAGTAAGTTTGCAGAAGCCTAATTCTAAATAAAACATACTTGCAGTAACGTTCAATATAAAATAATGCATGCAATGCAGCAGCATGGGGACAGCCTCCATAGGTGGCCAACCCAAAGCACAATAATTCTTATGAGTTTTTATACTTTGTGATACATCATGTCCAGTTAACTCAGGTAACTGGGCACTAACTGGCATTGGGGACACCCTACCATTTATGCAATCAGTGATCAACAAAAGACATTTAAATATATTTGGATATTGATAAAATCTTCTGCAACTGTAGCAAAGAAGTTTATGAGTTCCTTTATTTCCTAAGGCCTTGTTATGGTGACTGCAAGCACATCAAAGGCCATCAGGCCTTCAGACGTTCTTCAATCTCCTACTAAGAGTCACAAAATGGAACCTGAAATAAAATGGATTCTACAAATGCTGTGGGTGCGGGGATAAAGTGTAAAGAACTGTGAATATAGTCACTTGCACATACTCAAAAACGGTATACAGCAGGTTTTCAGGGCTGGATGCATAGGCTGTACAAGGATAAGTCCCTGCTCCCTGACTCTGCTGCATTTGCCCATAGTCGATGCATATCACCATCTGTGAGTGTGAGGGACAGCCACAGGGGTTGATCTAGAACAGATGAAGTTAAAGGGCAAAAGGGACACTGCCCTTCTACAACAACAAACAGAACGAGAATGAACACCGAGCAGCTGTAAGTAAATTGTGCTTGCTGCTCAATGACAAATTAGTCTAAATCTGTGTTTATTTTCAGGGTGGAGGGGTGGCCTCTTGGACCTATTCATGTGTTAGCTGGGCAAGGTTTTCCTCACCCTGGAGGCATAAGCCAAGGAAGTGATGTCACATTGGTAGGTGCGTTGTGTTTCATTGCGAGGAAAAGATTTTCATTTTGAGTTAATTGCATGGCCCAGGGTGTGGTCTGAAGACTTCCATTAATCTTAATGGCCATGGGTTGAGCAGGCCGATTGGGATATGCAGAAGTGGGTGTGTCTGTGAATTCTGCCTCCATCACTATCACTCAGCAATTTGTGTTGATCATCTTCCTGATAGGTGGGTTAGGGTCTTGAGGAGAAGTCCAGCAGCTTCCTTTGAAGTTAAAAAAGGAGACACAACATGGGTTTTTAGTTTGTTTGCTTTTTGCCAGCATAGTCCAGGGAAAATAATTCAGTTGGAGTTTTGGTGTGCAGTTTTCTTTCTAAAACCAGTGTTTGTTAAAGTACTTTACATTTTTTGGAGCTCTCAGCTACCTACACATTTTAGTGGGCTCCAGGCTCTGTGAATTTATTTCTTATTGGGTCACCTTCCTCTTTTTCTCTGCATCTCTCTCTCGCCTCATGTTAGACCTCACAGCCTTAGGGCGGTCTTCCCTCAAATCCTTTGCCTGTTTGCCTCTCATTTTTTGCTGTTTTGTTTTTGTTGGCCATAGGCCTCTTATAAGTCCCTATTAAAGTGCACTACAGGTGCCCAGGACGTGTAACTTAAATTATACTAGTGGGACTGCAGCTCTGCTTGTGCTATCCACTCAAGTAGCCCTTAAACATGTCTCAGGCCTATCATGTCAGAGCCTGTATATGCAGTTACACTGCCATGCCATCTTGCCATTTAAAACCTCTTGCCAAGCTTTAAACTCACCCTTTATGACATATGAGTCACCCCTAACATAAGTCCTAGGTTTCCCATAGGGCAGGATGCTGTGTAATTAAACGGAAGGACATACAATTTTAAGTTTCACATGTCCTGGCAGTGGAAAACTCCCAAACTTGTTTTTCACTACTGTGAGGCCTTCCCGTGTCTTAGATTAATATTGGGGATTCCTCATTACATATGATAAGCTGTAATTCCTAAATGAGAAGGAGTTGACATGTCATGTTTAGTACCTATGTATTTGTGATATTAAATCATCTTTACGGGTAAAGTTGGATTACATGTTGCAATTTTATAAATGCCACTTTTAGAAAGTTGGCATTTTCCTGCTCTTAGCCCTGTGTGACATTTGGACTTTGTGCATTCCTTCTATATATCCACACACAAAGGGAGCTTAGTGTGACTGATGGGCCATCAGCATCCTAATGGCCCACCCTGGCAGGATGGGAAGGAGGATCTGACACTTATACCTGAATAGGCAGTGTCCGGCCTCAACACAAAGGGCTGCATAACTCTCAGCGAGTCTGGAACAGGGCAGGAATAAAGAACCTCTGTGCATTTCAAAGAACATTCTTTGAAGTCACCCCACTTGAAAAGCACAACTGGGTATAAGTACTGTACCTGTGACCGTACCAACTCAGTATACCACTGGACCTGTGGATACTCTGCTACGCAGAAGGACTGCTGTGCTGTTACAAGGACTTCTAAATGGCTGGACTGCTGCTTTGGGATAACTGTTTTCTTGGTGTGCTGACTTACTGCCTGCTGCCTTTTTTGCCTGGGTGAAAAGGTCTGGACCCACAACACTTGAACCTAGAACCAGAGTGACTCCAAAGGCTTGCCGGCTTTCCTCCTGTTCTTCTAGATCTCAGGGACATCAAAAACTTTTCTTCACCTTGCAATAGCACATGTATGTTGCTTGCTGCAAGTCTTGCCCTGACAAGTGGTGCCAATCCAATCCTGGGCCCTTGGAAGTGGGTATAAAAGTGCTGCAGCTGCCAGAGCTTGTGCATGTTTATTACCTATGAAATTGTAATGATAAATCCACTTTAATGGTGAAGTTGGATTTATTGTTGCAATTTTGAAAATCCCACTTTTAGAAAGTCGGCATCTTCCGGCTCTGTACACTTCTGTACCTGTGTACTATGGCAGGAAGTGCTGCTGTGCTGCTACAAGGACTGCCACTCTGCTAGACTGCTGCCCTGGAATAATTATTGCCTAGCTTTGCTGACCTGCTTCCTGCTGCCCCCCTTGCCTGGGGAAGAAGAACTGGACCTTAACTTCCTTCTTGCTGCCAGGACCCCAGAGTTACTCAAAGGGCTAGTCTGCTGCCCTCCCATACCAGGCTCCCCACAGCTCCTAGGCCCATCTTCTATGAGCTCTTTACCTCCAAGAGGTGCCTCTCAGGTCCTGGGCCCTTGGAAGAGGTTTTTTCAGCTCTTTAAATTAAGCTTTTGAGCTCTTCACGAACATGAAAGAGCTTGTTTCCTCTGGAACCTCGTAGATCACCTGGAAATCCAGTGGAAGCAGACTCAAGTTTGTCTCTTCGCACAGCAAGTATTGTGGATTCCGACTGCGAGGCTCCAGTTCATCCAGCCGCCTCTTTGTGTTCTGCCAACAATCACCCTCGATGCTCTCCCAGGTCCTGGCAAACTTCTTCCCTGTGAATTGGACTCTCAGCACAATTTTTGAAAAGGTAAACCTTCAGCTGGACTAATCTAGGACTGTATCCGTTCCACGCTTCATTGCGATTGGCCTGAACCTTTGACTAGTCAGGTAGCCACGGTTGGCGCTTTATGCTTTTAGGCGCTATATTGCAGTTTATTCTTTAAAAATTCCTAACTCAACTTCTCCTTATTGGATGTTTATTGTTTTGGTCTTTTTTATTTATTAAATTTAGTTCTATTTTTCTAACCATGTGCTGTATCTTTTTGTGTGGTGTTTTCACTATTTTACTGTTTGAAGTGTTTCTCAAACACTTATACATTGCTTAAACCTGACTGCTGTGTACCAAGCTACCAGGAGTTCAACACAGGTTAACTTAGGATGTGTTTGGTACCCTGACTAGGCTTGTGGTTGCTGCTTGATCAGGGTACATACCTCTGTCAATCAGAAACCCAATTTCTAACACTGTTGATATTTTATGACTCTTGGTTCACAATTTAAAATTCTAACTTATGATGAAGTCAGATTTTAAAGTCCAATTCTGACAATGACACTTTCAGAAAGTTGGCATTTTCCTTCCTTAGCAATTTGGTGACTGCAGTCTGTCACTGGTCACATGACTGAGTGTAGTTGGCAGTTGGGCTTTGTGTATTCTTCCTAGACAATCACACTCAATCAGAGCTTAGGTGTGACTGGTTGGGCAATAACTGGTAGAATGGAGAGGAGGAGCTGGGCATATCATCACTTACATGTTATTAGGCTGTATCCTGTCTCCACACAAAGGACTGCATACCCCCTATAGTTAGTTATGAACCAGGGCAGGGAGCCCAGGGCATCTGTGCACTTCAATGGCATTTCTCTAGACGGTTCTCCCCCACTTCAAAGGTTCAGCTAGGTACAAGTACTGGATCTCAGACACCAACTCTTCAGTACACTTCTGGACCAGTGGATACTCTGCAAGGTAAAGGAGTGCTGTGCTGCTGAAGGTCTGCCACCATGCTGGACTGCACTCTGCTGGGCTCCTCCTTTACTGTGCTCACCTGTTGCCTCCTGCCTTCTTGCCCAGGTGAAAGGAACTGGACCTGCATCTCTAGAACCCAGAACCCAGAATTAATGCAAAGGTTAGTTGGCTGGCCTCATGATTTAAAGTTTCAATCACATATCTGGCTCCCAACAATCTTGCTTCGACACCTGGACTCTGCATTATGCGAGTTTACCCTGCCCAGCGGTGCCAACCCAGTTCTGGACCCTCAGAAGTGGGCTTAAGGTTTGCAAGCCTCTTTGGATCCATTGGAACCAATGAATCACCTCTGCTGTACTGCGCAACCACATGCAGCACCAATGCATCTCTGCTCCTGTATGGATTGGGCCAGTCGCAAAGACTGGCATTGCCTTCCGGACTGTCACTGCGCAATGCAACCTCAGTATCGGCCCTTGCATCCTTCTTTGACAGCAGCCTTGATGATGATTCTGGACTCTGCATCTGAGCCTTGCAGATCTTTAGAACTGATGCATTGCCCTAATATTTGCCACATCCTCGATGCTGTAGTTTGCATTGCAAGCCCTGAGGATGGGATCTCCGACACTGATGCAACAGGTCATCACACTGCAGCCTTGTCACATCTCGGAACCGATGCATCACTTCGGCTGCGCTACTCATCGTCGATGCAGATCCATCCAATGCTCCACAATACAGGAATTAAGGTACCCTGTTCATAGGACCTAACTGGTTCCTGTAGCCAGCCCATGCACCATTGTGGTCGACCTGAACTTGTGACTTTGTTACGGTCTGGCACTACTAGATATCCAAAGTTGGTGCTTTCTTCCTTTTGCCCTATTTTCTCTAAAAACTTAAAAAAATGATATCTCTGTTTCTACTAATTTTATTTATGTAATTTTGCTCTTGTTTTATTTATTAAAAGTAACTCTATTTTTCTAATACTCTTGTGGGCTCCTTTAGTGGTGTGCTTTCACTGTGTTACTGTTTGAAGTGTTGCACACATTCTTTACACATTGCCTCTGAGTTAAGCCAGACTATTCAATGCCAAGTTACCCGAGGGTTGAGCACTGGTTAATTTACAGTTTGCTTGCGACTTCACCCTGAGAGGAATTGTGGGTGCTGCTTGAGAAGGATTTAACCCCCTTCATCCAGTGACCCAATTTCTTACAATATTTATCAGTTCATTTGCTGTACGGGGGTTGGTGAATTTTTTCGGCTTCTGGTGTCTCTCCCATAAAAATCTCTTGAAATTCGCATGTCTCTACTGCAGTGAGTTAAGAAGGGGTCTCACCTGACTGTGGCTCACACTAGCAAGTGGTTGCACAGGATGGGAGAGGGTGGTAGGACTGGTGCAGGCTTAGTGAAACAAATCTGTGCTCCCTTCTGAGGTTTTAAAACACATACTTTGAAGTGGTGCATTCCTCAGAGAACTAAAGTGATTCCTTTTACACAGGTAGAGACCTGCATGACACATTTGTCCTTGTACTTAGGCCCATCAATTATAGCAAGGGCATTGCATTATTGGCTTCTGGGCGCAGAGAGCACAGTTCTCAGATAAGTGAGTGGATTTATGAGGTGATCTACGGTCTATGAGCCCAGCAACCTTACCCTTAGGTGTGTGGAAGTTTTTCATTAACATGCTCACATTGTTTTGTGTTTTCTCAGCATTACCCTCACCCTCTTCAGAGCTAAGCACAATCTCAGAGTCTCTCAGGATCTAGAAAGTTAGCTTTAGTTATGTTGTGAAATATTCTAGGCCATAAAAAAAAAACAATTCTTCCAAAATAACTCATTCAAAAGTAATTTTTAATTACTTAAAGGGCTATCTTCTTAGCTTGCCCTAGAAGCACAACTCATGTATCAAATAAACAGTCAAATGAGTAAATAAATAATTTATATGTCACATAAATAAAGTCACTGTGGTTCAACCACCAGTGCCAGCTTTACCCACCTGGTGCCAAGCTGGGGCATGGGGCCTACAGTTGGGAAAATATCTTAGTGGGTTACAACCATTTGTGGTTGCAGAGTTCCCTGTGTCCCTAGCAATTCTCAGTCCTTGGCAAGGTAACACTGATGATTCATTTACCCACAAAGAGATCTGAGTTTTATTTAGTGGCAATTTTTGCTAGGGATGGACAAAATATTCTGTTCTGCCAGCAGAATTGGTGCAATTATGGTAACTCCGTGTTACTCTTGTAGCGTGAAGTACCACTCAAATTCCGCCAATTGCTTCATGGTGGCATTTTTTCTAGGGCTCCAAGGCAGGAAGTGTGTAAGCGAAAATGAGATTTGGCATCCCCTAGCATGATATTCGGTCGCGAGGAAAATATCCTGTGAGATTTTTCTAACATGGCCGATGGCAACCATTCGTGATCAGAAGGCTGACACTAAAGCAGTTGCCCTCATTGTGTACTCCACCACTGTGATCCAAGTGTACAGAACTGTCTTCACCATGTAAAACACCATAAGAGCTCTCAGGTATGTGTACAGCTCTAGCAACCCTATATCTAAGTATATATTCTAGCTCCCAGAAGGTCAGTTTTTTTCAATGTTCCTCTTATTTATTTGTGTGTTTATGTTCTGGCTGTCAGTTGTTCATTATGGAATTACTGTGGTCTTCGATTTCTTAGTCCTAAAATGCATTTATGTAAATAAATTGTCATGTGAAGCTAACAGGGTATGTAAATCTGATGGTGTTTCTGTCCCAAAATAATATGTTTTAGCACTGATATTTAGAGACATACATTTATTCAAATGACATAGATATATTTTTTCTCAGAAAAATGTCACATGTAAGTAAACAATAGATTTTAATTATCTTCATTCTTTGTGTTTCATAGTTTGTCATGCTGCATGTCTTAGGCCCTCATTCTGACCTTGGCGGTCTTTTCGCAAGACCGCTGAGTTACCGCCGCGGTGAAGACCGCCGACCGCGGCGGTGTGCCGCTGTGCGCATTCTGACCGCTGGGAGCGTTCCGCCGGAAAACCGCCAGCAGCCACACTGGCGGTCGGCGGGAAAGTGGAGACTGGTCAACCTCCACCGCCACGCCAGCAGAACACCGCCCACAGAATTACGACCCACATTTCTGTGTGGCGGTCTTCTGTTGGCGGTCTTCTGTTGGCGGTCACGTCCCTATGGCTCCCGTCGCCTCCCGGAGGACCAACGCACAAGGTAAGTTGATCGTCCGTGAGGGGAGGGGGTGGGGGGGTGTTGTGTGATGTGGGCGTGCATGGGGGTGTGCGTGTGAGTGTGTAGAGTGGGTGTGTGAGTGCGTGTATGCGGGCGGGGGGTGCTGCTGTGTCTATGGGTAATGTGTGCTGTTCGGCAGGTGCGCATGTCGGCATGTATGTGTGCGGGTATGTGTCCCCGTTGTGTATGTGTGTGTAGGGGGCGTGTATATGTGCATGTTGGGGGTGTGTGCATGTCGGGGTACATGTATGTGCATGTCGGGGTGGGGGTGGGGAGGGGGTTCGTACCACCTCTGGGGGATGGCAGGGGGGTGGAGGGTGTGGGGGGAGGACTCGGGTGGGTAGTGGGGGGTGGGGGAGACCCCTATCAGTGCCAGGGAAGGAATTCCCTGGCCCCGATAGTGCTTACCGCCATGGTTCGCACGGCGGTTCCCGCCCGCAAGAAACCGCGGCGGTAGGCAGGGTCATAATACCCTTGGCGGTCTTGGGACGACCGCCGGGCCGGAGTGCGCAAACTCCAGCCCCGCGGTCATGACCGCCGTGGCGGTCGGAGTGGAGAAGTAGCGGTCGGTCGCGGCGGGGACCGCCGCGGTCAGAATGCCATTTTTAATACCGCCGGTCTGTTCGCGGTCCGACCGCCGTCTCTCCGCCGACCGCCAGGGTCAGAATGAGGGCCTTAGTCTCTGAATTATTGTTAACAAAGGGGTGTATCTAATTTCTCTGTCTGAACCTTTGTGGATTGCAAGGGAAAACTGTAATCAACAGCCTTGTCTCAAAAACCTACTCAAATTAACAGCTGTAAGAAGGGAAGGACACACATCCACACCCATGGCACTTTTTCTTGTGAACCCAAGTCCCAAAATCTGGTCTCTTTTAGTAATGTGACCATGATCAAAAAAGTAGGTAAACACCCAATAAGGCACACAAGTAGAAGGAACTGTGAGGGTGAAGCTTTTCTTTTTTATCCTTGGTAGGCGAAAGAAGCTATGCTTGTGAGGAGTTTGGAAAGAGGGAAATGTGGATAGAAGGGAATAAGACTTCTGAAGGCTTGTATATGTATATTGAAAAGAACTGTGTGACACTGCTGAAAATATGAAGCATGAGTTGTATTTAGTCAGGACTCATCATCAATCAGAGGTTTGTATCTTTTAGTAGCTGTTGCATGGCATCTCTTAGAGAACTGTTTGACAGAAAAACACAGCAATGTTTCTCTCCAAGCTCATCTGAAACATGTATGCCCGTCTGTCTGACTACTGAGGAGAGAGTGTCCTGTCTGAGATTTCATTTTCAGTAGCCAGAATCTTTCCCCAGATCCAATAATGCAAAATACTTCCCAACCCCCAAGGACAAAGACGAGACTCAGAGTTGGGGTTCCTGCACAGGAAACCCAGGAAGGGCATGTAACTGAAATTTTGATGTGGGCCTCCCTAGACGATGTAGAGAGTCTTCCTACAGGTTGAATGTATGTCCAAGGAACATATCTGCAAAAGTTTGAAATTATTAGTTGCCCATGAAGTAAGTTATATAATTTTTTCTAAAAGTTGGGAATTCGTTTTTTTCATCTTCCGGACACTAGGACAAAGTGTCAATCCCAGCTAAAAAAGACACATCTGCCCAGCTTCATTTCAGCACTTACCCTCATTTTTTTCCAATATGCCTGAGGGAGCTGTGGAAAATTGAAAAATACTTATTCAGCCTTCAGGAGCCATGATTTGCTACAACTTCCACTCAAGGTATGCTGAAGATATTTCAGTCTTCACAAATGTGCTTGAAGGTAATACTTTTGACTGGAGAAGATCTTCAACTTCTCCTAACTAGTCTCTACCATTGGATAGCTGTGAAGGTTGACTAGGTCCTGTCTGGTATACTTCATATACTAAGAAGGACTTTTACTTCCTATTGTTTCCTTTCTAATGGTTAATGTGTGCACAGTAAATCCTGATTCCTACGTCTAATTGTGTTTATTTTGTGCATTATATCTTTACTTTTTCTTTCTACCTAAATTGGTACTGAAATTGCACATAATTAATTTCTTAACTACATTATGACTTTGGTGTTGCTGCAGATACACCACATTTATTTTTCACTGTGGAAGGCTTTGCTCTTAATAGTAAATTAACAAGAGTGAGCAAAATATTATACACAATAACATGTACCTAATAATGGTCTGATTGTTTTGGCTTTATGGGGGCTCAACAACAGCTCATTTCAAGCATGTGTCCCCTCTTCCCTACAGCATAACTACATAGTTTTCCACAAGGACCATACATAGTTCTGCACCTTCATTTTGTTCTAAGCCTGTGAAGCATTAGAGCTCTCCCCGTATCCAGAAAACACCCCAGCATGTACAGCCTCATTATTCTCTTAGTGTTCCAAACTTCTTCAGCATGCAGAACAACAAATTGATCCTTGTAATTCTACATAGTTCCCTACACATCTTCCCTCTTCTTGATCTCAACCAGCTTGATGATCCCAATGGGTGCCCTTCCTGAATAATTACACATCAAAGTAAATTTTCTGTTGAGGCTGGCTTGACTCTTCCTCCTTCAAAGTTGCAGAAAGAGTGTGGTGCATAGTGCCACCAACAGTCCACCAGTAGCTCCTGTATTTCATGGAATTAGGTGAAAAACTAAATGTACGTCTATAGCACATATTCACTATGGTTCCCATTTTACAATGCCCTCTGCATTTCAGATGCAAATGTTTGTACCTTTATGTTGTAAAAGAGATCATGCATGAGATACAGTTTGGAATGCCTCGAGAGCTGGATGAGCCTGTGGAACCAGGCTGAGGCAGAAGAAGAGGCAAGAGCAGTGTGGGTCAGCTAAATTAATTTCTCATACATTGCACTGCAGGGTCTCTTCCACTCAACAGTCAATTAGGATGTATCAAGATATATCTATTGCAGGTCTGGCAGAGGTTTTGTGCTATAGAGACCAATTTGGCTATTTTCACCATAGGGTGTGACTATAATTAAAGGAAATGTGTTACAGTAAATATCTTTTGGGGTATTATGATTATGATCACAAACACAAAATGTTTCATTTTAGGAGTTTCATCATGACCATATTTAGATCTTTACAGGAAGCGATCTTTTTTTTTTTTTTTTTTTTTTTCACTACAACAGGTGTTTCTTATATTTTAGCTGGGGTTCAGAATACACACCAAAACTATTGTCTTAACCAATGATTGCTCTTTAATTTTGACTGCTGCCAAGTTTTAGACATTAAAATGTTATACTCTAGTTATAACTAGGGATCCTGCACTGGCCACTACACCTTCATTACTGTGTAGCAAGTTCCTCTCTCCCTGTGTGGGTCAAGCTGGCTGGCTTTAGTACTAAGAAGGATCTAAGTGCTGCATTTGTAGAAGCCAGAGAAAAAAGGCCGACAAAGCCATGATGTGTGATCCAGTGGTGGAGGCTGTGAGGTGTACTTCATGTGATCACTAGCATGACTGGTCTGCTTGCCCTGCTTTTTATTGTTGATGAGTCTTCCATCTTTGTATGTGTGAAGTGCACTAGAGGTGGACTCTGGAGGCTGCACCTCTACCTCATCATCTGCTGCATAGGAGTATTTTCATAAGGGCACCAACGGCTCCTTTGGAGGCCTAAAGGATTTTATGAGAAGGGAGTTTCTCCTTGCACACTCCAATGGACCGTTTGAAATGCCATGGCTTTCCCAGAGGGAGGAATGATTTGCACTCTGGAGGGGAAAGCAGGCCAGGCTGGCTGGGTGAGTTCTAGATATGAAAATCCTTACAGGATATCCATAACAGTATTGCATTTAATTGGGGTTAAAACATTAATAACAATAGAGAAACAAAGCAAACACAATGTAGAAGTCCTAAATATGAATAAAATGTCAAAATTATAGCAAAAGCCAAATCATAATTGTTAGACCTGACAGCCTTAGGGTAGTCACCCCTAACTTTTTGCCTGCCTCCCTCCATTTTTTTGGACACTGTTTTTGCTGGTTTATAGACTCTGCGCACTTTACCACTGCTAACCAGTGCTAAAGTGCATATGCTCTCTCCCTTAAAACATGGTAACCTGGAATCCTACCTGATTGGACTATTAATTTACTTATAAGTCCCTAGTAAGGTGCACTTTATGTGCATAGGGCTGGTAAATTAAATGCTACTAGTGGGCCTGCAGCACTGGTTGTGCCACCCACTTAAGTAGCCCCTTTTTCCTTGTCTCAGGCCTGCCATTGCAAGGCCTGTGTGTGCAGTTTCACTGCCACCTTGACTTGGCATTTAAAAGTACTTGCCAAGCCTAGAACTCCCCTTTTTCTACATATAAGTCACCCTTAAGGTGTGCCCTAGGTAACCCCTAGGGCAGGGTGCTGTGTAGGTAAAAGGCAGGACATGTACCTGTGTAGTTATATGTCCTGGTAGTGTAAAACTCCTAAATTCGTTTTCACACTACTGAGAGGCCTGCTCCCTTCATAGGCTAACATTAGGGCTGCCCTCATACACTGTTGAAGTGGCAGCTGCTGATCTGAAAGGAGCAGGGAGGTCATATTTAGTATGGCCAGAATGGTAATACAAAGTCCTACTGACTGGTGAAGTCGGATTTAATATTACTATTCTAGAAATGCCACTTTTAGAAAGTGAGCATTTCTTTGCACTTAAATCCTTCTGTGCCTTACAATCCACGTCTGGCTGGGCTTGGTTGACAGCTCCATGCGCATTCACTCAGACACACCCCAAACACAGGGTACTCAGCCTCACTTGCATACATCTGCATTTTGAATGGGTCTTCCTGGGCTGGGAGGGTGGAGGGCCTGCTCTCACACAAAGGACTGCCACAGACCCTACTGGGACCCTGGCAGACAGGAGTAAACTGAAAGGGGACCTGGTGCACTTCTTAGCCACTCTTTGAAGTCTCCCCCACTTCAAAGGCACATTTGGGTATAAAACAGGGCCTCTGCCCTACCTCATCAGACACTTGCTGGAGAAGAACCCTGAACCAGAAACTACATCCTGCCAAGAAGAACTGCCTGGCTGCTCAAAGGACTCACCTGTCTGCTTTCTACAAAGGACTGCTGCCTTGCTGTTGCCCTGCTGCCTTGCTGAACTCTTGTCTGGCTGGGAAAGTGCTCTCCAAGGGCTTGGATAGAGCTTGCCTCCTGTTCCCTGAAGTCTCAGGACCAAAAAGACTTCTCTCTTTTACTTGGACGCTCCGTGCGCCGAAAATTTCGACGCACAGCTTGTTTCGCGGCGAGAAAAACGCCGCACACCGACGCTGATCGACGCGACGCTCTTGGGACGATCGAAGATCCGACGCACGGCCTCGCAAGGACAACGCCGCCCGACCTCTAGAGGAGAAATCGACGCGACGCCTGCCGTGAGATCGTAATTTCAACGCGCAGCCCCGCAGATCGAAGTCTAGAGGAGAAATCGACACGACGCCTGCCGTGAGTTCGTAAATTCGACGCGCAGCCCCGCAGATCGATGCACAGCCGGAGAACAAGCAGGAGAATCCACGCACAGACCCGGGACATCTGGTAATCCCCGCGATCCACGGAAAGAGACTGTCCACGCGCCGGAAAACGACGCCCGACTTCCCCGCGTGGAAAATAACGACGCAAGTCCGTGTGTGCTGGGGAGAAATCGACGCACACACCCTTTTTCCACGCACCTCTTCTCTTGTGGCCCTCCGAAGAGATTTTTCCACTCCTAACCAGGTACTTGTGCTTGAAAGAGACTTTTGTTACATTCTAAAGACTTAAGACACTTTATATCACTTCCCTGTGATATTTCTACAATTTTCCATTGCAACTTTATTCTTTTTTGACCCACAATTATCCTGATAAATATTATATATTTTTCTAAACACTGTGTGGTGTATTTTGGTCGTGCTATATGGTGGTATTGTATGATTTATTGCACAAATACTTTACACATTGCCTTCTAAGTTAAGCCTGACTGCTCGTGCCAAGCTACCAGAGGGTGGGCACAGGATAATCTTGGATAGTGTGTGACTTACCCTGACTAGAGTGAGGGCTTTTGCTTGGACAGAGGGTAACCTGACTGCCAACCAAAAACCCCATTTCTAACATTGGTGATCAGCGGTGAGGATAGGACTTGTATTTGTGCAGTGACATACAGTAGCTAAGTATTTCACTACCTACCCACAGTTGAAGGTCAACTTGGTTTTTATCTCTTTTTGAAAATCCGTTTTTTCCTGACAATTTTCAAAAACTAAATCCTCACTCAACATGTCTCTGACTGGGTCTCAGACAGGGGACTTTGACCTAGTCCAGTTGGATACATACACGGTCAAACAACTAAGAGGATTCTGCAGGGCATTAAGGGTACCCACCCAAGGGGCCTCCAGAAAGGAGGACTTTCAAGTGGCGCTGAGGGCCTGGGCAGAAGCCCATTTAGAGGATGATGAGGAAGGGGAGCCAGAAAATGGCCCCTCAGAAGGATTTTCACTATCTATGGATGGTGTTACCACTGCAATTGTGCACCCTTCCAGACCAGGGAGCAGTGTCTCCATGCAAAGCCTGACCGCAGAGGAAAGGAGAGAGGAAAGGGAGTTCCAATTGCAAATGGCAAAACTGAAAATTGAGGCGCAACAGGAGGAGAGGAGGGCAGAAAGAGAAGCCAAACAAGCTGAGGCTGAAAGAGCAGCCAAACAGATTGAAGCTGAAAGGACAGCCAAACAGATTCAAGCAGAAGCTGAAAGGGCAGCCAAACAAGCAGAAGCTGAAAGAGCAGCCAAACAAGTGGAAGCTGAAAGAGCTTTGGCTGAAAAGAAACTATTGTTGGCTCATGAACTGAGTCTCAAGGAGCTGGAGATCAAGGCAAGACAGTCTGAATCCAGCAATAATGGTGGCAGCATACAGACAGGACCTGCTGGAGAAAAGAAGGTTCGTATACCCAAAAATGTGGTGCCCAGTTTTGTGGTGGGAGATGACATAGATAAATGGTTAGCTGCTTATGAAGTTGCACTAAGGGCTCATGAGGTTCCTGAAGGGCAATGGGGGGTAGCTATGTGGGGTTATGTGCCGCCATTGGGGAGGGACACACTTCTCACATTGGATCCACCGGATCAAAACACATACCCACTCCAGAAAGCCACTTTACTTGCCAAGTTTGGGCTGACCCCTGAGGGATACCGTCAGAGGTTCAGGGACAGCACCAAACAAACCACACAAACATGGGTAGATTTCTTTGATTTCTCTAGTAAGGCACTGAATGGATGGGTGCGGGGCAACAAAGTAGCAGATTATAAAGGTTTATATGACTTGATCCTGAGAGAGCATATGCTTAATGTTACTTATACAGATTTGCGCCAGCACCTAGTGGATAGTAAGCTGACTGATCCCAGGAAGCTTGCTGAGGAGGCGGACCTCTGGGTTAGCACCAGAGTGTCCAAAAAGGTACCTGGGGGGGACTCCCACAAAGGTGGTCAGGGTTCCCAACAGAAGAAAGAGGGGGGAGATAAACTTACAGATAAGGAACTCTCTAAAGTCCCCCAAAAGAATTCCCAGGGAGGGGGTGGCAACCCTTCCTTTTCCAAATTTGGGAAAAGGCCAGGGACATTTGACAAGTCAGGAAAATCTAGCCCCAAATGCATGGAGTGTTACCAATATGGTCACTACAAAGGCGATCCACAGTGCCCCAAGAGGGCACCGTCCACTACCGGACAGGCACCTGGGTTGACTAGTGTAGCACTCGGGGGGAGATGGACCCAACTAGCTTTGGGGAGCAGGTAGAGATTTCCCTAGTGTCCCTGGGAGAAGGAGAAATGGTGCCCAAGGCCCACATGCCCAGAAATACTTCCAAGTACCGGCAGTGGGTCACCATTGATGGGCAGAGGGTGGAGGCTCTGCGTGACACAGGAGCCAGTATGACTACTATCAAGAGTCAGCTGGTGTCAGCAGAGCAGATAGTACCTAATACATTCCACCAGGTCAGAGTCGCTGACAATCGCAAGAGTCACCTACCGGTGGCTCTGGTTCCCTTTGAGTGGGGGGGGCTCTCTGGTACTCTGAAAGTAGCTGTGAGTCCTGCCATGCCTGTAGATTGTCTGTTAGGCAATGACCTTGAGCACACTGCTTGGAAAGAAGTGGAGCTCAGGTCTCACCTGGAGATGTTAGGGTTACCTGAGTGGGTCTGCATGACCACACGGTCCATGGCTGACCGAGAGGGAAGTCAAGGGCATCTGGAGCCTGGAACGATGGCCCAGAGAGCTGCCAGGAGGAGGGACCAGGGGTGCGGGAAACCGGCCCCAGCTGTTCCCACAGTGGCTGACGGGGCTCCTGAGGAGGAGGCTTCCGAGCCAACTGGGGAAGACATTGCCGCCCTAGGTGACTTACCTGAGCTTGCTGGCTGGCAAGTTGAGGGTGGACCCACCAGGGAGGAATTCTGCAAGGCACAGAAAGAATGTCCCACTCTAGAAGGTTTGAGGAAACAAGCCTCAAACCAGGCAGCCGGCGACGCCTCTGGCGATCACCACCTATATTGGGAGAATGATCTCCTCTACAGTGAGCCTAAGGTTCCGGGCTTTGGGGCAGCACGTATGCTGGTGGTCCCCCAATGTTACCGAACCTTCCTACTGGGTCTGGCTCACGACATTCCCCTGGCAGGACATTTGGGGCAGGGCAAGACCTTTAACAGGCTTGTCACCCACTTTTATTGGCCCAAAATGAGGACACACTCAGACAAGTTCTGCAGATCCTGTCCTACCTGCCAGGCCAGTGGTAAAGCAGGAAAAAGGGTTAAAACCCCCCTGATTCCACTTCCTGTCGTTGGCACCCCCTTTGAAAGGGTGGGCATCGACATTGTTGGTCCCTTGGACCCCAAAACTGCCTTAGGCAACAGGTTCATCCTGGTTTTGGTGGACCATGCCACCCGTTACCCAGAGGCAATCCCTCTGAGGACAGTGACTGCACCGGTGGTGGCCAGAACCCTGATGGGGATATTTACCCGTGTGGGATTCCCCAAGGAAATAGTGTCTGACAGAGGCACTAACTTCATGTCTGCATACATGAAGTCTCTGTGGGATGCGTGTGGTGTAACTTACAAGTTCACCACACCCTATCACCCCCAGTCGAATGGTCTTGTGGAGAGATTCAACAAGACCCTGAAAGGCATGATTGGTGGCCTCCCTGAGGCCATGAGGCGTAAGTGGGACGTCCTCTTACCATGCCTTCTCTTTGCTTACAGAGAGGTCCCCCAGAGAGGGGTAGGGTTCAGTCCCTTTGAACTTCTCTATGGGTACCCTGTCAGGGGACCCTTAAGCATTGTCCAGGAGGGATTGGAGAAAGCTCCAAAGACACCCCCTCAGGATGTGGTCAGCTATATGTTGGCCCTCCGCAACCAGATGACCCGCTTCTGGAAAGAAGCCCAAGATAACCTTGAGGCCAGTCAAGAGGTGATGAAACAATGGTATGACCAGAAGGCCACCCTGGTAGAGTGTCAACCTGGAGACAAAGTGTGGGTAATGGAGCCAGTAGAGCCCAGAGCTCTCCAGGACCGCTGGTCTGGCCCATTTGAAATAAAGGAGCGGAAAGGGGAGGCCACTTACCTAGTGGACCTCAAAACCCCTAGGAATCCCCTAAGGGTGCTCCATGTGAACCGACTAAAAGCTCATTGTGAGAGGTCGGAGATCAACATGCTTCTGGTCACAGATGAAGGAACGGAAGAGGAGAGTGAACCTCTCCCCGACCTCCTCTCTGCCCAAGAAGGTGATGGGTCAGTAAGCGGGGTCATTCTGTCTGACTCCCTGACTCTAAATCAGAAATGAGACTGTTATGAGCTGTTGGAGCAGTTCTCCACCCTGTTCTCCCTTACTCCTGGGCTGACCCACCTCTGTGTTCATGATATTGACACCGGTGACAGTCTCCCTGTGAAAAACAAAATTTACAGGTTGTCGGATAAGGTGAAGGCCAGCATCAAGGAGGAGGTCTCCAAAATGTTGACTCTAGGGGTCATTGAGAAATCCAGTAGTCCCTGGGCCAGCCCAGTGGTATTGGTCCCTAAGGCTACTGCCCCAGGTGCGAAGCCAGAACTCCGGTTCTGTGTGGACTACCGGGGTCTCAACTCAGTCACACGGACTGATGCTCACCCCATCCCCCGAGCTGATGAGCTCGTGGACAGGCTAAGCGCTGCCAAGTTCCTGAGTACGTTTGATCTTACTTCAGGGTACTGGCAGATCGGCCTAACTGAGGAGGCCAAGGAAAGATCCGCATTTTCAACCCCGGATGGCCATTACCAGTTCCGGGTGATGCAGTTTGGGTTGAAAAATGCCCCCGCTACCTTCCAACGGTTGGTTGACGGGGTCCTAGCTGGCAAGGATGCCTTCTGTGCAGCCTACCTGGATGACATAGCTGTCTACAGTTCCAGCTGGGAGGAACACCTGCTTCACCTCAAGGAGGTGCTTCAGGCCCTGCAACAGGCAGGCCTGACCATCAAGGCCAGTAAGTGCCAGATTGGGCAGGGTTCCGTGGTGTACTTAGGACACCTAGTGGGTGGTGGCAAGGTGCAGCCACTCCAGGCCAAGATTGAAACTATCAAGGCCTGGCAACCACCCCGAACACAGACGGAGGTGAGAGCCTTTCTAGGCCTCACAGGATACTAACGCCGATTTGTCAAGGGCTATGGTACCATTGTAACACCCTTGACAGAACTCACTTCCAAGAAGCAACCTAGGTTGGTGAATTGGACAGAGGCTTGTCAGAAAGCCTTTGACGCCCTGAAGGAAGCCATGTGCATGGCCCCCGTACTCATGGCCCCTGACTACTCCCAGGAATTTATTGTGCAGACAGACGCTTCAGAGCATGGCATAGGGGCAGTCCTAGCACAGCTGAATGAGGAGGGCAGAGATCAACCGGTAGTCTTTATTAGCAGAAGGCTATTACCACGGGAACAGAGGTGGAGTGCTATTGAACGAGAAGCTTTTGCTGTGGTCTGGGCACTGAAGAAGCTAAGACCCTACCTGTTTGGGACTCACTTCCGGGTTCAGACAGACCACAGGCCCCTCAGATGGCTCATGCAGATGAGGGGTGAGAATCCAAAACTCTTGAGGTGGTCCATTTCCCTACAGGGGATGGACTTTACGGTGGAACATCGCCCAGGGGTTGACCACGCCAATGCTGATGGTCTCTCCAGGTACTTCCGCCTTAGCGATGAGAGCTCCCAGGAGGTCGGGTAGCTCTCCCCACTTTCAGCTGGGGGGGACACATGTTAGACCTGACAGCCTTAGGGTAGTCACCCCTAACTTTTTGCCTGCCTGCCTCCCTCCATTTTTTTGGACACTGTTTTTGCTGGTTTATAGACTCTGCGCACTTTACCACTGCTAACCAGTGCTAAAGTGCATATGCTCTCTCCCTTAAAACATGGTAACCTGGAATCCTACCTGATTGGACTATTAATTTACTTATAAGTCCCTAGTAAGGTGCACTTTATGTGCATAGGGGTGGTAAATTAAATGCTACTAGTGGGCCTGCAGCACTGGTTGTGCCACCCACTTAAGTAGCCCCTTTTTCCTTGTCTCAGGCCTGCCATTGCAAGGCCTGTGTGTGCAGTTTCACTGCCACCTCGACTTGGCATTTAAAAGTACTTGCCAAGCCTAGAACTCCCCTTTTTCTACATATAAGTCACCCTTAAGGTGTGCCCTAGGTAACCCCTAGGGCAGGGTGCTGTGTAGGTAAAAGGCAGGACATGTACCTGTGTAGTTATATGTCCTGGTAGTGTAAAACTCCTAAATTTTTTTCACACTACTGAGAGGCCTGCTCCCTTCATAGGCTAACATTAGGGCTGCCCTCATACACTGTTGAAGTGGCAGCTGCTGATCTGAAAGGAGCAGGGAGGTCATATTTAGTATGGCCAGAATGGTAATACAAAGTCCTACTGACTGGTGAAGTCGGATTTAATATTACTATTCTAGAAATGCCACTTTTAGAAAGTGAGCATTTCTTTGCACTTAAATCCTTCTGTGCCTTACAATCCACGTCTGGCTGGGCTTGGTTGACAGCTCCTTGTGCATTCACTCAGACACACCCCAAACACAGGGTACTCAGCCTCACTTGCATACATCTGCGTTTTGAATGGGTCTTCCTGGGCTGGGAGGGTGGAGGGCCTGCTCTCACACAAAGGACTGCCACACCCCCTACTGGGACCCTGGCAGACAGGAGTAAACTGAAAGGGGACCTGGTGCACTTCTTAGCCACTCTTTGAAGTCTCCCCCACTTCAAAGGCACATTTGGGTATAAAACAGGGCCTCTGCCCTACCTCATCAGACACTTGCTGGAGAAGAACCCTGAACCAGAAACTACATCCTGCCAAGAAGAACTGCCTGGCTGCTCAAAGGACTCACCTGTCTGCTTTCTACAAAGGACTGCTGCCTTGCTGAACTCTTGTCTGGCTGTGAAAGTGCTCTCCAAGGGCTTGGATAGAGCTTGCCTCCTGTTCCCTGAAGTCTCAGGACCAAAAAGACTTCTCTCTTTTACATGGGCGCTCCGTGCGCCGAAAATTTCGACGCACAGCTTGTTTCGTGGCGAGAAAAACACCGCACACCGATGCTGATCAACGCTACGCTCTTGGGACGATCGAAGATCCGACGCACGGCCTCGCAAGGACAACGCCGCCCGACCTCTAGAGGAGAAATCGACGCGACGCCTGCCGTGAGATCGTAATTTCAACGCGCAGCCCCGCAGATCGAAGTCTAGAGGAGAAATCGACTCAACGCCTGCCGTGAGTTCGTAAATTCGACGCGCAGCCCCGCAGATCGACGCACAGCCGGAGAACAAGCAGGAGAATCCACGCACAGACCCGGGACATCTGGTAATCCCCGCGATCCACGGAAAGAGACTGTCCACGCGCCGGAAAACGACGCCCGACTTCCCCGCGTGGAAAATAACGACGCAAGTCCGTGTGTGCTGGGGAGAAATCGACGCACACACCCTTTTTCCACGCACCTCTTCTCTTGTGGCCCTCCGAGGAGATTTTTCCACTCCTAACCAGGTACTTGTGCTTGAAAGAGACTTTTGTTACATTCTAAAGACTTAAGACACTTTATATCACTTCCCTGTGATATTTCTACAATTTTCCATTGCAACTTTATTCTTTTTTGACCCACAATTATCCTGATAAATATTATATATTTTTCTAAACACCGTGTGGTGTATTTTTGTGGTGCTATATGGTGGTATTGTATGATTTATTGCACAAATACTTTACACATTGCCTTCTAAGTTAAGCCTGACTGCTCGTGCCAAGCTACCAGAGGGTGGGCACAGGATAATCTTGGATAGTGTGTGACTTACCCTGACTAGAGTGAGGGCTTTTGCTTGGACAGAGGGTAACCTGACTGCCAACCAAAAACCCCATTTCTAACAATAATGTTGCAGTTTAACCACTTAAAACACACACAAATGCAACAACAGATCACCCCCAATATTTTATGAATGAACCCCCACTTTGGGAAAATAATCTAGCAATACTAGCATGCCAGTTTCTTCCCATGCTTTAGCTTGAGGTGCCAACTATTTTCAAAAAAGCCCAGGGATGCCCTTCGTTAGTGCTTGATAACTGCCTCACACATGGGACATGAAATGCCCTAGTCTTCAGCTCGCAAGCACCAATCTGCCCCACTTCATGTTTCCACCATGGCTCATTCAGGACCTGTTGTCAATCCTTTGGAACACAAAGGTGGAGTCCATCCTTCCGTGTTCTGACCTCCATACTAACTCACTAGTGACCTGTTTGAATTCACTGTTGCCATAGACTCACTCTGAAATAAATTATAGCCTATCCCTAGCATCTCTTTCTGATTCTCACACTCAATCCTCACCTCTACCATGAATCACATTACAAACCAGCCCTAGACTATATAAATAATTTGGAGTAGCAAGGAATTCTTATTCAAACATTCAAATGCCTATTGGCTGCTTGTTGAATAGTCTACTGACAGCAGATCTCCTCAGTCAGACTTCAGTCACTTATGGTAACATCAGAAATGTTTTGGAAATTCTACCCCAGACCTTCAAAAAGGTGTAACTTCAAATTAATTGCAGATTGTACACTATACAAATGCTAGATAACAATAATTAGAATGGTGCACTCTGGATGTAAAAGTGTGATAGGAGTGCAAGTTACTTATTGGTTGATTTTGACATGGCTGTGAGTTACTGATAGTGTACAGTATCTTGATGAATTGTAAAAATGTCAGACTCGATGTGGTGTCACTAATTCTGGTATCACTAATCCTGAGATTGTGTGGTTGTATGACAAAATGTTAGGGAAAAATGTTGTGACACAGTAATTTTGTGTAACAAATATCATCAAAAAAAGATCAAGTTTACACATTTTGTATGAAAACTGCAAAAACATTGATTAAAAACTGTGGACAAGAATACCATCAAAAAAAGTTAAGTATGCTCTTCATTAGTTATATTAAAGTTTCAAATATGCAAACAAATAAGTCAGGTTTACTATTTTAATTCCAACTTAAGCACAATTTATTTATTTTTTAAAGTTACATTTCGCACAACATGAAACTTTTAAAACATACTTAAGACATAAATATATTCATTAAAGATAAATGCAATTAAATTAAAATAGAAAGTACAAATGTTATGTTACAAAATAAATAAAACATATAAAAAATGAAAACATGAAAAATATTTCCTCCAAAAATGACTAACAAAAATTTGAAATGATTATAAAAAATGAAATATTGTTAATATTATTAAAGTAAATATTAAATTAAAAAATAAGTTAAAGCAAATATTAAAGAACTAGCTTTCAAAATTGTAAAATTAAACTAATCAGCCAATCAATAATGAAATTAAGAAATAAGTAACTAAAATGTCAAATAAACAATAGCATACATACATACATAATTAAGAATTGATCATTCACGTAACACAAAATTAATTAAAAAAATTGAAAAAACTTTATTGTTTAAATACCTTCCCAACCTAATTCACTTCAAATCCAAAAACGGGCTACTAAATAAAAATTACTAATTACATTTTGTAAAAAATCACATTACGAATTACAAACTGTACTTAAAAAAATAAACAACATACATGATCATAATACTAAATCCTTACAATAGTGCAACTAATAGTTATTACATTAATTGAATATTTAATAAATGATATTAATTAATTAAATCAATATTTTATACAGCCACATCAAAGAAAAGAACATTATCTACAATATTTTTTAAAAATGATGTAATTATTAAAATATGCACTGCTGTATACTTTAAGGATATTGAAAGTAACTGAGGAGTTCCATGACCATATGGAATGATGCTGAAGGCTGAGTTTGCTTTTAAGGTTGTGGAGTTCAGAGGTGACATGCATTATTCTCATGATGTACAGCATACCTTATTCCTTACAATACGTGGTTACACATCATCTTTTCCACAAATCACTTAAATCCTTCATGCAAAGTCCTTTCATATGGAAGAGAGAGCTTGCTTGCAAAATGAAGTATAAAAAATAAAATTGCTAGTGCAAAATTAAACACATGCAAAAAGCTGTTAGATATTTGTTGCAAAAAGATATTAGAAACAGTTGAATGCAAGTTATTTTTTTATTTTTTTAATGCAGTGGCTTGGAATGTGTAGAAACACACAGAAAGTTTTTCACTTTTCTGTAGTTACCTAAGGAGTGCAGAAAATAAACATATTGCCATAGATCTCTCCTTTCCGTTTGTCACTGTACAGCTGGAAAAACAGAACAGAAGAAACAAAAGCAATGTTTTTGTTTGGTTCTTAAACAGCTGCTTTAATTATCATCTGTGACCTTACTTACCCTTCACCTCAGCTGCTGGCTTTTGCAGCAGGCATTGTGATGTCAGAAGTCATCTATAATAAGCTTTTACAGTTGAGTTCTGACTTCATATATTTATAATAGGCAACTGGGTGTGTCACAAGCTGCTGTTTAGAAAGAAGTTACGCACAGGTTTTTATATGGGATTAGAAAATCCCATTTATTATACACCTAAAAAAACCAATATTCTTACACTCTATATACTGTCCACAACATTTGAAGATATTGTACGTATGTTTATATATAATTTGTGAAGGGAAGATAATTTTAGAGTTCCATTGGAGCGTGGTAAAGGAAATAAGGGTAATTTATAAGCCTTGGGGTGGGTAGTGGTAAGGCAGTTGTAGGTAATTTTATGGTTATGGGGTGGACAGTGGTTAAGGGAGGTGAGTATAAATTTAGGATTTAGGATTGGGTAGGGGTAAAGGGAAGTAAGAGTAATTTTATGTTTTGGGGTAGACAGTTGAAAAGGGAGGTAAGGGTAATTTAATGGTTTAGGGGTTGGTAGTGGTAAAGGAAAATAGGGGTCAGTTTAGGGTTTAAGATAAGGTAGAGGTAAAGAGAGGTAAGGGCAAATTTAGGGTTTATGGGTGGGCAGCGATAAAGGGAGGTAAGGCCAATTTTAGATTTTAGGAATGGGTAGTGGTAGAAGGAGGTATGGGAAATTTTAGCATTTAGGGTTGGGTGGTGGTAAATGGAGGTAAAGATAATTTTAGGGAGTAGGGATGGTAGTGGTAAAGGGAGGGATGGGTAATTGTGGGAAATTGGGATTTTGATTTTGGAGGGGTGAAGACCATTCTGAAGCACCAACCACAATCCCTGTCAGGGTGTACAACAAAACTCACTGAATCAACCTATGCTTAACCCTCTGGTGGCTTGCCACAAAAGTGGTCAGGCCGAACTTGGAGGCAATGTGTAAAGTATTTATGTAGCACACAAACAGTAATAAAGTGACAACACAACACAAGAAAAATCCCACACCAATTTAAAAAAATAGAGTAAAGTTTAATAAATAATATGATATCAGAACAACAAAAATCCATTCAGTAGAACCAGAGGTTTGCAATTTCAAAGTTTTAAGTAAGTATAGCTCCCAAAACCACAAAGTGCCACTCACGGTAATCTGGTCGTGCTAGAGGGGGAAAACTAATAAGTTCAGGCCACTCATAACAGAGCACAGGCTGAATACTGGGACCAGGTTAGTCCACTGAAAAAGTTACCTTCTCAAAGTTCGGCATGAGGAGTCCAATTTGCAGTGGAAGAGGCCACAAGGAGCAGGGAAACTGTGGTGGATAGTTGGTGCTGTAACGAGAAGACCAGGCCTGGTGTCATGGATGGTCATCATTGTAACGTGAAAATCTTGCTGGGTATCAGGGACGTTGTTGCTGGAGCTCCGTCATCATGGGTTGTTGTTGCTGTAGCATGAAGTTCAAGTCTTGCATTGCCAGTCGTCACTCACAGTCACTATAGCACAAAGATTTAGGTTAATCAGTGCTTCACATTGATGATCATCATTGGCTGCAAAGTCTTGGTATAAAAGGTAGGAGAGAGCCCAAAACTTCGAGATTTCTCTGTTTCTTTTAGAGGAGAGCCAAGTGGGGCACTCCTTGTTGTTCAGCGACACACAAGAGAGCAGGGCTCAGGCATGTCTAGTAGCAGGTCCAGTTGCAGAAGGTCAGCTGGGCAGTTGCAGGGAGGCCTCTGAAGCTTGGTGTGTCCCTGTAGCTCAGAACAGGAGGCCAGTTAGCTGACCCTTGGCGTCACTCTGGTGTTCCTGGTTTCAAGGAGCAGGTCTAGGCTTCTGTCCTCAGGCAGAAGGAAATCAGGGTAGTCCTTCTGAGTCTTCCACAAATCCAGGAGTGATTTGATGAGTTCTCCAAGAGGTCCAATTTTTAGCCTTTGAAGTTGTGGAAACACCTAGACCACCCTCACATCTGTTTCTGGAAGGTTTCTTCCTACACTGTCCAGTTCCTTGTGGTGTGAGGTAGCCCATAATTGAGACAGGGATCAGCTCCACCCTCACTCCGCCCTCACTATCCTGGAAGGAGATTCCATCCTCCCAATAACTGAGTTCTCATTTGTCTCACTGTCTGGAAGGAATACACAAAGGCCAACTGACAACTACATCCAGTCATGTGACCCAGGACTAAGGCAGCAGGTGCCAAATGGTTAGGACAGGGAAAGGTTATTTGCGTTGAGCAGTGCCCTCAGGGCAGAACTTTTCTGGCAAGGCAGAATGAACAATATTTTAACCTTTAAAACTAAAATAAACATACATTATGATTTTTTTACTTTTCCCTAAATATTCCATTTGGAATAAAGATAAGCGAAGTGCTTCGATACCACGTTGACGACAGAAGCCACTATACGAATTCTGCTGACATACTAGCATATGCACGTGAATTATTACCATAATCTTACTGTTCTTAAAGACCAATAGGTGGTTCCCAAATGTCCCCAACTCGTTTTAGGCTTTCAGAAGAGGCAATTTGTGTGACTTTGGAGAGGAGTAAACGAAAATAATGAATACTTTAGATGTTTTAATATAATTGAAGAAAACCATGACGTTGCAACCATTTGATCAGTTTTTTTGCTTAAAGTGCTAACAAACCATACTTATCGTAGAGATGGCTTCGGTGTCCCATTATTGCTCTAATGCAGTTATAGCACAATAATCCTTGCACATATTATGTATTTAGGACAAGGTCTTGGCGCATCATGGAACTAAGCTGAAATCTGCCATTTTTGCACTTAGCTGCACTACTTTAGAAATATTATTTTCCTTGGGGCTTCTGGGCGAACTTCATAATGTCTAATTGTCCTTTGTCTCCTTGTCCCGCAGATGTACATCCAGACGACCACGCTCACCGTGTCCATGAGTTTAAGTGCATCCGTGTCGCTGGGCATGCTCTACATGCCCAAGGTCTACATCATTATTTTTCACCCGGAGCAGAATGTGCAGAAACGGAAGAGGAGCTTCAAGGCGGTGGTGACAGCTGCCACAATGCAGAGCAAGTTGATCCAAAAAGGAAACGACAGGCCGAACGGAGAGGTCAAAACGGAGCTCTGTGAAAGTCTGGAGACCAACAGTAAGTCCTCCGTAGACTATCCAATGATCAACAATGGCAGTACTTCCTAACAGATGTACGTATGGAATTCTTGTTTGCAAGTTTTGCTCTTTTTTCCGCAAGTTCCATTCTGGCATGGCTGGCACGGCTTGCTAGGCACTGTATGCTAAACAGAGGCGTAGGTTTCACAGGGCAGTAGCACCGGGGCTCAGATGCCCCAGGCTCCCATCGAAACCTAACTATTTTCTGTATTTAAATACTCAAGGGGTCAAATGTCCTTATCTGCACTAGGGCCCATGGCACCCATGCTACGCCACTGATGTGTTAGCACAGTCAAATCCGGCCTTCTAAATTCAGGCACCTGCATGGCTACATGGAATTATAAGTCGGCCTGCAATAGGTACTTAAAAAAGTGATGTATTTAAGAATTTAAACCATTTGGGTCTCCCTCTGTCGCATGTCCAATGTTTATTCTGGTTTTCAACTACTACTGCGACCTGTTGTGAGCTAATGACCACAGCAGAAAGATGTTTTCTGCTTTCAAATTATATACTTTTTTAAATACCACTGAAAAGAGCATGTTACATACCTTTAAGGCATGGTGCAGTGCAGCTATAATGCACTGATAATTTTCTAAAAATCCTTTTATGCTACTAAGAGCCTGCATGAGTTGTTGGAATGCCCACCTAAGCGATCAATCCTGGTTGGCCTGTGTTTTATATTTTAGATGACATCATCAACCCTTTTACAAGGTTCAGGCAGGGAATGGGGAATAATACACGGACTCTAAAATTACCAGAACATTTACTGCATGTTTTTGTCCTACCTACAGGCTTTTTTTCTGCTTACACTTTCCTCCTGTTTTCCGAAGGTGGAAAATGTGAGGGCAAAAGTAGATGGTTTTACCCGGTGCAATACTTCCCCGTTAAACACATAATAGGCTATGGAAATACCACTCCACACATTTTGGAATAGGGGCTTACTGTACAATGATAAATGTTTTTTTTCAATATGCTTGCCATTAGTACATCAAGCCTTATTGAAAACTTAGATTTTGTACTGAAGATGATTACATACCGACTTAATATCACTTGAGCATAGCAGGTGTCGTATTAGTGAAACGTTGGCCTGGTGTAAATTATGTTTCAGTTTATAGTACAAATTGTTTTCACATCATGGCACGAATGAAGGAAATCCATTGTGGAACACTTGCCTAAACTATGAAAACACCAATTTTTCTTAAGTATGCTACAGAATAACAAATGCATTACAGCCCATTACTAACCGTTAGCAAACAGGAAAATATTATAGTTTGTGATATGTGTTTCTTCACACGTGTAGAACACTAACTACCATTGTTATGTCATCGTAGAGTATTCCTTTTCTGGACGTCCAAAGTGTGTAGATCTGGTAAGGCCATCAATCATGTGTGTCTGTTGTTAGTTCATGTTTAGCTGTGTGAGTTTCGAAGAGAGTTTGTTTAATTTTTAGTTTAGAACGTATTTGTGTAGCTGAGTGTGTAGTTAAGTTGCAGTCACCTGTGGGCGATCTTTATAATTTTTGACATGTTTGGAAGGGTGATTGGGAAGGGTTTCCTTTTGCCTCCGGACTGGGTCATATTACAGAACTTCATAATGTACACGCTAACAATTCTCACTCATTCATTGCTCGTCTGGAGAAACGTGTTATATCTATATACTGAAATCCTGGCAGTTAATTATGATGGGATGTCGGGTGCACGAAAGTGCGGTATATTTACCTGGAATTTATATAAGTGGTTCTAAGGTTTTTGTAGGAATGATCCAGGAGGGACTTTTGAGTTATCAGCACTTTGCCTTCAATATCGCTTGGTGCTGTGTTGTGTTTTTAGGGTCGTCAGGTGTCTGTCCAGTGTGATCTACCTGAGAAGGTCTACTTAGAGATGTATTTGGAAAGGTGATCTGTAGTGAGAATTCTTGAGTGGAGGTAAAGAGTGCTCGTGTGTGTCACAATGGCTCAACTACATGGCCTAAGTGGCCTGTTCTGGATTTGTGTTGGTAAGCGGTCTATGTGTTCTGTTGGATGTTAGTGTGTTTTGTGTTTGTGTTATAGGGCCAAGTGCTGTTGTGAGTATGGTGATAGCCAACTACATGGAATGCCTGTGTGCCTGTGTGATGTTAGTTGCATTCAGTTCTATTGACAGTTTGTGTATTTTGTGGCACCTCTTATATTAAAGCATAATGCATCACTTTGTGCAGGCTATGTTTAAAGACTGATGCCTCACAGAATGTTTGCAGTCCTGTGAGGAGAGGTTGAAGTTAATACACTCGGTCTGCAAGAGATTATATTGTCATCTGCTAATAACCGCTTCGCTGACAGGCCTTTTCCCCCTCCTGTGCCGAGCATTTTTTTGGCTATTTGGGGCAGTTCGTGCTTAGGCCCTCATAACTTTTTGTTCACATAAGCTACCCATGCCAAATTTGCGTACTTTTTTTCCAACATCCTAGGGATTCTAGAGGTACCCAGACTTTGTGTGTTCCCCTGAAGGAGACCAAGAAATTAGCCAAAATATAGTGAAATTTTTTTTTTTTTCAAAAAATGGGAAAAAAGGGCTGCAGAAAGCAGCTTGTGGTTTTTTCCCTGAAAATGGCATCAACAAAGGGTTTGCGGTGGCAAGAGCACCATCTTCCCAGCTTTCAGGAACAGGCAGAATTGAACTGGAAAACACAATTTTTCAATACAATTTTGACATTTTACTGGGACATACCCCATTTTTACTATTTTTTGTGCTTTCAGCCTCCTTCCAGTTAGTGACCAAAATGGGTGAGAAACCAAGGCTGGATCCCTGAAAGCTAAAAATTTCTGAAAAGTAGACAACATTCTGAATTCAGCAAGGGGTCATTTGTGCAGATCCTACAAGTGTTTCCTACAGAACATAACAGCTGAAATAAAAACATATTGAAATTGAGGTAAAAAAACAGTCATTTTTCTCCACGTTTTACTCTGTAACTTTTTCCTGCGATGTCAGATTTTTTAAAGCAATATACTGTTACGTCAGCTGGACTCTTCTGGTTGTGGGGATATATAGGGCTTATAGGTTCATCAAGAACTCTAGGTACCCAGAGCCAATAAATGAGCTGCACCTTGCAATGGGTTTTTATTCTATACCGGTATACAGCAATTAATGTGCTGAAATATAAAAAGTGAAAAATAGGTATCAAGAAAACCTTTGTATTTCCAAAATGGCCACAAGATAAGGTGTTGGGAAGCAGCGGTTATTTGCACATCTCTGAATTCCGGGGTGCCCATACTAGCATGTGAATTACAGGGCATTTCTCAAATAGATGTCTTTTTTACACACTGCCTTACATTTGGAAGGACAAAATGTAGAGAAAGACAAGGGGCAATATCACTTGTTTTGCTATTCTGTGTTCCCCCACGTCTCCCGATAAAAATGGTACCTCACTTGTGTGGGTAGGCCTAGCGCCCACGAAAGGAAATGGCCCAAAACACAACATGAACACATCACATTTTTTCACAGAAAACAGAGGTGTTTTTTACAAAGGGCCTACCTGTGGATTTTGGCCTCTAGCTCAGCTGGCACCTGGGGAAACCTAGCAAACCAGTGCATTTTTTAAAACTAGACACCTGGGGGAATCCAAGATGGGGTGACTTGTGGGGCTCTGACCAGGTTCTGTTACCAAGAATCCCTTGCAAACCTCAAAATATGGCCCAAAAAACACTTTTTCCTCACATTTCGGTGACAGAAAGTTCTGGAATCTGACAGGAGCCACAAATTTCCTACCACCCAGCGTTCCCCCAAGTCTCCTGATATAAATGGTACCTCACTTGTGTGGGTAGGCCTAGCGCCCACAAAAGGAAATGGCCCAAAACACAACGTGGACACATCACATTTTTTCACAGAAAAGAGAGGTGTTTTTTACAAAGTGCCTACCTGTGGATTTTGGCCTCTAGCTCAGCCGGCACCTGGGGAAACCTAGCAAACCAGCACATTTCTGAAAACTAGACACCTAGGGGAATCCAAGATGGGGTGACTTGTGGGGCTCTGACCAGGTTCTGTTACCCAGAATCCCTTGCAAACCTCAAAATATGGCCAAAAAAACACTTTTTCCTCACATTTCGGTGACAGAAAGTTCTGGATTCTGACAGGAGCCACAAATTTCCTTCCACCCAGCGTTCCCCCAAGTCTCCCGATAAAAATAGTACCTCACTTGTGTGGGTAGGCCTAGCGCCCACAAAAGGAAATGGCCCAAAATACAACGTGGACACAACACATTTTTTCACAGAAAACAGAGGTGTTTTTTACAAAGTGCCTACCTGTGGATTTTGGCCTCTAGCTCAGCCGGCACCTGGGGAAACCTAGCAAACCAGCGCATTTTTGAAAACTAGACACCTGGGGAATCCAAGATGGGGTGACTTGTGAGGCTCTGACCAAGTACTGTTACCCAGAATCCTTTGCAAACCTCAAAATTTGGCCAAAAAAACACTTTTTCCTCACATTTCGGTGACAGAAAGTTCTGGAATCTGACAGGAGCCACAAATTTCCTTCCACCCAGCATTCCCCCAAGTCTCCCGATAAAAATGGTACCTCACTTGTGCCTGCAACAGAAAAAGGCCAAAAACTTGTAGAGATTGAGGGGATAGCACAGCGAGTTGATAAGCACATATTTTTCTTTTATACATCTTTTAGGCTGACTCTGCTTTGGGGTCCCATGCAAGTGAGGTATCATTTTACTTGGGGGACTGAGGGGAACGCTGGGTAGTAGGAAATTTGTGCGGCAGCGGTGATCCTACAAAGAAAAGTGAGGAAACACATTTTGAGGTTTGCCAAGGAGTCTGGGTAAGAAAATGTTGGGGGATCCAGGCAAGCCACAACTCCTTGGACTCCTTGGGGTGTCTATTTTTAAAACATGTCTGGGTTTGGTAGGTTTCCCTAGATGAAGGCCGCACCCGGGACCAAAACCATAGGTGCCGCCCCCCCACCCCCCAAACATAGGTAGTTTTACAATAGATCATTTTAGTGTGTCCACATACTTATGTGATGTTCCAAACACTAAAATTGTGAAAAGAAACGCACTTTGGTTATGTTAAAAAGACCCCTCACCCACCAACCAAGTTGGTGGCATGCTTCATCATCGGGGTCCCACCCGAAGCACCTAGAGTGTCACAGGTGTGCTGCGACGCCTGATTACAGAGGAGCAGGTTTTGTCATTTTTACCACACATACTGGTTGGATTTGGCACGAGGGTGAGTGATGGTTCAGTGGATCAAATTTTATTAACAAGAGATTTCACAAAAATGAAATGCACTGTTAATAACTAAAAGGCCAAAAAACTGAACCAATGACTCACAGCTTGTGAGCTGTAAAGCCACGGCAAGGCACCAACTGCTTTACAGTCCATTCACACACCTTTCATACATGACATGCACAAGACCATTCATGCCGCCAGCCACGGGCCCAGCACATTACAACACTGGCATCGACAGACAGCGCCACTCAAGGGCCCATCACTTACATACGCCCACATGCCTGATACAGCAATCACACCAGCTGATGGGAGTGTGTGGACTGGTGTTTGGCTGGCAGTGTGTTGCAGTAGCCAGCAGCAAGTCAATATGTACACTGTGTACACCCTCAGCCAAGTCCCACTCCACACACAATGGCATAACTTTTTTTTTTTTTTTAAAACAAAGAAACCACTAACTAATTAGAAATAATAACAAAACTACAAACACAAAAGCTCTAACTAAGTACATGACAGAAATGCTAACCATGAAACTGAAAACATGAAAATACAAAACAGACATGAGTTTACACTCATGGTTGTTCCCAGTAATTCTTCTGGGTGTGGTAATTCTTAAAACAACCACCCACACACAGCCCAGGCTTTGAAGGACAATCTGGGAAGTACATTTGAGTCTCCCTCCGGATACCTCTTCGAAAACACACTCTACATTTCTTAGCTGGAAAGTCTTTTTTGGGTGTGGGAGGAATGTGCTCAGCAAAGTGGCAATCTTTCAATCTAGCCACATCCTCCACCACTGCTTCTCTAGGAACTCTGGCCTGTTCCACCACAATAAGGGTCTCTATCACTGACTCCTGAAATTTCACAAATGCCATCTTTGACTCTGGAGACCTATCCTTAAACACAATAAAAGCATTAAAAGTTGCTAAGTGGAAGAGATGAATTGCTAACTTCTTATACCAAACGTAAGACTTACGAATAGCAGTATAAGGTTTCAACCTTTGATCAACTCTATCTACACCCCCCATGTGCTTATTATAATCTAAAATACACACAGGTTTGCGCACTTCAGCAACCTGGCTCCAAACAGTCACGGGGGAAGTACTCTCATCATGGATGGTACTTAGCATGTAGACATCCCTCCTGTCTGAAAACTTCAAAGCTAGCAGCTCATCATTCCGCAAGGCATTGCACTGTCCCCTCTCAAGTTTTTTACAGACAAGCTCCCTTGGATAGCCTTTCCGGTTACAACGAATTGTGCCACAAGCAACAGTGTCCACTCTAAACAATTCCTTGAACAACTGCACTCCAGTGTAAAAGTTATCTACATACAAATGGTGACCTTTGTTGAACAGTCGTCTACCAAGTTCCCACACAATTTTCTCAGTAACTCCAAAAGTGGGAGGACAACCAGGGGGGTCAATACTGGAATCCCTACCAGTGTAGACACGGAAATTATACACACATCCTGTACTAGTTTCAGACAGCATATACAATTTAATTCCACATCGTGCCCTCTTGCTAGGAATGTACTGCCTAAAAACCAAACGACCCTTGAAGAGGACCAAAGACTCGTCCACAGCTATATCTTTGCCTGGAACATAGACCTCTGAAAGCCGATCTACAAAATAATCAAGGACAGGCCTAATCTTAAAAAGACGGTCAGAATCAGGGTGATCTCGTGGCAAGGCTAATGCATTGTCAATAAAATGCAGCATCCTAAGAAGAAGCAAATACTGATTACGACCCATTGTTGCAAGAAATATAGCTGTGGCCATCAAGGGACTAGTAGACCAATAAGAAGCCAGTGACGGCTTCCTTATCAACCCCATCAAAAGAGTCAAACCTAAAAACATTTTCATCTCCTCCAAATTTGTGGGAATCCACTGGGCAGCTCTATAGTGCGGCCTAAGTCTACCAGCGTTGTCCCTCAAATACTGCTGCGCATACAAATTAGTCTGCTCAACAATCTCTTCCAAAAACACATCATCCACAAATAACTCAAAGAAATTGACAGGCAAAAAGTTCTCTGTATTGACTCTACACCCCGGGAGACCAGTAAAGGCAGGCAACTCTGGCTGCTCCATGTTTGGGGCAACCCAGAGTTCAGGTCTTCTAAGGGGAAACCTTTCAGCCCCAGGTTGCTGCACTAATGGCACATCAGTGTCCTCCTCTGAAACAGGCCCTTCATCTGCACTGAGTGTGGCTTCCTCATCAGAGGATTCCTCTCCGACAGACACTTCACTGCCAGAATCTCTCACTTCCTCCTCTGCCTCAGATGCAGAGTCCGTCTCATATTCATGATCAGACAATGACTCAAAAAGCATACCAACCACCTGCTGAGCGGTCGTCCTGCGGCTAGCCATGATCTTTCCTACAAAAATTAACTGGACAAATGCACCACCAACAACCAGCACTGTGTAAGATAAGTAATAAAGTGTAGCTTTATTGGTAAGAGTTATAAACTCAAAAACTATACCGCTCACATGCCTGAAAATGCTTGAATCACCAGCAACTACTCTGCACAGACACAGCAATCACCAATGATATCCCACTAAAAAGAAAGAAAGAAAAAGCAAATTAGAAATAAAACAACACAAATATCATTGTGCACAAATCTAAGGACAATTTCACACAAACCTGCATTTAGTACACCACCATGCAACTATGCAAACCGTAGGTCAACCACCCCCAAAACCGCAAGGAGCCACAGCAAAGAAAGCAAAAGCTTTGAACTAGAACAAAAAGGAGGAAAAAAATTATCACAAATGCAAATACTTCGTCAGTTGACAAACATCCCACCATCAAGCATTTAGAAATTGGTGCCTAAGTGTATTCTGCCATAGGGGCAGATGGGCCTACTAAAAAATAGGCCTATCTGCCCCAAGAAGGGAAGAAAATACCTTTAGTAGTGTGTCCCCAGGGGGAGCGACCCTTGCCCAAGGACCCCCACCAAACAAAAGAAAAACACATACACACTATCCCAAGGTGCCTACGTGGCTTCTGCCCCCCTAAAACAAATTGGCCCATCTGCCCCCAAGAGGGGCAGAAATGGCCAACAGTTCAATGCCCCCCTAGGGGGCGCCCCTTGACCAAGGGGACGCCCCCCACATAAATAAACATATAAAAAAATCCCTGGCATTCTAGTGGTTTCTGCCCCCCTTGGGGGCAGATCAGCCTAAAAGTAATAGGCTGATCTGTCCCCAAGGGGGGCAGAAATGGCCTTGGTACACGTACCCCCAAAGTGGGGTGACCCTTGCCCAAGGGGCCGCCCCCCCCTCCACTAACACACACACACACTATCTCTGGTGTCTAAGTGGCTTCTGCCCCCCTTGGGGGCAGATGGGCCTAAAGAAAATAGGCCCATCTGCCCCCAAGTGGGGCAGAAATGGCCAACAGTTCAATGGCCACCTTGGGGGGGGTGCCCCTTGCCCAAGGAGACGCCCCCCACATAAATAAACATATATAAAAATCACTGTCGTTCTAGTGGTTTCTGCCCCCCTTGGGGGGCAGAAATGGGCACAACAAACATGCCCCCAAATGGGAGCGACCCTTGCCAAGGGGCCGCTCCCCAACGCAAAACATTGAAAAAAAAAAAATCTCTGGCGTCTAGTGGATTCTGCCCCCCTTGGGGGCAGATCGGCCTAAAAATAATAGGCCGATCTGCCCCCAAGGGGGGCAGAAATGGCCAAAAGAAACATGCCCCCAAATGGGAGTGACTCTTGCCCAAGGGGCCGCTCCCCGATAGACAAACAACAAAGTTCAACATAAAAAGAGAAATCCCTGGCGTCTAGTGGGCATTCCTGCTGCCTGATCGCAATGCGATTGGGCAGCAGGAATGCTCAAAGAGACACCGGGGGAAAGGAAAAGCCTTTCCTTTCCCCCGGTGCCTCTTTGTCCCAAACCCCCCCCACCCGCTGGAGGTGAAACTCACCTATTTCTCCGTACTCGCACTGGAAGCAAATGGCTTCCAGTGCGACCAGCAGTGTGTAATGACGTCAGCGCGCGATCGCGTGCTGACGTCATTACGGGGGGGGGCATTGGGGGGGGTGGTGGTGGGCAGCGGGGGGGCGGGGGTGGAAGTGGAAGGTCTTCCCCTTCCCCTTCCATCCCCGCCTCCGGGCTCCGGGCCGAGGACGTAATGGTTACGTCCTCGGCACAGGAGCACTGTGCCGCAGGACGTAACCACTACGTCCGCGGCACAGATGGGGATAAAGGATTTCTGTATTAGAGTTCTAATTTGGCAAGTTCATTTTAAAGACCTTTCAGTATTCCTTCTCAGAGTTTTGTTTAATTTTATTTAGATGCTTCTACAATACAAGTAGCTCTCAAAGCGCCGTTTAACAAATCCCGACTGTAAGAGGGCTTAACTCTTCCATTCTCCTACAACATTAAATTGTATGAACTCTTTTATTTGAGAGTGGGTTGCACTCGTGGAAACCCGATGCTTGAGCAGGAATTTACTAAGGTGTCGGGTGGGGTCCCTCTTCTGAACCATGATCTCCCAACAAATAGAACAGATCAGCAGGGCATGGTCCAATGTAGTCAATACCGCATGCACTACCAATTTCAAAGGAGAGAACACATTTTTTATCCCCCCCAAGAACATATCGGTTGCATCTTGTGGGTTGGTTAAAAGTGTAAGAAATTTCCCTCATCATGGTGTTTCCACCTCAGTGCCTCTCTCAGTCCAGATTCTGTTAACCATATATTCCCCTCCGTGGTGAGAACTACCTTGCCTCTATGTTTTCACTGGGCCTCTCCCAAGTCTCTTCTGGTACTAGGTTACAGTCTCAAGCTGTGATCAGGGAGCCTGTTGTGTTGTGTAGCAGCTCCTGAATACTGAGTCTGAGGTACTGTTTCTGATTTTTTTATTTGATTTCTTTTTGTTGGAGAAATCATATATATTTTTACCCCATATGATAGAGTGTATAAACATGCAAAAAGAACATTGACAATTCCTTAAAAAAATAGCGTAGAGAAGCTTTTCTTATACCCATCCATTAAATTCCTGTCGTTTTATTTCTTTGTACAAAATCATCCCATAGTTCAACAAAAGTTCTCATTAACCCCGACTTTAAGGCATAAAGCTTTTCACAATATTTAACCTTTAACATTTTGGATACTCATTATTGAACCAAAGGTGGCTTGGAATTCAGCCAATTTCGTAAAATTAGTGAACGTGCAACCAAAGGTATAATATACATTATTTTACAGTGTTCTGAAGTCCCTTTCACATTCGAAGAGTAACCCAACGGTAGTAATTGGAGATCGTTAGAAACAATAAAACTAAGCTAGTCTGGCAATACTGCAAAATATCATGGCAAAATCCTGTTATTTTCAAACATAAAAAGATGACATGTGTCTAATTGCTCGCTGCTTCTACAGAACGTCTGAAACAAGCGTATGGAATTTGCTCAGAGGCAGCTCCTCTGCTAAGGGGGAGGAGCGTCACCCCATGCTTTCAAAAGAAGGGGAAGGGAAAATAATATGATAATAATGAAGCGCTCTTATTTTATTTTTTGGTGAGCCAGGTTAGGGTGGGGCGAGGCTGGTGGGGGCTGGAGGGAGGAGTGGTTGGTGCACCATAAGTACACATGTGTGTTTGGCCAGCTGTGTTAGGCTGGCTAAACATACATGCACACTTTGCAATTCACCACCCGGCTGTAGTGTACAACCGGGAGGAGAAAGTGCACAGGGGGCAACTCCCTCTGTGAGCGTTGAAGCAGGGCGCTCACACCAATCACAGCACTGCTGTCATGCTAGTGACAGCAGCATCTTGATTGGCTGGTAGTCTGTGTGCTGCCGGGATGAGGACAGAGAAGACAAACCCGTCTCCATAGGAAAGAGGTAAGTGTTTTTTTTTTCTTTCGTTTTTTTATCCCCCCTACCCCGCCACCCCCATTCAGTGGCAGCTGCCACTGAATTTGTGTCATGATTTTATTTATGAATGCTGGCATTCTATAGGACTACCATTTTCTATAAAAATTGTATTACACAAACATTTTCTGCTTCTAAAATAGAGAATATAAGATTTCTTTTTCTTTTCATACTTCCTATGAAATCGTTAAACCACCATTTTTGGAAATGTTTTGTTACCTCTCTCTCTTCATTTAGCCTAGTTTTCCAGTAGCTAAACAAACTCATTGTATTATTTTCAATGAGATCCTAAACCAGTTTTGGGCTCTGTCTAACCCCTTTAGGATGAAGTTCTTTTAAAAATTCCTGAACTTGGTTAAAGGATCAAGGGTTTCATATACAATGATCTGAAGTAGTGATTTCCTAATTGTGATTTACTGTGAATCGCAAATAGGAAATCACTATTTCAATTGTATGAACTTCTTTTGAGTTTCATTTGCAATTCCTAGTAGGACACAGATAGACCTACCTCATGAATACTGTTAGTAATGGGGTCTTTGGTTGGCAGTCAGGTTCCCCTCTGTCCAAGCAAGGACCCTCACTCTAGTCAGGGCAAAGGAGAAACACGCATTGTTAAGCCCCACTCACCCCTTGGTAGCATGGCACAAGCAGGCAGGCTTAACTTGAAAGCAATGTGTAAAGTATTTGTACTAACATACACAGTAATACAGTGAAAAAAACTACAAAATGGACATCACACCAGTTAAGAAAAATAGGTATTGTTTATCTGACTCAAACATGACTAAAACAACAAAAATCCAACATTCACAGGTTAAAATATGGATTTTCAAAAGAATAAGAGTCTTACTCCATAGAAAACAATGTAAACAATGATTTTGCACAAGGAACTTGGTTAGTGTCAAAAGTAAAGACGCACAGGTGATTGTGTGTCAGAAAAGGTAGAGATGCGTCAATTCCTTCCTCGCAAGGGAGGTCGTGCATCATTACTTCTTCGGTCAGGTCAGTGATGTGCCATTTTTCGCCCTCACAAGAGACCGATGCGTAATTTTCTGGACGAGGCATCTCGGATCTGCGCAGAATTGGGTTGCCTTTGATGCCCAGAGTTGGTGTGTGTAAAATCCTGTTGCGGTGTGTTAGAAAACCACGTTGCATGGGGTTTGCATTATCAGCAGCCGCAAACGGGTGCTGCACGTCATTTCTACAGCCGCGATGCGTCAATCTCCCAGTCACAATGCACAATGCAGGTGGAGCATCAGTGTTAGCCGCGAGGCCGGCGGTGTGTCGTTTATCAGCTGTGTTGCGGATGGTGTCTCAAAACCTTTACTGCACTGCATTCTGTGCATTGATTTTCAGCTCTTGTCTGCCAACTTAACCTTTCAAGGGCCAAGGAGCTAGACAGGATACCACTTGGCAGGGCAGGAGTCTCAGCAGAGAGTCCAAATGTTAGGAGAGGAAGCCTTTGATGGCCCCGAGACTTCAAAACAGGAGGCAAGCTCAGTTCAAGCCCTTGGAGGTTTTTCACAAGCAGAAATATAGCACAAAGTCCAATTTTTGTCCCCTTTCACAGGCAGAACCAGTGCTGCAGGCCCACTAGTAGCATATGATTTACAGTCCCTGGGCTCCTCTAGTGCACTTTACTAGTAACTCAAATCTGCCAATCAGGAAAAAGCCAATTACACATACTATTTACACAGGAGCACTTGCGGTTTAGCACTGGTTAGCAGTAGTAAAGTGACCAGAGCACCAAAAACCGCAAAAACAGGGTCCAGCGCACATCGACAACCTAAGAAGCAGAGGCAAAAAGTTATGGGAGACCACACCAAGGAGGCAAAGTCTAACATGTGCCTCCCCAGCTGAAAGTGAGGAAATACTACCCAACCTCATGGGAGTTCTCATCACTAAGGTGGAAGAATCTGGAGAGGCCCTCAGCATTGGCGTGTTCTGTGCCAGGGCGGTGTTCCACCGTAAAGTGCATCCCCTGTTGAGAAATGGACCACCTCAAGAGTTTTGGGTTCTCACCCCTCATCTGCATTAACCATCTGAGGGGCCTGTGGTCTGTCTGAACCTGGAAGTGAGTCCCAAACAAGTAGGGTCTTAGCCTCTTCAGCGCCCAGATCACATCAAAAGCTTGATTCTTTATTGCACTCCACCTACGTTCCCTAGGAAGTAACCTCCTCCTAATGAAGGCTACAGGTTGATCTAAGCCCTCTTCATTTAGCTATGATAACACGGCTCCTATACCATGCTTTGAGGCATCAGTTGGCACAACAAATTCCTTGGAGAAATCTGGTGCCTTCAGCACAGGTGCTGTGCACATGGCTGCCTTCAGGGCATCAAAAGCTGTCTGGCAAGACTCTGTCCAGATCACTTTCCTTGGTTGCATCTTGGAAGTCATCTCATTTAAGGGGGCAACATTGGTGCCATACCCCTTGACAAAACGTCTGTAATATCCAGTGAGTCCCAAAAAGGTCCTCACCTCGGTCTTAGTCTTGGCAGGCTCCCAAGCCTGCATAGTGTAAATGTTTGGCTGTAGGGTGCCACCTGGCCACTCCCCACCTGGTGTCCCAAATACACCACAGAACCCTGCCCTATTTGGCACTTACTAGCCTTAATAGTGAGTCCTGCCTTTTGCAAGGCCTCCAACCCTTTACAGAGGTGCTGCATGTGTTCCTCCCAAGTAGAACTGAACACAGCAGTGTCGTCCAGGTAGGCTGTACTGAAATCATCCAGTCCTGCCAACACCTGGTTGACCAACCTCAGCAGAGGCATTTTTCATCCAAAAGGGCATTACTTTAAAAAGGTAGTGCCCATCTCGAGTAGAAAATGATGACCTCTCCTTGGCCACCTCAGTTAAGGCAATCTGCCAACGTCTAGACGTCAAGTCAAAGGTGCTAAGGTATTTGGAAGCTTCCAAACGATCAACGAGCTCATCAGCTCGTGGGATGGGGTGTGTGTCAGTCTTAGTGACCGCATTGAGACCTTGGTAATCCACAAAGACCTTGAGTTCTGGCGTGGCACTAGGAGCAGCATCCTTTGGGACCAAGACCACTGGGCTGGCCCAAGGAGTACTGGAAAACTCAATTAACCCTAGGTTTAACATCTTTGATACCTCATCTTTGATGCTGGCCCTGACCTTATCAGTCACTCTGTAAACCTTCTGTTTGAAAGGTGGACTGCCCCCAGTGTTCATATCATGTGTACACAAGTTTGTGACCCCTGAGATCAAGGAGAACAGGGAGGCAAACTGACCCAACACCTGGTGACCGTCCCTCTGTTGTTCTGGGATCAGGGAGGAGGAGAGGTTCACACCCTCCACAGACCCATCCTTCTCTCCAGCAGACAGGAGGTCAGGAAGAGGCTCACTCTCTTCCTCCACCCCAATGTCGGTTGCTAGGAGCATAGACAATTCATTGTGCTCAAAGTGTGGCTTGAGGCGGTTCACATGCAGGACCCTCACGGGGTTCCTGGGAGTCTACAAGTTCCCCAGATAGGTGACTTCGCTCTTGCACACCACCACCTCAAGTGGCCCAGTCCCCTTGTCCTGGAGAGCTCTAGACTCCATTGGGGCCATCACCCACACTTTCTGGCCAGGCTGGCACTCAACCAGAGTGGCATTCTGGTCGTACCAGCACTTCATATCTTCCTGGCTTGCTTCCAGGTTCTCTTGGGTGAGCTTCCTGAAGCGAGCTGCCTGGTTCCTAAAAGTCAGCATGTAACTGAATACATCCTGGGGGGGCTTACTGGAGACTTTCTCCAAGCCTTCCCTACCCAGACTCAAAGGTCCCCTAACAGGGCATCCATACAGTAACTCAAAAGGACTAAATCCAAGCCCTTTTTGAGGCACTTCCCTGTGGGCAAACAGAAGGAATGGCGAGAGGACGTCCCACTTACACCTCAAGGGCTCTGACAGGCCCATGATCATGCCTTTCAAGGTGCGGTTGAACCTTTCAACCAGACCATTGCTTTGGGGGTGGTAAGGAGTGGTGAACTTATACGTTACCCCACACTCCTGCCACAGAGACTTCATATAAGTATATATGAAGTTGGTACCCCTATCAGATTACACTTTCTTGGGGAACCCCATGTGGGTAAAACCCCCATCAAAGCATGTCCCACCAAAGGGGAAGTGTTTGACCTCAGAGGAATGGCTTCTGGGCACCGGGTGGCATGGTCCACCAAGACGAGGATAAACCTGTTGCACATGGCTGTTTTGGGATCCAGCGGCCCCACAATGCCAATACCAACCATTTCAAAGGGGGTACTAACCATAGGAAAAGGTTGGAGGGGAGCCTTGTGCTTCCCCCCACTCTTGCCACTTGCCTGACAAGTTTGGCAAGACCTACAATGTGCATCTGAGCGCCTGCACATTAGGGGCCGGTAAGGCCTGTCAAAGGTCTTATCTTGCCCCAAATGTCCAGCTAAAGGCACATCATGAGGCAGACCCAGTAGGAAGGTTCTGAAACACTGAGGTACCACTAGCACACAGGCTGACCCAGCCTCAGTAACCTTAGGCTCACTATATAGGAGGCCATTCTCCCAATAGATCAGGTGTGATCCTGGCTCCTTGCCAGCTGCCTGGTCTGCAGCCTGCTGCAGCAAACCCTCCAGAGTAGGGCATTCTCTCTGTGCCTTACAGAATGTCTCCCTAGTGGGCCCCCTTCCTGCTTCCACCTATTCCCCTGTAGGATCCAGGACATCACCCTCAAGTTCAGCCTCCTCCCAGACCATGGGAACTTCTGGGGCCGGTTTCCTGCGCCCCTTGCCCTTCCTCCTTTTAGTGGAACCCTGGGCCACTATTTCAGGCTCCGGGGCTTCTGACCACCCTGGTGGGCTGCCATTGACCGGGTAGATACGCATACCTACCCAGGCAGACCCAACATCTCCAAGTGTGACCTGTGTTCCACCTCCTTCAAGGGGTATCCTCCAGGACATTGCCAAGCAAACAATCTACAGGCATGGTTGGACTCATAGCTACTTTCAAGGAAGCTGAGACCCCCCCCATTCAAAGGGAGCATGCACCACTCTGCACAGACACTCTTAGCTGTCCACTGCAACTACTTGGTGAAGTACACGGGGATCTATCTGGTCTTCAGACACCAGGTGACTTCTCACAGTAGTCACACTGGCTCCTGTGTCTCTCAGAGCCTCCACCCTCTGTCCATTGATGGTCACCCACTGCCTGTACCCCTTAGTGTTTTCAGGCACAAGGGTTCTCTGGACCATCTCACTGTCCCCCAGTGACACAAGGGTCATCTCAGTTGCCTCTCACCCACCTGGAACCAACTCCTCCCCAAGGGCTTCACTGGCCAAACCCTGTGACTGAGCACCAGTGGGTGCTGGTGTCCTCTTAGGGCATTTGGGATCCCCTCTCACATGCTCCACCTGGTCACATGCATAACACTTGCGGGGACCCCCCTCCGCAGGTTTCCCTTTGGAGAACCATGGCTTTTTTTCACTGGGGGGCTGTGAATCTTTAATCTGTGAACTAGGTTGGGGCCCCTTAAAGAGCTCCCCCGTTTTACCCTTACCCCCCTTTCTTCTGAGAGGGACCCTGCCCACCTTTGGCGTGGTTTCCTCCATACCTCCTCTGGACCCTGGTGCTCTCCCAACGGTCCGCTTCCTGGGCAGGCCTCCTCGGGTCAGTCAACTTGATGTGAATCAGGTGCTGGCGCAGCACTGGAAAACAAAGACTGTATTGGTGCTCCCAAGCAATTAAATTGTAAAGCCCCTCATACGTTGTTACCTTACTGCCCTTCACCCAACCATCCAGTGACCTGCAAAAGAAATCTACACACTCCAACCAAGTTTGGGACTCTTTCTTTTTGTAGAACCTAAACTTGTCCTTACACTGCTCAGTGGTCAGACCATATCTTGTGAGTAGGATGTCCTTCATTATGGTGTATGTGAGTCCCTGAGGTTCCCCTAAGGTTGTGAGAATGTCCCTCCCCTCTACCTCAAAGTGCTTCCACCCAATGTGCTTCAGGGACCAGGTTCATATGGAGAGCAGACTCCCACCCCTTGAACCACAAGTGTGTGTCCTCCTCCCCCTTATAGTCCTTCACTAAGTCTTTAGGAATGTGTGCCCTTCTCTCAGGCTGCACTGAGGTACTGCTGCCACCATCCTTTCAGGACTGGCTCCTCCGATCCAGCTCCCTCAAGCTGAGCTCATGAACCAGCAGTAACTTTTTCTCTTCAATGGCCAGTCTCCTCTCTTCCATCTCTCTTTGCATCCTAGATTTCTCCAACTCCAACTGGTGAGCCCTCTGTGCCTGTCTGTCCTGCAACTCTTCAGGAGTCAGACCCTTGGATGACCCATTGCTCCCTGCCCTGGAGACCCTGCCCCGAAGCATAACAGGTCCACCCACTACACCATTGTGTATACTCTGCACCTCCTCATCCTCCTCTTCTGTGTGCCATCCAGCTTCCTTGGCTGTCACCCAGGCCCTCCATGTCTTTTGCAGCTCCTCCTTCCTGGTGGAGCTCTTAATGAGACAGACACGATTCTTACAGAACTGTTTCAATTGAGCAACTGTGGAATGTTTCAATTTCCCTAACTCAAAAACATCTCTAGCTGGTGCACCTCCAGATTGGGACATGATGTCAAATCAAAAGTGCAAAGTTCCAAGGCAGAAAAAAAGAGTTCCCAACGAGAAGTTCAAGAATCAATAAAAAGAACACCAACAATATGGAAGCAGGAGAAACGTCCAAAAAGAGTAAAAGCAAAAACAAGCAACATGTGGTTACGTAATAGTTTGCACTGAAACCAGTAGTGTACACTTAATCACTGTATGGCAAGTACAAATACAAGTCCAATCCTCTTCGCTGATCACCAATGTTAGAAATGGGGTCTATGGTTGGTGGTCATGTTACTCCCTGTCCAAGCAAGGACCTTCACTCTAGTTAGGGAAAAGGAGAAATACACTTGGTTAGCCCCCACTCAACCCCTTGGTAGCTTGGTACGAGCAGGCAGGCAGGCTTAACTCAGACGCAATGTGTAAAGTATTTGTGCCAACACACACAGTAATACAGTAAAAACACTAGAAAATGGACACCACACCAGTTTAGAAAAATAGGTAATATTTATCTAAATCAAACAAGACCAAAACAACAAAAATCCAACATACACAAGTTAAAATATGAATTTTCAAAAGAATAGGAGTCTTACTCTATAGAAAACAATGGAAATGATGATATTGCACAAAGTACCTGGTTAGCATAAAAATAAAACTACAGGGGCGAGCGTGCTTCAGGAAAGGTAGCGATTTGTCGATTCCTTTCTCGCAATGGAGGCATGTGTCGTTTCTTCTCCGGTCGGGTCAATGATGCATTGAATTCCGGACGGGCCACCTCGGATCTGGGCAGAGTCGGGTTGACTTTGATGGACAGAGATGGTGCGTGGAAAATTCTGTTGCACGGTGTTGGAAAACCACACTGTGTGGGGTTTGGGTTGTTATCAGCAGCCACAAGCGTGTGTTGCGCTTTGTTTCTCCAGCCGCAATGTGTCGATCTCCTAGCAGCGATGTAGGTGGAGCATTAATTTTAGCCGCAAGGCTGGCGGTGTGTCGTTTATTAGCCGTGTTGCGGATGGTGCACCAAAAAGTTTCCCGCACGGAATTCTGTGCGTTGTTTTTCAGCTCCTGTCTGCCAACTTCACCATTCAAGGGCCCAGGGACTGCATAGGACACCACTTGGCAGGGCAGAAGTCCCAGGAGAGAGTCCAGATGTTAGCAGAGGATGTATTTGATGGCCCTGCAACTTCAAAACAGGAAATAAACTCAGTTCAAGCCCTGGAGATTCTCCACAAGCAGGAATACACCACAAAGTCTAGTCTTTGTCACCTTTTACAGGCAGAAGCAGCAACTGTAGGATAGCCTAACAAAGCACCGTCACAGGCAGTGGCAGCACCCCTCCTCAGCTCTTCAGCTCTTCTCCTTGGCAGAGGTTCCTAGTGAATAAAGAAGTGATGTCATTTTCAGGGGTTTTGGGTCCAATACTTATACCCCTTATTGCCTTGGAAGAATGCATATTCAAAGGAAAATCTCTGCTGTTAACAAGATCCTGCCTTGCCCAGGTCAGGCCCAAACACACGCCAGGGGGATGCAGACTGCATTGTGAGTGGGAAAGCACAGTCTATTCAGGTGTAAGTGACCACTCCTCCCTCCACTCTAGCACAGGTGACTCATCAGGATATGCGGGCTACACCCAGCTCCCTTTGTCTCACTGTCTAGAGGGGATTCACAGACAGCCCAACTATCAAAATGACCCAGACAGGCAATCCACAAACAAGCAGAGTCACAGAATGGTTTAAGCAAGAAAATGCCTACTTTCTAAAAGTGGCATTTTCAAACAAACCATCTAAAAACCAGCTCCACTAAAATATGTTTTTTTAAATTGTGTGTTCAGAGATCCCAAACTCCATATTTCCATCTGCTCTCAAAGGAAATCTGTACTTTTACGTTATTTAAAGGTATCCCCCATGTTAACCTACGAGAGAGATAGGCCTTGCAACAGTGAATATTAAATTTAGCAGTATTTCACTGTTAGGGCATGTATCACACATCAGTACATGTCCCACCTTAACATACATTGCACCCTGCTAATGGAGATACTTAGGGCCTACCTTAGGGGTGCCTTATATGTATGAAAAGGGAAGGTTTAGGCCTGGAAAGTTTAAAACTGCATACACAGTGGCAGGTCTGAGCCATGTTTACAGGGCTACTCATGTGGGTGGCACAACCAGTGCTGCAGGCCCACTTGTAGCAATTGATTTACAGGCCCTGGGCACCTCTAGTGCACTTCACTAGTGACTTACTAGTAGACCAACAAAAGCAAAAACAGAGTCCTGCACGCATTAACAACCTGGGAAGCAGAGTCAAAAAGTTAGGGGAGACCACCTTAAGGACACCAAGTCTAACAAATGTTAAGGACAAAGGTCGCACTTTGTGACCCGTTAGGAATTGCATCCTGTTAGACCTGACAGCCTTAGGGTGGTCACCCCTAACTTTTTGCCTGCCTCCCTCCACTTTTTGGACACTGTTTTTGCTGGTTTTAGGACTCTGCACACTTTACCCCTGCTAACCAGTGCTAAAGTGCATATGCTCTCTCCCTTAAAACATGGTGACATTGGTTCATACCCAATTGGCTTATTTAATCTACTTGTAAGACCCCAGTAAAGTGCACTACATGTGCCCAGGGCCTGGTGATTAAATGCTACTAGTGGGCCTGCAGCACTGATTGTGCCACCCACAGAAAAAGACTCTTAACCATGCCTCAGGCCTGCCATTGCAAGGCCTGTGTGTGCAGTTTCACTGCCACTTTGACTTGGCATTTAAAAGTACTTGCCAAGCCTTAAACCCCCCTTCTTCTACATATATGACACCCCTAAGGTAGGCCCTAGGTAACCCCTAGGGCAGGGTGATATGTAGATAAAAGGCAGGACACGTACCTGTGCAGTTTATATGTCCTGGTAGTGTAAAACTCCTAAATTCGTTTTTACACTGCTGTGAGGCCTGCTCCTTTCAGAAGGCTAACATTAGGGCTACCCTCATATACTTTTTGAGTGGTAGATTCTGATCTGAAAGGAGTAACAAGGTCATATTGAGTATGGCCAGAATGGTCATACAAAATGCTGCCGACTGGTGAAGTTGGATTTAATATTACTATTTTAGAATTGCCACTTTTAGAAAGTGAGCATTTCTCTGCACTGAAATCCCTCTGTGCCTTACAATCCATGTCTGACTAGGTTACTTGACAGCTCCCTTGTGCATTTCACTCAGACAACCCCAAACACAGGATGCTCAGTCACATCTGCACACTGAATGGGTCTTCCTGGGCTGGGAGAGTGGAGGGCCTGACACTTACATGTCGAAGGACAGTGGCCGGCCCTCACACAATGGACTGACAAACCCCCTATTGGGACCCTGGCAGACAGGATGGAACTGAAAGGGGACCTGGTGCACTCCTAAGCCACTCTTTGAAGTCTCCCCCACTTCAAAGGCACATTTGGGTATTCAAACAGGGCCTCTGACCCCACCAAATCAGACACTTCTGGACAAGATACCACTGGTGAAGAAACTCTGAACCAGAACCTGCAACCTGCCAAGAGGAGCTGCCTGGCTGCCCAAAGGACTCACCTGACTGCTTTTCTGCAAAGGACAGCTGTTCTGTTGTTGCCCTACTGCTTGGCTGCCCTCTAACTCTGCTGAGAAGTGCTCTCTAAGGGCCTAGATAGAGTTTGTCTCCTGTTTCTTGAAGTCTCAGGACCAAAAAAACATCATCCTGCAAATAACTCATTGTGCAGTGAAAATTTGATGCACAGCCTGCCAGAAACGACGCACAGCCTGTATCACGGTGAGAAAATCACCGCACGCTGAACTGGAACGGACGCAGCCTGGCTCCCCGAGAGGAGATAGATGCAGCGTTGGGACTGGAACTTCGAAGCACGCCCCACTGGATCGATGCAAAGCCGGGCCGGAACGACACAACCCGAATTCCTGCGAGAAGAATCGACGCAGCGCCTGCCGTGATGAAATTTCCATACCTCGCCCACTGGATCAGCGCAGCTCCTGTGACTTCGTCCGGCACACCCAGAATTTCTCTGCTTCGTCCCCGGGGCATCCGAAAACCCCGCAACCCGAAGAGGATCCAAGACCGCGTGCTGGAAATCAACGCAAAGCCTTCTCTGCATGAAAACTTATCGACTCATCACCTGTGTACGCTGGAGAAATTGACACACACCTTCCTGTTTTCCACGCATCTCCTCCTCTGCGGCCCCTTTTGACCGCAAACCAGGTACTTTGTGCTTGCAAGAGGCACTTGTTGCTTTTTAAAGCCTGAAGACTCTTCTTATTATTCTTTGAAGTGATATTTCAACGTGTACTTATTGAATCTTGATCATTTTTACCTACATTTAACCAGATAAATATTAAAATGTTTTTTAAACACTGTGTGGTGTATTTTTTGTGGTGTTATACTGTGTTATTGCATGATTTATTGCACAAATACTTTACACATCCCCTTCTAAGTTAAACCTGACTGCTCAGTGGCAAGCTACCAAAGTGTAGGCACAGGATACTTTGGATTGTGTGTGACTTACCCTGACTAGAGTGAGGGTCTTTGCTTGGACAGGGGGTAACCTGACTGCCAACTAAAGACCCCATTTCTAACACAGCCATTGCAAGAATGGCGGTCTGCTATGATCAGACGACAGCTATGTCTGTGATTGTATTTAAATAATCCTATTTTTTTTTAATGCAGCTCATTTTTCTCAAAGAAAAATGGGATGAGTTTAAAAGGAAAAAAATGAAACTTTGAAGTTTTGTTTTTTTATGAGTTGGCAATGGTACGTGGGACCACTGCCTACTCTTAAAAAGCTATTCATTTCCCATTCTCAAAGGGAAAAGGGTCCCTTGAGGCCCCCTCCCATTTGCAAATGGGTTACCACCTCTTTCAAGGAGTCAGCAAAAATTAATGTTTTGAAACCTTAATTTGGGTTCAAAACATTCATACACCCCATTCAGATCCTATATTTGGAATGGACGCCCCAAACACCCCCCTTCCAAATACCGAATCGCAAACACAAATTGCAGTTCAGTAACCTGTCACTGAATCGCAGTTTGCTTTGGGCACATATTTAAACGCGTTTTTGCGGTCGGAAACAGCCCTGTCGGGCCATTTCAAAATGCAAAAATGCTTTGTACATATGGCCCCAGATGATGGAAAGCTTTTGGTATTTAATATGCTGCTTGATATTAATCCAGGTTAGCTGAGTATTTTCAGCCTGGTATAGCCATTTATTCCTCATCTTTGAAACATAATACTGCACAAAAGTGACTGATCTAACCAGCTGATATCTTCCAGCTAAGTAGTGCCATTCAAACATGCAATAGAGAATGATCTAAACAGTTGTTCTTTTCTTTTCAGAGGACAAAGCGACAATTTATACGTAGCTTTCTTTGGGGACTTAGTCATATGCATAAAATTAGACATATTGTACTCAGTCACCATTTGGCTCATAAAAACATTCTCTAGTTTATTGGTTGTTAAATTCACATTATAAAAAAGAGAAAGAAAATGTGCATAATTGGTGAAGTAATACTGCTTCAAATCAGGAAGTCCTAACCCTCCATCGACTGTCAGATTGTATAGTATGTTGAAAGCCAGACGTGGTGATTTATTATTCCAAATGAATAAAAGCAAGCTCTCAATTTTCTTAAAAACTTGTAAAAATGAGGAATATAAGAAATTGAATAACGTTATTACTGGCATTTATATTAAGGCAACTCTACTTATAATTGAAAGTGGAAGGAGTTTCTACAAAGAGAATAACAATTTTCTGGGATGCACTACAGGTATAAAATCCAAATCATACAGATCCTCAATATTAGCTGTTGTAACTATCACTAAATAACATTTGGGATTTAAATAAACTAATGGCTGTAAATCCAACTTCAGGGTTTCTAAAGTGCAGTTACATAATGACATCTTGGTTTTCCCTTCATTAATCTTATCGCCATCTAGGCCCTGAAATTCGACAAACAGTTCAATGACTCTACTCTGGAATTCCACCCTTGGACTAAAAATCAGCAGGATATCATTGGCGTAGAGCATGATTTTGCTAATTTCATAAAATGGGGCCTTGATTTGATTATCTTCTTTGATTGCTGTTACCAGTGATTCAATAAAAGAAGTGAGTAAAATGAAAGTAAGTGAGCAACCCTGCATAGTTCCACAGTTAACTTTGAAGAGGACAGCTTATGTGAAATTTACAATCAGGCTTGCACTTAAAGACATTTTAATAATGTAACAAAGTCTTAGGAATTGAAACACTGCTAAAATTGTGAAAAGGCTCTCCCATTTCTCCAAATTAAAGACATTTTCAGTGTCTAAAAAAATATGGGCCGGGATCTGTTTAGTATTAAGAAAATCTAAAGCTTCAATTAAATAGTGTGAATTGGTGGACAGAAATCCATTTTGATCTTTATTTATTAACTGATTTGCAGTTGTATTTAGTTCATCTGTCAGGAGTGTTTTGATAATTTTATAATCACAACTGAGCATGGCAATTGGTCTGTATGATTTCAGATTTTCCAGACCATTATTCTTTTTAAGAAGACTTACGAGTATCGAGGTATTAAAAGATGGGGGAATACCAACACCCGCAAGATGTGACTCGCAAGAAGTACAATATATGGGTTCAAAGTCTTAGCAAACTTTTTGAAGAACTCAGCAGGAACACCATCTACTCCACATGCCGTTCCTTTAGCTAAAGATTTAACTACTTTTTCAACTTCTTCTAATGTGATTGTGTCTAAGATGGTTATCCTAGTCTGTTCATGCAAAACTAAAATTGGAATATATGTATTTTTTAAATGCATTCTGGCAAGGTCTAGGGTTTGCCGATGGTCACATATATTTCTATAATATTGGAGCACTCTGTCTTGAATTCCCTTGATATCAGTGACCTACATATTAGTCTCTGTATAAGCAAATGCTTTAATTAGATTTTTAGTTTTTTTTCAGGCTTGCCATGCTAACCTTACCTGAATATTCACTTTCTTTATAGACCTGCTGCATACCTGCACTGTTACTTTGATTGATTTTCATGTAATAGTAGTGCTGCATTTCTTTCTTAGGCTGTTCATACTGATGGCTTTTGTATCAATTTCTAGGATCAAAAAAGTATTCTGGGCCTGTTTTAAACAATCCACCAGACTTTTCTGCTCTAATCTTAAATTTCTCAATCTATAAGTGCCTTTAGATGTAGTATCACCCTTAGAGTGGCCTTAAATGCATTGCCCTTTCAGTGGTCTTAAATGAATCCCAATCAATTTACAGGCTCCTGGAATACATATTTGAGAGAAATAACAGAGATATTTCATTCTGTAACTCTGAGCTCATCCTCTAGAAGTGACCTGCTAAAAACCCACCTATAAGAGGCAGGAGGTTGTCAAATATTAGCTATATGCATTTCTAGCATTGCATTATTTGAGAAACCATCGGGATGATATCTGTATTGCTTGATCCAAGCTGGTTGCCAACCCAAATCTGGTTGAGTGACACATATATTCAAATTGTGTGGAAAATTTCACCCTCCAGGGGTAAAGCAAGTTCAAATGTTTCTTGTATTCTGTCAAAACCTAAAATGTTCAATTTTTGTTTTGCCAACGATTCATTGATGAAGAGTCTACGCCCGGATTCAGAAGAACATTAAAATCCCCTCCTAAAATCACAACACCAGGAAAGACCATGATTGAGTGAAATACATTCACCAATGGTTTGGGATGGTCTTCAATTGGGGCATAAACAATAGCAAATGTACAACATGAACCAGCTATTAAACCATTGACCCAAGTCCATCACCCATCTTCAGCTGCCTGTGAGGCGACAATTTCAATCTGTAAGCACTTATTGACATAAATACACACAACTCTCTGAGCTGCAGTGGAAAAAGAGCTGCATTCAACTCCTGACCATGTTGAACACCGTGCTGAAATTTGTAGATTTCGAACTCTGACTATGGGTTTCTGGTAGAAAAGTTGTCAGGAACATGAATTCATATCCACTTTCCTACTAAGTGCTTCTTACGCTCATTATTTAACTCAAGGCATTGAACTAGAGGACCTTTAGCATCCCCTTTGCAAAACGGTTAGGGTAGACTGCTGCACAAGTGAGGCCTGTATTCCAAGAGTTGTAAAATTATCCACCAGATTCAGAATGTCTATGTGACTCTTCACCACTGCTACAGTCATGTCTGGAAAGACCTGAAAGAAAAGTTGGGCTGATGCGCCAAACAATTTCTGTTGTCTTCCTTTCCTCAAAACCCATTCTTTTATCCAATAATCTGTAAAGTTCACCAAAACCGTTTGTGGGAATTTCAATTGGGCATTCCAAATTTTCCCAGGAACTCAGTGTACTCTCATAATTGTGATTTGTGCCATAAAGTCGGGTAAAGTATATTTTTGAACAAGTTTTTGATTAGTGAATTTTTCCCACCAGAACCTTCGGCATTTTCTGGAATTCTAATAAACCTTAAGTGGAGAGGCGCAAACGATCCCCCATCTAATCTTGCCTTTCCTTTAAGCTGTTAAATAGTTATTTTTCAAAATGTTCTGCACTTTTCTGCAGCGTTCCTTGTTGACCTTTGAGATCTGTAACTGTCTGCCAAACCCCCTCAAGCCTGTCAGTAATGAGGGAAAGTTTATTCTAGATACCTGTTAGCTGGTTTTGCAGGTATGACAATTTCTGTTCTTGTGAGATCTCAAGTTCTCTGATCTGCTGTAGGATTGTCTCCAGTAGCTGCACAAGAGACTGGGAAGCAGCAGAGGAGTCTTTAAGAGGCTCAGTTGAAACTGCACAAATCTGGAGAGTGGTGAAATCCTGAATCACCCCATGGGGCATTGTGCTAGTCAAAGCATTCTGATTAGGCCACTATTCTGTGGAAGTGGCAGGTTGCACGCTTTAGCGGTACTTGCTGCTGAAGTCATAGTGCTGGTGGAAGAGATGGGAGCTACTCCATAATCCTTATCTGCATCCTATTTTGCAAAATGGGGGTATGCCTGGCATTTCACTGACACCTCCAAATATCTGTTTTGCGGCCACTGGCCAGATATTTGATCACTGGCCTGATCACCCACCTCTTTTCTCCCTATAGGCAACTGTGAGTCATCCAGGGCTGTGAGGGTTGAACAACTGCTTTGATCAATGGTTGGATCTGTAGAAAGACTAGATCTGGGAGAGATTACCTGGCTCAGCATTTCCCCATAATGGGCGAGAAATACCTTAGGTATCTTTTTGGTGGCCATGTGCCTTGATATGCTTGAGCATACTTCCACTCAACCTGACAGTCCAGATAGTTTTTTATAATCCATATTTATATGAAACTGCTTATTTTTTCAGGGGAGAGCTGCGCTGGATATATTATTTCATTGCTTGCAGTGCAGAGGTGCAGAGGTGTAAACCAAAATCTTCTGCCAGTGCAAGATCTGTTAGAAGAAAGAAGAGATCCTGCCATAAATTTGCAGCTGGATGGAAGATAGTTCCGTTTGCTTATGGTCTTATAGTCTGATTAAGAAATAGTTTTGAGCCTCCCTCCAGAAAATTGTTCCCCCACTACCGGCAAATCCTGCAGCAAAGCCATGCACATAGGGATAACAATTGAGGCTTGCCTGTTTGTGAAACATCAATCACTTGCCTCTCACTCCTTGCTTCCCACTTCAAGCGGCTAAAATTGTCTCCTTCCTAAAAGATCTCGGCATTACACAGCACTGATTTCAGTGACATGGATCCTTTACTGTGAGGGAATTCGCTTTGAGAAAATGCCACCCTCTTTCACTTCATTCCGACACTTGACAGCTTCTCGTTTTGGCCATTACAGAGTCTCTGTCCCAGAATAATTATCCCACTGTGTGACAGTAATAGTGATGAGTCCCACCCACTGGCTTCAGCAGAGGCCGTCTGACAGAGGCACCGCCGCCATCCTCTAAGAAGGAGCACACTATTGCTTGCAAGACAAATTTTGGTCTAAGTCCAGCCAACATGGAGAATCCTACAGGTGGTGCTCTCAGGATTGCTACCCCTCTAATCTTAGGGCCCAATTACGAGTTGGGCAGTTGCACCACCGCAACTCCAGTACAGCAGTATTACAATGTTTCCACTGGGCTGACCGACACAAAGGTCGTAATATTGCGTTTCTGACGGTCAGCCTGGTGGAAACAGTGAGGCGGCATTCGCCTTGGCTCCTTTAGGGAGCCAAGGCCAATGCCGTCACACACAGCACCCTCAGAATACGCACTGTCTGCATGGGCAGTGCAGGGGCTTCCAACACTGCCTTTGCACCAGCCTTTTCATGACAGAGACCCCACCATGGTGCAGAACTTGGCACTGCAGTGGCTGACCACAACTTCAACTACCGCCAGCCCTTCAGTATCCCTGATCCCAGCGGAGGCAGCAGTCTCCTGGTGATCTGATGACCAGGATCATAATCTAAAGGTCGGACCACCAGGAGTGCGGGGATCCAACCACCACCACAAGTTTGCCAGTCTCAAAGCCGCCAAACTTGTAATGAGGCCCTTAGTCGTGGTTGATGCAAAATGCTTTAAAGGGAAGAATCTAAATCTATGGCTTTATAAAGGAGGTGAGTTCCTTGACTAAAGTATATTTCTCCCTTCAGTCTTATAACGGCCTTGAGGACCACTGTTCTTTTAAAGGGTGCATTCTATATGTAGAATCCAACAGTTTCACGTGTAAAATCCCTTTTTATTGAAACATATGCGATTCCGTTTTTTACATATTAATGTAGCCTTGTGTGCATTGATGTACATTGAGAATTCCCCCTATCTTAGTAGAACTAATGGTTTTGAATATCCAATCATTCGTTGCTCTAAGGTTGACTGATATGGTGACCATTTCTCACCCCTCCCCTGAAAATTATCTAAAGTCCTAAATAAGTGACATAGGGCCAAATGTACGAAAGGATTTTGAATTTCTTTCCGGACAAAATCACAATTTCGGTCCATTAAGAAATGCTAAATTGCCTTTCCATACGTACAAAGGCAGTTAGGAAATTGCAAAATGTGATTTGCACCCAGAAGAAATCGCATTTTGTCATTCCCTAAATAGGAAGTCGCAAATAGGGATTTCCCATTTGTGATTTCCTAAGCACACGTACAAAGCATTTTCTGAAATATGAAATGGGCTTTTAGGAAATGCTATTACCATTGATTCCAAATAAATGGAAACCATGTGCAATTTTAAAAACTGCACCTCAAATGCATTTTTTATGGTGCTATTTAATGTGCACATGCCCCTAGGGTGTTTGTGTGCCTTACATGTGCACCACTTATTTTGGGGGGGGTTGGGGGGGTATTTCAGGGGGGTTGGGGGGGGGCATTTTAGGGGGGGGTAGGCCCATATGCATCATTGGTTTAGCATTTCCTAATTTGCGATTTCCTATTAGGGAAACGCAAACTTGAAAATGCAAAATCATTTGTCCCTAAAGGCCCACAGGGACGAATGGCGTAGCATTTCCTAAATAGCAATTTCCTAACAGCAATTCCTAGAGTAGGAATTGCTATTAGGAAATCTCTATTTTTGTACATTCCATTTTGCATTTCCTATATAGCGATTTCTTAGGATTAGCTATTTATGAAATGCAAAATAAGAATTTTTTACATCTCATCCTAAATCCCTCCTCCCCCTTGTCCTTCCTCCCATTAGAAACTGTTCTCTTATACTTCTGGAAAGGTTCACCGACATCCCTTCTTTCCCTCATCAAACCTGTATCTTACCAAAGCTGCTTCAGAAAGAGTATGGATTTCCAGGCAATTTGACAATTTCTTGGGAAAACAGTACCAGCTACTATGGCCACAGCCGCCTCTTGTCCACAAAATATTTTGGTGAACTTCTCTGATTATAGAATCAAGGCCAGGATTCTTCAACAAACTATTCAGAGAAAGTAATTTTCAAATAACATATTTAGTTTTCAATTATTTTCAGACATGTCTGCCGAAACAGGATGTCAGACATAGGGGGTCATTCTGACCCCGGCCGGCGGCAGAAGCCGCCGGCCTGGCTGGAACCGCCAGAATACCGCTGCGCGGTCAAAACACCGCCACGGGTATTCTGGGTTTCCCGCTGGGCTGGCGGGCGACCGCCAGAAGGCCGCCCGCCAGCCTAGCGGGAAACACCCTTCCATGAGGATGCCGGCTCCGAATGGAGCCGGCGGAGTGGAAGGTGTGCGACGGGTGCAGTTGCACCCGTCGCGATTTTCAGTGTCTGCAGGGGCCCCACGACACCCCATACCGCCATCCTGTGCCTGGCGGCCAAAACCGCCAGGAACAGGATGGCGGCATGGGGGTCGGAATCCCCATGGAGGATTCCCCAGGGCAGCGGAAAACCGGCGGTACACCGCCGGTTTTCCGTTTCTGACCGCGGCGGTAGAATGCCCAAGGGAGCACCGCGGTCAGAATGCCCAAGGGAGCGGTGCTCCCGCGGTCGTTGGCCCTGGCGGATTTTACCGCCAGGGTCGGAATGACCCCCATAATGAATTAAACTATTCAAAAATTCTAAAAATTAGGATCCAACTTGTTACTGCACAACAAGCAAAGTTATGAATTAACTTTAAAGATATAAATATAATTATTTCAAGCACTCATGAGGTGAACCAAACCCTCAAAGAAAACTCTTAATTCCATATAACATATTGTTTAAGAATGTGCCTGTTTGTTTGAATAGCTGGACACAACACAATTACGGTGGGATGGGTACTGGTCCATTACATGTCCGCATTTTAAAATGGAAATGAAGACATGTGGTCAAGCAGCAGAACCCAGCAATGCCACAGGACATGGGAGGGCTAGAATTAGAGGGGAAATGCTGCGCCTCACAGTGGCGGAGGTACAGATGTAATCTATTTTGAACACAAACAAATGCAATCTATTTTGAAATACAAACACAGATACTGTACACAGAGGATCAATCAACCAATAGATGGAAAGAACAGTATACCTCAAAACTACAATGTAAAGAATTAGCGATGCCTAGCCTGTGTTATCTACTAATAGAAAGCTCATCAACATAGAGTTGTGCAGTATTTTATTATCAAAAGCTGTATTTGATTTGAAAGAAATATCTTTAAATACTGATGGTTTACATAATTTGCACAGTACAAGTGTCTAGAATCCTGGGTGGTAAATTAGAATCCTTCAATGATCTTATTTCACGAAACCTAAACCTACTGACTAAGGTCTAAATTAAGCAAAGTTAAAATGTCTCAGAACTGGGACAAGCATCAGTTTTATACATGGCATTTGGGGGTTGCAACTATGATTTCTAAGCGTCTTGCTATAGGTAATATTTCCTCTGTTAGCGAGATTACGGGATGGTTGACCTTGGTATGTTTGCAAATTCAAAAGTAACTACTGATATTTAGAGCTTATTATGTTCTTTTGAGAGATGGGTCATTATTAAATAAAATGGGCCAGATGTAGGATGCCTGTTTGCGTTTCTTAATGGTGCGAATCGGTATTTCGAGCCATTAAGAAATGCAAAACTCTTTACTCTTTACCCTGTAGAAATCGCAATTTGCTAATCCCGGAAAAAGAAATTATAATAGGGATTTCCTATTTGCATTTCCTATTCTGATGTACCATGCATTTCCAAACTGAGATTTGGGCTTTTTGGAAATGCAATTTCCACTGTCTTGAAGTCGGTGGTAACCAAGTGCATTTTAAAAAAAGCACCAGAATGTGCTTTTTTAAATTACAATAGAGCACACACATGCTTAGGCATATGTGCGCTCTACAGGTGCACCCCTATTTTTGGAAGGCACCAAGGGGGAGCCTTTTTCCCATTGCCATCCCTGGTTTTACATTTCCTAAATAGCAATTTCTTAATAAGAAATCGCTATTTGGAAAATGCAAAAACGGCCTATTGACTCTAATGCAATGGGATTTCTTAATACCAATTTCCTAATAGTGATTCCTTCTTTGTAGGAATCGCTATTAGGAAATTGGTATCTTTGTATATAGCATTTTGCATTTCTTAAATAGCAATTTCTATGAAGTCGCTATTTAAGAAATGCAAAATTACATTTTTGTGCATCTGGTCCTTTATTCTTATCTATGGCTCCATTAAAAAGAGAAATCATTCAAGCTGGAGATTTTAACTTTCTCCAATATCCATTTTTAAATTCCTCTAAAAAGATTTTCTTTTTTTTTTTTTTAAACGTGAACGTGAACGTTGGACAGTGGATTATTAGTAAGGGCAGGTAGGTACCTACACTTAGCAATGGACCACAGTCTCACATAAGGTCAAGTCAAAGCCTCAATAAATGAATCCTAGTTCAAACCTTGGTAGCTTGGCCCACAAGCAGTTAGGCTTAACTTGAGAGACAGGTGTGTAAAGCATTTAATATCAACAAAACAGTAAATAAGTAAAACACAATACATAATAAAATCTAACAGCAATTTATTAAAAAAAAGGAAATATTTTTATCTTCAAAATTACACCAAAGTGACAAAAATCCAAAGTGAGGAACCGGAGTTATGAGTCTTTAGCGTTTAAATGTAAAAATACGCTTTCTAGTGCCTAAAAGCAAAAAACACCAATCATGGACACCTCGTCATGCTTGACCCGGGCAAAGTCAAAAGGTTGAGGCCAACTGCCCAACTCAGATACACTGAGTTGGAAGACTCAGTCAAAATTTTACCTTCGGTCTTAGGCTTGGTTTAGATTTCAGTACACAAGTTACTCCATCACAATGCTGATGGATATCCCGTCCACCGAAATATAAATCCCATTATTTCCTATGGGGGCCATATTTCAGTGGATGACATACCCATCACCGTTGTGACAGAGTAACCTGTCCACCGAAATCTAAATCAAGCCCTTAGTCTTTTTTCTGGAGTTTTTCCTCTCGTCGTTGAGCAAGGCTCCTCTCTAGGCTGGCTTGCAATGCAGCATTGTTTTCTTGGCTCAGCGTGAGGTCCCAGTCAAATCCAGGAAGTCTCGTCATTGGGGAAAAGTTCCAGAGCTTCAGCTGAAATTCAGGCTGGAGCGCGGTTTGACATTGCCGGCTTGACACGCGTCAATGAGTCATCACCTTATGGAGCTTTTTCCAAAGTTGCTTCAAACTTCTCCAAACTTCTGGATCTTTTTCCAGAAGTTCTTTCGGGGGTCTTGCAGTGTCCACAAATGTGGTCCAAGGTTCCAGAAGCTCGGAATTGCTCCTTGGGAGTTGAGACTACAGTTCCCAGAATGCACCTGGTCAGAATCCTCAAAATGCCACTGGATTTATTAACTAATAATTTGATATTCACATGACATATTTAGCTCTTTCCTATCAAAAATAATATTTTATTATTGTAAAATAAAGCCTTCCAGTGTTAGGCTATGGAGCTAATGCAGTGCAATTGGGAAAAATAAAATTGACAGTTTTTCCCTCACCAAAGTTTATAAAACATTTTCTGTAAAATCCCTGTGTATAGTTCCACCACACCTAACCCATGGGGCACCTAGGGCTGACTTTAGGGGTGACCACAATGTAAAACTAAGGTAGTTTAAGACTTTGGAAGTACTCTTAGTTCCAAAGTGGAATTTGGGGTTATTTTATTTTTAAAGCAGCCAGCAAGGCAGGCCTGCATTTAAAATGACACCAAACACTACAGCAGTGCATCCCTGGGTGTCCTAACTCCATTGAGGTCTCTAAACCTACATGCTGTATCATATACTAGGGACTTACAGGTAGGTTGTCAGTGCCAAAATACAATTTACAGTTTTTCCCTCATCAGTGCTTATAAAACATTTTTTGTAAAATCCCTGCGTATAGTTCCACCACACCTAACCCATGGGGGACCTAGGGCTGACTTTAGGGGTGACCACAATGTAAAAATAAGGTAGTTTAAGACTTTGGAAGTACTCTTAGTTCCAAAGTGGAGTTTGGAGTTATTTTATTTTAAAAGTAGCTAGCAAGGCAGGCCTGCATTTAAAATGACACCAAACACTACAGCAGTGCATCCCTGGTGTCCTAACTCCATTGAGGTCCCTAAACCTACATGCTGTATCATATACTAGGGACTTACAGGTAGGTTGTCAGTGCCAATTATAATTAAGCCTGATTTGCATATACCTTTTTAATCCGAGCACAGGCCCTCTGGCTGGTTAGTAGAGCCTAGGGCACAATTAAAGTCGGCAAACACCAGTATATGTCAAATATGGAGGCAAATAGTGAGGGCACATCTGCAAAAGCAGATCCCTGGTGGGTTCAAAATCCAAATACCTTAAAATACACTTACATCTCCAAAAGATTCAGATCTGCAGCCTAGACTGATTTATTTTAAGTCTCCTCCTCTTTAACAATTTGCCTTGTAAACCTGTTTCTCTGTGAATTCCCTGAACATTCTGCTAAAAGATTTTTTTTTATTCTTTGTCAGGGACTATATAATTAAGATGGCAGATGGATAGGCTACTTCTAAATGATGAAGAGTGGCCTTCAAATATGCATATCTGTATTAAAGACTTTTTTATTCTAAACATTGGCTCAGCTTTATTTAGCATACTCTGGACACCTTTAAATCCTCCATAAGGGGTCAGATAATTACAAAAACATTTGCAGTATGCAAAGCAAACCAAAGAGCTTGGCAGAGATACACAAGACAATTTAGAGCAGGCTCCATTTGTTTTGTGTGTAAATACAAAATAAAAAAATGATATGCGGACAGTAGCAAGTAGCGAAGACCACTTTGAAATAATTTTACTTTAACACTGACCAACTTCCCTGTGTCTCTATTACGTTGCACTGGTATGAAGAGGGTGAACTTACAGGCACAATGCTCTCACTGGTAACTAAATCAAAAAGCAAGCAACATTTATATTAAAAAGCCAATAAACCCAATCACTAATAAAGCCACCACTCATTAAGAAGAAATTAACCAATTTTTTGTCAGTCATTATAGTGAAATATATCAACCAAACTGAGAAAAAAAATATTTTAAATTATCTTAACAACTTAGAAATTAAAAAAACGTTGCAACCGAGTCTGCTTATCACTCCATTTACAGCCCAGCAAGTACATGATGTTATTAAAAATCTACAGAAAGGTAAGGCACCTGGGGAAGATGGAATCCCAACTGAATTTGATAAAAGCTTTAGCAAACTATTATCCCCAATTATAACAACCATGTATAATAATCTTCTTTAAGGAGAATTTCCCTACCTCTTTTTTAAAGGGAAATATTCTTTGCTTTTCAAAAACGGACAAAAATCGACTCTATGTTGTTTCATACTGCACCGGAACCCCTTCCTAACTACACCTATGAAATCATAGCCAGATCTTTAGATAATAGGCTTTGTAGATATGCTAAGAATTTTTATTGAAGGAGATCAGAACAGATTTATAAAAGACAGAAAACTATGTGCCAATGCCAATTTCCTGAAAGAAGCTATTGAATATCTTTCTCATAATACTAAAATTCCTGCTGCCGTAATAAAGCTAGGCATAGAAAAAGCATTTGATTTAGTGCCTTGGGACGTTTTATGCCACTCTGAGAAATCTGGTTTGAAATGTATTTTCAGCTCACTAGTTACAAGCTTATACAGAAGAAGAGCCAGTGCATCAGTCATGGTAAACAATATGTTTAGGCTCTATTAAAATCTCTTGAGGACTTTGTAGGGATGTCCATTGTCTCCAATTCCATTGTTTCCACTTTTATTTGCTTCATTTATCAAACCTCTTGCCATATCTATTTGCTGTAATCCAGATTCCCTTCCCCGGATTCATAATCTTCCCAAAACAAAGCTTTCAATAGATGATATAACACTTCATTAAAAAAACTTGCCAAGAAATATCTCCAAGACACTAAGGGCCTGATTCTAACTTTGGAGGACGGTGTTAAACCGTCCCAAAAGTGGCGGATATACCACCTACCGTATTACGAGTCCATTATATCCTATGGAACTCGTAATACGGTATATGGTATATCCGCCACTTTTGGGACGGTTTAACACCGTCCTCCAAAGTTAGAATCAGGCCCTAAGAGCCTCATTACGAGTCTGGTGGTCTTCCGACTGACAGACTCGTGGTGGCAGTCAGACCGCTGCGGCTTTGACGGTCCGACCTCCAAATTACGACTTTTGCTGTCGAACCTCCAAAGGACCCCCGTCCCCTGCCGGGAACATGGGTCCTGTCAGCATGCCATGCTGATTACAACCCCACTTTCATCCAGCCTTTTCAGAGCTGGGACCCCTCCATGAAAAGGCTGGGGGAAAGATAGTTCAGGGGATGAGAGGGAGGGGCCCTGTACTGACCACAACCATGTTGTGGGTAGTGCAGGGGACCTCCTGCCCAGCAGTATCAGTATGCGCACTGTCTGCTAGGCAAACAGCATTCATTCCAACAGTGCTGGGCGTCCCCATCTGTGCAATGAGGTAGCACTCAGCACCTTTAAGAGAGCAGAGTGCTATTTTATAGCACTGTTCCTGCTGGACTAACTGGCGGGAATGCTCTATTTCAAGGTTTCTGCCGGTCAACTAGGTCAGACCAGCGGAAAACTTGTAATAGGGCGGGGGCACCACCATGGCGGTGGCCTTCCTCCCCACAGGTTGGCCGTCCTGCATTGAGACTGCCAAACTCGTAATGAATGCCTGCTAATGAGGGCTTTAGTGTGATTAGGGGTTAGAAATGACAATCATAAAACTGAAATGTTAATATTCAATTGCATCAGTGACGTGGTTTCCAACCCATTCAGATAAGGTTAATTACATCATCCCAAAATATATCTGTGCATTTACGTTAGTGACAACTACTAAGATCTTTATCTGTTCACTATAAACCATCACTTAAAAAAGGTAATGACTTTCTAGCCCATCAACATCTCCTCTGTGTCTATTGTTCAATAAAAGATTATAGTCTTTCACTATTTTTCATATCTAAAGGGTCCAGATGCAAACTAGACAGATCGACTTCATCAATGTGAGATCGGGCGTTAAATACAACAACAGACTCGCCGATCTTTAAGGTGAGTTTATTATATAAAAGCCCCAGCCATCAGTAACGCATCTCCGACATAACTTCACCGCCACCAACCGTCTCCGCCTTCCGCGAGCCACTCTCTTCCCACGGGGCCCGCGTGAGGGTTCTCACACGGCGTCACCGTGGAAACCGTCTTCGCGCGGCACCGGTTAAGTAATAAACACCACACATCTCCCTCCTTTATAATGAACAAAATTTTCAACATAGAAGAGTATTTTAACTAAATGAAAGATCATTAACATAGACCAACAACTACAGTAAATGTTTCCCAAAAGATGATTGCATCCCAAACAGGATGCCACAACCATTATCTCTTGTATGAAATATTGCTCTAAGAAATCAGAGAATAAAACACCCTATAACCTATTACACAAAATTACTTTCAGTTTATAACAATAGTTTTTCAGGTGTTAAGAAATTACATTCAATTCAGAACAAAGTCCTTCAGGTGTTCAGGAGAAGTTTTCCTCCTACAACTTCTTCTTATCCCTTCACACCTAGTATCACCACAAAAGCTGTCACTTTGCGTTCTTGACTCAGAATCACTACTGCTTTTACCTCCATTACTTGACTCTGGTCGCACCACATCATTAATGCGAACCACTCGGTTCATGTTCCAAATTCTGCCATCAGAAGTTTTTATAGCATTTTTAAAAAGTTTGATCACTACAAAAGGTCTTGTGAAATTTGAATTTTTTACACACCCTGTGGGTGCCTTAATCTTTACCACATCACCTACAGCTAGCTTCATTTCCGAAACTTTTTTCCTTGCATCAAATTCTTGTTTCCTCTTCTCCAAAAGTCTTAGTTCTCTGTCCCTCCAATCAGAATTGTCTAAATTGAAGCAATTTTTCCTCCTGTGAGAAACTAGGGCTGATTGCAGAGGCCCCATAACTTTTTACCCCATTTTCCACTTTATGCCGGTGTTTTCCTGACTCTGATGGTGCCCTGGGTACTGCTAACCAGTCCCAGGGCCTGTGCTCTGTGTAAAATGGATATGCAAATTAGGCTAATTATAATTGGCTAAGTTAACCTACCTATAAGTCCCTAGTATATGGTAGGGCATGTAGGTTTAGGGACCACAGCATAGGTGGTGCACACCTAGGTGCACTGCTGAGGTGCCCAGTGTCATTTTAAAAGCAAGCCTGCCTTGCTGGCTGCTTTTAAATTAAAGTTATATGCAAATTCGACTTTGGAATTAAAGGTACTTCCAAAGTCTTAAACTACCTTATTTTTACATATAAGTCACCCCTAAGGTGTGCCCTATGTGCCCCTAGGGCTGGGTGCCATGTAACTATAAGCAGGGACTTTATAAAAATAGATTTATAAGCCCTGGTGAGGTAAAAACAGCCAAATTCGTTTTTCCCTCATTGAAGTAAATGGCCTTCATAGGCTAGAATGGGCAGACTTTATTTTAAATTTTAAAGTCTCCTTAAATGTTACATACCAAGAATTTGGTATCAAATTGATTGTTATAATAAATCCCACAACTTCCAGTTGTTGGATTTAATATAACCAGTTCAGGTAAAAGGTTTAGACTTTACCTAAAAAGTTGCCAATTTCAGCTCTGCATTGTTTTTGCTGCTGTGCTCTGATTGGCCAGCCTGCAGCAGCTTCTGCCAGGCTCCTTTAATGAGGTGTGAAGTGGCCTGGCTTCACACAAAGGAATGTGCTTGGGGGAGAGAATCTCCCCTCAGCAGATGGTGAGGCAGGAAGGGGGAGGGCTGCCAAACTGGTCTTCAAAGGCAGAGAAGGACATCTGGAGCACCCAGCAACACCCCCACATCCTGCAACCCCAGACAGCTAGGTGCCCCCTTGATTAGATTAGGAGAGGGCAGGAGAGGGGTGTGTTTATGATTTTTAGCCACACCAGTGGGTGGGCTCAGCCAGATCTCTCCTCCAAAAATCAGATTCATCCATTTTGGATTTTTAGAGACTGTTGCCTTCTGGGATGGATTTTTGCCTCACTTCCCAGGAAGTGGTCATCACAGGGGGACGACCCTGTCCCTGATTGGAGAACCAGGGCCCCCCTGCTTTTCACCCAGGAGCAAGGATAAAACTGGCAGACCTGCACCCACGCCTCAGATCCCCACCAAATTTCAAGAAGAAGGAACTACAAGGAGAAGAAGGACTGCCCTGCTGGACCCCTGGCCTGCACCTGGACCCTGCACTCAGAAAGACTGCACCAGCTGCACACTTGGGCTTCACCACAAGAAGGACTTTGCCTGGCTTCCACTGGTTCAAGGAGGAACTCCCTGTTTGCTACAGGTGAAAAATTGCTATCCAGAGTCCCCTGCACCAACTCCTGAAAAAGTGACCAGCTGACCACTGTCCAGTGGCCAAAAAGGAGTTTGCGCCAGGTGCATTCTGGGAGTTGAAGTCCGCACTTCCCAAGGACCATCACAGAACTTCTGGACCCTTGGGGTGAGCTGTGGACCCCAAAAGAACCTTAAAAGAACATCTGGGTGAAGCCCCAGAAGTTTGGAAAAGATTGGAGAATTTTTGAAAAAAAGCTCCATAAAGTGACCGACCCGACGCGGAAATTCTAGCCGGCTTGCCTCAACCGCGACCCGGCCTGACTTCGTGGTCCGTCCCGGTAAAGAAAAACATCCAAAAAAGAGACTACGTCCGAACGTAAAAAGTTGACCGGGACCTTCCAGCCATCGTATCCGAGAAGGGCTCCACGGACGTCGGATCAAGATCCAGGTTTACCCCGGTCGAATGATTTTCATCTCGAAAAAACGACTAAGTCCGAAGGTAAAAATCACCACCGAGGAAACCGACTTCGCGTATCCGGACAAGGGCTCCAGGAGGTCGGATTCAACTGGCAGGTTCGTCCCGGGGAAGAAAAACATCAAAAAAGAGACTAAGTCAGAAGGTAACTTTTTAACCGAGGCCTCCCGCGACTTGTAGCCGAGCAGGGCTCCATGGCGGTCGGCCTGAAAGTTTGACTTTGCCCCGGTCCTGGTGCAACCAGATGACCCGATTGGCGCTTTTTGTTTCTAAGCGCTAGAAAATAATAATACTTTAAAAATTCATATCTCCGGTTCCCCTGAACCGATTTTAATCGTTTTTGTGTCATTTTAAAGATAAAATTATAAGCTATTTTTATAAATTGGTTTTGGATTTTTAAACTGTTTCCTGTGTTTTATTTAATTACTGTTTTGTGATATTTGAATGCTTTACACTTTGTCTCCTAAGTTAAGCCTTGACGCTCGATGCCAAGCTACCAAGGGTAGAGCTGGGATTAATTTACTGAGACCTAACTGTACCTATGTGGAGGTTGTTGTTGCTAGGTGTAGGTACCTACCTGCCCTACCAATAACCCATTTTCCAACATAATTGGAAGCAGCGACGGGATCCTGTACTTGTGTTCAATATCACGTTACAGTTTTAGGTAAAACAAATTAAAAATCCTTTAAATTGTCCTAGTGCAAAAATTGTTTTTAATTTTTAATTTGGATTAATTTCAATTATTGAATTTTTGTAATTTTTCTAAATTCTTGTTTCCAATTTTTGCAAAAAGTTTTTGTTGACACAAAACTAGGGAACCATGGAGCTTGATCTGGCTAGCCTACCCACACTGACAGTAGTCCAGCTTAGGGGGTTGTGTATTGAGAGAGGGTTGCCTGCAACCACTGATCTCAGGAAGCAAATCCTGATTAAATCCCTGACAGCATGGGCTGAGGCCCAAGAGGTAGAGACAGAGGAAGCTCCAGAGGAGGAAGAAAAAGGGGAAGATGCTAACTCTAACCACTCAGGGGAGGGAAGGCATCCGAGCCTAAGTGAGGAAGAGGAAGAACGGTCCTCAGTAGATACAGTCACTAGGGGCAGACCCAAAGCTAGTGGTAGGAAGGGGGTCCTTTCAGGAGGAGAGAACCCATCCATCAGAGAAAGAGAGCTGGAGGCCCAGCTAGCATACATAGCTTTGGAAGCAGAGAAGCTGGCCCTAGAAAAGAAAAAGTGGGCATACAAAGAGAAAAGAGATGGAAGCAGCGATAAAGAAGCTGAGGTGTCCATGGGTGGGGGAGTTTGCCCCAGGTTACCCAAGGGGGTAGTCCCTGCTTATGTATAGGGGGATGACATAGATAAGTGGCTGGGGGCCTTTGAGAGGGCACTCCAAATGAGAAGGGTTAGCCCTCAATACTGGGGTTCCCTTTTGTGGGAGTTGGTCCCCAACTCAGGGAGGGATAGGTTTCTGACCTTAAGGGGGGAGGAGGCAGATTCATACCCTAGTATGAAGAGGTGCTTAGCCAAGAAGTTTGGTCTGACCCCAGAGCAATATAGAATGAAGTTCAGGGACACCCAGAAGGTCAGTACCCAGTCTTGGGTTGACTTTGTGGACATTTCACTAAAGGCACTAGAGGGCTGGATTATTGGTAACAAAGTAGATACTTATGAGGGGTTATACAATCTGATCATGAGAGAGCACATCTTGACCAATTGTATCCAAGAAAGGTTACGCCAGCATCTAGTGGACTCTAAGCTGACCAACCCTAGAGAGCTAGGGGAGGCAGCTGATGAGTGGTTGAGAACCAGGGTGGTTGTCAAGTCCCAGGGGGGAGACTCCAAGAAGGGGGGGACAGGTCCCCAAAAACCTAAGGAGGGAGGTGGTAAGCCCACCACAGAGACTCCCTCTGTACCCCAGAACCCTAAGAAGGAGGAGAGTAAATTCCACTCCCACTCTGACAATCAGAGACAGGGAGACCCAGGGTTAAAAAAGCTCTTGGACAGTAGGGCTTGCTTTGACTGTCAGCAGACAGGTCACTTCAGAGGAGATGCAGCCTGTCCAAAGAAGGTGGCTAGCACTGGGCTGTCCAGTGTAGCCATAGAGGAGGATTCCTCAGATGATGAAGTCCTCCTAGCATTGTGCTGGGAGACAGGACCAGATGGTAAGCTGGTGATCCCTGAGGGTGGGAGTAGGCACTTCCACCACATTCAAGTGAATGGGATCCCTACAACTGGCCTGAGAGACACCGGTGCCAGTCACACTATAGTGAGTGACCGGTTAGTGACCCCAGACATGTATGTCCCAGGAAAGACAAAGAAAGTCAGGATAGCCACAGGGGAGGGCACCTCCAAACCTGTAGCCATAGTGCCCCTAGAGAGGGAGGGTATCCTTGACTGGATTAGGGTGGTAGTCAGTGCTGACCTCCCCCTAGATTGTATCCTGGGCAATGACCTCCCAGAGGTGAGTCTGGTCACAGATGGGGTGGTCGCCCAGGGCGCCCCCCCAACCCAAAGTCCTGGGGAGTCAGTCCCTACAGTTAGGAGACAGGGGTCCCCAAGAAAAGGAAAGAAGAAAAGGAAGGGTAGGCCACTCTTAAAGAGAGTTCCAGGGAGCCAAGGGCCTTCTGCCCCAGTAGGGGGGGAGCCCAGAGTTGGCACTGGTGAGGCCTCACCTGACCCCAAGGAAGTCCTGAGTAGTCAGGCAGCTGTCCAGATGCAAGGTGTTGCCCCTGCACTGACAGAAGGGAGAGTGGAAAGAGGGTGTCTGCCACAGGAGGTGGTAGCCCCCCACTCTAGACAGCAAGAGGGGTGCCAGGACCCCAAAGATGCCCCTAAAGCAGCTCAGCCACCTGTCAGTGGAGAGCTTAGGGTGTGGTTCTGGGTACTGACAGCTGTCAGTAGCCTCTGCTGGGTGCTAGCCTTCCTGGCAGCACTGTACTTGGCCTGGGAGGCAGACCCCAAGGCCAATAGCAAAGTAGGCCCCCTGACCCTGTTGGTCATGGTGGGGTTGCTCAAGTGTTGGGTGACCTCTTTGGGTAAGCTAGGTGTTGCCCTAGCAAAGTTAGGAGTAGGGGAGGTGGGAACCTCACTACCCAAGTTGGCAGAGAGAGAGGAGGAAGACCCCCCTAGAGGGAAGTTTCAGTTTGAATTGGGTCCTTTTACTGTTGGGATGGCTTCACTACCCAGAGGGAGTGACCCTGACAGAAGGATATAAGGCAGAGTAGGCCCTGCAAAGGGACAGCCAGTTTTCTTCACTGTCTTCCTCGCCTAACAAGCCAGGAAGACTCTCCCAGGGTTGGGCTGAGTCTCCTGGGTGTGTGGGCTGGGGGGGGGTTGTGTGAGGAACTAGGGCTGATTGCAGAGGCCCCATAACTTTTTGCCCCCATTTTCTACTTTATGCTGGTGTTTTCCTGACTCTGATGGTGCCCTGGGTACTGCTAACCAGTCCCAGGGCCTGTGCTCTGTGTAAAATGGATATGCAAATTAGGCTAATTATAATTGGCTAAGTTAACCTACCTATAAGTCCCTAGTATATGGTAGGGCATGTAGGTTTAGGGACCACAGCATAGGTGGTGCACACCTAGGTGCACTGCTGAGGTGCCCAGTGTCATTTTAAAAGCAAGCCTGCCTTGCTGGCTGCTTTTAAATTAAAGTTATATGCAAATTCGACTTTGGAATTAAAGGTACTTCCAAAGTCTTAAACTACCTTATTTTTACATATAAGTCACCCCTAAGGTGTGCCCTATGTGCCCCTAGGGCTGGGTGCCATGTAACTATAAGCAGGGACTTTATAAAAATAGATTTATAAGCCCTGGTGAGGTAAAAACAGTCAAATTCGTTTTTCCCTCATTGAAGTAAATGGCCTTCATAGGCTAGAATGGGCAGACTTTATTTTAAATTTTAAAGTCTCCTTAAATGTTACATACCAAGAATTTGGTATCAAATTGATTGTTATAATAAATCCCACAACTTCCAGTTGTTGGATTTAATATAACCAGTTCAGGTAAAAAGTTTAGACTTTACCTAAAAAGTTGTCAATTTCAGCTCTGCATTGTTTTTGCTGCTGTGCTCTGATTGGCCAGCCTGCAGCAGCTTCTGCCAGGCTCCTTTAATGAGGTGTGAAGTGGCCTGGCTTCACACAAAGGAATGTGCTTGGGGGAGAGAATCTCCCCTCAGCAGATGGTGAGGCAGGAAGGGGGAGGGCCGCCAAACTGGTCTTCAAAGGCAGAGAAGGACATCTGGAGCACCCAGCAACACCCCCACATCCTGCAACCCCAGACAGCTAGGTGCCCCCTTGATTAGATTAGGAGAGGGCAGGAGAGGGGTGTGTTTATGATTTTTAGCCACACCAGTGGGTGGGCTCAGCCAGATCTCTCCTCCAAAAATCAGATTCATCCATTTTGGATTTTTAGAGACTGTTGCCTTCTGGGATGGATTTTTGCCTCACTTCCCAGGAAGTGGTCATCACAGGGGGACGACCCTGTCCCTGATTGGAGAACCAGGGCCCCCCTGCTTTTCACCCAGGAGCAAGGATAAAACTGGCAGACCTGCACCCACGCCTCAGATCCCCACCAAATTTCAAGAAGAAGGAACTACAAGGAGAAGAAGGACTGCCCTGCTGGATCCCTGGCCTGCACCTGGACCCTGCACTCAGAAAGACTGCACCAGCTGCACACTTGGGCTTCACCACAAGAAGGACTTTGCCTGGCTTCCACTGGTTCAAGGAGGGACTCCCTGTTTGCTACAGGTGAAAAATTGCTATCCAGAGTCCCCTGCACCAACTCCTGAAAAAGTGACCAGCTGACCACTGTCCAGTGGCCAAAAAGGAGTTTGCGCCAGATGCATTCTGGGAGTTGAAGTCCGCACTTCCCAAGGACCATCACAGAACTTCTGGACCCTTGGGGTGAGCTGTGGACCCCAAAAGAACCTTAAAAGAACATCTGGGTGAAGCCCCAGAAGTTTGGAAAAGATGGAGAATTTTTGAAAAAAAGCTCCATAAAGTGACCGACCCGACGCGGAAATTCTAGCCGGCTTGCCTCAACCGCGACCCGGCCTGACTTCGTGGTCCGTCCCGGTAAAGAAAAACATCCAAAAAAGAGACTAAGTCCGAACGTAAAAAGTTGACCGGGACCTTCCAGCCATCGTATCCGAGAAGGGCTCCACGGACGTCGGATCAAGATCCAGGTTTACCCCGGTCGAAGGATTTTCATCTCGAAAAAACGACTAAGTCCGAAGGTAAAAATCACCACCGAGGAAACCGACTTCGCGTATCCGGACAAGGGCTCCAGGAGGTCGATTCAACTGGCAGGTTCGTCCCGGGGAAGAAAAACATCAAAAAAGAGACTAAGTCAGAAGGTAACTTTTTAACCGAGGCCTCCCGCGACTTGTAGCCGAGCAGGGCTCCATGGCGGTCGGCCTGAAAGTTTGACTTTGCCCCGGTCCTGGTGCAACCAGATGACCCGATTGGCGCTTTTTGTTTCTAAGCGCTAGAAAATAATAATACTTTAAAAATTCATATCTCCGGTTCCCCTGAACCGATTTTAATCATTTTTGTGTCATTTTAAAGATAAAAATATAAGCTATTTTTATAAATTGGTTTTGGATTTTTAAACTGTTTTCTGTGTTTTATTTAATTACTGTTTTGTGATATTTGAATGCTTTACACTTTGTCTCCTAAGTTAAGCCTTGACGCTCGATGCCAAGCTACCAAGGGTAGAGCTGGGATTAATTTACTGAGACCTAACTGTACCTATGTGGAGGTTAGTGGCTTGTTGCTAGGTGTAGGTACCTACCTGCCCTACCAATAACCCATTTTCCAACACCCCCAATCCATCCAACCAGGACACAACTTGGTATTTGGTAATCTCTTCTTGAACAACACAAAAGGAGACTTCCCAGTGGTGGCATGTGGTGAAAATCGATAACTTGTGATCCTCTTCAAAAGCTCTGTCCTCCAATTTAATGTGTTCACCTTTGCCAGTTGGATACTTTCTTTAATAAATTTATTAAATCTCTCCACCGCGCCATTTGTCTCGGGATGATATATTGCTGATTTTTTGTGTTTGATGCCACACTCTCTCATAAATTTCTCAAAGCTAGTAGAACAAAATTGTGGACCATTGTCAGATAGCAAAGATTTAGGAAAACCTTCTTTCCTAAAAATGTCCTCTAAGAAACACATTACACTGGAAGAGGAGACATCACATACACTTTTGACCTCCACCCATCTGGAATATAAATCAATCAATACAATCAAATATGGGGTAGAATGTTCACCCGATAATGGACCAACAATGTCTATAGCAACTTCATCCCAGGGTTTGCAAGGCAATTGTCTACAACACATAGGTACATTGTGAGTCCTCAATACTTTATCACTTTGCGAACATGGTATACATTCTCTCACCACACGTTCCACCTCCAAATCCATTCCTGGCCACCAGAAACACTCTCTCAAATTTTCTTTTGTCTTAACAATTCCCATATGACCCTCATGAGCTTCGTTCATTATTTTAGTCCTTAATACTTCAGGTGGAACCAATCTTGTGCCTCTCAGCAACATGCCATTTTCCACTGCTAATTCATTTTTTATCAAAAACCACACTCTATTTAGTGATCTAAATCTTCCATTCTCCAGTGCTTCACACACCTCCCGCAGTTCTACATCATCCTTCACCGCTTCTTTCCACTCTTGCTCAGATATCACCCCGCATGTAATTTCACATACATCAGAGAACAATTCATAATCTTTAACTTCCTGTCCCTGTAATCCTTTTCCATTCTCCTTAACATCTTCCACAACCAATCTGGATAGACAATCTGCGCTAAAATTCAACGTCCCTGGCAGATATTCCACTTTAAATCTGAATTCTTGCAGAGAAATAATCCACCTCCGGATTCTTGCAGAAATAGAATTCAAACCTTTGTTGCAAAATACCTCAACTAAAGGCTTATGATCGGAGAGCACCACAAATTCTGTTCCCCAAACAAAATGCTTGAATTTCCTTAGTGCCCAGTGAATAGACTCCCTTTCTATTACAGAGTAATTTTTCTCAGCTCCACACAAAGCTTTAGATGCACAAGCAATTAAACATTTCTTCCCTTTTTCATCTTGCATTAAAATTGCACCCAAACCCTTCGCACTGGCATCAGTGACAATGAAGGTAGACTTGTCCGGTTTAAAAGCCTGAAGACAAGGAGCATTGTTCAATTCTTCCTTAACCTTAATAAATTCCTTTTCACAATCAGTGTCCCAAATAAATTCCTTCCCTTTCTTTAAAAGAAGTCTCATGTTCGTAGTCTTCTCAGACAAGTTCTTGATGTACCTCCCATAATACTCTACCATCCCCAAAAATGAACTCACTTCTTCCTTGGTTTGAGGAGCTAATAATTTTCTTATTGTCGAGACTAACTCAGGTTTGGGTTTCACACCTTCCCCTGTGATTAAATGTCCTAAATACTCGACTTCCTTTAGACCAAACCGACATTTTTTCCTTTTAAGATTAAAACCAGCTTGACTTAACCTCCTCAACACTAACCTCACACGCTCCCAATGTTCTCCCACTGTGTCTGCAAAGATTAAAACATCGTCCTGGTAACATTTCACACCCTCTACATTCCCCAAAACCTTGTGCATAATGCGTTGGAATACAGAGGCTGCCGATACTAATCCAAAAGGCATCCTCTTAAATTTAAAGGCGCCAAAAGGAGTGATGAATGCCGTCAACTCCTGTGAACTCTCTTCTAGCTCAACCTGATGGTACGCTGACGTTAAGTCTAAAGTGGAAAAATATTTTGCTCCTCCAATCGTGGACACAATTTCTTCAATATTTGGAAGAGGAAATCTGTCCACTACAACTTCTCTGTTTAGAGCTCTAAGATCCACACATAATCTGATGTCTCCATCTCCCTTCCTTGCTACCACTATGGGTGCTAACCATTCTGTTGCTTCCACTTCCTCTATTATACCCAAATCCTGCAATCTTTTGAGCTCTGACCTCACCGGGTCTTGTAGCGCCAACGGTATTTTCCTCACCTTAGCTACTACCGGAGTGGCACCCTTCTTCAATCTAATTCTATGTCTGTATCCTTTTAGACAACCTAACGTCTCCAAAAACACTCCAGGAAATTCAGAGATTACCTCTTCTTCCACACCCTTAACACACTGTACCTGCACTTGTGGTTGTGCATTGGGATTTAATACTACCCCCAACAACCTTTGATGTGCCCAACTTAAAAGATTGTCCCCTTGATTGGACACATAGACTTTTCCTATTACATGTCTCCCTTTTAGTTCAAGATGACCCTCAAAGTATCCTAACATTTTTATTGGTTGTCCACCATATCCACCTGGACATACATCCATTTTATTCAAAAATCTAACTTTCTTTGCTAATAGGTCAAAGTTTTACTTAGAAATTATTGTTAATTGTGAACATGAATCAAACCTCATCAACAGATCAACTCCCTCTACTTTCATCACTTCACTTGGATGTTCCTTACATTTCTCCCATGCTTTAACTTGGAAAACCACCTCCTGAGACACTTCTTTAATCTCTTTCATGGTGTTGCTGTTACCATACTTTTTATTCTTGTTACGACAACATCTATAGAAGTGACCTTTTCTCCCACAGCCATTGCACACCACATTTAGAGCTGGACAATTGCTAGCATTGGCTTTGTGGCCAGTTCTCCCACATTGAAAACATTCTCCTTTAAACTTAGACTCATCATTTTTTTTTCTCAAAGCAGTAAGTTCTGTACTTTTTACTTCACAAATCACTCCGTCCACCCTTGTAGAATCACCAGTTATAACTTTGTTACTGCCTAGTTCTTTAACACATTTAAGCATATGCTCAACTCCTTTAGCTACCAAAATTACTTCTTCTAAAGGTGGTTCATCCTTTAACTACAATTCTTCCCTTATTTTGTCACTACTGCACCTAAGCACAAACTGATCTCTAATTCTTTCATCCACTAGAGATCCAAATTTACAAGAGCTTGCCAGTTTTCTCAAACTAGTAATGTATTCTTCCACCGATTCATCTTTCCCTTGTTCCCTTCTCCCAAAATAGTACCTCTCCATTATTGTACTGATTCTTGGTATATAATGTTTGTCCAACTTTTTAATGCACAATTCGTATTCATTTAGATTTCTAGATTCTTCAAGACTTAAATCTGGTAGGTTTTCAAGTACCTCTTGACCTTCACCCCCTAAACAGTGCATTAAAAGTGCGTGTTTCCTCTCTGCGCCGAGTGTCGGTCCACACACTCTAGCATAGTGAACAAACATTTTCTTCCACTTAGACCAAGAATATGTAGGATCACCTGGACTGCTTAAGAAAAAGGGAGGGGGTGTTACGTTCTGCATTTTGAAGTAAATTAAACTTTAAAATAACTAACACAAACACTAACTGTGCTATTGTAGACAGAATCCTAAATCCTCAAATTTCCTATGTAATTTTCATCAATACACATATTCAAATTATCTGCGCGTTTAAACTCATTCAAAATACTCCCTTTCCCAATGGTGTGCCTGTCACCGTACAAATGTATACGACAGGCAAATTAATACAGAATTTTGAAAACGTGTTTGAACTCTTCAAAATCTCACTTCCAATAGGTGTGCCCGTCACCGTGCAATGTACATGACAGGCACATGCGCTTAGATGTAAAAGGTGTGCCTATCACCGTGTACTGATACCGCAGATCTTTCAACTTATTGAATCCATCATTTAGAATGCAGTTCAACAGAGGAATCCATCCTTGACAATGCAGTACGACAGTGTGCAACACTTCCCCTTTAACGTTGTTCCACAACTAACCCTTTAAGTAAAAGCCACGCCTCCAGGAAATCCTGAAATCATTGCCCTTTCTTCTGGATAGAAAGGAAAACCTCCCCTTTAAAATTGTTCCACATCCATGCCTTTAAGATGAAACCCCGCCTCCAGGAACTCAATAAATCCAAAGTCTTTCATCTCCTCAACACGACTCCAGTGTACTCCCTTCGTTTTCCTTGCTATTTGCTCCTCGCGTTGAAAGACTTACATGTTCCACCAATGGACCCTCGGTTTGCCGGTTTGCCGTTATAGAAGTTCCCTTTGATGTTGGGGCAACAATTGGACCATCCTCGTCGCCAGTGTGAGATCGGGTGTTAAATACAACAACAGACTCGCCGATCTTTAAGGTGAGTTTATTATATAAAAGCCCCAGCCATCAGTAACGCATCTCCGACATAACTTCACCGCCACCAACCGTCTCCTTCTTCCGCGAGCCACTCTCTTCCCACGGGGCCCGCGCGAGGGTTCTCACACGGCGTCACCGTGGAAACCGTCTTAGCGCGGCACCGATTAAGTAATAAACACCACAATCAACCTATTTACTTTTTGGACTCCATAAGTAGTTAATCACTGGCAATCTAACAGCTTTCACTTTTGTCAGATTTTATTAAGAAAACAAACGTAAACACCATTTAATTAGCATTTGCACAAATAACACGTGTCATAGAATTGGCTAAAACGGATGACGTGGCAGATATACTTCAAAACTTGTTTCCCTCTGGTGTACAAATTAGTCGCAAGCAAAGGTATAGAAGAGACCGGCATTACTATAATTGAAAAACAATTGGAAATGTCCAATACACTAAACTTTACTACATTCAGTGGGGTGAATTAATGCAGTAGTTGAGGATTGAATGTACATGTTCTGGCTTTGTCCATATTTTTCACAGTTCTAGCAAAAATGTTCAATAGTTTAAACCACTGAATCCAAAAGGTAATCAAACCCGATTCAATAATGGACTTATTTATCTGTATAATAAAAAATTAAAAATTATCTAAAACACATTCAGTTCAAATTGTTATTGTAAAGCAGAGGCTAGATCAGTTATAACGGAAAATTGGATATCACCCACCCCTCCAGTGTTAGGGGTTAAAAATGATCAGTGATCGTGGTCTTGAGAGGATCTATGCCAAATGGACAGAGGCGGTTTAGGAATTTATCATGAAATATAGGATTTTAGGAACGGGGTTTATTATTAGATAAATATTGAGCTTTCACAAACTATTATAAAATAGCATCTTCTCTTATAAAAAGGTTTACATGCTAATTCGTTGTTTGTGATTGTACTAATGTATTTTGCTGATTTTTTCTGGCATCCAAAATAAGAAAAAAAAGAAGTAATATGTTGTTGACGGGCCCTTAATACCACCAACGTCTAGGCCCTAGTCTTTAGAAGTCTTAGTTGCCGGAGTGTGATTTTTCAGAGTGTTTTTTTCTCCCTCGTTTGGCTAGTTCCTTGGAGTTGATAAGCGGTTGCAATGAGTTCCCGTTTGCTACCTACTGGTGTCATAGTAATTTCTGTCTGCTTTCTCAAAGCTTTCCTCCAAGTCGCACTTTATGGTCTTGGGCGCAGTTCTCAGGGTGCTCTTCCTCTTTAGTTCCTTCTTCTAGAGGAGACCCATCTGTCAAGCTGAGGATTGTCGTTGTTATTAGTAAAGATTAAAGATTTTTATCGATATGTTTGGCCCTGCTATTTAAATGAAATGGGTGAGGGAAGCCCATCTGTAGGCTTTATTATGTGACCAGAGGTATTTGGTCACCTGAAGAAAAGCTCTTTGTTTCTGCAAAATCACAATGGATACGTTCTACAACAGGAAGATGTTATGGCATTCAAAGACGAGAAACTGCTTGTCACATCTAAGCACCTTGAAAAATGCTATATAATGCATATATATCCACATATACATACAAACATAGACACACACACACGCTCATATATATATATATATATATATATATATATATATATATATTTTTTTTTTTTTGACCTGGCCCTTTTTACAGGGTGATCCCCAAATGTTTGCCTCCCTCCTCCTATTTTTCCTGACCTGTTTTTGTTGGCTTTTGAACTCTGAGCACTTTACCACTGTTAACCAGTGCTAAAGTGCATATGCTCTCTGTGTAAATTGTACTGTTGATTGATTTATCCATGAATGGCATATTTGCCTTACTAGTAAGTCCCTAGTAAAGTGCACTAGAGGTGCCCAGGGCCTGTAAATCAAATACTACTAGTAGGCCTGCAGCACTGATTGTGCCACCCACATAAGTAGCACTGTGATCATGTCTCAGACCTGCCACTGCTGTGTCTGTGTGCGCAGTTTTAATCTGTAAATTCGACTTGCCAAGTGTCCCCACTTGCCAGGTCTAATCCTTCCCTTTTCCTACATGTAAGACACCACTAAGGTAGGCCCTAAGTAGCCCCATGGGCAGGGTGCAGTGTATGGTTAAGGTAGGACATATAATAATGTGTTTTATATGTCCTGACAGTGAAATACTGCCAAATTCGTTTTTCACTGTTGCAATGCCTATCTCTCTCATAGGTTAACCTGGGGGCTGCCTTTAAACATGATTAAAGCGTAGCTTCCCTTTGAAAGTAGATAGACATGTGGAGTTTGGGACCTCTGAATTCACAAGTTAAAAATACATCTTTTAGTAAAGTTGGTTTTAAGATTATGGGGGTCATTCCTACTTTGGCGGGCGGCAGAGGCTACCCGCCAAAGTACCCCCGCCAGAACACCGCTGCGCGGTCAGAAGACCGCCGCAGTGATTCTGGCTTTCCCGCTGGGCTGGCGGGCGACCGCCAGAAGGCCGCCCGCCAGCCCAAGCGCTTTCAACGAGGAAGCCGGCTCCGAATGGAGCCGGCGGAGTTGAAGGCGTGCGACGGGTGCAGTAGCACCCGTCACGATTTTCAGTGTCTGCATAGCAGACACTGAAAATCATGGTGGGGCCCTCTTACAGGGGCCCCTGCAGTGCCCATGCCATTGGCATGGGCACTGCAGGGGCCCCCAGGGGCCCCACGACACCCCATACCGCCATCCTGTTCCTGGCGGCCAAAACCGCCAGGAACAGAATGGCAGTATGGGGGTCGGAATCCCCATGGCGGCGCAGCAAGCTGCGCCGCCATGGAGGATTCCCCTGGGCAGCGGATTCCCCTGGGCAGCGGAAAACCGGCGGGACACCGCCGGTTTTCCGTTTCTGACCGCGGCGGTCAGAATTGCCCTGGATGCACCGCCAGCCTGTTGGCGGTGCATCCGCGGTACCCTACCCTGGTGGTCTCGGACAGGAATGACCGCCTATGTGTTTGAAAATGCCACTTTTAGAAAGTGGGCATTTTCTTGCTTGAACCATTTTTGTGACTCTGCCTGTTTGTGGATTCCCTGTCTGGGTTAGTTTGACAGTCAGGCTGTTTGCACCTCTCTCCAGACAGTGACACAAAGGGGGCTGGGGTGTAGCCTGCATTTTCCAATGAGCCATCTGTGCTAGGAGTGGGGGGAGTGGTCACTCGCACCTGAAAGGGCTGTGCCTGCCCTCACACAATGCAGACTGCAACCCCCTGGTGTGTGTCTGAGGCCTTGCCTGGGCAAGGCAGGATTTCACAATCAAGTGAGACATTCTTTTGAAGAAAGCCTACTTCAAAGGCCAAAATGGGTATAAGAAGAGGACCCAAAACCACAGACTTTAGACAATTCTTGGGGTAGACACTCTACCTCAAAGACACATCTGGACAAGAAACATGCTGGTGAAGAATCTCTGAACCAGATCTGCCAAGAGGAACTGCCTGGCTGCCCAAAGGACTCACTGGGACTGCTTTTCTGACAAGGACTGCTGCCTTGCAGTTGCCCTGCTGCCTTGATGCTCCCTGGCGGTGCTGAGAAGTGCTCTCCAAGGGCTTGGATAGAGCTTGCCTCCTGTTCCCTGAAGTCTCAGGACCAAAACGATTTCACTCCTGCAACTGGACTCCTTGTGTGGGGAAAATCCGACGCACAGCGTGCCCTGCAGTGAGAAATTCACTGCACGCCGAACAGGGATGACGCAGTGTGACTTCACAAGGAGAAGATCGATGTGGCACCTGCGTTGCAACCGTAACTTTGACGCACGGCCCACCAGATCGACGCACAGCCGACACGGGACGACGCAGCCTGACTTCCAGAGAGAAGATCGCAGCGGCGCCTGCCGTGCGGGAGAAATTTCCCGCAACACCCACTGGATCGACACAGCGCTTATTACTTCGCTCCGCAAGCCCAGGATTCCACGCACAGAACCCGGGGCATCAGAAAACCCCGCAATCCGAAGATGAACCAAGTCTGCACATCGGAAATCAACGCACAGCCTTCCCCGGTGTGGAAAATAATGACGCAAGTCCGTGTGCGAAGGGGCAAAACCGACACACACCTCTCCGTCTTCTACGCATCGCCTCCTCTGCGGTCCCTTGCGGAGATTTTGCACGCAAACCAGGTACTTTGTGCTTGCAAGAGACCTTTATTATTTTTAAGAGACATTTACTTGTTTTTAAAAGACCTAAGACACTTTGGTGGTCATTACGACCTCAACGGTCTTTTGCAAAGACCGCTGAGGAACCGCCGTGCTGAACACCACCAGTGCAGGCGGTTTTCCGCTCAGTGAATTATGACTGCTGGCAGCCCTCCGTCCTTTTTAGGATGGAGAGCCGCCAGCAGCCATACTGGCGGTCGGCGGGGAAGTGGAGGTTGCTACACCTCCCCTGCCCCCTCATCAGAACACTGCCCACCGAATCACGTTCCGCGATTCGGCGTGGCGGTGCTCTGGTGACGAGGTGCTGGTGGCAGAGCAGCCCCCATGGATCCCGTCCCCTCCCGGAAGATCAACGGAAAAGGTAAGTTGATCGTCCGATAGGGGAGGGGGGTGGGTGGGTGTTGTGTGCGTGCATGGGGGTGTGTGTGTGAGTATGTAAAGGGGGTGTGTGAGTGCGTGTATGCATGTGGGGGGTGCTGTATGGTTGAAAATGTGCACATGTCTGTCTGTCAGTATGTGTGCATGCATGTCTGTATGTATGTGTGCGTGTATGACTGTGTGTGTGTATGTTGGTATGTATGTTGGTATGTGTGCGGGTATGTGTATTGGTGGTGTCTGTATGCGTGTAGGGTGGGGGGGTGTTGCAATGTTCGGGGTAGGAGTGAGGAGGGGGGATCTGGCACCTTTGGGTGGTGGCAAGGGTGGCAGGGGGGGAGGACTCGGCGGTGTGGAGACCCCTATCAGTGTCAAGGAAGGAATTCCCTGGCACTGATAGTGCCTACCACCATGGATTTCATGGCGGTTCCAAACCACCTGAAATCCATGTCATCTGTAGGGTCGTAATACCGCCGGCGGTCTGGTGACGGCCGCCGGGCTGAAGACTGAAGTCTCCAGCCCAGCGGTCGTCACCGCCCTGGCGGTCGGAATGGAGAAGTGGTGGATGACAATGGCGGTAACCCCCATGGTCATAATTCCATTTTTTTTCCGCCGGCCTGTTGGCCGTATTACTGCCACTTCTCCACCGACCGCCAGGGTTGTAATGAGGGCCTTTATATCACTTTTACAGTGATATCTCAGCATCTACTTATTGCATTTTAATAATTTTGACCTGCTTCTTATCAGATAAATATTATATATTTTTCTAAACACTGTTTGGTGTATTTCTGTGGTGCTATATGGTGTTATTGTACAATTTATTGCACAAATACTTTACACATTGCCTTCTAAGTTAAGCTTGACTGCTCAGTGCCAAGCCACCAGAGGGTGGGCACAGGATAATTTGGATTGTATGTGACTTACCCTGACTAGAGTGAGGGTCCTTGCTTGTACAGGGGTAACCTGACTGCCAACTAAAGACCCTATTTCTAACATATATACATATCTATATATATATATATATATATATACCAATATATTTACTTCAAATTGAGCCACAAAGTGCAATGTGCAATGGTGGCGTGTTTTGCCCGGAGCCTTCGCCTGGCCATAGAGTTTCAGAATTCCACAGTGACTATAAACAGTGGAGTTCATTCCACCTCTAATTAAAAAGTAGCTAACACTAGACCGTTAACTTCTCACTCATTCGGTTTCCGACTGGTTTACAAATGGTTACCATTACATAAGTATACGTTATGGTACTATGAACATCTTGATTCTTAAAAGGAGAAATAAACAAAAAACCAAAACATGGTTAAGTACCCAATCAAACATGATGATTAATTCTGCTAATTTCCTGTACCGATCTTTTTGCAATGCCATTAATCATGAATGGAAACATCATCATAGGCTTGTCATTGTTAACGTGCTGATTTCATCATTTCCTTTTTCCCATAGCAGGCCAATTCAACTGCTGCAGCAACACCAATGCCCTAAAAATATGAACTTATCAACATACTGGAAATTCAGAGAAAACTGAACATAAATTTCAAATTGGTAAATAAAATAGGATAATACATTCTGCTCATTTCCTTATCCATCTTTTTCCAATGGCTTTACTATATATGGGAACAACATCATAGGATAGTCATTGATAAAGTCCTGTTTTTTGCACATTTCCTGTGTGGATCTTTTGCAATGGCATTACTGTAAATAGGAACAGCATCATTGACTAGTCATTGATAATGTCCTGTTTTCATCATTACCATTTACTCATGACAGCTCATATCAATTGTGACAGCAGCACCAATGCCTTAAAACACAAACTTCTCTATATGCTGATGAATCAAGAAGAAGTGAACAGAAATTATTAATTCAACCATGGTAAAGTACCCATCAACAGGTGTGTTTCTCAATTCTACCTTCCCTTTATGTCAGTATTCTTCCCACAATGGCATTCTTCATGAAAGGAAACTGTGTATTAAGCTGATTATTGGTAAAGTACCCATTACGTCACCACCCTTTTCTAAGTATTAACCCAATTCGATTGATGCAGCAACACCAGTAACTTACACTGTCTCCAATCACAAATGCATGATCATGTTTTTCTGTCCAGATGTTCATAATTAACAAAACCATACACATATAAACCAAAGGTTACAGGGACATTATAGTTAGGAAATAGAATTTTTTTTTAAAACATAGAAATTCACTTAAAATAAACAAAGGTTACAGGGACGTTATAGTTAGGAAATAGAATTCAAAAACATTAGAAATTCACCTAAAAAACAATGTTTAGAGGGACATTATACTGTAGTTATGTTCTGAAATTACTCGCACAAAACCAGAGAAACTCAGCAGGTATAGTTAGAGTTATTTCAAGAAACTATAACTCGCACCCAAAGGTAACTATAATTTGCTCCCCGCCATGCACCGTTATCTTATCAATAATTTTACTGCAGATGTTACAGTGACATTAACAATGGTGTTATCAAAGATGTCATGAGTGCTGTAATTTGTAGGCTAATTAGCAGTGCATGGTGTGGGCATGAGTTATAGTTACGTTAGGGCCCTCCAGGATGCACCGCTCCATTCTACTCCACGACATGCCATTCCTCACTTTGCCACTTCACTCTAAGACACTCTACTCCACTCAGTCCCTCCAATTTATGCCTCTCTACTTCACTGTACAACACTCTATGGCATGCCATTCCACTGTACTCCATTCTGCCACACGCCACCCCACACTAGGATGAGCCACTCCGCTTCACTGTGTGACATTCCACTCTACAACATTCCACACCTCTGCACTGTGTAACATGCTACTCCACTCTTGGCATGCTGCTCCACTCTGCACCACTCCACCCTAAGCCCTTCCACTCTACAACACTCTAGAACATGCTACTGTTTGACATGCCACTTCACTTTGCTGTATGATGCCACACCATTCCATCCTATGACACTCTACTCAATGCCCCTCGACTCAATTCTATGGCACGCAACTCCACTCTATGAAATACCACTCCACTGTACAACAAGCAAATTCACTCAACAACACACCACTCCACTCTAGGACGCTGGAATCTATGACACACCACTCCACTCTATATAGCACCACTCTACAACACTCCACTCACCTCTATGCCATTCTTTAACACTCTGCTTCATTCTATGACCCTCTATGTCTCTATACTCTAGTCCAAGACACTCTATGCAACTCCCTCTACACCCCTCCACACCAGTTTACTCCACTTTACTCTATGACAGAGTATTCCATTATACTCTATGACACTCTGCTCCACTCTGAGATAGTCCACTCTACAACACTGTACTCCACTCTATGCCACACCACTCTACAACACTCCTCTATACGACACCGGACTGGATGACACTCTCCTCCACTCTACTGTATGACCCTCCACCTGACGACACACCACTCTATGACACTCTAGTCCACTCTAGACAACTGTATGACCCTCCACTCTTTGACACACCACTCTACGAAATTCCATTCCACTCTATGCCAATCCACTGCACCATATGACATGCCATTCCATTTTATGCCACTCAGTTGTTGAATATCTATTCCAATGTATGCCACTATGTGCTACACCACTGCATTCCACTGTACTCTATTCTATGACAGTTTATGACACTCCACTCTGTGACACTCCACTCTACGATACTGTCCTCCACTCTACTGTATGACATTTCACTCAACAACACTCCACTCTATCACACTTTACTCCACTCTACTCTATGTCACTCCACAACACTCTACTCAGTGCCATGCTACAACATACTCAACAACACTCCACTCAATGCCGCTCCACTGTGTGACACTCCACTGTATGCCCCTCCCCTTTACCCCACTGTACTCCACTGTGCTCCACCCTACAACAGTCTACAACACACCACTCTGCAACACTCTCCTCCACTCTACTGTACGCCACTCCACTCAACAAGACTCCATTCTACCATGCTCAACACCACTTAAAGCCACTCCACTCCACAACAGTCTACTCCATTCTGCAAAATACTCGACAACACTACATTCAATGACACTCTATTACTCAACACTCCACTCAATGACATTCCACTGTATGACACTGCACTCTAAGAAACTCCACTCTAAGACATGCCACTCCACTCTGTGCTACTACACTGTACTGTAAGACACACCACTCCACTGTAGAACATTCTATCCCACTGCATGCTCCTCCAACGTATGCCTCTCTACTCCACTCTATTACTCTCCTCTCTAGGACACTCCACTCTATGACATTGCACTCTACAACACTCTCCCCCTCTGTACTCCACAACACTCTACTCCATTCCACTCCACTCTATGCCTCTCCACCCTACAACACTCTGCTCCACTCTATGCCTCTCAACAACTCTGTACTCAGCAACACTCCATTCAACGACACTCACTTGACAACACCCCACTCAACAACACTATATATATATGTTGTAAAGGTGAGTACCAGTGAATAAAAGTATAGTAAACATTTACTCCTCTATAAACACGTAAGTTGTTTATATTTTGGGCCTCAATGTTTAGCCACAATATTTTAGAACATCAATACTTTACACACAATATTCATGTAGTATTCTAGATGAGGTATTCCTCCTACTTGTATGATCAATGATTTGTTGAAAAAGGTACACCCTTGTCAGGACATCTGGAGTTCTGATGGATTGGGGGGCATATTTTCTGTTCAGTATTCCCCAAATTATATAATTACACCTTGAACAATTTCCACATCCTTCATATAGCTACTCATCTGCAGCATGAAAGCAGTGTTGGGATTTGGAAAGGGGGACTGCCTGAGCTCCAGGAGGTGCTGTAGCACTAACTGCATGAAGATGAGGAGCAGGAGTGTGGATAAGTACATTTTTTCTTTTTTTCTTTTGGCTCACTTACAGGCATTGTGAGAAACTCACATTGCCTTCAGCTTTAATTTTAGAGATCTCAGTCAGGGCCTGTTATAATAACGAGCCATGATTAAGAGCTTTGGAATTTGAGCCTAAAGGCATTGTGATTTTGTTACCATGCACGCCACTGGACTGTGGCTTGACAGCCCTCCACTGTTGAGGGTCACTGTTCGCCACTGTGTGGGAGTGGCCTCTGTAACATTTTAGAGAAATTTTCATAAGCCAGTTGGCCCTATTTATTAACTATTTGTCTGTGTGGAGTCCCACTGCAGCTCACACTTCACCCAATAGAGTGAAAACCTAAAACCAGCTGAATGAAATGTCACTAAGATGAAACAAGCAGAAAGTGGAAAGGTAAACGTTTCTAAGTGGTGTCAAGATTAAAGGGAACATCTGGGCTGTACAAGCATGACTGGGAGCTAATGAATCAGAACATGAAATTTGTTCTGTGAGGTCGACTGAAGTAGATGAATCAATAGAGTCTGTGATGCATTGAATATATGAACGTGTCTAGTTTTCTTGAAAGAGGAATCTATGTTCATTAACAGATGCCCTACAGCAAGTAGTACGGTAAAGGAAACAGGTCCCCTATTGCCTGAGACAGCGATGGGTTGGGAACTTGGCTGGGACAAAGGACAAGCAATATCTATAGTTCAAGCAACAAAGAATCTAATTAATCTCCAAACTGGCTCCCATAGCAATGAGAAAGAAAAATAACCAAAATTAAATTAAGAATCATTTTCAGGAGAAAATACAAAATGATTACCTATTTTAAAACAAAATGGAAATAGGCAAGGTTAGGAAGGAATACCTATTTTGAGATCCAGAGTCAGCAGAGGCCCTTGTAAAAACAGGTAATGAGCAGCTGGACAGGGGTAGGAGTTCTTCTATTACAGGAAAAGATCGCAAATGTCCTTTGGAAGCTGAACTCTCTACACTATATGAAGTTCAGTGGCGGATTGCATCCGTCAGTCCACAAAAACTTACTTTCTGGCCAATGATCTTATGCCAATGTATCCTATGGGAAAAAAAACATATCCCCCACATATGTTTGTAAAGTGGACCCGCTATAACTCTATGGCTGGCTAGCTCCTCAAACGTGCTTCCGGTAGTACTTTTGTATGTTTTTCTGGTGAGCATGTAAAAATATAAATGTACAAGTTTTGCATCACTTTATTGTTAGTACAATAAAAATTTATCAAATTGTTTTAGTCATAAACTTAGGGCCTGATATAGGGTTAGGTGGCAGGGTTACTCTATTACAAACATAACGGACATATAAACCACCTTATTACAAGTGCCATAGGATATAATGCACAAATAATAGGGATATCCATCACGTTTGTGACAGAGTAACTCATACCCTAAATAGTAAATCAGGCCCTCAACAACATATTTCTTTTTTTTTTTTTTTATTGCAGACATACAAAGGGGAAAAAAATCACACATTCCAGTTGGCAAATGAAAAGGGGATAGGAAGGCATACATAAGAACACGAGATCAATGTAAGAATAAAATTTTATGATAATGGAATATAAGTACTGAGATGGACAATCAATGGACCTCATTTAGGGGTCTTCAGGGGTCGAGACTGCAATCTCTGCTTCATCAGGGCCAGACAAAGACAAATCCCCAGGAGACTGAAGGCAACAGATGCCAGGTTCAATGTCCCATGGTTTTTTGAGGTATTGTTAAATAGCTAACAACACCGATTAGAAAGTTTGATGCTTCCAGTGGTTTCATTTTCATGTCAGTTGCTTACACAGTACGCTTGCTGTATAAAATAAGCTACACGATTGCTGCTATTTCACAGGTGAGTGCAAACAGAGCCTACCGCCTTTCATTGAAACTTCCAGCAACTATGTTGTTTGTGCCAATAAAAACAGGGATTTCAGCGAAAATTCATTTTCACAGCATGCCCACCTGCACCGTGTTCCCACTCTGACTGACACCGAGAGCAGCGGTAGGCGCAGAACTGCAAGCACGACCCCCTAAATAAAGAATGTCAGTGATTTAATTTTGTCATTGGCAACATATATGTGCCACCTTGCCTAGAAACGACTTAAATTAATGTCTATACTCAAGATCCTGATTGTGCCTGAGTTGTAAATAGATAGAATCTGCTGCCACAAGTTTGGAAGAGTTAGAGCACAGCAACTATTTTCAAACATGTTCTTAGAACCTGTTAAAAAGCGATACTCATAATATCCTTAAACGCTAACAACAGCTGTTGTCATTTTGTGTTTTTTATATGCATGTACTGGACTTTAATCATTAAGGTTTCGGAGCTGTCAAAATGAAAGCTATGGAACATTCCTTTTGAAAATGTTGAGTAAAAATTGTAACGTGTTAATTTTGTAGTGAGCTACGCCGAATGGGGGAGGGATGCTGCCTCTTGCCATTAATGAACTCTTCGGACTGCCATCATCCACCTGGAAGTATAAACACGATAAGAAGGTGCTGCAGAGCTCTCAAGTTCTCTCATTTTTGGTTGCTTAGTGGCACTTGTGCTTCTGCATTTAAAATGGGGATATTATAGCTACAAGTAGCCGAATACAGTTGTAAATACTGGTTTCAATAAGCTTCTGGCGCCAAATAAAATACCTCTCCGTAGCTCTAACTTCTACAGCTCCCAGTTTTCCAGCAACTACACGTTTTCATCTGTTTTATTTGTGCAGTTGTCTGGACATATTAGTTTGAATGCTGTGAAATGCAACAGGTCTGCATTTTTCTCTTGGCTGCTAGCGTTTCGTGGTTGCATACGAGGCACGTAAATTTACCCCAGAGTTCAGAGTCGAATGAAGGCGAATTTCCAGCTTGGAAGGAGAGTGAAAGCATGGAAATAGAAATAGCGTTCTAAAATGCAGAGCACTACATTTCAAAGACACCAGTACATTATTCTTACCAAGATATCCCAAAACCAAACTATCTCAGTCTTTCCACACTGAGGGTACAATAATTGTTTCAATAATTGTTTCAGGAAAGGTTCTTACTATTTGTCTGCTGCTTCATGGATTAAGCAACAACAAATTAGGAAGGTAATTAATTTGCCCTATCATTATTATGCAGTATCAGCATGACAGGTTAAGTATGGCTTTTCAACACTCTCTCTGTGCTAGTTAATGTGCAGAGATTGGCAGAGAATAAATGGACGTGGACGCATGATTTATAATTTAAGAGATTTTTTTTAAAGTAAAGTTCACTTACTGTCCTTATACTAAAATTCAACTAATGTTTTTGTGAGTCCGATTCACAAAATACATGTGTTAAACTGCAGATAATCTATTCACTCATGTATAGTTTAACAAATGTAATCAGTTCAAAAAACCTTCCAACTTAATGCATAGAATTCAGCACTAGCTGCGGATTTCAAGGTTCTGAGAAAACTGGTCTGATTGCAGAAGACCCCTTACTTTTTGCCCCCATTTTTAACTTATTGTGAGAGAACAGGGCTGACTGCAGAGGCCCCCTAACCTTTTGCCCCCATTTTCCACTTTTTGCTGGTGTTTTCCTGACTCTGATGTTGCCCTGGGTACTGCTCACCAGCCCCAGGGACTGTGCTCTGTGTAAAATCAGTATGCAAATTAGGCTAATTATAATTGTCTAAGTCAACCTGCCTATAAGTCCCTAGTATATGGTAGAGAATGGAGGTTTAGGGACCCCAGCGTAGGTAGTGCCCCCATAGGTGCACTGCTGAGGTGCCCAGTGTCATTTTAAAGGAAGGCCTGCCTTGCTGGCTGCTTTTAAATTAAAGTTATATGCAAATTCAACTTTGGAATTAAAAGTAGTTCCAAAGTCTTAAACTACCTTATTTTTACATATAAGTCACCCATAAGGTGTGCCCTATGTGGCCCTACGGCCAGGTGCCATGTAGCTATAAGCATGGACCTTATACAAATAGATTTATAAGCCCTGGTGAGGTAAAACAGGCAAATTAGTTTTTCCCTCATTGTAGTGAATGGCCTCCATAGGCTAGAATGGGGAGACTTTATATTAATTTTAAAAGCCCCCTTAAGTAACAGATACCAGAAGTTTGGTATAAAATTCATTGTTATAATACATCCCACAACCTCCAGTTGTTGGATTTAATATAACTTGTTCAGGTAAAGAGTTTTAAACTTTACCTGAAAGGTTGCCAACTTCAGCCCTGCAGTGTTTTTGCTGCTGTGCTCTGATTGGCCAGCCTCTGGCAGCCTGGCCAGGCTGGCTTAATGAGGTGTGAAGTGGCCTGGCTCCACACAAAGAGATGAGCCTGGGGGAGGAACTCTTCCCTCAGCAGATGGTGAAGCAGGAAGGGGGAGGGCTGCCAAAACTGTTTTCAAAGGCAGAGAAGGACATTTGGAACAACCCAGCAACACCCCCACAGCCTGCAAACCCAGCCAATTAGGTGCCCCCTTGATTAGATTAGGAGAGGGCAGGAGAGGGGTGTGTTTAGGATTTTTAGCCACACCAGTGGGTGGGCTCAGCCAGATGTAACCTCCAAAAATCACTTTCAGCCATGATTGATTTTTGAGGAATGTTACTCCCTGGGATTGATTTTTGCCACACTTCCCAGGAAGTGGTCATCACAGGAGGAAGGACCCTGGCCCTGATTGGAGAACCAGGACCCCCCGTTTTTCACCCAGGAGCAAGGATAAAACTGGCAGACCTGCACCCACACCTCAGATCCCTATCAGATTCCAACAAGGAAGAACTACAGGAGAAGAAGGACTGCCCTGCTGGACCCCTGACCTGCACCTGGACACTGCACTCTGGAGGACTGCACCAGCTGCACACTTGGGCTTCACCACTAAAAGGACTTTACCTGTCTTCTACTGCTCCAAGAAGGGACTCCCTGTTTGCTACAGGTTCAAAAGAGCTGCCCAGAGTCACCTGCATCAAGTCCTGTGAGCAGAGCCCAGCTGACTAGCGTCCAGTGGCCATTTGAGGATTCTGACCAGGTGCATTCTGAGTATTGTAGTCCCAACTCCCAAGGAGCAACTCAGAGCTTCTGGAACCTTGGATGAAGTTGTGGACACTTCAAGGACACAACAAGGACCTCTGGAAGAAGATCCAGAAGTTTGGAGATGTTTGGAGCAACTCCATAAGTTAAAGAGGTGCATTGTGGGAGTTGTAATCCCGGACCCCAAGAGGCACCCCAGAGCCTCTGAACCCTTGGCTGGTGCTGTGGACTACTTTCCTGAATCAAACACTACTGAAAGTAAGTGTGACAGTGTTACCTCGTGGGTGGCCTGAACTCTGGACTTTGTTCCTTTCCAGTGTGACCTTTTTTAACCATTTGAGCGCCAGTTGCTTCTATGCGCTAGAAAGCATTTATTCTTTAAAAATTCATATCTCCGGTTCCCCTTATCCGATTTTATTCGTTTTGGTATCATTTTAAAGATAAAAATATAATCTATTTTTATAAATTGATTTTGGATTTTTAAACTGTTTCCTGTGTTTTATTTAATTACTGTTTTGTGATATTTGAATGCTTTACACTCTGTCTCCTAAGTTAAGCCTTGTCTCTCGTTGCCAAGCTACCAAGGGTTGAGCTGGGTTTAATTTACTGAGACCTAACTGGACCTAAGTGGAGGTTAGTGGCCTATTGCGAAGTGTAGGTACTTACTTGCCCTTACCAATAACCCATTTTCCAACACTTATGCTGTGTTTTCCTGATTGTGATGGTGCCCTGGGCACTGCTAAACAGTCCCAGGGCCTGTGCTCTGAATAAAATGATTATGCAAATTAGGCAGATTATAATTGGCTGTGTCAACCTACCTATAAGTCCCTAGTATATGGTAAGGCATATAGGTATTGGGTCCCCGGCATAGGTAGTGTACCCATAGGTGCAGTGCTATGGTGCCCAGGGTAATTTTAAAGGCAGGTCTCCCTTGCTGGCTGCTTTTAAGTTAAAGTTAACCCCAAATTCGACTTTGGAATTAAAAGTACTTCTAAAGTCCTAAACTATCTTATTTTTACATATATGTCACCCCTGAGGTGTGCTCTAGGTGCACCCAGGGTTGGGGTTAGTGTAACTATAAGCAGGGATTCTATAAAAGATGTTTTATAAACCCTGGTGAGGGAAAGGTAGCTATAAATGTTTTCCCTCATGGTAGTGAATGGTCTCATTAGCTAACATGGGAAGACTTTATTTTTAAATAATAAAGTCTCAAAAGGAGCTAGATATTTCATGTTTGGTATCAAACGTATTGTTATAATAAATCCAACAACTTGCCATTGCTGAATTTACTATAACTTACTCAGGGAAAGAGTTTTAGAACTCTACCTGAAAGTTTCCAGTTTCAGCTCTGTAGCACCCTTCTCTGATTGGCCAGCCTCTGGCAGCCTGGCCAGGCTGATTGATATGGTGTGAAGTGGCCTGGGCTGAACACAAAGGAAGTGCCTGGGGGAGGAAAACTACCTCAGCAGATGGTGAAACAGGATAGGGGAGAACAGCCAAACTGTACTTCAAAGGAGGAAAGGACATTTGGTCTTGCAAGTGGACCGCCCCCATTTCCTGCAAAATCAGACAGCCAGGTGCCCCATTGATTTAGCCACACCAGTGGGTGGGGCCAGCCTGACCTAATTTCCAAGACTGAATTTCTGACATTTTGGATTTTTGGAGAATGGTGCTCCCTGGAATTGATTTTTGCCACACTTCCCAGGAAGTGGTCATCTAAGATGGTGATGGCCTGCCTGTGATTGGATAGTTGCCCCCCCATGCTTTCCAACCCAGGAGCAAGGATAAATATGGTAGAGCTGCACTCACACTCCGGGTCCATGCAAGGAACAACACAAGAAGAAAAAGTACTGCCCCGCTAGACCCCTGAACTGCACCTGGACACTGCAGTCTGAAGGACTGCTCTAGCTACACACTTGGGTTTCACCACAAAAAGTACTTTGCCTGTCTTTAACTGGTTCAATAAGGGACTCGCTGTTTGCTACAGGCAGACATTAGCTGACCAGAGTCTTCTGCATCAACACCTGAAGAAACTGACCAGCTGACCACTGTCCAGTGGTCATTTTTGGATTTGAGCCAGGTGCATTTTGGGAGTTTGAGTCCTAACCCTCAAGGAGTAACTTGGAGCCACTGGAACCTTGGGGTGAGTTGTTTTAAATGTTTTTTTTAATATAATAATCAACTGTTGTTCTGCTTGTCTGCAAACAGTGCCACCATGTAGCAGCTGTCATAAGTGTCAGATTTGACAATTAAGTGTTGGTGCTGAGCACTGGCAACCACTAGCTCAAATTAAGAAGTGGACAGATGTACAGCCTTAGCTTCAGATTTCATCTTTCCTTCTTGCAATACTTTAGAAATTTTATAAACAACACTTCACTCTCATAGTTTATGCTAAAGATGAAAGCATTTTTAAAGTTGTGGAAATGAAAGAGAAACAACTGCAACTATTTTAAACTGAAAACCCATTAGATTATTTTTAATGGAGTTCTTAAATAAACTATGGTAATGAGCTTTATGCATAGCAGCACTTTCAATCTGTAGTTTTGGAGTCCAGTGAATGTCAGTTAATTACAATGATGTATGTGGGCCCGCATTACAAATAACATTGTTCATGTTACATCACTCTACAAATGTTACCCTCTGCAAAGTGGTAATCCTAGCTAGATAGAAAATCTCTAGCGACAAATTTGATTTTCACTTGTGATGAAGCGATTCAGTCTGTCTTTCATAAATCCTTAGATGGTGGGTCTTGTTCCATTGAAGGAGATGTTGTAAGGGGCTAGCTCTCAAACGGATCAACATTAATATTTATTTAGTGTAACCACTTCCACCAAATAATAAGGACTCAAATCAGAAGCAAAGTTAGGGATTTTTATTAAAGGCTAACAGTCAGGTAAAAAGAACGAATCTTAAAACCATTCTCTAAAGATACAGAATAACAACAGGGTAACCAAATCTCCTGAAGAAGTTTAGGTGAATTAGCATAAGGCAAACCAAGAGTTCCTTTACACCTATACAAAATATCAGTAGCAATATTTGATGTTTAGAGAAAAATCCTCTGTCTTCGCTGTTATACATGTGTTCAATCTAAGGCATCTACCTAAATTAACCTATAAAAATGATGGGGAAAAATCTCACAACATCATGAAGGTATGGCAAAAAGGAAAGAATATATGCATAGGCATGGAGGAAAAAATAAAAGGTGTCAACAATTCAAAAGCTCAGTCAGGAGTCTTCTAGAGAAAGTTAAGTGTTAGCCTAAGCCACACTCGGCAAAGCATAGGGACAAGGGGAAATTACGAGGTCTGTACCTCTTGAAGTCTAAAGGGATGATGTCTGAAATCAGTCTGTGAGAACACTAGTTAATACCACACAATTCTATTAGGTAACACCCATCATCACGCCATCAGGAGCTCCATTGTCTTCTCCTTCCTCATGTTGTAAGCTGCAACATCTACAGTTTCCCCCAGGGTAGTCCTGAGAATGATATCCGCCTTGGTCATTTGGACATCGCTGGTAATAATTTCTGAATAAAGGACTGTCAGCTCATTCTTGATCTCTCCATGCTCTTTCATCAATATCTTTTTCACAGACTCTCTATTATTAACACAATAGTACATTTATTTCCAAATTAACATTTTCATGTGAATGCACTTGCAAAGAAAAGACAAGCAAGCAGAAATGGAATACACTCTCTCACGTTGAAAGAAATACAGGAATAGTCATGTCAATTTTATAGTATTATTAACTAATGCACAATCAATTTTGTGTTATATACGCACATTTTAATTTCAAATAAATGTAAATGTCAGTTTCACGATCTCAAGTAAAGCTTCCTGTTACAGTTAGAATTAATACAATACATCTTTTGATTACACGAACATAAGTGCAACTAAGAACTACATTTTTGCATTGAACTGTAAAACTGTGTACACATCTAGTTTCTGGCAAAAATACACTTTATTAATATGAGGATGAGTTCTAATTCATTTCAAATTATTACATTTCAATGGATAAGGTTATGATTCCCTAGTTCTACAGTGAATGCTTTTAATTACTGAATTCAAGTGCAACACTTTACATTAATAATGTTAGAGCACACTTTATAATAAATGTTACCTATGCATATAGGTTGAAGCTGTGACATCAGGGGTGGAGCTAAAATCTACGCTGCACCACTAGCTAAGCACTATCTCGCAAATTGCATACATAATAAAACAGTGCTGTTACAAGATATTGCCAGCCATATCCAATGTAAACCACATTGTAAGGACAGAACTCCTGCAATCCAAACTCCCCCACCTTCTGTTATGAGGTACTCATTTTTTTAACTGAAACCAACCGACACTTAAGGTGGAACACACAGTAGCAGATTTTACCCTTATTATGAGCAGCTCAGAGTCAACAAGGTTTTTTATTGGTCATTACCACGATTTCAGGTGGGTGTATTTTGTGTAACACACTCTTTTTTCCAAACCTTTTTTGTGAAAGAACAATAAATTAAATACATTGCTTCACTCAGAGTGAAATTTGAAAAAATCGTTAATAGTTCAGGCAAACTTTTTAAGATTACAAATCCTAATTTTCATTATATTTCAAATGCAGACTAGACATTTGCAAGCCAAATTAAAAAAAGGCAGAAAACCAAATATTGTGGTGTTATCACTGGAAAATTTCACTATAGAAACAAAGTCCCTGATTATTATGTCAGGAAAGCTATTAAAAGCCAGGCATTCTTTTAATCATGTCTGGTTAATCCAGAAGTCTGACACTATCTAATTTAAATCAGTTTATATCCAAAGGGCTTAAGTGAAGTCATGAATTAGAAATGTTAACTTTCAACTACTACTGAAGGCATATGGGACTAGAAAGTGAATAATGAATCATACTTGAGTCTGATTGTAGATTAGAGGGGATCATTGAATACAGCTGCCTAACTACACAATGGACAAATTGGTGAAATTGTATTTAATACATTTGATTATCCTACAAAAGGTGTCTTTGTCGCAGAGCTCAATGAGATATAATTTTAGTGTTAGGAAGATTTAGATATCGATTTGAAATAAATTATCCTTTCGAGGATAGAAGAACCATGGTGGTTAGCTCATGAGAGAAAAGAGCATTTTAAGTATAAAAATTTAAATTAGCAGTTTGAAAGATGACCTCAACTGCACTTTTCCTTGTATTGTAGTCGCGTGTACATATATATATATATATATATATATATATATATATATATATATATATATATATAAAATTTATTATTGCTCATGAGTGCTTTGCAGATGGGTAGTTCATCATTGGGGTGGAAAGTTGGAAAGGTATTGGTCCATGGAGAGGTGTGTTTGAGAGGTGTTTTTGTGTCATGCATGGTGGCCAGAGCTTTGTGCATATCAGGTTACATATCAATGAGAAGTTATATTGGGTGAGAAATGAATTAGATATAGATGGCTTGCATTAGCTTGTATATATTGATATGTTTGGTTGGAGAGACGAGCCAATGCAGTGTGACTTTTGTGGGGAAAGTTTTTGTGTACTCTATGTGATTGTCAGACATTGCTCATACCCTGTTGCTGAAAATACATGGCTATTTAGCTATGTTTAGAAATTTAGTGGACCAAAATCATGTTAAATACAGCTGTGCAAGCCATCCTTGAGGAAGAATTGGTTACCGTTAGATAAAATCTCTGTTCTGTGTCTATGCCCTCCACATGATAGAGAGTCTTTTCTCTTTTGATTTGTGGGGCGTTTAATCATCTACTCAAAAGAGCCAGGTCTTTACTGTCTACCTGTCTTGTAGTCTCAAATATTTCATGTATTTGGTGGTAGGTAGATAGTGGTTTGTGAAACTTCTCAATTGCTGTTTTGTGAAATTTCTTGAAAGTTCCTGAAAATTATGCAAAATGATGAGAAATTATGTGCATTTTTAAAGAGGGCTTAACTTGTGTAAAAAGGTCATACTATTGACAGGCAGCAGACTGGTTTGAGCAGAAAATGCATCTAAGTGAAGCATTGTCTGCTTGAACTACCAAAAACAAAGTAAAGGTTTGTGAAATTTGCAAATTTTGTGGAACATGAGGTTCACAAATGTCAGACAGTTTGCAAAGTTAATGAACGTTTCACCCATCTCTAGTAGTAGTTCCATATTATTTGTCCCTAGAAGGAGAAGGCTCTACTGATGCATTTTTTCTTGTAGAGGGGGAAATGATCAAGCCCTAAGACTAACCAGCGTCCATGCTGAAAGAAGGTTCTGTAAATGATGAGCAAGATGATGCTAGCTATGTCTGAGAGGTAGGAGGATGTACAGCCTAAGATTGTTCCTATGATGTAAAATTCCTCAACGCTTAATAGGAAAGAGTGGTGGGGGACTTTGTCAAAAGAGGCCAACAGGCTCAACAGTAGAAGTGTGTCAACTCCATATCTGTACACCATAGTCTTATGATAGAACTCAACTATAGTTGATAGATTGAGTGGATTTCAGGGTGAGGGTCTGAATCTATGCTGGGTGAATCCACGTTTTCAATCAGTTTTCATAGAAACAGACTAATGGAGACTGGTCTGTAGCTTGCAGAATCTGATGGCTATAGATTTTTCTTTGTAAGGCGTGTCTTCAGGTAGATGATCTTGAAATTGGTGGGCTGATGCATACTGTTGGAAAGTTACTGGTAATGTTCCTTGCAGTAATGAAAACAACCATTGAATAATGGAGTTCCTTGAAGGTTTAAGCTGGAAACCGGACTAATGGTGAGTGGACTGCTTGCTTGCCTTTACTAATGTCTTGAATTGTGAGACAGAGCATTGAGTGAGGAACACCAGGGATTAATTTTCTGTTAACAAGAGCAGTGTTTTCCACCTCAGTCTGAGTGGGCTTTTTAAGGTCATGCTGTCCCAAAATGTTTGCTTTTGAAATGAAGTTGTTTGAGATGGTATTATAGAAACTTGAGATTGAGATGCCAAGTTCATATTATGGTGCACTGTGCTCTAGAATGCTGTGAGGATCATATGAAGATTCCATGCTAGGAATACTGTCTTTGGCCTTGTAGATGGACAATTTGTAGATCCTACTGAGTCACTAATTACTAATTATAAATGTCCTAATGGCTGTTCTGTTTTGTAGTTTGGAGTGAGTGATTTCTGTGTTTATCTTATTTATCTCATTGTTCAGATGTAAGGACATACTCTTAGGTCAAAGGTTAGGGTTTGATGAGTTGTTGAGGCCTTTAGAAATCAAGTTGTATAGCTTCCTAACTTTTATCATTGGGTTGAGGAGATATCAATAACAGCTGAGGATTGAGTAGCAAGAGGAAAAGTGTGTTCTACTGCTTTTTGGTGTCTGTTCTTCTGTTTTTACTTTGAGTTTAACAAAGAATGAGATGAGGTACTGGTTCTCCAGACCATCAAGGGATTATATTAATGTGATGATACCAGGGAGAAGATTACATTCAGTGTCTGTACAACTGAATGTGTAGAATGAAATAGAAGTTAAGTTAAGCTAATGAACTGGTTTAGGGGGTCTTAATCTAAGGAGGTTAGTGGAATTGAACCAGGCCTTTAAATAACCTATTATGTTTAAGTTATTGTGATAACATGTGCTGTCTGAAAAGGGGTTTCAGAAGATGTCATATTCTATGATTGTTCAAATTAAAAGAAAGGCTGAGTTCAGAATTGCACATAAATCCTGATGATATTTAAAACAAACAATAGTATGATAGAGGAAATTAGAGTAATGGGGTGGTAAACAGGAAAAAGACATGAACTAAGAGAATATTTGGGTCTCAGACAGGGAACAAGAGGAGAGGGAGTAACAACCATTTTCATGTACTTTTAAAAACACAGTTACATCACCAATCTGGAGTACAATAATTGGAATTCTTTAGGTAACCGTAATGCACTGTAGGAATTTTTGGAGTTGTGGTGGCATTGTTATTATTAAGTATGCAGGTGGAATTTGAAGATGCTTGTTAGAAATGGGGTCTGTGGTTGGCAGTCAGGTTACCCGCTGTCCAACCAAGGACACTTACTGTAGTCAGGGTGAAGGAGAAACACACCTAGTTAACCCCCACTCACCCCCCTTGGTAGCTTGGCACGAGCAGAAAGGCTTACCACAGAAGCAATGTGTAAGGTATTTATACCAACACACACAGTAATACAGTGAAATACTACAAAATGGACACCACACAAGTTTGGAAAAATAGTAAATATTTATCTGAGTAGAACAAGACCAAATATGTTAAAAATCCAACGTACACAATTCAGAATATGACTTTAGCAAGTAAAAACACAAAAAATAGTGCCTAGAAGCACCAATGCTGCAATTTGATATTAAGCAGCGCCATAACAGAGTCGTTTCCCACAATGCATTGCCACTGGTGCAGTTTTCGGAGTCACACGGACCCCCACGTACAGTACCATAGCAAAATGTGTGAAAAACAAGCAGGTGCACGGAGTCAGCGTCGCTGGATCCAAGGCACCCTTGTATCCAGTGTTGCAAGGTGAAGGAGCAGAGGTGTCACAAAAAGGCGTAGGGTCCTTGCTGCGGAACGGTGGATGTGAGGTGGCGTCAGTTGCGAGGAGTCATTACCTGGGCACCTCTGGCAAAGTCGAAGTCCAGCGAAGTCACAAGACTGCAGGGTGACCTCACGGGGTCACATTCACGTCACAGCATCACAGGTGCTGCCTTGCAAGTTCTTGGGATGTCAGCGGCATAGGGGACGTGGGGCCTGCGATGTTGGTGGGAGTCGTCGTACTTCTGCGAGGTTCACAGCCTCAGGTTCAGATGACGTCATGTGTTCTATGCAACGGCATCCTTGCGAAGTCGCACAGCATCGTTCAGCATTGTTTCACATGATTTTACCAGAAATCCACTCTCAAGGGCCCAGGAACTGGAGTGGCATACTCTGACAAGCTATAGTCCACAACATGCAGACTCAGAGACTTGTTAGTGAAGCCTTTGCTGTCCTTGAAGCTTCAAAAACAGGAGGCAAGCTCAGGCCAAGCCCTTAGAAGTTCTTCTGAAGCAGGAATATACCACAAAATCCAGTCTTTGTCCCCTTTCACAGGCAGAAGCAGCAACTGCAGGATTGCCCAACAAAGCACAGTCACAGGCAGGGGCAGCACTTCACCTCAGCTCTTCTCCTTGGCAGAGCTTCCTCTTGGTTCCAGAAGCAAATTTTGAAGAAATGTTAAGTCTGGGTTTTTGGGTCCACTACTTATACCACTTTCTGATCTGAAGTTGCCCAACTTTAAATAAAAGTCTCTGCTGTTTACAGGATCCTACCTTGCCCATGCCAGACCCCAAACACAGGGGGGTTGGAGACTGCCTTGTGTGAGGGCAATCACAGCCCATTCAGGTGTAAGTTACCACTCTTCCCTCCACTCTAGCCCAGATGGCTCATTAGGATATGCAGGCTACACCCTAGCTCCCTTTGTGTCACTGTCTAGAGGAGATTCACAAACAGCCCAACTGTCAGTCTGACCCAGACACAAACATAGGCAGAGGCAGAGTCACAGAATGGCTAAAGCATGAAAATGCCTACTTTCTAAATGTGGCAACTTCAAACTAACAATTTAAAAATGAACTTCACAAAAATAAATATATTTAATACATGTCCTACCTTTAACATACACTGCGCCCTGCCCATGAGGCTACCTAGAGCCTACCTTAGAGCTGCCTTATATGTATAAAAGGGGATGGTTTGGCCCTGACGAGTGGGTACACTGGCCAAGTTGAATTGGCAGTTTAAAAACTGCACACACAGACATGGTAGTGGGAGGTCTGGGCCATGTTTATATGGCTTCTCAGCTGGGTGGCAGAATCAGTGCTGCAGGCCCACTAGTAGTATTTGATTTGCAGGCCCTGGGCACCTCTAGTGCACCTTACTGGGTACTTACTAGTAAATCATTTACGCCAATCATGGATAAACCAATCAACAATACAATTTACGCAGAGAGCATATGCACTATAGCACTTGTTAGGAGTGGTAAAGTGCCCAGAGTCCTAAAACCATCAAAAACTGGTCAGAAGAAATAGGAGGAAGGAGGCAAACAGTTTGGGGATGACCCCGCAAAAAGGCCCAACAATGCTAGTGAAAATGATAGCAGCTTTGTTTTATTTTATTTTAGCTCTTTCATATGAAAGAGTGCACATGTTTGCAAACATGAAGAATAAATATAAAGCATGTAGAGCAAAATTAAACACATCAAAACATGTTAGTTACTTGTTCAATAGAAGCCATAAAAAAAAAGCTGCACTAGCTCAGAATGCATAAAAACATGCAGAAAAGCTTTAGCTTTTCTCTAACTTCGAATGAGTGCAAAAAATAAACATGTTCTCTATATTGTCATTGGAAGGTAAAAACTAGAGCAAAAGAAAGAAAATCAATGTTCCATTTTCGCTGATTTTAAAGAGCTACATCATTTATGATCTGTGATCTTACCTGCCTTTCACCTCAGCTGTTGGCTCACTGTGATGTCGGAGCTCAACTGTAATAACTTATATTGGTCAAGTTCTGACATCGTTTCTTTATAATCACTGGCTTGGTGTGTCACAAGTCGCTGATTATATTAGGGATATACACTATAAGGCTTTGGCAAGTCACTGAGGAGTTCCATAGCTACATAAAGGAACAAGGTCAAGGCCAATTTCCTTTATAATGTAGTCCTGGCCCCGTGACATACCTCTGTAAAAAAAATGTTGTTCAGAGATTTTAGTTTTTGATTTGTGTTTTTCTATCATTAGGGTAGTAATTTAGCTTGCGTAGACATTGCTAGTCCGGGCCAATTTTTTCTGGATTACAGTTTTAAAAATGGTGGATGTTGTGCAGTGATGATGTAATATTTCAGGAATCATGAGACCTATATACTTCATTTTGGTGTCAAAACAAAGGTTTTGATGGTCAGGTAGTCTTTTAGAGACAGAAAGTAATTCCTCAGAGCAACCCTTCCACCATTTTCAAAAATGGCAGCTATAATAGAGGAAAAAGAGAATTATATAGAAATGAAACAAATAATAATGTTTTTTAATCATTTTATGTATATACCAAAAAAATGTTTATAATCTGAATAATGAATCATAGTGAATCATAGTTCCCTATTTTTTGCTAATCGCTTTTGGTACATTTGCAGAATGTTGAACATTTGAAAACAGCATATCGACAGGCACATCTTCTGTAGAACAGGTTTTTGTAAGTTCTATAGGTAGAGACTTTAGAAATGTCATAGGTTTTAGCACCCCATCAATATCTTCTCAACCAAATTCACACAGATCTTGCTCTACATATGCATGATCCAAAATATTTACACATCTTCTGATCAAGTAGAACTCTCTTTTAATGTGTCCACACACCAAATATAACATCGGTGGAAGGTCACTTAGCTAAACTAATCTCTTGAACTCACTTTACGAAGCTCCTCAAATGTGTAACAGTAAGAATTTGTTTTCAACACATGCACATCTATGTCTTTAATGTCACATTCTTCTGTGTCTCAGCAAATTATTATAGAAACTTCACAGGTTCAGCAGTTAAAGCTCTAAGCTTTGTTTCAATTTTGATCATAGTTTCATCACCTGTAAGAATATGTGCCTCGATAAGAACATTGGGCATCTCTGGGTCATGTTTCTTGTATAGAATATTTAGTATGATTAAGTGTTTTTTATCGACTGTTCAAATTGTATCCAATCCTTGACTTATGAACATCACAACAAATCTAAGTACCACAATAATAACATCTGTGTCTTTTGACAGTACAATGACTCAATTGGAACCACTTCGAACAGCTCACTCAGCATGTAGCACAACAAGCAGGTCAGTTTCCTTCAATTTGCTGTTAAAGTTTTGAACAATATGGCCCGTACCTTTCAAATAGATCTCCGCAGGCATCAGCTCCTCATTGACAATCATTCCACTTACGATAATTGGAAATTCACTGAAGCATCAGCAATGTTTTTGCAAGTTAACATCTCCAATTTCATCTTGTTTGATATTGATAACCAGAATTTATCAAGTTGCACAGGTATAGGTGTTGAATTTTTGAAGCAGACAAGGTCAATTGTTACACTTCTAGACATTCATTTTCTTCTTTCACATTCCCTGATAAATAGTTCAAGATAACTGTCAAAGATACTGTGCAGTTCTGCAAGATGCACACTGACTTTGATATCTGTAGAAGAGTCTGAACGACCTCTTCAAAGTTTTGCATGGATGGAATCTTGACCATTCATAATCGTGACTTATAGTCCACAACAGCTGTTTTCAATAAGGACACCTTTTTGAATTTTCGAGTTTGTGCTCCACTGGTTTGGTTGCAGCATCTCCATCAAATAATGCGTTTGTTGGAAGAAGATCATGCCACAGAACGTCCTTGATAAATTCACCCCTTTGTTTGCTACATTCATCTCTCTATGTGCTTGTGAAAGCTGTTTTTTGTAACCTGTTTTGTAGAGGCTGATTGGACGAAACTCTTACTATGGCAATTAAAGTGTAGAAGCTTAGCTTTAGTGATTATGTCAAACAGCTTTTTCTTTTTCAATACAAATCTCTCCCCCCTCTGTTCTGCATATAGTTTTTTATCCATGTTCCACGACATCTAGAAGGCGTGCCTTTATATCGATCTCCACATATTGTTTGGGTAGGAAGTTGTGCAGTCGCACAGGCTCAGTCATTTCAAAGGTGTTTCCTTGCTGCTGCATGAAATAAAGAAGGCTGTCCACATTTTTATTAAAATGTTCCACCTCTTTCCCACAAGTTCATGGTGTGGAACAGTTTCACGATGGTCCATTAATTTTGAATTTGTCATCTCCTGAAAACATTGCAAATAGAAAAGACTTCATGGTAAACTAGCTGCCATTGAGCAACACATTCACTTTTATGTGTCTGACCAACACTTTCCTTGGAGCTTTTCTCTGATCTCTGGATTGTCTGCTCCAGTTTCATATCTGGAGCCACAGCATTGAACCGTCCTTCTCTGTCTTTCACCACAAATGTCTTAGGATTAATTTTCTGTAGAGGTATGGTTTTTCCACCTCCAGCTTCTTCACTCTTTCCAAATTCCAGCTCCCATATTCGCAAAACACAGTTATCAGTGACTCCACAGTCTTCACGTGCAGCTCCCAATCACCTTCCCGATCAGCATGTACCACGTTTTTCACTAGAGCTATCATGTGCAAAACATTTCCCCAGACCTTGCAAAGTTCTGATTTTTCTTCACATTCTTTGACAAACTACAAACTTGGTTTTCTGATATCGAACTGAGTGTATTGTACATTGCCTGTCTTTGCATTATGTCTTTTGAATGAAGTGCACCCTGTGCCTTGTTCACTTCTGAGATAAGATATGCAAAACCTAATTTGTCAGTCTTGTTCCAGAAAGCATTCCAATGCAATGTTTATGTAGCGTCAGATCTGATGAGCATACCTTGTAACGAACAAACATAATGAGCTCCGCTCAATACTGACTAGAAAGTTTTGCTTCAAAAGATTTCAGCCTCAATAAGTGCATTGTCTATGTCACAGCCACTGAGATAACTTTCTACACACCGCAACACAACTTTTGTCATGTGGAAAATGCCCATCATTGGATAAAGATCACCACATTTTACTTGATTGCTCACAAAAATGACAGCTACATACAAAAAACACCTTCATCACAGAAATCTGGCAGGATAGGCTGGTCTTCAAGCAGAGCATGCACATTTTGGACATTTTTAAAGCTGTGTATATGTTGCTTAGTTTGTGACTGGAGATGGTATTACTGGTAAAAACTCAACCTTCACCAGCGGAACGGTATTCTGGGAAATCTCAGAGTTACTGTATTTTTTTCATCCTACAGTCCACACCGAATAAGCAATATGATAAATTCAGTTAAATCAGCTTTGCGGACTGCAGCATCAGGTAAAAGATCCCTGTCCTCAGCTACTTTGAAACTTTCTAAAGATTCAAAAACACAAAATAAAAAATTAAAATCTTGGGCCAACAATTGTTTTTACAGAGGTATACCAGGGAGCCGAGATTATATGGAAATCTGAGTTGACTTGCAATATCATTATCATGTATTCCAAGGGGCACTTTGTCCCCTACATTACATGGTCACACCATCACCGTCGCCAAAAAACGCTTAAAACCTTGGTGAATAGCTCTTTCATGTGAACGAGCAAGCATGTTTGCAAACATGAATAAAAAACAGAACTCTAGTGCTAAATTAAACATATTGAAAACCTGTTAGACATTTCGTGGAAAGAGATATTAGAAATATTTCAAAACAAGTCTGTTTTTTTTAAATAAAAAAGCTGCAGTAGTTCAGAATGTGTAGAGCCATGAAGAAAGATTCTAGCATTTCTCTAAGGAGTGCAAAAAATAAACATACTCTCTTTGATTGTAATTGTAAGTTATTAAAATAGAGTAGAAAAAAGAAAAGCAACATTCCAATTCTGTTGCCAAACAGCTGCTTCAATTATGCTCCATGACCTGACCTGCTATTCACCCCGACTGCTGGCTCTGGCAGCAGGCATTGTGAAGTCAGAATTCAACTGTAATAACTCTGATGTCTTTTCTTTATAACCAGTGATGAAGTGCATCACTGATTATAAAGAAAGTAGAGATAGGCATTTATACAGGGATTGCAGAATCCCAAGTATGGCAAAGAAATTAGAGGCTGACGTTTATACAGGGATTACAGAATCCCCTGTATTATATTCTGATAAATTAACAACCAAAAACAAAACATTAGAGAAAGGGTCGACAAATCAAAGGTAGCCTTCCACAAAAATTAATTCCTACCATTTTTTTCAATGATATCAACATTTGATCTGAAGTTCATAAATCATCAATTACTGTAACTGAACGAACCGGTGTATGTTACATTTCCAAGTCTATATGTTCATAGACAAGTTATGTAGTTGCTGAAAAAATGAGAGTGACATCAACTGAAGTTAGAAGTAAATGCACACATTCCATGTATTATGAAGAATGCATCATTCCAGATATTGCCTTGTAATCAGACACACAAAGTAAGCATCTTTGATGAAGGGCTGAATCAAGTAGAAAATACCTTTTTATTAGGTAAATATTTGACATATGGATTCCCATAAATACCATTTGGGAACTGTTGGCTCATGACAAGTAAAATGTTGTATACATTTTTTTACGTTTTTATGATCTGCTGTTTGACTCTAGAGAAAGCAGGTTGTAGGAAACTGGACTGCTATGGTGGAGAGAGGCTATACTATTTATGAGGCTATGTATGATGTGGAAAAGTCATCCTTTTAGCATGTTCAACCCCATGTTTTCTGACTGATACTGGTGGTAACTGACCCTCACTGTTCCCTGCGCTTTGCTAAGGAGGCTAAGGGCTAGTGCTCTGATCAAAAGGTGTATGATAATGTGACACAATTACAATTGGCAATGACAGACTCCGTAAGTCCCTAGTATGTTCCTAGGACAAGGGGTTTGGAGGCCCAGTAGATCTTCTGCACTGGAGTGTACACTGCTGTGTTGCCTGTTGTCATTTTTAAAGGCAACCCTGACTTGCAGACCATCTTAAAAAGTAAAATGTTAGAAAATTCGACTTTGGAGTTAAAGGTACTTACAAAGTGATGTTCTACCTTATTTTTACATATAAGTCACCTTTTGAGGTCTCCCCTAGGTGACCCAGGGGTGGAGTGCCATGTAACTAGAAGCAGGGACATTATAAAAAGTGTTTTATATGCCCTGGTGAGGAAAAAGCTGCCCATTTCATTTTCCCCATTGTAGATACAAATATTTCATATGAGCATAAACATGCTAGGAAAGAGCTAAATTGGTAAGATTGGCAACGTGTTGCTGTTGAATTTATCATAACTAGTACAGAATAGGAGCGTAAGAACTTTCTATTCTGTAAGCCAAATTCCAGCCTGCTAGGGGGCTCTCCTGGTTGGTCAGCCTTAACAGGATTAGACAAGCTGTTCTGATGAGATGTTAAGTGGCCTGCATAGAGTAGAGGTTTATCTGTTAGGGGAAGTTCTGCAGCTGCACAGGCCTGGAAGGGGGCTGGGTAAATCAAACTGGGCTTCAAAGAGAGCAGGACAGAAAGGAATGACAGCCAGACCTACCCTCTCACCCTGTACCCCACAGACATACAGCAGGCCCAGGAATTGCTCTTGCAGATGGTATGGAGAGGGACTGCTAATGGAAACGAGACACACCTGTAGGTTGCTTAGCCAGGTCCTACTCTTCTGGAGAGAAATCATTAAGCTTGGATTTTAAGGTGCAGTGCTTTGTGTGACAAGAAAATGTCACACTTTGTAGGAAGCTGTTATGCTTTTGGGTGACACCCTGCATCTTAATAGACAGGGGTGCTCCCCTGCTTGTCCCCCAAGATGATTGAATAAATATGCCTCAGCTGCATTGCAACTTAGATCTGCTGCCTGAAACCACAAGAGGAAGAAGGCTCACCTTGCTGGAACACTGGTCTGCAACCAAAGGACTGCACTCTGAAGGACTGCTCCTGTTGCACACTGGAACAATAGCCCTAAAGACTTTGCTTTGCTTCTAAAAGTACTAAGGAATGGAGTCCCTGAAAGAAGCAGGTTCACAGAGCTTTCTTGCACCAACTCACACAAGACGTTCCCAGCCTGGAGTGCATTCAGTGGACTTTTAATGATTTGGACCGGTGCATTGTGGGAATTGTGGTCCAAACCTCCAAGGACCATTCAGCGCTTCAATACCCTCGGATTTGTGTTTTGGACACTTGAGACCCAAAGGGGAGCCTTTGGAAAGACATCAAGAAGTCTGGAGAACTTTTTGTGCGAAAGGTCCATAAGGTGACTGAGCCTTCGACGAGAATCAAGCCGCCACTGACGGACCCTGAGCTGTCCTGAATTTCAAGTTCGTGCCACTGAAGCAGCAGACTTTTCCCCGTCTACAAGACTTTCAGTATTTGAGAAAGGCTTTCCAGAAACTCAAGCTGACGACATTACATCGGATCCTGGCCTGAAGAAAAAGCTCCAGCACTGAGGATGTGGTCAGAGGAATGTGTGCAGTGCAAGTGCAGCAACTAACCAAAAGAGAAAATTAAAAAACGAACAATCAAAACAACATTTTTTGAAACCGTAACAACTTAATGAGTACGGGCAATAATTGTTATAACACTAAAAATGCTGATACTTCATGTAAAAACAACTCTTTTCACCCAAGGAAATACCGGCAGTAGTTGTGCAACAACGAGTGCAATTAGTTTCTTCAGATGAAAACAAGTTCTGCTCACAAGCAGCAACTCAGTAAAAAGTGTCCAAGTCTTCAGGGCTTATATCTTGGGAATCTCTCCATGGTTGCCAGTTGCATAGTGCTCCTTATAACTCTACACTCTACACCTGGTCTACAGCAGCAGGTGTAAGTCCCCTAGTATTTCTCTAGAGCGCCGACAGAGCTGCCTATCCAAATGGCTATGCACACTCTCCAGATTCTGGAGAGAAATTGCACGGTGACCCAAAGGAAAAAAGTCTGACTGCAACCTGTCCACTCATGTCTTCTATGAAGAAGGGAAGTTCCAATGAGGTAAGCATTCTTAGCTGACAAGACTTGACCAAGGTGTCCCTGGGTGGTTAACTGAGGGTAGTGCCACTGAAGAAGGAAGGTCCTGGTGTCTACATAATCTCCTATAATCTCTTATCAGGCACAGGAATTCTTTAGTGCAACAGCCTTCTTTCCTACTTCTCTTCAATCATCTCTCTGCTCCGAATGGATCAAGAAGGGCATTAAAAAGGATGGAACTAGTGACAGGTCGATCATGATGGCTGAGGGATTAGGACTAAAGATCCCAGTCTTTCCACTACTATGTTATTCGGGATTGTGTCCTAGACTCTGGTATAGGGAGATGGTCTCAGAAAACAATTAACTCAACACCTTTTTCGACACAAAAATTATCATCGCAGATCTTTTGTTACAGGTGCTGAAGCCCTTGAGTCTGCAATATCCATTCTAAGCCAGCTGAGTTTCTATGACGAAGCATCATGATCCAACATCAAAGGAAATCTGACCCTTAATGTACTATCTACTCTCATCATATGAGAGTTAGGCACAAAGAGCCTCAGGCTGATCACCAAGCACAAATCAGGACAGTGCTGGAAAGGTTTTTCACAGGCAACAGTACTGGGGATCTCTAGGGCTAAATATCTTCAGCTATCTGGATCTATTATGTTGTTCGCCTTTTTTTAATAGCACTTGCTGAAAGTAAGTTTGTATGGAAGAAAGTCAAACAGCAATAACAATGTATTTGTCCTGCAGCCTAACTGCAGCAAATATGCACTTTCTGCAAGTAGATGTTACACACTTTACATGCCAGTGGTAATTGCTTTTCACTTGAGTCTGACATTCTAGATTTGTATTTTGTAATACTGTGTAAAACCTTTGTGCACAGAATGTTGATTTGCCAAAATGAAAAGTATGACAACTTTAGACTAAAAATCGTTGTCCTTATAAATAAAACAATTTTGTTGGAGATCTAATCTGAAGACTTCAACTGCTATAGAGGTCAAAATATCATGTACTCAGGGCAAAACATAAGTGGAGCAGGGACAAAAAGTGACATTTCAAAACATTTCCTGCAAGGAGGAAGAATATATTTTATGCATCCACCTGGATTATGCATCAAAGAGTGCTTAGTTTAGGATTGCTAGTCACAGCATACTGAAAACAGGTTGTTGAGTACCTATTCTAACCAAACAAATTTGTGAGTGTGTTACAGCCTATGTTTTGCTTTATTGAACAATTTGATAATGTGCTACAGGTGTAGAATGACTAGCTTGTGCTCTGCTCCCACCCTTTATTATAGGAATGTATTTACCATAGTGCACACTGCACCACATGCAGGTGAGTGTGCTTTACAGAGGGGAAGATTACAAGATGGAGAAACCAAAATGAGGAAAGCATTTCAGACATGCAACAACGTTGTCCAAATTAACTTTGATGCTTCTTTAAGAGTAACGGTCCAGCCTGAACAGCCTGGCCACATCTCCTTTAACACAAGAAATCCCAGACCATTTTAAGCTTTGTTGGGAGCAGCTTGGCTCCTGGTCCACAGAATATTCTGGACGTACATTTAGGCCTACCATCACACTTTTACTCTTAGGGCGTATCACAGAGAAAGGAAAATGCAAAACAGTAATGATGGAATAACTGAATTAAGCTCAGCCGTTGCTAATTACTCAGAGGAAGTGTCACGTTCCAGTCCATCACTTTTGGTCACTTTGTCACTGAAATGAGAGGCCTTAAATTGAAGATGGGTGGTTGACTGTAGAATGTGGCAGAAACAGTTAGCCTTTGACCAGCGAAGGTAATCCTGCACAGCACTATCCACTACAAGGTACGCCGGTGCAATACTCACCAGCCTGAAGTATAGATGATGCAGTTTGTCAAAAGATTGCTCCATAGATATTCAGACAACACAATGTATGTTTTTACAAAGGCAGTTTAGACACTGAAAACATGCTTCCCGGCACTTAATGATGCCCATTTTAGTAGTTGCTCATCCAATGCTATGTGGAAGGAATAATTTCAAATTTAGATGTATAGGTGCCTTAAAATTTTTATAAGCATTAACACGGCCCATGGGCATTAGAGCTATTGAGATGAGAACTAGATTACGTTACGCGTATTTTTTGAAGCCATGAGGAGATTAAGTAATTGTCTCAGAATCAAAGGATGCTGAGCCGAGACCAGTACTCAAACCTGGTTCCCCATTTCAAACAGAACTGTTTAGCCATATCTCCTCCCCAGGAGTCTTTAGGGGTCTCTGTAGTATTTGCTGAAGCACTGAATGATATAGTGTATAAGTAATCGAGGGAAAATAGATTTCTTTTATTTGTGTTTCAAATTTACAGGCATTGCTTCAAGCTTCAAATTAATTCTTTCCTTGGCTATTCACCAGATGTCCCTGTTGAGTGACTAATATGAGGTTATTGAATGTAGAAGGCAATTGTGGTGGTTTAAACGCTGCAAGGCAGGCAACAAAGTAAACTGTAAATGAGATTTGGTGTAAAATGAAGAGACAAGCTCATATTAGTATGTTTAACTCACAGCTTCGAACGTTGATCAATTGGGAAATATTAACCCACCATAAAATCGTTATTATATGGGCCATATTCTAAAATATATTCATGCTTTTGAAGGCGTTTGTTTCTTGTTATTTTAAACCCTGAGAAAGTAAAATTACCATGTTTGGTGCAGTTTGCAGTCAAGTAACTACATGAACGGTAATATCACAGTAATGAGGTATATAAAAGACCTGTCATTGAGAGCATGCACTGTATCATTCAGAAGCCAGTTTGTGAACAATGCATGGTTCCATGTGACGTGCAAATCTCTGCCGTACTCCACTAGAAAATGAGTTGCTTAGTCTGATGCACAGGCACACATTGTTTTGTTTTCATTATATTATATGCCAATAGCGGCTGCTGGCACTAACGCTTGGTGAGGCAGTGCGCGGAGCAGGTTGGAGGGGGTAGTAAGGGAAGGGAGAATAATAAAAAAAATAAAGACTACCTCCTGTCTTGGTGTTCCTCTGCTCCCGCCGCCTTGGTTCTTCTGTGCTTGCTCCCCTCCCCCCCAATCCAGACACTTCTCCCATGCTGTTACCTAGCATGAGAGAAGCACCAGGATTGGTCCAAGCAGGCCTAAATGCTGCTCAGTTTGGGTCTGGGAGCCAGCGCTGGTTCTCCATCCCTGCTGTGCAATACAGCCCAGGTGGAGAGTTCTAAGTGCACATGTGGGTTTGGTCGGCCAAACTGACATGTGCACTTAGAGTGCACTGACTACTCCTACTCCCTCTGCTGATGCAGACCACGGACCCAACCCTACCCTATCGTGCAGACTGGACAAGGAAGCGAGAAATAAAATAATAATAAAATAGTTTTATTATCATTTTTGCTCTGCTGCCTTTCAGCAGTGGGGCGACCCTCCTCCGCCATGGGGGAGGGACTGCTCCTGTTATATGCCTTGTGTTTGTAGGGGCTGCTTCAGAGTGTTTGACAAAAGATGAGGGTTGCATTAAAGTGTAGTAGAGGCTGTAAAACTCTACACTGAACTAGTTATATCAAATTACAATATTATCTCATCGGTCACATCGACCTTCATCTACATTGTTCGGTAAGTATATCTTTATTTTTCATTATTCCACCAAGGAGTTCACTGGAAGGTAAGCATTAGTGGAATTACAAATAATAATAATGGATCCTCAAAGGCTGTGGATGAGACCGGTCTTGTGATGCCATCAGCTGAAATGAAGTCAAAAAGCCAGTTTAAAGACGTATATTTTCAACCTTTACTTGAATTTTTTTGGACCAGTTTTTTACAAAGGGTTCCAATACGCTATTTGATCTATTTATTTTAGACTCAATGACAAAAAAATCAATATAGCGCACTTCAATATAATTTGAAGCTACACAGATCTTGATTACGGTTGAAACAAGCTGAACTGGACAGCATTTATTTCACCCTCAAAAAAATTATTTGCATTAAGTGCACGCAAGAGCTTTGTTACAATAACCTGTAAGGGCTGCACTGATGCGTGTGGTTATTATTCAAATTTTAATGGGTGTTTGTGTGACTCCTAGTTGGCTCTAGTTGTTACTTTGGAAAAGGAGAATCGTAGCTTTCTAACCTTACAATTGTGGAGCATGCAAATCCTAACTATAGATGTTTGTCTTAGTACTGCTGAAGTGGCTGTCAAGAATTTCAGGCCCAAAGTTCACAATGATGGGACATGATCTCAACATTCCTGTTAAGGACATTTTATTTTATGTCTCACATGATTAAGAAATTAGGGGCTAGATCTACAATAATTTTTCCTGGTTCCAAACCCCCTGATTTGTCAAATCAGAGGGTGTACAACCTATACAACGTTTTTCTGAAGTACTAAACACATTTCGCAATTCAGAAAACATTTTCCATGTCACACACAGGGTTCATAAAGGGTTAGAGATTCAATATTTGGGAGGCGGATGTTTTTGGGTACCCTTAAAAAATACCGGATCAGATTCCTATGCATCAATTGTTTGCAACCATGGCTCTTGTTGCAAACCATTGGTTATTGTCTCCCATGTTGAGGTGATAACTGACTTGCAAAGGGAAATGGGCCCCCGGTGAAACGCTTCCCATTTGGGACTTGGGGGTGGAAGCTTGTTGAGGACTGGGCAGTAGACTACTTCCAATTGTCACTGAAGTGTTTCAAAATGTACAACATTTTATTTTTGGCAATACACAAGCTACATTATTTCCTTCAAGGTAATAGGTCTGAGTTATAAAAATGTTTTTAGTTTTGAAGAGCAGTCTTCCACAATTCCTTATTTGGCAAACCGACCTAATGCCACATTGGCCAGTTCACAAAATGACATACTGGTTGCAAAAAGTCAGGCTGCAATTTGCTTCCACTTTTTGTGACCTGTATCCAAAACAATACAAAGAACCCACTGACACTAAATCAGGAAAGTACATATTGTGCATTTAGTCCACATTAATGGATCAACCACGAACCATACTAAGAAGTAGTCAGCACACGTTTCAATGGCTTTAATTTCTCTAGTACCTCCTTCCCCCAAATCAGCTCATTTTAAAAATATTTTTTTTGCTGGATCATGGGCTTGCAATATCATTATCGTGGAAACGCTTTCGACATGCAAGATTATATGTATTTCCTCTATTGGTCAAAGTTGTTTATTAGACAAAACCAAACTCTAACGTCACATCAAAGCATCTCTCCACGTCTATTTGTGGCATTCGCTGGAATGTGCAATGTAGACTTGGTGTAACACAAACTTCAGCTATACGAGACACAACTTTAGATGATTCCTTCAAATACCATCTGCAAGCAACTATTGTGCAAGCCTGTAGTCCAAATTATTACCCGAGTTCTTGGGTCCTTAAAGTTGTGAATGTACCCTCCAGGCTGAAATAGAACACCTCCAATCTTGAGGTATGGGTGAAGCAGAGATGGAACATGCATTTAAGAAAAGGTGCCTTTGTAACTGTTAAAATGCTTTGGGGCATATATACACGCCCCTAGTGCCACCAGAGCATCACTTTATGTGGCGCTGTGCACGCTGTCTTATTTACAAGAACACATTCAGCCACTTTTTGTGGCTTAACACCACCTTGTAAATGTCGCCCCTTCATACACAGCACTTTGTGTGGAAGGGGCGTGCAATGGGTGTTGCTGTGGGTGTTCCTCAGCAGCACCCATTGTATTTTGACGTTGCCCCAGATTTATGAGATTTTGTAAATCTGAAGCAGCACCAAAATCTAACCCCAACCCAAGGGTGGCATTCGCATGGCGCAAGGAGGAGAAATACTTTCATTTTTCCTTGTGTTTTGCTCTTTCTATAGAAAGAGCAAATCACTGGTGATTGTTTTTGTGCAGGAAGATGGCCCTTCCGGCACAAAAACAATCTCCCCTTCAAATCAGCCATCCTTGTACCATGGCACAAGGGTGGCTGCGTTATCTCTCGGCAGCAGATTTAGCATCGCGCAGGGGAAAACACAGGGGTGCGCTATATTCTTGTTAATACGGGACATCCGTGCATTTCTAAAGTGATGCAATGTTGCGCTGCCAATTGTGGCACAGCACTGCTCTGCACCACTTTATTGTAAATATGCCCCTTCATAGTTCTGGCCATATGTCTTTGGTAGTGGGGTTCCCTTGTGAAGATGTTTCCACATGGTGCTTACATTTTTTGTTCATGATATTTTATATTTTTGATTTATTCATGTATATTGCCTGGGAAGTCCCACCTACAGATTTTCTTTGCAGACTATTAAATAAGTTCCACAAAATTAACTGACATGTTGTTGACTATCCATCTATATGCATTACTCAGTTATGTGGAATAGGTACAGATTAATCTATGCAGGCTTGCTCACAAGTTTTCATTGGCTCTCATTGCACTGCCATGTTCTTATTTATACTGCAACTTTTAACTGGTCATCTTGCTAAGCCATAGCAGCCATTCGTTCTGTAGTGATCTTTGATGGTGTTGGGCACTCCCAACAACAAGCATTACCCATGCTAGTTGGGTACAGAAGGGCTCATTTATAAACCCCTTGCACCTCTGGTGCGTCACGTTTTTCCATATAAAAAGTGACTCACTGACAGTGCAAGGGACTTGTAAACAATCCCCAACGTTTGCTTCAGGTAGTCATACTTGGAGATCTGGCCATCCACGTGGAGTGTGTGACTGAGTATCAAAGGTTCCTGAATATTCTCACAAAATAGATGTAAGTTCTTCCTCTGAGAAAGACCCCATTTAATCTGCACACGCCATAAGGTGTTTCTGAGCATGTTGCAGAATGAACTTACTGGCAAGGTATGTCCGTGGGTTGTAAAGTCATCATTCAAATTAAAGGAAGGTGTATTACATTAGAATGTTATGTGAAAGGCTAACATTCCTGCGTATTCCTTATCATGTGGGTCATGTGGAAGAGGTGGAAACTAAATGGAGTGTTGGTTGTAGGGCTCATTAATATGTTGAGTGATGAGTGTCCGATATCCAGGAAAGAATAGATAGAGGCAATAACAAATGATGCAGAGCATAATAACCTCAAGGAATTTAAAGTTAAAGGTTGGCCCAGAAAAAGAGTATTAAGTATGAATATACAGTCATTCTGGAAAATAAAGCATGATCTTACTATTGAGAAGGTTTTAGTCATTCAAGGATGTGTACTAGTTGTTCCTATCCGTTTGAGTCCCAAGCTTTCAGGTTTTTCTCATGAAGGGCATTTGAGGTTGGCTGGTACTAAGAAAAGATTAAAGATGACATATTGGTGGACGTCAATGGATCGTCATACGGATAGATATACGAATCAGTGTTGCATGTGTAAGCCTGCTGACAAGACTAACAATCTGAATATGTCCCATGACCACAGTATAACTTCCCGTAGAGCCATGCCAAAAGTTTAGTATTGGTTTTATTGGTCCTACGAACACTTTGCTTCATGATATGTCCTTTGCCAATATACTAACAGATTACTACAGCTAGTAGATTGAGATGAAATTTGTAACAAACCATAACTCCAAGGAAGTCATTGATTACTTAATACACAGTTTAGCAAAGGAATGTTTTCCATACTACCATGCCAATGATAATACATGGAAGTACACATATTTTGTCCAACAACAATTTCTTTTTTAAGTGAAGATATTATGCACGTCTAGGCTTCTTTGTATCACCCAGAGAGCAATAGTGAATTAGAAAGGTCCAAAAGACTTGTGAATCAAACAATTCAACTAGCACACAAAGGTCATTTGTCTGTAAAAGAGACATAAAATCCACAACTATGAGCATATTGCACAGTGTCACACTGTGCAACTCAAAGACTTCTTTTTGAGTTTTTGCAAGAGATATAGTGAGAGAAAACGCATGACTTCATAGAATGGAAAATGTGGGTCAACCTGTGAATTAAATGAGAAGGGAGGGTATGCAGGATGGTGCCTGCTAAACAAAAGGTGATTATTATAACTTGGGTCTGTAGTTGCCAGAGGTAAATATCCTGTTCAAGTAGGGGCCACAATCCTAGTCAAGGCAAGACAGATACACTCCCTAAATTAACCTATGCCCAACCCTTGGGAGCTTGTCACAGAACATTCAGGCTTAACTTGAGAGGCAATGTGTAAAGTATTTGTGCAATACTTATTTACAGTAACACAATTTATCTGAGTAAAACAAGACCAAAACTGCAATTATCCAATAAGGAGATCCAGAGATATGCAATTTTGAAGATTTAGCTGAAAGCAGCGCATAGAAGTGCAAAGTACCAATGGTGGTTTATCTGGTCATACTGGACTAAGACAAAGTCACAAGTTTGGGCCGACCATGTGGAGTGAGGGCCAGCTACAGGGACCAACTTAGGCCCACTGAACATATTACCTTAAATCCCTGTGTGCGGTCTATGCTGTGTTGTTTTGCTCATCCGGCGTTGGTTCAGAGGAGCTTTGCAGCAATCCTTTGCAGGCTTTGGTGGGGCTTTGCGTTTATCCCGGGGAGCTGTGTAGCAAGGCTTTACAGTTGCAGAGCTACAGTTCCTCCTGGCAGCACAGAAGTCCTTCTTCATGGCAGAGTGTCCTTGGTTTCAGTAGAACCTGAGTTAGTGGGGTTTGGGGTCTAGTACCCATTCTTCAGTATCCTGGTTATGGAAGGTGGAAGAAATTTCCAGGTTGCCCCTTCTCTCCTGCGTTGACTCTAAGCTGGCTGGATTGGCAATACAGGGTCATTAAGCTCTATTGTGGGTGGACAGGACAAGTCTTTTCAGGCGTAAGTCACTGCTCTGACCCCACATCAAGACAGTTAATGGCCCATTAAGGCCCATTAATGCTCATCAATTCACACCTAAACTCCCATTGTGTGTGGGTGTCTAGAAGGAATACACAAAGGCCAACTGTCACTCAACCTAGATTGTATTCAGAGGCAAGCAGAGTCATAGAATGGTTAAAGTAAGAAAATGCCAACTTTCTAAAAGTGGCATATTCAGACTTACAGTTTAAAACTTCACTTTACCATAAGTTGTGATCTTAAATTGTGTGTCTAAAGACACCAAACTCCACATTTCTATCATTTCCTAGTTGGGAGTTACACTTAAAAGATCTGGGAGAGATAGGCCCTGCAATAGTGAAAAACAAATTTAGCAGTTTTTTTACTACCTAGACATGTTAAACGTAAAGGTACATGTTCAAATCTTTAAATACATTGCACCCTGCCCTTGGGGCTAAATGAGGCCTACCTTGGGGGTGACTCACATGTAATAAAAAGGAATGTTTGGGCCTGGCAAGTGGGTGCAATTGCCAGGTTGAATGGCAGTTTAGTGCTGCATATGCAGGCCCTACAGTGGCAGGCCTAAGTCATGTTTCAAGTGTTACAGTAGTGAAGTGGGAAGGGTATGCCCAGACGTGGGTCCTGTGCTCACTGTAACACTGGATTCATGCTAGCCTGGCTGATGAGAGGTGATACCCCAAAACGGGTCTCACGATGCTTGTTTCTGGTCCAGAAAGGACATGGCAGTTCGAACCAGACTGTTCTCATGGGAAACAGGGTCAAGACTGATTTGCCTATGGTTTGGTCCAAACTGGGGTGGCGTGGTGGACAAAAAAAGATGGTTTAAACCCAGATCTTTGTGACTGGGGGGCGAATGCTTGCATTGTTCAGCATTCAGTCCATCATCTGTTCTTTTTTTGCTTTTGTCGCCCTAAGTCGGGAGGGTATGCTCAGAAGGTGGTCCCGTGCTCACTGCGCCACTGGATTCAAGCTTGTGTGGCTGATGAGGGGTGACACCCTGAAACCGGCCCCAAGATGCTTGTTTCTGGTCCAGGGAGGAACTGGTCTGGCAGGTCAGGCTGGACTGTTCCAAAAGGGAACAGGGTCAAGGCTGATTTGTATATGCCTGGGTCCAAACCAAGGTGGTGTGGTAGGCAAGAAAACAATGGATTAATCCCAGATCTTTGTGACTGGGGGTGAATGTTTCCATTGTTCAGCATTCCATTCATCATTTGTTCTTTTTGCGCAGGCCCACTAGTAGCATTTTATTTACAAGTCCTGGGCACATGTAGTGCACATTACTAGGAGTTTACAAGTACATTAACTATGCCAATTTTAGCTAAGCCAATGTTACCATGTTGAGAGAAGAGAGCACATGCTCTTTAGCACTGTTTAGCAATGGTAAAGTGCTCAGAGTCCTAAAACCAACAAAAACAAGGTCAGAAAAATAGTAGGATGAAGGCAAAAAGTTTGGGGATGACCCTGCTGAAAGAGTCATTTCCAACAGTGTTGAAGAGGTGTGACAAGAAACATGTTGTTAAGAGTATGAAGATGCTGCTGTCTTGGCAGCACTCTCCATTCAACTAAATGCCTGTCTAAGTGAAGTTACTGACTACATGTTGAGTAGCAGTTTAAAACTTAAGGCCTGATTTAAGAAAAGTGACACTGCAACGAGTGTAGCACCACTTTTCTTGCGCCCCCTTAGCGCCCCTAACACCATCATGTGTGCACCATATTTAAGATGTGGCGCACCATGGCGGTAGTTAGGTAAATGAGCGTCAACTTCTTTGACACTGTAGGAGGCTGGGATTTGCTTATAGTGGGTACCTTGGGGTACTTACACCTTGTGCCAGGTCCAGTTATCCCTTATTAGTAGATTAGCGGTGTTCTTCCAGCTTAGGCTGATAGAGGTAGCTATCGCAGAGCAGCTTAGGCTGAACTAGGAGACATGCAAAGCTCCTACTATACCACTTATATCACTTAGCACTATATCATAAGAAAACACAATACTCAGAGTTACTAAAAATAAAGGTACTTTATGTTAGTGATAATATGCCAAAAGTACCTCAGAGGATATTCTCCCTTAGGAGGTAAGTAATATGCACAAAATATATACACACAAACTAAAATCAGGTAGGTAAACTGTTAGAAAAGTAGTGCAAACACTGTAGAACACAATAGAATGCAATAGGAGAAAATAGGCCTAGGGGCAACACAAACCGTATACTCCAAAAGTGGAATGCGAACCGCGAATGGACCCCAGGCCTAGTGTAGTGTGTAGAGGGTCGCTGGGAGTGTAAGAAAACACTAACACGGAGCGACGGCGCTGGTTTCCGTTAAAATTTTTACCGCCGGCTAACGCCATTCCTATGCGCCATGCGGGCGCCTTATTGAAGGAATGACGTTAGCCGATGCTGCGGCATGGTCAGAGTAAAAAAAATTACTCAAACCAGGCAGCGCCGGCGTAGGGAAAAATGGGGGTTGTGCATCAAAAAATGGTGCAAGTCAGGTTTGAGGCAAAAATCGTGCCTCAAACCGGACTTGTGCCATTTTTTGACGCACAAACTCCATTGAAATTACTCCTGCCTTAGCAAAGACAGGAGTCATGCCCCCTTGCCCAATGGCCATGCCCAGGGAACTTCTGTCCCCTGGGCATGGCCATTGGGCACAGTGGCATGTAGGGGGGCCCAAAATAGGCCCCCCTATGCCACTTTAAAAAAATAAAAAAAATATACTCACCTCAACTTACCAGTACTTACCTGGGATGGGTCCCGCCATCCATGGGTGTCCTCCAGGGGTGGGCGAGGGTGGCAGGGGGTGTCCCTGGGGACAGGGAAGGGCACCTCTGGACTCCATCCATGGTCAGAGACCATGGAAGTGAGCCCACAGATCCCTTAACGCCAGGCGTTAAAAAACGGTGCACATCAGGCTGTGCGTCGATTTTTAAGGCCCGCCCTCTCCTGTGCGTCAAAATGACGTGGGAGTATAAATAAGGCGCACAGGCCTTAAAGTCATTTTTTGGGTGGGAACGCCTACCTTGCATTTCATTAACACAAGGCAGTTTCCCGCATCCAAAAAATGACTCACATGGAGGAATTTTGACGTCCGCAGGCTCAGGCGTCAAAGTTTAAATATGGGGCAAGGTTTGCTCCGAATGTGCGTCAAAATTTTTTACACACATTCGGCGCAAACAGAGTACAAATATACCCCCAAGTAACTTTGCACCTAACCTTCACTAAGTGAGGGTTAGACATATAGGTGACTTATAAGTTACTTAAGTGCAGTGTAAAATGGCTGTGAAATAACGTGGACGTTATTTCACTCAGGCTGCAGTGGCAGTCCTGTGTAAGAATTGTCTGAGCTCCCTATGGGTAGCAAAAGAAAGGCTGCAGCCCATAGGGATCTCCTGGAACCCCAATACCCTGGGTACCTAGGTACCATATACTAGGGAATTATAAGGGTGTTCCAGTGTGCCAATCAGAATTGGTAAAATTAGTCACTAGGCTGCAGTGACAATTTTAAAAGCCGAGAGAGCATAAACACTGAGGTTCTGGTTAGCAGATCCTCAGTGATATAGTTAGGCACCACACAGGGAACACATATAGGGCACACTATATGAGCACTTGGGGATCCCAGTGACACAGGCAAAAACAAATATATATACAGTAAAAATGGGGGTAACATGCCAGGCAAGATGGTACTTTCCTACAGACACTAGTTTGGACCTGTGCAGGATTAGCGTAAAAAAAATTGTCATTAATCCTTCAAAGCCCATTGAGGCCCATTGTACACAATGCGCAGGCGTTAAACGTGGCGAAAAAAATGATGCAAAGAAATCTCTTAGATTTCTTCGCACCATTTTTTCATCCCCCCTAACGAGGAATGCCCCCTTTGCATACATGTAGCGCAGAGGGTTACAAAGTGGTGCATTGCATGTATTGCACCACTTTGTAAATTTGGCACAGCGATTTTGGCCTCGTTGGGCCACAATAGCATAAAAAGAGATGATGCTATTATGGCACAATTAGGCGATAGGGACTTTTAAATTTGCCCCTTAATGGGGATAAAACAGAGGTTTTGAAAATTTGCAAAAATCCTTCCGGCTGGACAGAATTAAGTGGGCTCAAATGTCTAGGACAGTGGTTCCCAACCTTTTGACTTCTGTGGACCCCCATTTTTTCAATACTGGAGACCGGGAAACCCCACTGAATCATTATTGGAATCCGGGGACCACCACTCAGTCATTACTGATAGTTGGAACCTAATATTATTAAATTTTCTAAGCAGTCACAGACCCCCTGAGGAGGCTTCGCGGACCCCCGGGGTCCCCGGCCCACAGGTTGGGAACCACTGGTCTAGGAGAAGTCCTCCCTTGAAAAACTGAAATAAAAAGCCCTGGCTTCTGGGCTGATAGCAATCTGACCATGAAGGTTCAGTTGAGGACACTAGCAGCCTGTTTTGTTCGCCTACTCAGAACTTTGAGGAATGTTCTGAGTTGGCTTCCTTCTGCCACAGGTAGAACAGCAGTTCAGGGCTTAGTTTTATCTTGCTCTGGCTATGCTACCTCAGTCTGTCTGGGTAGTCCTTTGTATGTGGTTAAGTGGCTTCCAGTGGTTCAGAATGTGACAGCTTGCATTCTACTAAAGACACCATCATGTTGCTTCATCTCTTGTTTCCTTCCACTGGTTGCCAGCATCCAAGAGAATTCAATTAAATTCTATGTGCCTATCCCGTTGGGCTATGCAAACTAAGAGTCCACCTCATCTACTACAGTGGCTTCTAAGTCCATACAATCGTAAAAGTTAACTAGAATCTGCAGAACAGATGCTTTTCACAGTCTTTCATTAAGCTAAAAGCAGCAGATGCCTGCTTGTGGTAATGGCCTCAAAGCTTTAGAACACCCTGCCATTGCTTCTAAAGATGAACAAGGAAGAACTCAATTTTAGAAAACAGCTCAAGACCCACTTCTTTGAGTAATATGCAACAGACATGACATTTAGTGCTGGGAGGCATGTCGGGTAGCTATGAGCTTTATAAATGGCTAGTACATAATATAAAGGTGTGTGGGGGTGTTTTTGTTTTGATTGAAAGCTTTAGTTACACGTCAAATGGTGGAATGTACAGTCAGCCTTTGCATGTTGTACAAGTCAATTGCCCTCCTTTGCAGCTGGTCAAAGACAAGTGTCTGAGAGTGATGTTAGTACCACTGTTGCATCAGGAATTAAAAGACAGGGGAATGATGTGGTCAGAGGAAACATGGATGGGTACAGCTCTGTTGCTTTACATTTAAGATTCAAGTATTGCCTTATGGGTTGAGTTTTTCCTCTGAAAGGGGAAGAGCATGTAATAAATATGGGTGTCATTTAGGGGTCGCCATGGGTCACAGCTGCAACCCCTGGCTTGCCCCTTGCGACTCCAGGCCTCAGCAGTGGCAAACTGAGTTCCAAGAGCACAGGAGTATCTTCCATTTCCTGCGTCTCACTCCAAACCCATTTTCTGCTCATTTATATTACACTAATAGTCTTTTACTCACTATTAGTGTAACAAAAGGTAGAGCAGCTGGATCTTGAATAGACCTTCACTGAGGTTTAAGGTAAAGAAAATGGCTTTAAAAGAATGTTGTTTGCATGCATGTGGGTGAAAGTGATTTGTCTGAGAATGTGTGCGGTTGTGTGAGCATTTATGTTTGGCTGTGGAATTGTGTATCTGTGGGGTGTGTGTGTGAGTGATTAAATATAGGTGAGTAAGTGTGAGTGAGAGAATGTGAATGAGTGAGGCAGGGTTATAGTTAGCGCAAAGAAGCCATCCATCACAAAATGTGGTCCTCGATACACAAGACATAACTTTTTACATAAAGGTCTTCTATAGGACACAATCAGAAGTATTAGCAAAATTCTGACACTAACATATTGCATGTAATGCTTTGACAAATTGTTGGACCTAGCATTACAGGTAGTTTTTGACATACATATAGGGCAAACATACGATATTTTAAAAACATGATTGGTTCAACTCATTGGGATTGTTAGATTTACCAGAGGAGAGAAACCCCTGCCCTCCAATCTCCACTAGAAGACATCAAACTCACTTTGCTTGCTTACTACAATTCAGATAACTGTTCCCTTAACATATTATATCCACACCTTCACATAGATGATATCTGAAAATGGAAATTTTTGTGTTATATCATTCATGCAATTGTTATGGAACTTCACCAGTGTTAATTATTGTGATGTCATCTGGATCAAAGACATGTGACATCACTGCCTAGGAAGATTTAAAGTCAAAGGCTATATGATGTCACTTTCTGTGACATCACTAAGGTCAAAGGGTATGTGGTGCCACTGCAGCTACCCCTAGCATTTTCGTGAATTGATGTCCATGGTAATATCCTGAATACCATTCTGTTGAATGTTAAAATTTGTTAGCCCTTTCCTCTTCCCTCCCTTCCTTTTCTGTGTGAGCGTGCTTCTTTCAGAATGTGTGGCTGGGGTGTTCAATGATGAACATTGGGGATTCACTCTGAGCTTAGCACTTGTGTTAAAAACAATACTGTGTACACAACCTTGACTCTGTGAGAAATCAGGACTTTTTATAGTGTCCCCCCAAGAGCTAAAAATGTAATTCTTGGACTTAAAATGATAGAATAAATCCAACAAGTTGCCCCTGTTCGATTTATCATAACTATCACAGAAAATAAGTTAGAGAACTTTCTATGAGCCAAATTCCAGCAGCTCTTCTCTGATTGGCCAGCCTCTGCCAGGCTGAGCCAAGCTGCCTTAATGAGGTGTGTGGTAGCCTTCATTGAGACAAAGAGACATCTGGTAGGTGGAGATCTGCAAGCTGCAGAGCAAAAGGCAGGAAACAGGCTGGGTCGCCAAAAGGGTCTTCAAAGGGGAAATGACAGTTAGGATAGGACACATGCTCACCCCCACTTCCTGCAACCCCAGCCAGATGGAAACCCTAGTAATTATATTAGAAGAGGGGCTGGATAGGGAGGTTTAAGGAAAGTTAGCCACACCAGTGGGATGGCTTAGCCAGGACTTAACTACAGAAGAAAGTTTTCCATTTTGTATTTTGAAGGAATGTGCTCTCTGGGACAGAAATTTGCCACACTTTGGAAGAAGTGGGCGTACCTGAGGGTGGCACCCTGCACCCCATTGGCCATGAGTGCCCCCCTGCTTGTCACCCAGGAACACTGGATAAATATGGAAGAGTTGCCCAGTGGCACAAATCCCTACCTGAAACTACAAAGAGAAGAAGGCCTGCCCTGCTGGAACCCTGGTCTGCACCCCAAAGGATTGCACTATGGAAGACTACACCTTCTGCACACCGAAGAACAACAGCCCTAAGGACTTTGCCTGGCTCCAAGAAGTAAAGGTGTGGGCTCCCTGACAGCAACAGGTTAACAGAGCTATACTTGCACTATCTCCATCAAGAAGACCAAAGCTAGCCAGCCTTGAAGAAACTGGCCATGTGAATTCCGGGAAATATAGTCCCACCAATCCCAAGGAACATCTCAGATTTTCTAGACACTTGTTTTTGTGTTGTGGACCCCCAAAGACCCTAGAAACAACTGGAGGAGGTGATCTGCCATCTTGGACCCTTGGACTGCACAAGAAAGGACTGCACTCTTGAGGACTGCACCTGCTGCACACTTTGGTCTTCAGCTCACAAATTACTTGCCTGGGTTCTAAAGGATTCAGACGTAGACTCCCTGTAAGCAACAGGTATAAAGGAGCTCCCAAGAGTCATCTACATCCGCTCCTGCCCAGCTGGACAGCATTCAGTGGACTTTTAATGATTTCTCCAGGTGCACTGAGTGAGTTGTTGTCCTATACCTCAAGAGGCCAATCAGAGCTTCTGAATCCTTGACTGGTGCTGTGGACCACTTTCCTGCATCAAAAACACTTCTGTACCTAAGTTTAAAAGTGTCACATCATGGGTGGCTAGAACTGTTTAATTTGTCCCAGTCCAACTCTACCATTTTTTTACCCTTTGAGCTTTATTTGCTTCTAAGCATTAGTTTTACTTTTAATCTTTAAAAAATGCATATATCTGGTTCCATACATTGGAGTTTTGCCATTTACTATTTTTATAAATTGGTGTTAATTTTGTATTGTTTTGTGTGTCCTACCTATTTAATTTATTGATGTTTGTAAATGCTTTACACACCTGTCTCCTAAGAGAAGTCTGCCTGCTCGCTGCCAGCTTCCAAGGGTTGAGCATGGGATTCATTTATTGAGACCATGACTTGACCTTATATTATGATTGTGGCCTTATTAGCAGTAATGGGTACTTATCAACCCCCACTAATAAACCACCCTCCAACAGTCTCCATTAACTGCAGGAATGCAACACATTTTGTCACCATTTGTTCATTTTGATGTGAAAGGTCAATCAATCAATCAGTCACCCCATCTGTAGAGCACGCTCTGTCACCCTTCAGCATCTCTGGGCACTTTGGTGCCTTGCGTCTGTCAAAAAGCCAGGTCTTGAGCTTTTTTCCAGAACTCGATGATGATATTTAGGAGAATGATCGACCTCCGTGATGACTTTTCTGGAGTCAATAGGGATCCATCTGAAGATCTTGTGGAACATCAGAGGGTATAGAAGCATGTGAATTTGGTGTTTCATAGTCAACTGGCTGTCAAGGATTATGCTGAGGTTGCGTGCCTGGATTGTTGACTGACGTGGCAAGCAAAATAACAATGGATTAAACCCAGATCTGTGATTGGGGGTGAGCGTATGAAAAGTTTCAACACTCCATCCATCATTTCTTTTTTTTTTTTTTTTTTTTGCTGTTGCCTTGTGCGCCCTAAGTGACGAGGCTATGCCCAGAAGTGGGTCCCTTGTTCTCTGTGCCATTGGATTCAAGCTAGCCTGGCTGATGAAGAGTGATACCCAGAACCGGTCCCAGGATGCTTGCTTTCTGTCCAGGGAGGACCTGGCCTGGCAGGGCGGGCTGGACTGTTCCCCTGGGGAACAGTGTCAAGACTGATTTTCATGTGGCTGGGTCCAAACTTGGGTGACATGGTGAGCGAAATAACGATGGATTAAACCCAGATCTGTGACTGGGGGTGGAAAGTTTCAACACTCCCCCCATGATTTAATTTAGTTTTTTGTTGTTGGTATGGGCATGGGTCCGAGTTCTGTTGGCCACCAGCTTAGGTTCCATGTGGAGGAGTTCTTACCAATGGTCAGTACATCTGTTTTGTCGGAGTGAAGCTTGAGGCAGCTGTCTCTCATCCATTTGATTACATCTGTCATGGCTCTACAAAAGTTGATTTTGGCATTCCTTGAGTCTTGGGTAAGAGAGAGAATGAGTTGGGTGTCGTCAGCATAGGAGAATATGTTGAGGCTGTGGGATGTGACGATGTCCACAAGGGGGGTCATGTAGATGTTGAACGAACAGGGTGGTGCTGAGGGAGGACTCCTGGGGTTTGCCTCAGGTGATGTCCTTAGGTGCAGAGGAGAAGGGAGACAGCCAGATGCTCCACGTTCATCCAGATAAAAAGGAGGCAATCCACTTGAGGGCATTTTCCTATATGCTAATAGCATGGAGTCTGTCGATGAGGTTGTGGTGGGAGATGGTGTCAAATACCATTGAGCGGTTGAGGAGGATCAGGGCTGTGGCTTCTCCAAGGTCACGGAGAGCTCACATGCTCCGTGTTGTGGCTTGTGTGGAATCCAGATTGAGATGAGTCAAGAAGTTGGTTGAGTTCTAGTTATTCAGTAAGTTGTCAGTTGATGGCCTTCTCTAGCACTTTGGTGGGGAAAGGGAGGAGGGAGATTGGTGGGTAGTTTTTGAGGTCGCTGGGGTCCACTGAGGGCTATTTTAGGAGGGGTCTGAACTCCACGTGTTTCCATTTGTCTGGAAAGGTTGCTGTGGAGACTGAGGTGTTGAGGATGTTGGTGAGTTCCGTACTGTTAGGGTTGGTGCTGAGGTTGAAGAGATGGTGGGGGCAGAGGTCAGTGGCGGCCCCGGAGTGATGGACAACATGATGGTCATGGTGGTGTTAGCGGTAAGAGGGGTCCAGGTGGTGAGCAGTCTGTTGATATTTCCTGGGTGCTCGCGGTTGACTGGAGTGAAGATGGGGTGTCGAAGTTGTTGTAGATCGTGATTATCTTGCTGTGGAAATAATCCGAGACGGAGTAACAGAGTTCCTCGCAGGTGTGGATGGCGTTGTCTGTGGCAGGAAGGGTTGACAAAATCCTTGATGATCTTGAAAAGTTCCTTAGTGTGGTTGGCTGCTGAGTTGATGTGGTTGATGATGGCGGCTCTCTTGGTTTCCTTGGTGTGTTGGTGGTGTTCTCTGAGGGCTGCCTTGTTTGTGGCTCAATCATGATGGGTCTTTGGAGGCTCGCCATTGCTTCTCAAGTTGTTGGCAATTGCGCTTGGCAGTTCCGAGCTCTGGGTGTACCAGCTGGATCATTTCAAGGTTTTGATGGATTTGGTTGGTTTTAGTGGGGTGATTTCATCGGCGCAGTTGGTGATCCAGGTGGTGATGTACCGGATGGCCTGGTTAAGACCTGCTGAGGTTTTCAGTTTTGAGGTGTTGAGGGACTGGGTCCATTGCGTTTTGGTAATTTTTCACCAGCTGCGGCGGGTGACCTCGTTGGTTGTGGTGGATGCGTGTTGGTCTCGGCCTGAGAAGGTAAAGTGGACCAGGGTGTGGTCAGTCCAGGAGAGCTCTGTGGTATGGGTGAACTTGATTCTGTAGCTGGAGCTGAAGATAGCGTTGAGTGTGTGTCTGTCTTTGTTCATGTGTGCGGTGACTTGTTGAGTGAGGCTGATGTTGTTGAGGTTCTCAAGGTGGGTGATGTCTTTGGGGTTATCAGTGTGGAAGTTGAGATTGCAGAGCAGGATGTAGTGCTGGGAGGCAATGGCCAGAGGGACGATGAGGTTGTATCCCATAAACCTGGATATTAATTCCCTGAAAATGCCGGCACTGTTCCAGCTTCTGTGCCCTAACATAGAGTCATTTTTTACCACAAAGTAATCCAATCCTGGGTTGTAATTTCATATGTGCAGCCAAAAAAGATGAAGCACGTATGAAATAAAATATTTAATAATGCTGAATGAGTCTACAGGGCTCTTTTTCTCTTTCTTCATTCTCTCACGACTATGCTAACATCCTTGGCATCTCATGATGCTATCAGGCACTGATCACTTTGATTAACTAAATAGAGGTTTGAAATTGGAAGTTTTAATCCCTAAAAACTTTTCCAAGCTAAAGGCCTGGTGTCACTGTCTGTAGCTGAGGACTAGCCAATAATGCTTCTTTGGACTTGAGGCACTCCTCCACTCACTTCTTTATTGTCTGTTCAATGCAAGAGGTGTCCTTGAATTACACTCCTGGTCTTTTGTGTAAATATGTGGCATTGACTGAATGTGGAAGTGCCGGGGGGTGACAGGGATAGATAGTCCTATAATTGTATCGAGTACAATGCTGAGAAAACCTGAATGACTTTCAACTGCATTTGTTATCAGGGTTACTACCTGGCATGGAGGCAAATTCTGGAAAGAACTGTAAAAAAATCAGGACAAAGTCAAAAATAAGGATACAAATTTAGGAGAAAGGGTCAAAATTCAGGACATAAATTTTACAGACACATCTATGGAGAAGCTATACCCCACTACATTATCATCGCATTTATTTACTATTTTCTACTTAACATTATTTATTCACCATGTTCTTTTTGTGATTGCCTCCTGGATGTTACATTCAGGTGGCACATTACATCCTTGTTCAGTAATAAATTAATGCCCTTCAGCACTGTGTCAAGGCCATCACCCTTAATTCCTTCTTCAGACACGTCCCACATCTGATTTTGTCGCTGGGGTGCTGTCATCTAGCTCTTTCTTCTCTAAAGCTATCCATTACTGCAGGTGGTTTAGCCCTTCCCGACTTGGGACACTATTATTTAGCTGCACAGCTCCAAAAGGTGGCTCGCTGGCTGGCTGATTGCCTGATGTATGAGATGAGGTTTATCCATAAAGACTTTAAGGAGGACTTACTGCACCACACATTGTTCCCTACTGACCATTCTATTGAACACCATCCGGGATTATTCTGCACAGATTTCTCTTGCCTTGCCAGAACCAATAAACTCACTACTATGAACAAACCCTACACTCAGCATGCCTGCATTCAGGGCAACTCTGTCAGTGGCATGCTGCAGACATCTTAAAATTGAGGGATTTGTTTGTGAATGGCAAGTTACTAGATTTCCAAACCCTTGTGGCAGACTACAATCTTCACCCGGGACAACTTCTCACTTACGAACATCCTAAACAATCATTAAATGCCCCATTTCAGGGGCGTGGTTTGTGACCGCAGAAGATGGTGGCTCCCTTTTGAGCTCCTCTGAGCCCATCACTTCACAGACCCTATGCACAGAACCCACATCGGTTATTGCCATCAGCCGGAGGGAACCTACGCGCCGGCATGCCAGCATGCCTATGTTGAACTCAGCAGAGGCTCTGGAAAATGCCAGAGGGTTGGTTTAACGGCGTGTGCTAAGACCTGACCATGGAGAAAATGGCATCTCCCGCCCTCCAGCACGATGCAGAAATGCACTCTCACTACCTTCCCTCGGCATCGGAACACTCACATGATATGGGAATCGTGCTCCACCTGGAACTCACAGCATCTATAGTGCCCAACTATGGTGAGCCTTCGCTTTTGTTTATTCAACACGACGTGCTAACCTGACTACTCACTAATTATCCAGTGTCTCAGTGGCCTGAAGGGAGCAACTAAACCAGCCCACAGGGAGTGCTTGATCTGTAAATGGCCATACAAAGTGTACATAAAGGAAACTTATAACCACATATAATCACATCTAATCTTTACCTCTGACTGACATAAGGAGGAAAATCTTGCTGACTCTCTTGCTGTCTATGTCTGCTGATAATATCTACGCATGGTTTTAACAGATCTGATACGCATTCTTGAATATACTTTTTGAGAGATTTTGTGTAATCTTGTTCCCGCATGACAATTGAGCCCTAACGGATCCCTCATCCAAGTGAAACCTTGTCTTCTGTTCAGAAATATATAGCTGTGAAACTACAATCACTCAGGGGTCACACATACCTGTTACCATGGCACTCTAGAAAATAAAGAGCAGATAAATACACCTTCTGTCCACTGGAAGATTTTGTTTTCCTTCTCATACTGTCAAATCAAACCACTGTAACCCCTTGCCAATTTGTAGTGTTATTGTGCACTTGTTATGATGTGCCCGGCACCTCGAAATCTCCTGGCTTTTCCTTTGATTGATGACCTATTACAATGCTCTAACTTAGAGTGCTCATCAGTTCCTACTTGTTTCCCTTCCAGGATTCACAAAGTCTACCAGTCAATAATAGTGCACAAAAACACACTACCAATCTCTACCACACTCCAAAGTGCTCCTGCAATCCTTTAATTTAAATACCTACAATCAACTAGCCCCTTACTGGAAGATATGGTGGACCAAAAGGATCACAAAACCTTTAAAGATAAAGTAAATAAAACCAGACTAAAAAGAACAAAACATGAAGATTCGCTCCTAGAATCTCCTACCAAAGACACACAATAAAATCATTTTATTCTTGAAGCGATTCTCAAAAAACGAAACAATGTCCACAACATCGCCCAGAGCACCAAAACTAATACTAATCTGATACAAACAGAAGTAGCTGCAATTAGAAGAGAATTCAAAGAACTAAACTTAAGAATTTCAAATGTTGAGAGCAGAAAAAGGATGACAGAAGATTGCCTCTCAGCCCAATCTAAGCATCTTCTAAAACTAACAATGCAATCTCTGCTCTAAAGCCCAAAGTTACCGAATTGGAAGATCGTGATGGGAGGGGAAATCTGAGGATTTCTGGTCTACCAGAAGGGACAGAAACTGCCTTCCTGGAAATATGGATTCCAGCTACCCCAAGTATTACATTTAACAAAGACTTTGGGGGTCATTCCGCCAGGGCCGGGGACCACGGAAGCACCGCCAACAGGCTGGCGGTGCTTCCAGGGCCATTCTGACCGCGGCGGTAAAGCCGCGGTCAGAAAAGGGGAACCAGCGGTTTCCCGCCGGTTTTCCCCTGGCCCAGGGAATCCTCCATGGCGGCGCTGCTTGCAGCGCCGCCATGGGGATTCCGACCCCCTTCCCGCCAGCCTGTTTCTGGCGGTGTAACAGGATGGCGGGACGGGTGTCGTGGGGCCCCCTAACAGGGCCCCATGAAGATTTTCACTGTCTGCTTTGCAGACAGTGAAAATCGCGACGGGTGCTACTGCACCCGTCGCACCCCTGCAACACCGCCGGCTCCATTCGGAGCCGGCTTCTATGTTGCAGGGGCTTTCCCGCTGGGCCGTTGGGCCCCCTTTTGGTGGTCGCCCGCCGGCCCAGCGGGAAAGCCAGAATGGCATCGGCGGTCTTCTGACCGCGGAGCGGCCATTTGGCGGTAACCGCATGGCGGGCGGCGACCGCTGCCCGACGCGGTCAGAATGACCGCCTTTGAATTTAAACTCGCACAGAGGGTCACCACCTTTAAACCAAAGAACTTATCCACACCAGGCCTCTCATTTTCTGACACCTGTGCTACCAGGATATTGAACGTATCTGATCCCACATTAAACAAGTCAGACCAATCTCCTGACAAGGAGCCAAAATCAACATTTCTCAAGACTATACCAGAGACACAATCATCAGAAAGAAAGAATTCTTAGCCCTGAGGAAATCTCTAATGGATAGAATGATTCAGCACTCCTTTATTGGTCTGTCTAAGTTCATAATAATCTACCAAGGCAAGACTCATGTTTTCACAGATGAAACCTATCTAAAAGGCTTTCTCGATGAATCTCACATGAAAGACTCAAAGAATGAGCATGGCTGATAAATGTATCATTACATAGCAGTTTCCAAATGTTATGAAATATTTTAAATGTTTTGAAATGTTTTGAAATGTTTTGAAATGTTCCAAATGTTTTGAAATCCCAATAATATGGCACACAGACTTATGCCAGATATTTGGAGCGCTATACACACTTTCTGATATTACCGCACCACTTGTCAATGTTGCTTGCTGTGTCTCATGGTTTCTCCCATACCAATACCTACCCGATATCATCCTCTTACTGCATTTATGCAAACTATCTCCAATTGCTCAGTCTGCTTATGTCCTTTACCCCACAATCTCATCCTACAAACAGAAACATACCTATACTGGTATACTTTCTGAAGATCCACTATCTGTCACACTAACAAGCACACTATATCTAACCCATGTATGTTTTGACTTACAATCTCACCAATTAACAGAGATTAAGGGCCACATGTACGAAGATCAGGTTTTGCGACTCGCAAATTGCTAAACTTAGCGACTCGCAATTTGCGAGTCGTAAAACCTGATGTACAACAGTGTCAATGACAGTGTTTCCAACTCGCAATGGAGTCGCAAATGACCTACCTCATGACTATTCATGAGGTAGGTCGCAATTTGTGACTCCATTCGGAATGGCGGGACCCACAGGTTCGGTGGCCAGCTGGGGTCAGCAGACCACCATTGACTGCTTTTAAATAAAGCAGTATTTTTTTTTTAAATGCATTTAAAAAACAAAAATAAAAAGGTTTTTTTTCATTTTTTCAGAGCTGCCAGTGGTCTGTGGGACCACTGCCTGCTCTGAAAAAATGTATTTGCATGCATTTACAAAGGGGAAGGATGACCCCTTCCCTTTTGCGAATGGGTTAGCACCAATTTGAGACTAAAGCTAACTGTGATTGTTTTGTGACCACGTTTGTGGTCACAAAACAATCATACATTAGAATGCGACTCGCAATTCGGAAGGGAGCACCCATTCCTAATTGCCACTCGCAAACCATTTATGCGATTCGTTAAATAGATTACCAAATTGCAAAAATGGGTCAGTACATACCAAAATGCTTTTTTCTCGTTGCATATAGCCCAATTCTGTGAATCAGGACATTTGCGACAAGAAAAAATGTACATACATGTAGCCCTTAATGTGAGACATGGCGTGCAATACAGATTGTTTGTTGCTGTCTATTATTCTCATGACAACTCCCCCCAATGTTAGGTACCCTATATTCTTTAGTGTTTAACTCTGCATTAGATTTACAGTAATGACCTAAATGTTAACTCTTATTCATGACCCAACCCACACTCTGATCTATAAACCTTGTGTCATGAGCAGAGTCAATCAATCAAAAGAGCTGCACTGTGAACATAGTTAACATCTCATGACAGAATAGACACTAGAACACCCTGGCGCCTCAATTAGCTTCTTTACTACAACAAGTTTTCTCCCCAACATAGGAGAACTAGATCATGATTACCACCTAGAATCCTCATGATACTAAGCGAATCTACTTGTCAGGAAAAGTTGTGAGAAAGGGACTTGTTAGACTTGGCATCCTTGGTGTTGTCTCCCCTAACTTTTTGCCTCTGTTTCCCAGTTTGTTGATGTGTGCTGGACTCTGTTTTTTATACTCTTGGCACTTTATCCCTGCTATCCAGTGCTAAAGTTCGAGTACTCCTATGGAAAATGTATGTGTAATTGGCTTTCCATGATTGGCATATTTGATTTACTAGTAAGTCCTTGGTACAGTACAATAGAGGTGCCCAGGGCCTGTGAATCAAATGCTACTAGTGGGCCTGCAGCACTGGTGGTGCCACCCACATTAGTAGCCCTGTAAACATGGCTCAGGCCGGCCACTGCAGTGTCTGTGTGTACAGTTTAAAATTGCCAATTCGACTTGGCAAGTGTACCCACTTGCCAGGCCTAAACTTTCCCTTTTCATACATGTAAGGCACACCTAACACATGCCCTAGGAGGCCCCATGGGCAGGGTGCAGTGTATGTTTAAGGTAGGACATATACTAATGTGTTTTATATGTCCTAACAGTGAAATACTGTCAAATTCGGTTTTCATTGTGCAAGGCCTATCTCTCTCATAGGCTAACATGGGGGCTGCCTTTAAATATTATTAAAGTCAGATTCCCTTCGGGAGCAGATAGAAATATGGAGTTTAGGGTCTCTCAACTCACAATTTAAAAATACATCTTTTAGTAAGGTTTGTTTTTAGATTGTGTGTTTGAAAATGCCACTTTTAGAAAATGACTCTGCCTCTTTGTGGATTCCCTGTCTGGGACACTTTGACAGTTGGGCTGTTTGCACCTCTCATCTAGACAGTGACGCAAAGGGAGCTGGGGTGTAGCCTGCATATACTGATGAGCCATCTGTGCTGGGAGGGAGGGGAGGAGTAGTCACCTTATGCCTAACTGGGCTGTACCTGCCCTCACACAATGCAGTCTCCAACCCCCTGGTGTGTGTCTGGGGCCTGGCATGGGCAAGGCAGGATCTTACAACCAAGAGAGACCTTCCTTTGAAGTTTGCCTACTTCAAAGGCAGAAAGGGGTATAAGAAGTGGACCCAAAACCACTGAAAATTAGATCACTTCTGGAATCAATAGGAACTTCTGCCAAGGAGAAGAGCTGAAGAACTGAGGAGAAGTGCTGCCCCTGCCTGTGACTGTGCTTTGTTCGGCTATCCTGCAGTTGCTGCATTTGCCTATGAAAGGGGAGAAAGACTGGACTTTTTTTTGTACATTCCTGCTTGAGAAGAATCTCCAACGGCTTGAACTGAGCTTGCCTCCTGTTGTTGAAGTCTCAGGGCCATCAAAGAATTCCCCTCCACCTGGACTCTCTGCTGAGACTCCTGCCCAGCCAAGTGGTGCCCTATTCAGTCCCTAGGCCCTTGAAAGGTGAAGGTGGCAGACAAGGACTGAAAATCCGTGCACAGAACATTGTGCAGGGAAATGTTTGCCACGCCTTCTGCAATGCGGCTGATAAATAACGCGCCGCCGGCTTCGCAGCTAAAATCGATGCTCCACCTGCATTGTGGCTGGGAGATCAATGCATCGCAGCTGGAAAAATGAGGCGCAACTCCCGCTTACAGAGGCTGATAGCGACGGAAACCCCACAGTGCAGTTTTCTGATACTGTGCAACCGGATTTTCCACGCATCGTCCTTGGGCGTCCAAGTCAACCAGACTCTGCGTGGATCAAGGTGCCTCATCCGCAAATCGATGCATTACTCTCTTGCGAGGGAGAAAAGCAACGCATCGGCGACCCGACCAGAGAAGAAAACGATGCACGGCATCACTTGCGAGGAAGGAATCAAAGCATCGCTACCCTTTTCCGATGCACGCCCGCCCATGCGGCTTTATTTTTTACGTTAACCAGGTTCTTTGTGTAACAACAGCATTGTCACTGTTTTCTAAGGATTAAGACTCTTGTTCTTTTGAAAATTCATATCTTGACTTGTGTATGTTGGATTTTTGTCATTTTGGTCTTCTTTGATTTAGATAAATATTACCTATTTTTCTAAAATGGTATGGTATCAATTTTGTAGTGTTTTCACAGTATTACTATGTGTGTTGGTACAAATACTTTACACATTGCTTCTGAAGCTAAGCCTGCATGCTCGTGCCAAGCTACCAAGGGGGCGTGCAGGGGTTAACTGAGTGTGATTCTCCTTTAACCTGACTAGAGTCAAGGTCCTTGCTTGGACAGGGTGGTAACCTGACTGCCAACCAAAGACCCCATTTCTAACAGGCCTCCTTTGACATTTGTTAGCCCCCAACCTTTGCCTGGTATTTGATGTGGTTTCACAGTTGTAAGTGCACAGGGCCCCTGCTAATCAGGTTCCCTGGGCCAGATCTATTTCCTAAAACTGTTGGGATGCTTTGGCATAATTGAAAACACCATTAGGTGTCACTAGAAGTCCCTAGTAAATTGTACTGAGGGCAGCAGCCTAGATTGTGCCACCCTCAAGGACCATGCATCCAAGTACACTCAGCACTGCCAATGCAGGTTGTCCTGGTGCAATCCTCAAATGGAAAACTGACATTGCACACAGCTTGTGTGCCCTGTCCACTACACACCTCATACAATAAGGCTGGCTGCACTATACTGCATGTATGGGCATAGATGCATGAGCAATATGCCCCAACTGTGTCCCTGCCAAACCTGGGGCATAGTAAGTGAACAGAAAATCAATTTTACATGCAGGTGCAGGAGACTGGTCAGTACGAGTTTCACAGTCACATGATAGTCACTCTGTACCCTGGGATGATTGGTATCAAACAACTCAGAATGATAAATCTAAACTGGTACCAGTATTGGATTTATTGCAAAATGTACCCAGGTACCACCTTAGAGGTGTCCCCTGCAAAACCTGCCTACTCTGGAGTGGTTTCTGACCAGACACAACCAGCCTGCCACCACCAGACAAGATTAAGGAACCCTGGGGTGAAAGTCTGTGCTCTCTGGGTCCAGAGAACAAAGCCCTCCTGGGCTGCGGTGATACAGCTCCTCCTCCAGAAATGTGCACAGCCTTGCCAATGAGCTTCAAATGGCTTAACCCCCACCCCCCGAAACACAACCCACAGCCCTGCTGCTAGCAGCAGGTATCAGCCCCCACTGCAAACCCCAACTTTTGGTGGGAATAATGGCAGGAAAATGCACAATGTTCAGGAGGAATACCCATCCCCAGCTTGCACCACCCCTAATGTGTTGCATGTAAGGTGGCCTCTCCATTTTATTTTCCTCCATCTTGCATGGTAGGAAAATAGCCTATCAGGGATGGGGAAGTGACCTCTCACCACAGGAAGTGGTCACATAGTTAGTGTAGCAACCCCAAGGTAGATGACCATTGGTCTCTTCTAGGTGCTCCCCTAAATGCCCACTAAATGCAGAATTTAGTGACCACCCCTAGATCAGATTCCGAGGGCACAAGAAGGCCTGCAACAAAGAAGACACAAGACTTGCATTCCTGCTCCACAAAGAAAAGGGTGCCAAACCATGCCTGCTGCACCTAGGACTCAACAATCGCCACCGAGGGTTTGCACTGCTCTCCAAAACCAAAGAGGACCTCCACCCTTCTCTCACCAAAAATCTCCCTCCACAGTGAAAGCATCACTCCCTGTAACAAAGAAGCAAAAGACCAGTAAAGTCCAGTTCACTGACTGGCTGCTGACCAAGTAACTGGACATAGCAACTAGACCAAATTTCACCCAACAGACTCCGGTAACAAATCCTGAAAGTGTGTCAAGTTTGGTGGCTGAACTGTGCATTACTCTTGGGTACTGGACCCCCAATGTCGGGTACCTAGAGTACAAATTCAGACCAGAATCAAAAAGGACCAGGATCAAGCACCAGTTGAGGGACTTCAGGACACATAAGAGCCACCCCCCAGAGTGGCACTGCTGACCTGGAATCCACCCTCAAAGTGACTGCCTCTTGCTTTCAAGGGAACCTTTGCGTACAGCTCTTGGCTCTCCTATCTGCTCTGCACCTGGCCTCCCTGGGCCCTGCACCAGAGAACTAGCTGTGCTGTTAGTGTCCTCCACCCCTTGCGACTGCTACACTCAAAGGGGACTCGCCCGACTCACCTTGTAGATCACCTGCGCACTGCTTTCCCAAGTGGTCACCGGCTGTGGTCCTGCATCAGCTACAAGGACTTTCCTCAGCTCTTCCCGCCAAAAGCGGGAACTGCCCAAACTCTTCCGGCTGGCCCACAGGACTTCTTCATGACCTTGACCTAAAAGTAAAAGGAGACATTGATAAACACATTGCCTGATTTTATATGCATTTTTAAAGTTTTCTCTCATTGATTCCTATGGTGTGTAATTATACACAAAAAGCCTATTTCTGCTAAAGTTTGAAAAATCATAGCGTAAAAAGTACTTACCTGATTTTGATGATCTTGGTCTTACAATTTTGATAAAACTCTGAAGCATTTGTGTAAATTGGTCTTGAGTTATTTCTTTGAGTTTGTGTGTCTATATTTATTGTTACTGTCAGTACAACAAATGCTTTGTACTTCTCCACGATTGGCCTAACTGCTTGACCAATCTACCGTATAATTTAGAGCATTAGATGGTTTACTTTTATACCTATGTAAATCAACATGTGGTTGCCTGGACCCTGCACAGAGTGCCTGATTTTGTGCACTACGTAGAGAGCCAGCCTCTTACACAAGTTCAATATAGTTGGCTCTTGAACCCTCTCCCTAACATACTCGTCGACCCTTAGGGCTTTCATTAATCGTTAGTTAATGTTGCTATGGACTTGTGCCCTCTTTACCGTTTGACTCGTTGCCTCTTGTTAGTGACAATCAATGCCCTATACTTTGGGGCATATTTATACTCTGTTTGCGCCGAATGTGCGTAAAAATTTTTGATGCACATTCGGCGCAAACCTTGCACCATATTTATACTATGACGCCCAACACCGCGAACGTCCAAATTCCTCCATGTGCGTCATTTTCTGGATACGGGACACCGCCTTGCGTTAACGACATGCAAGGTAGGCGTTCCCGTCCAAACTTTAAGGCCTGTGTGCCTTATTTATACTCCTGTGCCTTAAAAAACGGCACCCAGCCTGATGTGCGCTGTGTTTTAACACCTGGGTCAGGGCAGGTGTTAAGGGACCTGTGAGCTCATTTCCATGGTCTCTGACCATGGAAGCAGTCCAAAGGTGCCCTTCCCTGACCCCAGGGACACCCCATGCCACCCCCACCCACCCCTGGAGGACACCCATGGATGGGGGACCCATCCCAGGTAAGTACAGGTAAGTTGAGGTAAGTAAAAACAATTTTAAGTGGCATAGGGGGGCCTAACTTGGCCCCCCCTACATCCCACAGTGCCCAATGGCCATGTCCAGGGGCAGAAGTCCCCTGGGCAAGGCCATTGGGCAACGGGGCATGACTCCTGTCTTTGCTAAGACAGGAGTCATTTCAATGGGGGTTGTGCGTCAAAAAATGGCACAGGTCCGGTTAGAGCCATGATTTTTTACTCTGACCTGACTTGCACCATTTTTTGATGCACAACCCCCATTTTTCCCTATGCCGGTGCTGCCTGGTTAGAGTAATTATTTTTTTTAGTCTGACCAGTCCACAGCGCCGGCTAACGTCAATTCATGAATAAGGCGCCCGTCTGGCGGGTTAGAATGGCGTAAGCCGGCGGTACATTTTTTGACACAAACCAGCACCGGCGCTGGTTTGCGTCAAAAAGTATAAATACGGGCCTTCATATCTTGTCTTTGTGAGACCTATTTTTATGATGGAAAGCCTTTTTCTCTCCATGACCCCCTTCCCTGACTCAATCCCTTTTCCTGAGATGATGTTCTCCCCCCACAATGAGTCATGCAATTTCTGGCTATCCTCACTGGCTATAGAGCTTCGAATAGCCACCCATGACACCATTCTAACCAGGTAAATATTATTTATGAACGGCTGATCAAAATATTAATTCATTTAAAGTGGTTTACCTCAACACTAAAGGATTTAACCATCCTGTCAAATGAAGGAAATGTTTTGACTACTGCCACTCCCTTAAAGGTGACTCAATTTTCCTACAAAAAACTAAATTGGCTATAAAGAGGCTCTCTCCCTACGCACAGTATGGGTATCAAACATAGCCTGTTCTGCTGCAATCAACAAGAAAAATTGAGTGATTACAATGATTTCTGAAAATTCTGGTCTCTCGATTATCCCATCAGAACCAAATGATAATGGTAGATGGCTAATAACCTGCTTACAGAATAATAAATCTGAACTTTATGTGGTGAACGTACACACCCCCACAATTGACGGCCCCAAATTCTGGAACAATTAATCCACTACAATCACTATTTTCCCTCCCAATGCCTGAATTATACTTGGTGGCAATTGTAACCTCTCAAAGAACCCCCTACTAGACAGACAATCTGCCTTTAAATACAGAACCCCAAGGTCGTAATGAGGGCCTCTGTCTCATCCCCAATAACACTCTAGGACTCTTTGAAATGTCACTTCAGAGGACTTGTCATAAGCCGAATGGTTCAATGAAATAAATCAATAAAATCAACCTTTGACCAACTAATAGCTAAAATTAAATCTATGGAAACATCCTCCAGGAGATCCAATGACTCTTCCATTATGACCTCCCTCAAATGCCTTAAATACAAATTCACTTCAGATAATTAGTGAGCATGCACATCCATGGATCCATACACAAAAGGGTAAGTAAATATTTTATTTAAATAAAGCCGGAAAATCCCTAGCAACCTATTGAAATTAAACATAACTGCACTCTTACCCAATCAATTAGGGATGAGCAGAGTAAGACACAAATATCAACTGAGGCAATACTTAAGAACATTTCAATGTTTTTATTCGAAACTGTATACTCCCTCTGTCAACACCCCTAAAGATGCCTGTATAGAATTTTTACGAAGATTGCTGATCAAACAATTGTCTAATAGCATCCAAGAAATTATCTCTGACCCGATAACTACAGAGGAAATCACCATCACCATTAAGAATATTCCATCTGCTAAAGCTCAGGGCCCAGATGGTATAGCTTTTGAGTTTAATAAAACCTTTTCACACACCATTATTGATACACTAAATACAGCCTTATCTTATTTCTTGATCTCTGGCTCAGTATCAGGGTCGGCCTCTGAAGCCATTATAGTGGTTATACCCAAAGATGGTAAAGATCATTCTGACCCCAAACATATCAGACCCATATCCCTTATAAATATGGAAGCGAAGATATACACTACAACTCTCACCAATCGCCTTGCCCCGATCCCCCAACTAGTCCACCTACCCAATCTGATTCATTAAAGGGCACATAGCTAGTGACAATATTCGCCTCCTCTCCCATGTCCTCTCCCATGAAAAAATATCTAACCCACTCTCCCCCCCAGCAGCCGCCATAGCCTTAGATGCTGAGAAGGTTCTTGACAAGGTCTCCTGGCCATACTTCAAAGCTGTCCTCCTAAGACACAAATCCTAGGAGAGAAATTTATTATGATGACCATGGCCCTTTACTTGAATCCTTCAGCTGCAATTAGGAATAATGGTACCCTATCCTAGCCCTTCCTCTTATGACAAAGAACCCGTCAAGGCTGTCCTTTATCATCCTTATTCTTATTAGCCATTGACCCTCTCTTCGTTATGGTAAATAACTCAACTTACATCCCCAGTATCATATTCAAAGATGTTTCATATAAAACTGCTGCATATGCAGATGATATTTTCATATTTTCAACTTACCCAGCTCATGCCATTCTGGAGATCTTAAACAATATTGAACAATTATCCTACTTCTTTGGCTTCTACAAGAACAGAGAAACAAACTGAAATTCTTCCCTTAAATGTTCGCTGCAACTCGTCCATTGTTGGCTCCTCCAAATGTAAATGGAATTCCTTGATTAGGTACCTTGAAATATTGTTCTGTAACAATATGTCTGAATCTATTAGCATTAGTGAAAATAAAACCTTAGATAAATTGAAAGACCTATTACCAGCATGGTTACCCAAACATATCTCATGGTGGGCCAGACTTGAAACCATCAAAATGGTGTCCCCTTTGGTCAATTCAGGATTGCTCCCCATGCGTCTCGCCCAAGATTTTTTCCTTAAAATTGATAAACTTGTTTCACATTTCCTTTGGGAGAATGAAAAACCCAGAATTATTATTTTTTTTAATTGCAAGCACCAACTAAGTCAGGAGGCTGTAACTGCCCAAATTGGTACACCTACCAAACTTCAATCTTGCACCTACCAAACATCAATCTTGCTGGTTTGAAATCAATCCACAAAAAAAACTCATCTGTCTTGAGAGTGAATCTTCAATTTGCCACCCATTCTCGCTACTATCGACCTTGTCGATGTCACACCAACCTTATCATCACTCAATGCAAATATTTTAAGACACTAGTTTGGCTTTGATGAAAGTAAATTCAATCCTGTCAACCAATATTCACAAATCCCCTTGGCGTTTTTGTGGCATAATAAAAAATTACAAACCCTCTAGCTCAGTGACCATCACCTCGACATGTGCCTCAAAAGGAATCCTACCGATAGCAGACCTTTTTGCAGAGTTAGAACCATTCTCATTTACTCAACTGAAAAATCAGCATGAGCTGATTTTTATGAATTCATTCAAATCAAGGCTAAAATTCCCATTGTGTAATGCATCACTAATTCAGAATCTGCAAATAAAACTACTTTTTTCTGCCACGGCTCCATGCTACCCCCATTACCTCAAAAATGGTCTTCCTTTTTCCCTTCTAACAACCTAACACCCCTCCCCCAATGAAGAGACAAGGTCAGAAATAGACTTAAACTTGACCCAGAACAAATTAAACCCTCATTAACAAAAACTAGATTCTTCACTGCTCACTCTCTATATTGGGCTCCCGCTAAACTGTTCAAACTAAAACTCAAAGACTCCGATGCCTGTTGGACCTGCAGCTCATCACCTGGCAATGGGGAACATTTGTTCTTTTCATGCCCACATCTATCTTCCTACTGGTGTGACATCTCTAACCAGTTACACAAAATCTTCAAGACCCTTATTCTGCTAATGTACCTGCTTATCACCCTGGGACCACATATTACAGACCCTCCACTTGATCTCTCTACTTCAGACCTCACTTTACTTGACCTTATGATCACCGTTGCCCTCAAAGTAATCTTGATTTATTGGAAATCTAATAACAACTTTTCATTCCATACTTGGTTGTCCTGGGTCACTTACTTGAGAAGCACATGTCATCCAATCCCTCACTTGAGGCCACCCTATAACCTCACAGTGTACATGGAACACACTAGACCTTTACATTTATAGCCAACCCCCATAGTAGGAAACCTTTCAATCTCTAACATTTATCTGCAATCCTCGATCACTGAGTCAAAAAGCATAACATTTTGATATCTATTGCATGACACTTCCTCCTCCCTTTCTCCAAATTTCAATCCCTCTTCCTACTCTCCCTTACTTTTTCTTTGATCCCTACATTGGAGTCATTCTCAAAGCAGCATGCAAAACACACATCTCCTTCCCAGAGACGTGTAAACAAAACTAATACCAAATCTAACTCTAGGACATTAACTCATGATCATCGTTACAGTTTACTTTATATCCCACGGCAACTCACTTACACACTCACAATTACCTAATTACAAAGTTGTATCTTCTCTTTTCTATGAGTCTGACTGTATTTTATTTATCTCAACTGTTAGAAATGGAGTCTCAAGTTGGCAGAGGTATACATACACCTTTGTCCAAACAGGGACCACAATCCTAGTCAGGGTAAATCACACACAATCCAAATTATTGTGTGCCCACCCTCTGGTAGCTTGGCACTGAGCAGTCAGGCTTAACTTAGAAGGCAATGAGTAAAGTATTTCTGCAATAAACCATATAGTAACATAGTGAAAACATCATAAAAATACACCACACAGGTTTAGAAAGACATATGATATGTATCTAGTTATATGAAGCTCAGAACAATAAAAATTCAATAAGTAAGATTAAAAATAGTTTTAGATCTTAAAAATAAACAGTTGTCTCTTGTTTACCCAAAGTAACTGGTTTGCATCAAAATTATCACACACAGAGACCACAGAGGAGGAGATGCATGGAAAAATAAGATGTACATCGGATTTTCCGACGTGGCCCAGGCGATGCGTTGTTTCTTTCTACGCTGCAAGGGGTTTCGTGTCAATTTCTGGTGTGCAGTCTTGGGTCCTCAGTGCGATGCGGGGTTCTTTTGATGCCCAGGGATGATGCATGGAAATCGCGGGATTGGAAGGACAAAGTCACAGGTGTTGTACCAATCCGGTAGGCGATGTGTCTAGTTTTCTGTCGCACAGCAGACGCTGCATCGATTCTTCACTCAGGAAGTCGGCTGCGTCATTCCAGCTCGGCTGTGCATCGATCGGGTAGGGCTGTGGTCGAATTTCCGGTCGCAACACATGCGTTGCATCGATCTTCACTCGGTAAGTCGGATTGCGTTGTTCCGGTTCGGCTGTGCTGTGATTTTTCTTGTCGCAAGGCAGGCTGTGCATCTCTTCCAGCAGGCTGTTCATTGATTTTCGATGCACAAGGAATTTCCTTTAAGAGATGAAGGTGGTCATTACAACCCTGGCGGTCGGTGTTAAAGCGCCGGTAAGACCGCCAACAGGCCGGCGGTAAAAATTTTGCAATTATGACCGTGGTGGAAACCGCCAACAAAGACAACCACTTTAACACTCCGACCGCCATGGCAGTACAAACAAACAGCGCGGCGGTCACCGCCAACAGACAGGCGGGAGACAAAGTACCGCCCACAGTATCACAACCTACCAATCCGCCACCTTTTCCAGGGCGGATTCACCGCGGATAAAAACACTGTGGAAACAGGATTCCGAAGGGAAAACGCTCACCTCTACACACCCCACGAGGAACGAGGACACCATGGATCCGGAACTCCAAATTCTCCCTGCAATAGTCTTCCTGCTCCTCTACCAGGAGCACGAACGCCGGCGGCGAAGACCACGGTGAGTACTGCAACTACGACACAGGGGAGGGGGAGGGAAAAAACAGGGACACACACACGCAACACGCAACACCCCCACCCTCACCCACTACAACACACACACTAATACATATTGATACATCACAGTTACACCCCCCAACTCCCCCGGAAGAATGCAAAGACCAAAGAAAATGAGTGTAACCATTGTAATATATTAAAAGCAAGTAGGCAAAAATATATATACACTATTAACAAAATATACACCAAGCATAGTAGTCCAGGTAGTGCTCCAATTAAGTCCATGGAAAACTGGGCCTACACGGTATGGGCGAGGCCCACACAAGATCCCCGACCATGACGGAGAGAACACTGCAGGGGCATCAGAGAGCAACAAAACAGGCACCTCAGGGGGAGGGAAAGGGGGGGCACCTCAGCCAGCTGAGTGCACGACGCCAAACCCACGAGGGGGCCACATGCCCACTGTTCAATCCTGGGGAGTGCAAAGCCACAGTCTCTCAAGTCCATACAGTGGGTGGGTTGCCCACTGTTCCATCCTGGGGAGTGCAAAGCCACAGTCTCTCAAGTCACTACAGTGGGTGGGTTGCCCACTGTTCCATCCTCGGGAGTGCAAAGCCACAGTCTCTCAAGTGGATAACAGTGTCCACTGGTTCTGGAGGGGGCATGGTGCCCAGAGTGCTTCATCCTGCTAAGGACAGAGGTAGTGGATGGATCTCTCCACTGGTTCTGGAGGGGGCATGGTGCCCAGAGTGCTTCATCCTGCTAAGGACAGAGGTAGTGGATGGCTCTCTCCACTGGTTCTGGAGGGGGCATGGTTCCCAGAGTGCTTCATCCTGCTAAGGTCAGAGGTAGTGGATGGATCTCTCCACTGGTTCTGGAGGGGGCATTGTGCCCAGAGTGCTTCATCCTGCTAAGGACAGAGGTAGTGGATGGATCTCTCCACTGGTTCTGGAGGGGGCATGGTGCCCAGAGTGCTTCATCCTGCTAAGGACAGAGGTAGTGGATGGATCTCTCCACTGGTTCTGGAGGGGGCATGGTGCCCAGAGTGCTTCATCCTGCCTGTGACGGACTCAGTAGCGTCAGTGCCCATGGCGCTCATGGGCCAGCGTTGCTTGAGACGGCGGTGTCCAGTTCAGCAGTGCTTGAGACGGTGGTGACCTGTTCAGCGGTGCTTAAGGCGGCGGTGCCCAGTTCAGCTGTGCTTGAGACGGCGGTGCCCTGTTCAGCGGTGCTTGAGATGGTGGTGCCCTGTTCAGCGGTGCTTGAGACAGCGGTGCCCTGTTCAGCGGTGCTTGAGACGGCGGTGCTTGGAGCGGCGGGCTCCTTTGCAGTGACTCAGCTGCTGGCGGTCCTGTGTGGCTCAGCGGGGCTTGTGCTGGCGGTCCTCTCTGGCCCAGCAGAGCTTGTGCTGGCGGTCCTCTCTTGTGCTGGCGGTCCTCTCTGGCCCAGCGGGGCTTGTGCTGGCAGTCCTTTGTGGCCCAGCGGGGCTTGTGCTGGCGGTCCTCTCTGGCCCACCGGGGATGATGGCGGTTGCCTCCTGGGCAGCAGGGCTGGTGGCAGTGGCCTCCTGGGCAGCAGGGCTGGTGCTGGCGGTGGCCTCCTGGGCAGCTGGGCTGGTGGCGGTGGCCTCCTGGGCAGCAGGGCTGGTGCTGGCGGTGGCCTCGTGGGCAGCAGGGCTGGTGCTGGCGGTGGACTCCTGGGCAGCTGGGCTGGTGGCGGTGGCCTCCTGGGCAGCAGGGCTGGTGCTGGCGGTGGCCTCCTGGGCAGCTGGGCTGGTGGCGGTGGCCTCCTGGGCAGCAGGGCTGGTGCTGGTGGTGGCCTCCTGGGCAGCTGGGCTGGTGCTGGTGCTGGCGGTGGGCTCCTGGGCAGCGGGGATGATGGCGGTCTTCTCCGCCTTGCTGCTCTTCCCAGACTTGCTGAGTATCTTGTGCTCCTTCCCCACCTTGGAAGGTGTTGCAGCTGACTCCACACTCCCACCTGTACCCCTGGGAGCGGCTTTGGTGGCTGGAGTCTTCCCCCTCTCCCGCCGGGCACTGGCCAACTTCTGATGCTTGACAGGTGGGGGACTGTCTGTGCTGTGGCTCCGTGCCACACTGGCTGCCCTGGTGGCCGGTGCACTCCAGATTCCGGTGACTACAGGCACCACTGGTCCCGGAGATGTTGTGTGTGGGAAAGAGGTCAAGGTTGGGCAGGAAAAGTTTTTGGGAGACACTGGGACGGGTAGCTGGAGGGGGTTTGGGAGTGGAGGAAGAGGTTGTGGTTGTAGGAGGTGTTCGTTTGCTGACGTTGGGAGAAGGTGCATGCACTGGAGGCTGTAGTGAGGTGCATGGCTGTTGGGTGGGTGTGTGCCTGTGTTTGTGTATCTTGGGAAGGGGCGTCACAGACACACTGGGAGAGGACACAGGGGACGTGTGAATGGTAGTGGGGGTGGTGACTGCACGTGAGCGGGTTGTGGTGGTGGGTGTGCTGGTGATGGACGTAGTGGCTGTAGAGGTAGTGCATGCAGGTGTGAGTGTAGACGAGACTGGGAGGGAGGAGGGAGACGAGGAGGAGGGGGACAAAGTGGAGTCAGTGGATGTTGGTGTGTCTCCATGTGTCTGATGCTTGCGTGAGTGTCTCTGGGATGTCTGGTGCTTATGTTTGCCTGAGCTTCCCTTGTGTGTTGACGTGTGTGCATGCTGGTCTAGAGGTGTGCTTGGGATAGGCTGGGGTACAGGGGATTGGGTCTCGGTGGAGGAAGTTGGAGGGGGAGGCTGGACACAGGGACAATGGCTGCCATCAGTGCTGAGGCCAGAGTCTGAAAAGCTTGCTGAAGGGCCGCCTGATCAGAATGAGTGCCCTCCAGGAATGCATTTGTTTGTTGCAACTGCCTTTCTACACCCTGGATGACATTCAAAATGGTAGACTGCCCAACAGTGAGGGACCTGAGGAGGTCAATGGCCTACTCACTGAGTGCAGCAGGGGTGACTGGGGCAGGGCCTGAGGTGCCTGGGGCGAAGGTGCTGCCCACCATCCCGGGTGAGCGGGCACGGGGCAAAGGCTGAGGGGCTGCTGGGAGGGCGGTGCTGGAAGGGTGGGTGGCGGCTGTACCTGTAGATGTGGGGGGCACAGATGTTGCTGCCACCACAAGGTAGCTCCCATCAGAGGATGAGTCGGTGTCACTGGTCTCAGCTCCTGTCCCCGCCGTGGAGCTCCCCTCGCCCTCCGTCCCACTGGTGAAGTCCGAGTCCGTATTGTGGGCCTCCATGGCCATGTGGGATGCATCCCCCTCGTGCTCCGGTGCCACTGCTCCTCCGCCTGATGATGCTAATGCACACAAGAACAGGGAGACCACAAAAAGGGTGGGACGATAGAAGAAAGACATATTGAGTGCATGCATTACCGCTACCGTTGGCGGACACGACAGACACAGATGCCCCCTGCTCTACGCCGCGCTTTTGGGCTCCACTGTTCAATTCCTGGGAAATGGCCTACCAGGCTATGGACGACATCTGCACACATGGATGACACAGGGGCATGACTAGGTGTAGTTGTCACTCTACAGAGGTGCGGTGGGGTGGCACATGGCCTGCCTTATGGAGGGACTTTGCCTACGGAACTCGCCCTGGCCTAGGGAAACCCAGAGCCCACCTCCCCCACCCAGACCCTTCCACTGTGTGCAAAATCATCAGAATGAGAGTGTACTCATCCCCTTGTGGCTGCTGTGATGCCCTCAAGCGCCCATCCAACTCAAGGTACACCACCGCCAGGATCCTGAACATCAGGGGGGTCATGGTGCGACGGGCACCCCTCCCACGTTGGGAGGCCATCCGCAGCTGAGCCTCCGCCGTCTTCTTGCTCCAGCCGCGAATGTCCTCCCATCTTTTCCGGCAGTGGGTGCTCCGTCTGTGGTAGACCCCCATGGTCCGGACGTCCTTGGCGATGGCACGCCAAATATATTTTTTCTGGTGGGCGCTGACCTACATGAGTTGTACAGGGGGAAGAGAAACTTATTACCAACTGCACCATCAAAGTGATTGGCCCCCATCCCTACCCTTGACATGTGGCACATGCATTCACCGTCGTTCCATGCACGCCGCACTCTCCCCCCTTTCTTCTTACATCCACCCCTCTCCACACAGGCATAGCCCATACAGCAAGTTCCTAGTGTACTTACCTGCTTGTCTGGAGGACCGTAGAGTAGCGTGTACTGGGGGAGGACCCCATCCATGAGTTTCTCCAACTCCTCCGATGTGAAGGCAGGGACCCTTTCCCCAGACACTCAAGCCATTGTCTCTTCCAGACCGAGGTCCCAGCAGCACTTGCAGTGTAGGTCCTCTCCTGTCGAAGATCAGGTATCGAGTGATTGAACAGATAGAAAATGGCGGTCACGTCTGTGGCGGTGCGTAGCGTCACCGCCGGCGTACATCGTCATTGGCTCCTGGGACCCATAGGGTCCAATGTTAACCAATGCAGCATTGCACTGCGGTCTTCGACCGCCTACTGCGACAGTGTACAACACCAGCGCAGTTACCTCACATCCCATTGTCCCACTTTACAGGTCAGGCAGCCGCCATTTCAGGGGCCCACATGGCTTCATTTTCAACTGCGTCACACATACCTAGGCCTAGACTCAACACACATACAGGCCACTTTTTAGATTATGATTGGTGTTCTGTGTAAGCTGTGGATACGTACCTCGGAGTTGTTTGACTCTGTGCTCGCTGTTGTCCTTCATAGGCACCGTCCGCTGGGACATGTGAGGAGATGGCGGTATCCTCCGGTGTACCAACCGTTGGTGGACCTGTCGACAATGAAGGAGCGACATATGATAATCACATACAGGCTTGACCGTGCCACAATCCAGGAACTGTGTACCCAGTTGGAGCCAGACCTGATGTCAGCTATCCGCCATCCCACAGGAATCCCCCCCTCAAGTGCAGGTGCTGTCAGTACTCCATTTCCTTGCAAGTGGGTCATTTCAAACAACAGTGGCCATAGCATCAGGGATGACCAAGCCCATGTTTTCCAACGTGTTGTCCAGAGTGTTGTCTGCCCTGCTGAAACACATGCGGAGCTACATCGTTTTCCCTCAGTTGGAGGATTTGCCTACAGTGAAAGGTGATTTCTATGCCCTGGGACATATCCCCAACATCATAGGTGCCAATGATAAGACACATGTGGCTTTAGTACCCCCCACAGGAGTGAACAGGTGTACAGAAACCGGAAGAGTTATCATTCGATGAATGTACAGATGGTATGTTTGGCCGACCAGTACATCTCCCATGTGAATGCCAAGTTCCCTGGCTCAGTGCATGACGCCTACATCCTGCGGAATAGCAGCATCCCTTATGTGATGGGTCAACTCCAGAGGCACCGTGTGTGGCTATTAGGTGAGCACCTGGAAGCTAGTCAGTGGGAATGGTTGTCTGGGTCTGGGGATATCCCTCCAGGTTAGTGTGTGTCTAACAGTTGTTCCTCGCCATTTGCAGGTGACTCTGGTTACCCCAACCTGTCATGGCTACTGACCCCAGTGAGGAATCCCAGGACAAAGGCAGAGGAACGCTACAATGAGGCCCATGGGAGAAATAGGAGGGTGATCGAGTGGACCTTCGGCCTCCTGAAGGCCAGGTTCAGGTGCCTCCATATGACAGGTGGATCCCTATTCTACTCACCAAAGAAGGTGTGCCAGATCATCGTGGCCTGCTGTATGCTTCACAACTTGGCTTTGCGACGACAGGTGCCTTTTCTGCAGGAGGATGGTCCAGATGGCGGTGTTGTTGCAGCTGTGGAGCCTGTGGACAGTGAAGACGAGGAAGCAGAGGAAGAAGACATGGACAACAGGGACTCAGTGATCCAGCAATATTTCCAGTGAAACACAGGTAAGAATACAAACCTGCCTACTACATGTACTTAAACACTACTACCTCTCTACTGTCTGTCGTTTTCACCCAGTGTATGGTCACTGAGTTGTCACTTTCCCTTACGATTTCACAGATCTGGGTCCCACAGTGTGACATCTGCTTTGATTCCTCGTGGACCAGAGCTGTGTGACATAGGTATGTTGACATTACAAGTGAAAGAGCTTTTTGCCACAGTAATTGCTAATACAGTATTCCGAAATCACAGACTGACTCCAGATTGTTTTGTGCTTTAAGGGTGTTTATTTTAGTGCTCAAAATTGGAGGGGGTAGCAAAATGGTGAGGGGTGATAGCGGAGGAGTCCAGTCTATTAGTCTCACAGGTGCATTGCCCAAATGGGCATAGGAAGTGGAGCTGGGGCAGTTTAAAGATGGACAGGGTGACAAAGTGGGACAGTAGGATGACAATCAGGGTGGTCTCATTTCTTGGCGGGGGTCTTGGCATCGTTCTCTGTCTTGTTCCTGGATCTCAGGGACCGTTTGCGAGGTGGTTCTCCCTCTGCAGGGGGTGGGGTGCTGGTGTGGTGGTCCTGTGGCGGTGCCTCCTGTCCACTAGCACCGGAGGAGGTGGTGGGCAGTTCATAGTCCAGGCTAGTGTCAGGGGCCCCTTGTAGTGCCACAGTGTCCCTCCTGGTGTTGAGTACTTCCTTCAGCACCCCTACGATGGTGCCCAGGGTGGAATTGATGGATCTGAGTTCCTCCCTGAAGCCCATATACTGTTCCTCCTGCAGGCGCTGGGTCTCCTGAAACTTGGCCAGTACCGTTGCCATTGTCTCCTGGGAGTGGTGGTAGGCTCCCATGATGGAGGAGAGGGCCTCGTGGAGAGTGGGTTCCCTGGGCCTGTCCGCCCCCTGTCGCACTGCAGCCCTCCCAGTTCCCCTGCGTTCCTGGTCCTCCGTCCCCTGGACCGTGTGCCCACTACCACTGCCCCCAGGTCCCTGTTGTTGTTGGGGTGGTCGGTTAGCCTGGGTTCCCTGCAGTGGTGGACACACTGGTGATTGACGTGTCCTGGGGACGGAGGTATAAGCCCGCTGGGTGGGTGCTGTGCTGGTGTTTCCAGAGGGGGAAAGCTCTGTGGTGGCCTGTGACTGGGTGTGGGGAACCGACTATCCCGAGGTCCCCAATGGGCCGGGCTGGTCATCTAGATCCAGTTGGACAGAGGTGCTGGCATCACTGTGGGCCTCTTCTGTTGGTGGTGTGGACATGTGTGGACCCTCCTGTCCGGTGACGTTGGGTAGGGGTCCTGCAGGGGTATAAAAGGATGTTTATTACATCTGTGTGTGGCATGGTGTGCAATGGATGGGTGACCGTGTACCCCAGTGCTTGCATTCCTGTGTGGGACCTTGTGTGATGATGATTTAGGGGGGTGTATGGGTATGTGCAGTGGCCATGCTTTAGTGATGTGTGTTCATGCGTTGTTGTTGTTGCATGCAGGGCTTGGTGTTGGGATGGGTGGGTTGTGATGTTGGGACATTTGTGAGGAGTTAGAGTGATGGTCGTGAGGGTGAGGGTGGGGGTATGTGCTGGCATGCAGGTAGGGTGGGGGATGTAATAGTTAAGATTTGACTTACCAGAGTCCATTCCTCCACCTACTCCTGCAAGGCCCTCAGGATGCAGAATCGCCAAGACCTGCTCCTCCCATGTTGTTAGTTGTGGGGGAGGAGGTGGGGGTCCGCCGCCAGTCCGCTGAACCGCCAGGTGGTGTCTTGAGACCACGGAACGCACCTTCCCCCGTAGGTCGTTCCACCTCTTCCTGATGTCCTCCCTATTTCTTGGGTGCTGTCCCACTGCGTTGACCCTGTCCACTATTCTGCGCCATAGCTCCATCTTCCTTGCAATTGAGGTGTGCTGCACCTGTGATCCGAATAGCTGTGGCTCTACCCGGACGATTTCCTCCACCATGACCCTGAGCTCCACCTCCGAGAACCTGGGGTGTCTTTGCCGTGCCATGGGGTGGTGTAGGTGATGTGTGGGGTGGTGTGTGGTGTGATAAGTGTGCTGATATGTAGTGGTGTGTAGTGTGAGGTGCGTGGAAGTTATGTGGATGATGGTGTTGTGTGCCGGTGGATGCTAGTATTGTTGATGGTGGTGTCTCTCTCTGGCCTTCGTTCGTGAATTTTGGTCGTAGGGGTTTGTGGGTGATGTGGGTGTGTGTTATGTATTGTACTTGGTGTGTGGGAGTGGTGTGTGTATGTGTATCAGGTGTGTGTATTTCGAATTGTCCAATGTGGCTGTGTTTTGTAAATGTGCGTGTATTTGAGCGCGGCGGTGTGTACCGCCAATGGAATACCGCGGTTGAAAGACCGCCGCGTGGATTCCTGCGTCATGATAGTGTGGGCGTATTTCTGTTGGCGTGACGGTGGAGATTTTGTTTTCGCCAGTTTATCACTGACCTTTGGTGTGGCGGACTTGTGTGGTTGTCTGAATTTTGGCGGATTCCCTGCTGTGGCGGTTTTCCGCGGCGGTGTGTTGGCGGTCTTCTGCACGTCGGTAAGCGGCTTTTACCGCCAATGTTGTAATGACCGCTGAGGGTTTTTTGGCTTCAGACTTCAGAAAACAGGAGGCAAGCTCAATCCAAGCCCTTGGAGAGCACTTCTCAGCAAAGTCAGAGGCCAGCTAGGCAGCAGGACAACAGCAAGGCAGAAGTCCTTCACAGCAAAGCAGTCCAGGTGAGTCCTTTCGTTAGCCAGGCGTTTCCTCTTTACAGGTTGCAGGGTTAGGTCCAGAAGTGTCTGATTTGGTGGGGTCAGGGACCTATTTTGAATTCCCAAAAATGCCTTTGAAGTCTGGGAGAGTTCAAAGAGTGGTTTTGAAGTGCACAAGGTCCCCTTTCAGTACAGTTCTGTCTACCAAGGCCCCAGTTGGGGATTTGGCAGTCCATTGTGTGAGAGCAGGCCACTAGCATTTGAAATGTAAGTATCAGGCCCTCCACCCTTCCAGCCCAGGAAGACCCATTCAGTATGCTGATGAGTGCAGGTGTGACTGAGTGTCCTGTGTTTATGGTTGTCTGGGTGGAATGCACAAGGCAGCTGTCAACCAGCCTAGCCCAGACATTGATTGGAGACAGGCTGTAAGGCACAGATGGATTTTAAGGGCAGAGAAATGCTCACTGTCTAAAAGTGTAATTTCTAAAATAGTAATATTAAATACAACCTTACCAATAAGCAGGATTTTCTATTACCATTCTGGCCATACTAAACATGACCTATTTACCCCTTTCTGATCAGAATATGCCACTCAAAGAGTATATGAGGGTAGCCCCAATGCTAGCCTATGAAAGGAGCAGGCCTCAGAGTAGAGGAAAGCGAATGTAGGAGTTTGTCCACTACCAGGACACACAAAACACACAGGTATATGTCCTGCCTTTTACCTACATAGTACCCTGCCCTATGGGTTACCTACGGCCTACCTTAGGGGTGACATATATAGAAACAGGGGAGTTTAAGGCTTGACAAGTACTTTTAAATGCCATGTCGAAGTGGCAGTGAAACTGCACACAGGCCTTGCCATGGCAGGCCTGAGACGTGGCTAAAGGGCTACTTATGTGGGTGGCAAAATCAGTGCTTCAGGCCCACTAGTAGAATTTAATGTACAGCCCTGGGCACATGCAGTGCACTTTACTAGGGACTTTCAAGTAAATCAAATATGCCATTTGGGAATGAACCTATGTTACCATGTTTAAGGGAGAGAGCTTATGCACTTTAGCACTGCTTAGCAGTGGTAAAGTACACAGAGTTCTAAAACTAGCCAAAACTGTGTCAGAAAAGTGGAGGGAAGCAGGCAAAAAGTTGGGGGATGCCCAACCTAAAGCTGTCAGGTGTAACATCAACAGAATGTTTAATCAATCAATACTGTTACCTGAGTACCATGTCTCTTGTATAATTTTGTCTTTTTATTTTGCTTACCTGTGTACATGTTATGATTTTTTTATGCTTTCATATGCCCCTATTTTTTTCTTAGCCCTTTGTTTAAACTAATCTGTACTCAAAACCTCTACTAAAATGTTTAGAACAAAAAAAACATATTTCATGTCCACCACCTAGCACAACCCCACATGAGGTGCCAGATGCTCTCCACCATTGGGACTGGTGGCAAACCGATAAGACGGGCATACAGACCTTTCCTTCAACATGGTGACACCTTCAGGTCTTCTCTCCATACTATCTGGGAGTCTGACATGGCCAAACCTCTGCAAGATACAAACTGGGCTAAAATACTGGACTATCCCCACAAAGTATCCTGCCGCTGGGAATGAATTCTGCCTGCTGCTTGTCATTGGCTTTGTGGTTTGTAACTCACATCTCCTTGTTTCAGATTGTCTGGATTTATTTGTTTTAGGCTGTCCAGCTTGAGCTTGTCCATTCCTTTGCCCAAACCTTATTTACAGCATCCTCCCCAGTGCTCTGTTTCTGTAAACAGGCCTGTAAATCTTGTTCTTATCTCCTCACTTTTGCTGTGCATTCAAAGAACAAGGTAAAATGTGAGACTCTGGGGCATATTTATACTCTGTTTGCGCTGAATTTGCATCAAAAGTTTTGACGCAAATTCAGCGCAAACTTAACACCATATTTACACTTTGACACCTGACCCCACGAACGTCAAAATTCAGCAGTGTGAGTCATTTTCTGGATGCGTGAAACTGTCTTGCGTTAATGACATGCAAGGTAGGCGTTCCCGTCCAAAAAATGACTTTAAGGCATGTGTGCCTTATTTATACTCCTGCGTCATTTTGACACACAGGTGGGGGCGGGCCTTAAAAAATGGCGCCCAGCCTGATTTGCACCGTTTTTTAACACCTGGGAGAGGGCAGGCGTTAAGGGACCTGTGGGCTCATTTCCATGGTCTCTGACCATGGAAGCAGTCCACAGGTGCCTTTCCCTCCCCCAGGGATACACCCTGCTACCCTTGCCCACCCCTGGAGGACACCCATGGATGGGGGACCCATCCCAGGTAAGTACAGGTAAATTGAGGTAAGTAATCTTTTTTTTTTTAAGTGGCATAGGGGGGCCTAACTTGCCCCCCCCCCCTACATGCCACTGTGCCCAATGGCCATGCTCAGGGGACAGAAGTACCCTGGGCATGGCCATTGGCCAGGGGAGCATGACTCCTGTCTTTCCTAAGACAGGAGTCATTTCAATGGGGGTTGTGCATCAAAAAATTGTGCAAGTCCGGTTAGAGCAATTATTTTTTACTCTAACCTGACTTGCACCATATTTGACGCACAACCCCCATTCTTCCCTACGCCTGCGCTGCCTGGTTAGAGTCATTTTCTTTTTACTCTAACCAGCCCGCAGTGCCGGCTAACATCAATCCATAAATAAGGCACCTGTCTGGCGCGTTGGAATGGTGTTAGCCGTCGGTAAATTTTTTTATGTAAACCAGCGCCGGCTGGTTTACGTCAAAAAGTATAAATATGGGCCTCTGTCTTTGGTGGGAGCTTGGTATTTACTTCTTTTTCTCTGACTTCAAAGTTAGAGGATTTATTTGACAATCTTGCTGGATACTGGGGATAGAAAATAGTTTTTTTCTATCACATGACAATATTTAAATGAACTGTGCAAGTATTTCAGAATATATACGAATTAGGAACACAAATGAAGCATATTTTTGTTAATTCTGAAGTATGTTGGAAGCAAATACTTTAATATGATTAAAGCAAATCATTACACTAGGTGATGCAACTTTCTCAAATCATCGTCTATGCACTTTATAGTTGTATTAGTAAAACTATATGCCTGTACAAATGTAATTGTCATTTCAATCAAAAATTTGTTTTCTGTAATGTAGTGTGCTACCACACCATGCATACTCCACTCTGCGCCTCTCCACTCTATTCTGCACCACTCCACACCACTGCACTCTACTCTGCACCACTCCACTTTACACCACTCTATGCCACTGCACTCTGCACCACTGCACTATACTCCACTCTGAACCACTCCACTCTACCCCACTGCATTGTACCCCACTTTATGCTACACCTCTCTACACTACTCTGTACCAATCTATTATATGCCAATACACTCTATGCCACTCTAGTCTACACGACTGCATTCTGTGCCGCTGCACGCTCCACCACTCCAGTCTAGGCCACACCAGTCTACTCTGCGTAACTCCATTCCAAGCCTCTCTGCAACACAGCACTCTACACCACTGCACTCTATACCAGAAAACACTCTATGACAATGCACGTTACACTGTAACACTCAAATCTATGCCTCTCCACTCTACACCAATCCACTGCACATCACTCTTGTCTACTCTGCACCACTGTACTCTCTGCCACTGCACTCTACACCACATTACTCCATGCCATTACACTCTGTGCCACTCTATGCAACTGCACTCTACAATGCACCACCCCACTCTACACCGCTTCACTCTACTCTGAAACAGTCTATTCTATGTCACTGCACTCTATGCCAGTGTACTCCATCCCACTCAGCTTGATCCATTCTATGCCACTGCACTCTAAACCGCAGCCCTCTATCCAAACGAACTCTACACAACTGCACTCTATGCCATTGCACCTTACTCTGCACTACTACACTCTATGCCACTACTCCCTACACCACTCTATTCCACTCTACACCACTGCACTCTATAACACTCTACTCTGCAACAGTACACTCTCCACCACTGAACGCTACACCACACTACTCTGTACTACTGCGTTCTATGCCAATACACTTTGTCACTGCACTCTATGCCACTTTACTCTGCATCACTCCACTCTGTACCACTGCACTCTACAGCACTATACTCTACTCTGCACTACTCTAGCCTGCTCTACTCTGCACCATTGTATGCCGCTGCACTCTCTGCCACTTGACTGTACTCTGCACTCTATACCACTGCACTCTACACCACTATACTTAACTGCACTCTATGCCACTGTACTCTGCACCACTCCAATCTGCACCACTGCACTCTATTATGCACTACTCTAATCTATGCCTATGCATTATACAGTGCTGCATTGTATGCCACTGTTGCAATCAATGCCATTGCACTTTAAACCACTATATTCTGCAACACTCTATGCCAATGCACTCAACACTAGTCCACTATACTGTATGCTACAGCACTGTATGCGACTCTACTCAACTCCACACTATGCCATTCCTAAACTCAACACTTTCTGCCTCTCCACAACACTATACTCCACTCTTCACCATTCCACTCAATGTCACACTTCACCACTCTCCTCTTTGCCACTAACGTAGAGCCATGCTGAATAGCAGCTAGTCTGGTGCATGACATGGCTAAAACACATTGGCAAAGCCACTAGCTCTTGCATAGAGAAGACCTATGGGGATGGCCATTGATTGTTAGAACTAGGAGATCCTGAGGTCCCTGAAAGCCTTGTGAATATGTAAGTCATTATTTTAAACATGCATTACACATGGCATAATATAGGCTGCCACAAAATGTAGATATACATTTAGATTAAACATAAAAAGTTCTTCAAAATTTTAGCTTTAACTCCATTAAAAGCACACACTCCACGGCTCAGCTTGGAAAACCCTTACACTACCTCTCTAAAAGGAAATATCTTTGCCATCAGAAAGCTTCAAATGCCTCTATCAATTAAAGCTGATACAGGTTTCCAAGCCCCTTTACTTTTGCAGATTTACCAGTTGCATACATGTGCATTTCTTTGGTAAGCAAGCACTCTGGCAAACACCTGTTTTTATCTGTCTGCCCCTCCCTCTGGATCAGGGCACAGGATACTCCCTGCCGTGCACTCCAGCTGGGGAAACTGAATTGTCCTAATTACCTTTTGGCTAAAATTAGGGGCAAATGCAGTCCGCTAACCCATGCATCACCAACAACAGATTACAGGGCTAAATTACGGACGGGTGATCACCGTAATTGTTACAGCTTGCAAGAGAGACAGTCCCAGAAATGCAGACAATCTTTAACATAGCCAGCTGGTGCTATTACTCGCGACGTAATAACCTTGCTTAGTATCAGTGCCTAATTTGTAAAAGAATGAGTGCTGTGCCCAAGGCTCTGCTCAGAAACCTGCAGACTGTGCTGTTAACTGTCACCGTAACTACTACCAAGGTTGTCTAATCTTTAATCAACCTCTTGGCTTTTCCCTCCACTATCAGACACTCCCTGCCCCTTCATCTCACTTGTGCAAGTCCCTGCATTCTCCATATGCAACAGCTGTTCTCTTTCTCTTACTACTTCCTACCTATTTGTGGGTTGTTCCCTGTCTTGCTCGCAGTCAATGTCTGATGAAAAAAACATAATTGCCAGTCCCGCAACAACATGAGTGAAGGTAGGCTCCATCGGCAACCACCTGTTCAGGTTAAGTACTGTTTAAGCACTGGCTAGTATGCCTAATAATATATCTGGTACTGTCATCAGCAACACCCCTTGAATTACATGGTTAAGAGGCCGAGTCTCACATTATTGCTGATGGTCCGAGGCTTCCCTCAAGGTTGTACCACATTTGGTTGTAGGGAGGATGGCATTGTTTTTCCACCACCCACGCAACCATGTGAGATATCTTTCGGTCTGCACTCTGTAAGGGTGATGGGTCTTGCACACTCTCATATGACCGTTGTGAAAATATGGGAGTGGTGAAATATATTTACGGAATATGCCCAGTGTGTTATTTCCTGCTGTTTTATACACAATCTGCAACTGAGTGGTGTATCTCGACACGTGCAAATTTGACGAGGATACTAGAGGCATATTGAGTTAAAAATAAATAACTGCGAGTTATGCAATGCAAGACTCTTATGAAACAGGTGCACTCATATATTTCCCCGCCCCCCACAGTCCGATAAACTATTTTATAAAACAAAGAGGACTACACGCTTCTCTGTTTTTTTCCTATCATCGAAGGTGAAGCCTACCACAGGTTCGTCAGCCTCACGTAAATAATGAATTCTCTGCCTAGTATTCTTTAAACCACCGGACTGCATAATTCATGAAACAGATGCTCCTGGCATCGGTTCTGCTTTCTGCAGTTCATGAACAAGGTATGAAATACCGAAAGAAACGCTTCTGAAGCACTTGACGCTCTTCACTTAACGGCCATTTGTTCCAGATTTTGCAACCCTTTTAAGGAGCTCCTCACAGTAGCTTTTGATGTGACCTTCTATTATAAAGCTGAATAGCTAGACAGATTGGAGTCTTCAAATGTCTCTTTAAAAGGACTGATTTAACGCTGGGTATTTGTCGCTCATATCCATAACCTCCTTTGCAGAAGCATTGGAAATTCAAGTAATGTTTGTGCATTTAACATACACACTGGGCCCGCTTTGGTGCGGTGCCACCGGTGCGGCCGCACCGGGTGCTGACCTGAATGGGGGGGCACTGACCTCAGGGGGTCGTTGTGTTTCGCAATAACTTACGAAACCTGCGATTTAAAAGCACTAGCTGAAAAGTTCCTTGTGTGTCCAGCCTTTAAGAAGCAATTAAAATGCCAAGTTAACTCTTATGATTAATCTTCCTGGGAGAGAGTGATTTGTGTTTTGTCTATTGGCAGTTTTGACTAGATACAAAGTATGGCAGAGGGTAATGTGCCTGCTGCAATAACAGAACTATGTTTTATGATAGCTGAGTGGATTAGTAAAGCCAGCCTTTCAGGTGCTTTAAAAGAAATGAAATGCATGTTAGAGGGGCTATGGAGAAATGAGGGGCACTTTTGCCGGATGGTGATGAGGGAATCAGAGGAGGTGGTCATGGGGTGTGAAGCGCCAAAAAAAGATTGCTGCACCCGGCGCCACCAGCGCTAAAGCCAGCCCTCCATACACACATTTATAGTGATATATGGAGAGTATGGTTCTCTTTGTTTTTTGAAAAAGAGAAGCACTACATTGCTGTATTGTTTTCAAATGATGCACAATTTAATCATGTTCATCAAAATGAACCTCTTTGCAAGCCGCAGCATGAAAGTACACGACACAACATGCACGTAAGGCCAAAGCACTTTAAGTGGCAAACGCCCACCGCTAAACCTTTTATTGAGACTAACACACTATTCTATTTTATTCAGAACTAACACAGCTCAAATCAATGATTAGTGGATGAAACGTTCAGGGCTGGAGACTGTTCCTATAATGATACAAAGTAAGATTGTAACCCTTTTTAATATATATATATATATATATATATATATATATACATATATATATATATACGTCAGAGGCAGGGTAGCCTTAAGTTATTTTGGCACCAACCAGTAGGTTTTATTTTGCATCCTGCAACCTTTGTGTTTGTACACTCAATGCATGCAGCGCTTGCCCCCGCTCATTCCCTAATCACGAGGTTTTATTAAGTCAGTAGCACTGTACATCAATTATAAATAAAAGAACAATGGAGTATTTTAAAACAAACAGGAGGCAACAGTGATTTCTCAGATGCACATCCCTCACAAATTAAGTGTTGTACAATGAAGCCAACAATGCTGCTCTAACACTATAACACACCAGTTGCCAAGGTGCGTAAGACTGGAAACCTAGAGTGCTTCCAGGCCAGTTCATCAGAAAAGAAGCATAGTAGTGGAATGCACAATATTTAAATATCTTTTCTACTGTCCTAATTCAAGTCCTCTTATGCATCCATTAATACACACCAATAAATGTTACATTCGAGTTAATATTGCAATAATACAAACATGTTACCACATAAAACCCCTACAGACATTCCAGTATGTAGTATATATTCTTTTACTAGAACCCAACAATACAGTCAAATTTTCACATCATATACTTATTATGAATTCCATTATTTATATTCTGATTACAAATACAATTATTTTTTTAATGTGTTGAGGTTACTTTAAAAATAATATATATAAACACAGTTTTTGTGATGTAGGTTTGTAGTTGTGTTGTGTTGTAGTTGACTCCTCCTGAAAAGGCTCAGTCAACACGTGTTTCCCCCTTAAGAGGATTTCCTTAAGGCTGATCATAATAACACATAAAAATGTATATGTATACAAAACATTAAAATACATTCTTTATTCATAAATATCCAAAGAAGAAAATATATATTTCCATGTTGAACTAAAAAATCATAGGAAACACAATATAGAACCTGAACATCCCATTCACTAAAGAAATGTGTGATATAATAATCTCTAAAAACATACATTGGTTTTGTCTTGGAAAATATCTCAAAAGGGTGCAGTTTAAAAAAGAAAGTTGTTCCTAATCCAAAATTACAGTTGAGAATAGAAAGAAGACTGTCAGAGATAGAGCGTGATGCAATCATAAAGAGTGTAAAGTGAAGGGAAATAAGGTGTTTTAAAATCCATGCAAACTCCGAAGGTGTGTAAAGCATAGGTCCATGAACACACCTAAAAGCCATGTAGAAACACTATTCCAACAACACCCAATATGTGGAACAATGCAGATCAATAAGGAGGGATAATTTATCTCAACCCCTAAGTTAACTATATTGATGTGAAAAGGTTTCACCAAAGAATGATAAAGTACTAAAGAAAAACATAAAAATATATAAAGTGTCAGAAATAATGCTCCAAAATGAGCCCTCAATAGTCAAACAACATAGTCACAACACAAACTAACCTTGGGTTCAGTTGAGATTATGGAAAAGCATATCCCGGTCAAATTAGTTTAGGCAAGAAATTTAGGAACTTCAAATGAAAAGTACACTGGAAAGTCCAAGTGTCAAATTATCCCACGCAAATTTAGGAATGTTTAATTCACAACCGCCAAATCTGAAAGCACAAAAAAGGAGATTAAGAGCTTCTCACTCAATAAAGTAAGCAAGAAATGCTTTAACAAGATAAAACACTAGACCGAGAATACAAGTAAAGTGAACCATACTTTCTCCTGGTACATAACATTCATGCAGTAGATGCCCGATGTTGATTAGGACCATGATAAGTCCTCAAAACAATCTGTAAGAAATATATAATAGTCCATACTCGTATCCATCATCTATAATCCACTATATATACATCAGATCTTTTAAGTATACACTAACCAATATTAAATCATAATGGACCCACATACCAAATTATATAAAAAATAAGTGTACCATAGTCACAGTATATATTAGGCTATCCACCTAAAATGTCACCCATAACTACAGGATGTACCTTCAGATGTCTATGCCCAATGCTGTATATTTTAGTTCCAATCAGTGTCATGTTAAATAGTTTATAACAGCATTTACAGCAACAGGGTATGCACCAAAGGTGTGTAAAACAACAATCTCACATTACTTTTTCAAAGTCTTTTTGTCTTATGATTCCTGCTTTGTGCATGTATAGTAAACACTGTATAAATTGTTTTTGTCTGTGCCACACTCAGTAGTTTATTTTACAACAGGATTTACAGCCATGAGGTATAAACCAAAATATGTAAGACAAAAAATGTCCTATAAATATATATATATATGTGTGTGTGTGTGTGTATGCAAAACAAAGTTGTTCTCAAACAGAAGCACACTCCCAAATTTATTTTAGAATGCAGCAAAGCAAGCAACATACAGAGAATTCTTTAAGTCACCCATATCTCAAGGTTATAATCTCTACTTTAACCAGTGATTCAATCATACTCCAAAAAAAGTAAATTAACCCATCCTAATTGCTATCAACAGCTTCTTTTCTCAACAAAACATAAACAAAACTTTACATTTACAAACTATCCAATACAATTAGAGGAATACCAATAGAACCAACAAGCAAAATTGTTAATCCTAATTTCCATATTGTAATGTAGCAAGTCCCAAAACTGTAGAAGAAAGACTACCATGCGGATATAACTTGATATTAATTTACCATAAACGCTCAAAACTATATTCGAGTTTAATTAATTTCAATCTAATAACAAAACTGCATTTCCATTGTATGTGATTCACTATGTTCTAAAGACCCAAAGAAACAGATATGGAAAAAAGGACAAACTATGCATAAGATGAAAAAATGACAGGAGAAGAACACACCCTGTGAAATTTATACCTGACCAATATTTCTGTGTCATCACATACAATTGTGTCCAGAAAATGAGCCCTCTCACAAATATGTCCTTAATAGTTTTTTAAATGTCAACACAACCAATTATTCTACAAATAAGAAGTATGTTGATTGTAGAACGTTACAAAACAACATCCTCACTATATTTGTTTTACATTGTGACAAATTTTGTTGACCTTAGTAGCATATAGATTAGATGGTAAAAAAAACCTGTATTGAATTTATGGGAAGTTGTAACTTCCATTTCTTGCAATTACTGCAACAAACAAAAGAGTTTCTGTTGACTATATGCTCATGGTGTCCTCATCAGAGGACATCAAATCATCATGCTGTGGAATTTAATCAGATCTCAACAGTAACAAAAGAATATAATAACACACAGATTCTCCAATATTCTAGTAGTCACATTTGTTGTGTTATTAATGACTTAAAAGTAATCTGGTCTGGCTAATTGCCATGAAGTTAAATGCTGGAGTTTCTGATTTTGTATGTGCCTTCCTGAAATGTTGTACTAAGGGGGAAGAGGGATCATTGTTTATTAATGAGCATATATGTTCTTGTATTCTTTCTTTGGGAGCCCCAATTGTGCTTCCCACATATATGCTCCCACATTCACAGAGTAGCAGATAAACCAGATATCTAGTATTTCAGTTGATGTGGGCCCCAATTGTGTATATATTGCTGCCATTCAAACTGAAGTTATGGGTTTTATGTAGCGCTATGCTGCACATATTGCAGTTACTTCTTCTAAAGAAACCCTGTGGTTTCTTAGGCAGCCATGTGTTTGTAGTTTCAATTTCAGGTTACAGATAGCCGTTACACATAATGTCCCTCATTGCTCTCCATCTCTTGTGGACTATCTTGTGTTTGGATGGAATTATGCATGTGAGTGTACCATTTGTGAGTAATATATTCTTGTGCTTAAGCAGTATTCTATAGATCACATCACTATTCGACTATACGATGTACAGAAGGAGATCAGATTTTGTGCATCTTTCATTTTTGGTTTTCTCTGCTTGGTTAACAAGGACGCTTCAGATACTTTATCTAGTCTTTTCCAGGCAGCTGCCAGGGTCCTTTTCAAATAACCCATTTGTAGAAACCTATTCTCTAGGTCCTCTAACTTCATTTTACATGATTTTGTTTCATGCTAATTCTTTAAATTTTGGACATCTCACCAAAAGGTATAGCTAGTAAATGTATGTTTCGATGAGAGCTAGTGGAATGTAACAGTGCATTGCATGCTGTAGACGTGCATGAGATCTCCATTTTGTACCTTGCTATCCTTAATATATATTTCGATGTCCACGAAGCAGATATATTTTTTACTTTATTCAAATGTCATTTGTATGTTAGAATCATTAGTGTCGAGATGAATGCAGAATTCTAGTAGCAGTGCTTCTGGGCCCTTTCACATCAATAAAATATCATCAATTAATCTTCCCCAAAAAAGATATGTTCTGTCAAATGTGGGAAACCACATTTCCAAATATGGTTCAATAGAAAAAATAAAACCCTAGTAGGTGTTTGTGTTCGATGGTGAAAAGCATGAGCCCATGGCTTCTTCCTAGGCTTGTCAAAACCATTCCCCCTCATGGGCGAAACAATCTTGTTAAATGTGAATTCAATCATTTCAATTAACATGTCTGTATGTTCTAAATGGAATGACAATCTTTCTGAAAGAAAGTGACCAATAGCCTCCAAACCCTTATTTTTTAATACACATGTATATAAAGATGGGAGTGAGGGTGAGGGGGTCTGATGGCATGCTGGTCTGGGGGTGATAAGGAGTAAATATTGACTCACCAGTGTCCATTCCTTCGGCTACTCCAGCTGGTCCCTTGGGATGCAGTAATGCCAAGACTTGCTCCTCCCATGCTGTGAGCTGTGGGGGAGGAGGTGAGGGTCCACCACCAGTCCTCTGTATGGTGAGCTGGAGCCTTGCTGACACTGAAAGTACCTTCCCCCTTAGGTCATTCCACCTCATCCTGATGTTGTCCCTTGTTCTTGGATGCTGTCCCACAGCGTTCACCCTGTCCATGATTCTCCGCCATAGCTCCATCTTCCTGGCAATGGATAGTTGCTGTACCTGTGCTCCAAACAGCTGTGGCTCTACCCTGACCCTCAACTCCTCATCAGTGAAACGGGGGTGCCTTAGTGGGAACATGGGTGTTGTGTGGTGTGTGTTGGTGAAAATGTGTTGAGTAATGTGGTGGGGTGTGTAATGTGGGGTGTGTGAGGGATGTATGGGTGTATGTGGTGTGTGTGTCTAGTTGTCTCTGTGCTGTTCGTGTCACTCTACTGGCAGTAATTGTTGTTCGTATAATGTGGGTGTGTGTTTTGTGGTGCTATGTGTGGCTGGGTGTGGTGTGTGTATGAGTGTCACCCTTGTCAGCTATCTTGATGACCAACTTCCTATTGTCATTGAGATCTTTGAGAACTTGTCTTTCTTTATCAGTCAAATTTTGTAGTGCATGGAATTTGCCTAGTCTGACCTTCTAAAGAATATGTTGTAGCTTGCCCTTTAATGTTATGTAGAGTGTAGCATGTTGAGGGCAGCATAGAACACCGAGAGAGGTTGGAGAGAGGTTGGGTCAAGGAGAGGCTGCATTATAATGATGGCTGTACCCAGTTTGGTGGATGCCAATAAAGAATGTTACAACATCCAGCACTGACTTGTATGTGTTGTAATACTAGCAACAAACTGTGCATCCACCAGTAAACTCTGCATGTGAGATTTCACCTTGAAGGAAAACCCGGATGGAAGATGAGACTCTTGCTGCAAATAAGAGACTCTTGCTGCAGTATATTATAAAGAAAATCACTGGTGGTGAGCATTTAATACTTCCTTAGATTGCATGTGAATTATTCATTTTCCTTAGAAAACACCTTGTGTAATATTACAGATTAAATAATGACTGTTATCGGTTGGATCCATTTATGCATGGACCTCAGGAGCAGAAAGTTATCATTTAAAAATGCAAATAATGCATGCAGCATCATAGAAGCAAGAGATCGTTATCACATTACGAAGTGATAGAGAATAAGCTCTTTACTTTGTGTAAGCATCAGAAGACAGAGAAAACATAATATTAATAGATTAAGTTACTGTGCAGCAGAATTAACATTTCCCACCATATCGTAAGAGCACTGTGATGCCAAACTGAAGATACGTGCAGTAAGTGAATTTATTGCATAGAGTCCAGGGCAAGTGTGTGGAAAGTAATGCACATGTGCAATGGCTGATAAAGAGGTGCTTGAATAAGATTAAGGCCCTCGTTACGAGTTTAACGGTCTCCGGGCAAGACCGCCATGGAAAATACTGCCACCATCCCACCAATGTTGGCGGCACAGTGACCGCGTATTACGAGTTACAAACACCAACCCGACGAAACACAGCCAGAAATCTAACACCGCCAGTGCCACCGATGGCATCGGAGCGACTGTCTGCCCGCCGGGCAGACCACGCTGACAACATACCTGCGGCCATATTATGAGTCAGATTTCAGCACAGCGGAACATGCACGGCGTGAAAACATCAGCGGTGCGCACCGCGGCGGGCTAGAAAATCACAACCAATAGAAGGCAACACCAGATTGGACAGTTCGAATACCCCACACCTGAAACACATACACACACTACACACAAACGTTCATTGCCTCATAAAACACCCCCCATCTCATCCCTTCAAACCCTTGCGAATACTACCACGACCCAGAGATACACGACCTATGAACCACTGCACATTGACCATTGAATTCACATGGTGCCCGCACACCCACAACATGTCACGCCACAAGTACCCATGCTTCACCGACAATGAGTTGCGGGTCATGGTGTACAAGATCCTCAGAGTAGAGCCACAACTGATGGGAGCACAAGTCCAGCAAACATCAATGGCCAGGAAAACCGATCTATGGTAGAGGATCGTCGACAGGGAGAACGCAGTCAGCAGCTACCCACACACAAGGGAGGACATCAGAAGGAGGTGGGGAACATCTGTTCCATGGTGTCCAGGCACAACATCGACCTCAACAAGTCTGGCAGTGGACCCCCACCTCCTCCCCTTGACTTGACAACCTGGGAGGAGAAGGTCTTGAACATTATGCATCCTGAGGGCCTGACTGAAGGGATAGATACTGGTAAGGAAGCTACCCCCGAGCACTAACCATTCCAGTCCTGCATTCCTCCAAGCACCTTCCACTCCCCATTATATCACAAACCACAAGATTGCACCCCCCACTATCAACCCATCTTCCTACTCTGTTTGGCACATCACCCCTCTCCCACCATCCACACACCCACCCTGCACAATGCATGCTTAACCTTCACTGTCTCCTCAGCTACCACTCCCACAATCCATCATTCGGCATGCCGGATCCAAGTCACACTCACACCTCACAATGGTGCACCTGCATGGACAATCATTCCACAGCCCACCCAGACTGCTAGTCAACACCACCTCACTACCTATGCCAATTACAGCAATGTCAAACATCAAACCCACAACTACAATTGATATAACAAGCATGGCCCAAAGGCCATTCACCATGCAGTGTCAGCAGTGCTGCAAATGTCATTGCCATCCCTGGGTAACGATTCCACCCACTGCAAGCATCACATCATGACACTACAATGACATTTCTACATACTAACTCTCACCCTTTCCATTCACATCTAACCCTGCTACTGCCATCCAGCAGAGGATGCCAGGGTCAGACAGCCCTCCCCAGGATGAAGGTCCCAGCAGATGTCTGGAGGATCTGGGGCGACTGGCCAGTCCACCTCCAGCAGCCCCAACCTAGACACCCCGGACTCACCCTCCTGTGTGGCTACAACACCACAGCTAGCCCCTCCTCCCCACACCTGCACCTCTGGGACCACACAATTAGAGGTATGCCCCACAGTACAGGGGTCTGAGTCAATGGCACTCACCCCAGACAATGAAGGTCTTGGTACTACTGGGAGTGGGCACACTGTGCCAGGGGTACAGGCATAGGGGCCAGGGCTAGTGGGAGGTGATCTGTGGTCCAAGGGAGGGGGCGACAGCAACATCAGACTGGTCAGGAGCCCCTCACCCAAGTTCTAGATGCATACCACCAAACCTAGGACACCATGGCCCAGATCCTCACTACGCTGCAGGAGACCCAGAGGCTACAGTGGGAGAACCATCAGGAGGCCATGCAGCAGTGGCAGACCCACAATGCCACCATGGCCTCCACAGCAGGGCTTCTAGCTGAACTTACCTCCATCCTGCTTCAGTCTACTTCCCACCAGCAGGCCCCTTCCATTAGCCAGATCACATCTGAGCCCTCCATGTCAGCCGCAACCATTGGAATGAAAGCCCTGCCACAGGACACACTGGTCACCAGCACCCCTTCCCCTGTAGCTGAGGAACTCCCACGCAAGCAAGGACATCCAACCAGACATCCAGCCTCCACTGATGGCAAGACCACCACCAGGAAGTAAGCCACTTCAGAACATGCAACGTTGTGTGTCACAGCAACACTTTGTTGACTGTCCACTGTCATTACTCCTTTTTCACATGGCCATCATACTGGACAACGACTCTCCACGGTTGGCCTAAGTACTCTGATGATCCCACTTGCCATGATCCCACTCATCAGCCCTTGCACTTGTATTATAAAAATAAACACTTTTGAGCACAGTTTCTGTCTATGTCTTTATCTACCATGAGTAAAATATATACAGCCATGACACATGTAACAGGCAGATCATTGACCTACTAATTCATGTGACAGTGCCAGAAGGGGGAGCAATCATTTACAAGTTCTGTAATACAGTTAACAGCACCACATCTAAAGTAATGGGTTCACCCTATTCCCACATTGAACACACAACCCTGGTATCAGCCCTGCACACGGCAGACAATACTACTGGTTACATAGCATGGCTTTGACACATACCTGTATGTCAGTGGAAGTATTGTTGCATCAGCTCTATTCTGGAATCAGTTGCATCCTCGCCATCCTCCTCCTTATCACTCCCCATGTCCCCTTCATCAGCCACTGACACAGCTGCACCCTCCTCAGCATCCAGTAATGGGATATGACGTCTGAGAGCCAAATAATGTAACATGCAGCACGCTACAATGATCTGGCACACGTTTGCTAGTCTGTACTGTAGGGTCCCTCCAGTAAGGTGCAGGCAACTGATTCTGGCTTTCAGCACTCCAAAGGTGTGTTTGATTCCCCATCGGGTCCTACCATGGGCCTCATTGAAACTGTTTTCTGCTGCTATAGTCGGATGCCTGAGAGGTGTCAGTATCCATGGCAGGTTGGGATAACCAGAGTCACCTATGTACACAGAGGTAATAGGTATATTGAAAACTTTAGGTAAATCTGAAAGGTGGTGTAGAGTGTGCAGAATACAGAGGCACACATATGACACAATACATCCCGATGAGCCTGGCATGATCCCTTTGCAGTGGTGCCCTCAGGTGTGGGATGCTGCTGTTCTGCAGTATGTAGGCATCATGCACTGACCCTGGGAACCGGGCAGTCGTTTGAGTGATGTAGAGGTCAGCAAGACATACGGCCTGAACATTGGTTGAGTAGAAGTTTTTACAGTTCCTAAACACCAGTTCCCTCCTCCTGGGTGGCACCAGGGCAATGTGGGTCCCATCAATAGCCCCGATCACATGTGGCAGACATGCTACAGCACAGAAGGCTGCTTTCACAGTGGGCAGCTCATCACATTAGGGGAATCTGGTATAGCAACCAATATGTTTGAGTAGGGCACATAGGATGTTCTTCACGACGTTACTGAACATGGGCTGGTACATTCCGGTAGCTCAGCCCACTCTTATTTGGAAGGACCCTGAGGCAAGGAAGGGGAGTACTGCCAACATGTGTACTGTGGCTGTGATGTCATTGGGATGACGAATACCAGGCCGCAGATCTGGCTCCAACAGCATCACAAGTTCCATGATGGTTAAGCCGATAGCACTGGATGACATGCCTCTCTTCAAGGGTGGCAAGATCGACCAGGGGCCTGTAGACAGGAGCATTCTTCACCATCATTCCTCCACTGTACCTGGGAATAGGACGGGGTGGCAATGATTATGTGCAGAAAGGACTATGTGGATGCAGTGGAGCTGTGCACAGGTCACTATTAAACATCAATGACGCACCTGATAAACCTCCTCCGTACACATTGTAGAAGTAAAATGGCAGCTGCCTGTCCTGCTTGCACAGGACAGATGGAAGTGAGCAAATCCTGCCGGCATAAGACGTCATGGCGGTAGGTGGTTGCACCCACCGTGCAACTCCTCATTGGTTAACGTGGTTGCCTATGGGAGACATGAGACAATGGCGATTACCACCGGCGGTGACGGTGATGTCCGTGGCAGCTGGGACCACCATTTCATGTGCTCATGTTCACTTGACTACTGGCACTCATGCTGAGAAGACCTCCACTGTGTGTGCTGCTGGATTCTGCCACTGGTAGCCAAGATGGCACATGCTGCAGGGGATGGAGCCCCAGCATTCTCAGAGGAAGAACTTGAGAAGCTTGTGGAAGGTGTCCTACCCCTGTATGCCCAGTTGTATGGGGAACCAGGGCAGCAGGTGCAGGTGAGTGCACTATGATTGTACTGTCAGTGAGTGGTACGAATGTGAATGGGGACCTTGGGACGAGGATGAGTGACTTGTGGAAGGACCTGGCTGAGGGCTGTGAGGATGCCTGGATGGTTGAAATGTGTGTATGTACAGGGGATGAGCGCCCATCAGAAGAAGGGGATCTGGCATGCCATCACCAAGCAAGTACAGACCTTGGGGGTTCATGCCCGTCGGAGCATCCACTGCAGGAAGCGGACCTGAGATGCTGGGCGAGGAAGACTGGTGAAGCCCAGCTGCGGATGTCCCACCAACGAGGGAGGAGTGCCTGTCGGACCCTGACCACCCCTTTGTCTCGCATATTGAGGTGGCTTACCTCACCCAGTTGCCCGTGCCAGCTCACCCAGGAGGGTGAGCATCTCCTTCGCCCCAAGCACCTCTGCCCCAGTCAGCCCTGCTGCCCTCATTGAGGAGGCTAGTGACCTCCTGAGGTCCATCTCTGTTGGGCAGACAACCATCGTGAATGCCATACAGGGACTGGCATCCCAGATGCAACAGTCAAATGCATTCCTGGAAGGAATTCACGGTGCCCTGTCTGCACTTCAGAAATCATTTCAGACTCTGGCGTCCTCACTGAAGGCAGCTAGTGTACCTTCTTCTTCCATACTCTGAGGTCAATGGGCACTTGAGGGCAGCACAGCAGCCACAAGGGGATGAGTTCACATTTGTACTTAGGTGATGTGGTGAGTGATAGGTGCAGCCTGTGCAGTGTGTGAAGGCTGTGGAATGTGTGCTAGATAGCTACTGTCAGACTAGGCTTGGGACACATAGAGGCTTGATGTGCTACATATATGTGTTCATTTGCCATGAAGGATGTGAGTTGAGGTTGACTTAACTGCTATGTGGTATTGATGACAGGGCAACAGTGTAGTACATCAGCAGGGTCTTAGATGTGAACAGCGTTCCTGCTTTTGGAGTTCACACACATTGTACTCCCAACTATCCAATCAGTGCTGCTGGGGCCATATCCCTGGAATGTGTAGTCTGCAAAGTCTGAGGTTTTACATCATACAGCTACATGTCCTTGGGTTAGGAGGCTGTGCAAGTATGCCTCCAAACACCTGTAGAGTATTAAGTTTGGGTCTAGTGATCCTATGGAGCCATGAGCTAATGGGCTGGGTCAGGCCTGTGTTGAGGGTATGGATTTCATCCTGTACAGGTTAGATTGTGTGTCAGCACAAGTGAAACTCGTGTGCATGACTGAGATGGCACACATGGGCTGTCACTGCAGTGGCATGTGTGTGTGAAGGCATGGCATGCAATGACATGGCATTAGAGTATGTTGTAGTGACTTATGTGTGGCTGTTGTGCTGGCATTGACCAATTGCTCCCAGTTTCTCTTTCTCCCACCCTGTCTCTCACTATCCCACCCTCCCTCCCTCTCCTCCTCCATTTTTGTGTGCATTAGCATCATCTGGCGAAGGAGAAGGGGCAACAGCGAGTGGGGAAGCAGTGTCCCATGGGACCCAGGAGGCTGATACCAGCAGAGCTGAGTGGACCAGTGGTATGGAGGGCGAGTGGAGCACCACCGGGGAGACAGCAACATCTACACCATCATCTGATTCTTCCTCCAATGGCGACTCCCTGGTGGTGGTGGAACCTTTAGGCCCTATGCCTTCACCATCCTTGTCCACCACCGCCCTTACCAGCACCACCCTCCCTGTAGCTCCCCACCCAGTTGCCCGTGCCAGCCCAACCAGCAGGGTGGGTATCCCCTTCGCCCCAAGCACCTCTGCCCCTGCCCCAGTCAGCCCTGCGGCCCTCAATGAGGAGGCTATTGACCTCCTGAGGTGCATCTCTTTTGAGCAGACAACCATCGTGAATGCCAAACAGGGACTGGGATCCCAGAAGCAACAGTCAAATGCATTTCTGGAATGAATTCACGGTGCCCTGTCTGCACTTCGGAAATAGTTTCAGGCTCTGGCCTCCTCATTGAAAGCAGCTAGTGTACCTTCTTCTTCCTTCCCCCCTCCAACTACCTGTTCCAACTCCCACATCCCTCTCCCATTTCCCACCTAAAGCACACTTTCATACCAGCATGCATCCCCTCCAACAGACCCAGAGCGCAAGGACTAACACATGCACCACAAGCGCCACCACCGCCATGCACACACCCACCATTCAGATGCACACACAACATGCACTACCTACTGTGACTCCCCCACCTGCTCCCCCCCACAGTCACATTGCCACTCACACATTCAGACACTACATCATCAGTCCCAGGTTCAGCCACATGTGCTGTCACTGCTACCGTCACCACAACAGCAGACCCACATACATGGACCCGATACACCACATCTGCACGCACCACAACAGTCAACACAACCACATGCAGCACATCCACCATACCTGCACACACCACCCCATAATTCACTCACACATCCCCCTGCCATCTCCATGTGTCTCCTCCACTCCTCCACCCAGTACACCTTTACACCCACACTCATCCACCTAACACACACCCAGCACACACATATCATGCACTCACACACCATTACCCAAACAACATCCACATACATACCTGTCAACCGTCCCTTCTCCCTCCACTCCCAAACACCTTACCCATGACCGCTGCTCCTAAAAAATGATTTCTATGCGTGAGTTTTCCCTGTTCTCTTCCCCTGGTCCGGTCCCTGTTCCTCCCGAATGCCCTGCAACCCTTCCCAGACACCTGCCATCCACCTCCCTGTCCTCCTCTGGGCTGAACATGCCCCGCAGACAGCTGTCTGCAGTGCTGCCTCAACAGGCACACCTGCCTCTCACACCTCCAACTCTCGTAGCACTCCATCTGGGTCCCCTGCTGTGGTGGCTTCCACCGCCGTCCCACCAAAGAAGTCAGGAAAGGGAGGCATGGCTAAGGTGTCACCCATAAAGCAGGACAGTAAGGAGGGGAAGCCTAAAAAAAGAGGAGGGACCCCCCATACAAACTCTGATCACACCCCCTACCCCTCATCCCTGAGGTGCCTGCATGCCCCATTAATGCCCTTGCCCTGTGGAGGTTGCACATTGCAGTCAGGAGTCAAGTTGGGCAGTCCACACATGCCCAGTGTGCCCGGGATATTTGGACAATGATGCACTGGCCCTTGTTGCATTTAGTACATAGTTGTTATAATGACATATTTGATATTTCTAATAATATTTCTCTACAACGGCACTGTTGGTGTCGATGCTACATAGCTTGTCCTGGCTTTTCTTGTGCATGTGTGTATGGTGACTATGCGTTTGTGCGTGTGTGTGTGTGAGTATGTGTGTGTGTGCTAATGTCTTTCCCTCCTTCCCTCCAGTGTGTGCTAGGCTGGGGTGTCTATGTCAGCGTCACTGGTCCTGGATGTCAATGGCCAGCAGGGGCATTGGAAAGACTTGCAATTTGCGTGCCACGGTGCCTACAGATGTGCTTGTGTTCCAGAAGGTGGGTGCTTTGTTTTATGTTGTTCATTTCTGCCATGGCTTTTGCAGCGGTTAGACCACCCCGGAAGCCCTGGCGGTCTGCAACCTTGAAATACAGTGGGTGGAAACTGTCTGAATGCCGGCCTGAAGATGCCTTCCATCGGCAACAATTGTCTGACCACAATGGCGGTCCGGATGGAAACTTAACTGTTCTGCAAGTGCCTTCCCAGTACTGGTAATATAGTGGTTTATGCTGCCAGGCCCGCAGCGGTCATCCGCCAACCCCACTGTGGCGGTCCACTGACCACCAAACTTGTAGTGAGGGCCTAAGTGTTTCAGGAACACAACCAACTAATCACCATAAAGGACTGGAATTTATATTGAGCACAGAAGATTTCAAACTACCTTCCAAGAAGCATAGCAAATCAGATATTAGTTATGTTAGTATTTTATTTCAGCTTGTTGTATTAGATTATTATTTTAGATTATTATTTTAAATTGTTATATTAGTTTGTAAGGTTATTTTGCATTACTGGTATGGCAGCCACCAGTATGAGTCAACCCCCACAATTTTTATCTCAACGTGGTGAACCCTTATTACCATGGAAAAAATTTAAGTCTTTATTTGACTCCTATTTCATAGCGATAGGTGGAGAAAAATTCTCTGCAGTAAGGAAACAGGCTATTCTTCTTTACAATTTAGGTATAGAAGGACGTAATATATATGATAGTCTGGATCCTGTGACAATGATACAACATATTTTGGGCCTCGAATCAATGTAGTGATGGTGAGATCCAAAAATGAGAAGGTAGGAAACTGGGGCCCATATTTATACTCTGTTTGCGCCGTATTTGCGTCTTTTTTTTACGCAAATTTGGCGCAAACTTAACTCCATATTTCTACTTTGGCACTAGACCCGTCAAGCACCAAAGTTATGGAGTCTGAGTCATTTTTTGTACGTGAAAACCTACCTTGCGCTAATGACATGCAAGGTTGGCGTTCCTATGCAAAAAATGACTCTAAGGCATGTGCGCCTTATTTATCCTTCTGCGTCATTTTGACGCACAGGAGCAGGCAGGCCTTAAAAAATGGCACCCAGACGGATTTGCGCTGTTTTTTAACGCCTGGGTCAGGGCAGGTGTTAAGGGACCTGTGGGCTCATTTCCATGGTCTCTGACCATGGAGCAGTCCACAGGTGCCCTTCCCTGCCCCCAGGGACACCTCCTGCCACCCTCACCCATCCCTGAAGCACACCCATGGATGTGGGGACCCATCTACAGTAAGTAGAGGTGAGTAATTTGTTTTTTTAGGTGGCAAAGGGGGGCCTTATTTGGGCCCCCCTACATGCCACTGTGCCCAATGGCCATGCCCAGGGGACAGAAGTCCTCTGGGCTTGGCCATTGGTCAGGGGGGCATGACTCTTTGCTAAGACATGAGTCATTTCCATGGGGGTTGTGCGTCAAAAAATGACTCTAGTCAGTTTAGAGTCATTTTTTTTACTCTAACCTGACTTGCACCATTCTTTGATGCACAACCCCCCGTCTTCCCTATGCCTCCGCTGCCTGGTTAGAGTCATTTATTTTGACGCTAACCAGACCGTAACGCCGGCTACCGTCATTCCTTAACTATGACGCGCGGCTGGCACGTTGGAATGGCGGTAGCCGGCGTTAAACTTTTTGACGTAAACCTGCGCTGGCGCAGGTTTGCATCATGCAAAGGTCCATGAACACACTCAGAAGCCATGCAGGAACTCCATTCCAACCATACCCAATATGTGCAACAATGCAGATTGAAAAAGAGGGCTAATTCATCACAACCCCAATGTTGCCTATATTGTGTAGGTAACTTTAGGGTTGAACTGAATTACTCCTATATTTTACCCCACTGCGTTGGATATTGTAATAGCACCATAGCCCTTCTAAAGAGGGTGAGTACTAATAACAACTGGCTATACCTTCTTCATAGGTCCTTTTTTGTGGCTCCAGCCTGTTAATTCATGATCAGTGCATTTAACAAACATTAGAGCTCCCAGAAGTGGTCTATATTACTAAGCCCTGTATTTAGGAAAGGTGGTGCTGCATCCAATCTAGGAACACTTTTCTTGCACCCTTTAGTGCCCCCCTACCTCAACCATTTGTGCGTCATATTTAATATACGGTGCACCATGGCGCGGGGTAGGGGCAATAGCGTCAACATTTATGCTATTGATGTACTGTGCAGGATTTGCACCAACATTCTGGCACTAATCCTGCACAGTACATAGGGGCCCATTTAAAACAATGGTATGCACCCTTTTAACGCCTGCTCTTTACTGGCATGAAAAATAGCTGCTGAAAATGACACAGTGGAATTTCTTAGATTCCAATGCACCATTTTTGCAGTCCCTCTAATGAGGAAATGCCCCCCTTGCATGCATTATTCCTGGCATAATGTGTCAGAAGGGGTTACAAAGTGGCGCAATGCATGCATTGCGCCACTTTGTAAATACGGAGTGGCAAATTTGGCCTTGTTGGTCCACATTAGCATCATAAAAAATGTAGTACAAGGAGGGGCTAGGCCCTCTTAAATCTTGGTCTAAATTTACAGTAGATGCCTTTAGCCCATCACCTCTCTTCCTCAGTGTTCTTGGTAAACATTATTATGGTATAAATCAGTATGAAAACCACATACAGCATATCATCTGCCTCAGAGGAATATCTTCACAAGGTTTGCCCTGCCATATGATATTTGTCTCAGATTATTAAGAGCGATTAACTCAAGATTGAAAAGGTGTTTTGGTTACTTTAAATGTAATATCTTTAATATAATCATGGAGGTGTAGAAAACAGAGACAGTATCACTGTGATAAAGCTGTAAAAATCAAGTCGTCTTCGTGGATGTTCCTAAATATTGACCCTAGGGCCATACTCTAAACCACTTCCCTCTGTGCTATATTCTCTCCATGCAGTTTCTTGTATTATCTTTCTGCTGTATCAATAAATTTTTTCTTCTCATTTCTATCACTCACTCCACAACTTCATTCTAAAATTCCAAGCTGCATGACCACTACCGAGCACTGAGTTGCCCACACTTATGTATACTAGATTAATCTAACACTGACTTTTTCAATGTTTATCTACTCCTGGATAATGTCAACCCCTAACTACACACTCCTACCCAGTTGCCATCACCCTTCTGAACCTTGGAGGGCTGTCCTTATCTTCAACTCAACCTCAGCAGATACTAACATCCTTGTTAGCACATTTATAAGTGGGGTTGCCTTGCTCTTACACCATACAGCATGGTGCATGCGTGACACATCCCCAAAATATGATTTAAGAAGCCACGCAAGGCCACCTTGCATGGCACTGAGTGGCTTCATAGATCTGGAATAAAGCAACACAGCACAAATCGCTGCATTGTATTACTCAGCCCCAGGGAGTCATGCCATATCAACATTCATGGATTTTGATGCATTCCCAGATTTACCAGAAGTGATATACCTGTGAATGGACAAAATTTGCTACGCCTAGCCAGGTGAGGCTTAACGAGGAGAAATAGCTTTATTTCTTCTAGTTTTTTCCTCTTTCTATGTGTACTGCATTCTGCAGCACACAGAGAGAGAGGAAAATGTTTCAGGGAATTGTTTTTGTGCAGGAAGGTGTACCCTCTTGCACAAAACTATCCCTCTTACAACACAGTCTCCCTTGCACCATAATGCAAGGGTGCCTGTGTTGCTGGTAGGCAGCCAAAACGGCACCATCGCAGGAACAAAAACAGGAATGTGCTGTATTTTTTTAACTATGGTGGATTCCTCCCCTTTCCCTGTCATGTAGCACACTCCAGCAAGATGACTTACTCCACTGCACTGCGTGACGTGGCCATTAATATGGCCATAAATATTTACTCTCATATCCCATACCATACTGCCTACAGAGTCATTTATACACATGTCATGTTTCCGTTTGATTAATGCAATGGTTTGATTATGGGTCTTCCGGAGAGATCCTTCTCCCTGGTGTTTAAGATATTCAATTTGTAGTGCTTACATTTTAATCTAAAATGCCATCACTCAGTCTTCCACTACTGGCTACAGTCAGGTTGGTGATCTGCTAACCGCAGACCCAAGCTCAAACTCCTAAAATGTGTATGTAAATCGATGTACAGGTCCATAACGCCCTATCACAACCCCCTTCTCCATATACTCTCATTCACAACTGCTAAACTTCACCTATTATTTCTGAAAAATTATGCACATTGTCCTATTAGTTCAAGTTCACACATAAATATTATCTTTTCTACTATGAGACCAAGCAATGATGATGTATTCACCTGACGCCCTCTTTTTCTACATAATGTTACCCCATGTGATTACGTCAGTCCACACAAATCACCTTAGTCTGTATTGTCCAGAGGAGATTTTGCATTTGTAAATATAACTCCTCTCTCGCCAAGCATATTTTTGATGTAAAATTATGTAACTGCAAAACATTACAATAATCATGACCCCCAAAATAATTGTTGATATAGACAATCTAAAAGGCGTGTGTTCTCTGTGCTCACTGAAGTGTTGCTGTGTAAAATACTTCTGCTCTAAATGCTTCTGTCTATATTTTTGAACAACAAATAAAAATTAGTTGTGAGTTGTAAAAAAATCACCTACTGATAGATTGGCGGGAGAATTTACAGCACAATAGGATTACTCCATAATAATATATTTTGGGCCATATTTATACTTTTTGATGCAAAACTGTGCTGAGGCAGTTTTACGTCAAAGATTTTACCACCGGCTAACACCATTTATTTGCTTCGCTTGGGCATCAAATTTATACTTTGACACACGGCGGCGCAAACCACTGGTGTGAGTCATTTTTATTTACTCAAACCAATGCGTCACGTCGTAAAGAAAAATGATGTTAACGCAGTGAAAATGACTGTGAGCCGATTTACGACTTCGCAAACCGGATACGCACCATTTTTTTATGCAATTGCGTCAAAAAGCGGCGCATACACAGCAAAATGTGCTAAAGAGAGCCAAAATGGATCCCAGATCCCATGTCTATCTTGCAACAACTGCACTCAAGCACTGTTCTTCAGCCCACTGTTTATCTTGTCACCCTGCCCTGTGATTGTCTCTCACTAACTCATTGGCAAATCCTGTCCCTCTGCACTGTCTGACACATCACCCCAGCATGTCCAATGACATGTCCTTTTGCACATGTGTAGGATCACAATGGAAGGTGTCACACTAATGGACTCACAATCATGGACAATGTACATATAGCACTACAGCACTTTCAAATAAATAGCACTTACACAACAACTTTTTCTCTGTGTAATGTGACATATCAACCGTGATGGCCATCACTAATGTTTATCTCAGGTCAATGATTATAGATTGTCAATACAACTGACCTGAAAGAATGTTTGCTGATAACTATGCACAGTGGTCTGGATTGTACCATCATCTGCCCTTCCTGAGGGTTAATTCTGACGAAAATAGAAACTATACACCATAATGCAGTGTTGGACAGAATAATGCTTCCTCAAGGGATGTTTAAGCCAAAAATTATTGCCTTCTACTTTTTCTTCAAGTCAAAACTTATTTATGTGACATTTGACCCTGCATGAATGGATGTGTATGAGTGTACGTACAAATATGTAACCTGGCTGAACATTGTAACAAATGCTAGGTGTGAGTTATGTATACCATACTACATCCCTCACCCACCCACCCACACACATAATAGAAAACAGATATTAAAAGTATCATAACCCCACCCCCCCACCCACTACTACTAACTAAACTAACAACCTATTCTAACCTAACACGGAGCCCACTAAACCCACTAATGAAAAGAACCAGGAAAGAGAAGGGAGGGAATCATGGCTGAGGGTAAAATGTTTACAAGTTCCTTATGGCACGCACCATCCTATTAACTTGTGCCACCTCCTGCTGCAGCCAGGTCCTTTTCCTCAACATATGGTCATTGTTCCGTTGCATCCGCTCAAAAACTGCTGGGTTAATGACTGCAGCAGGGGTGGTCTGGGTGCCAGTTGAAGATGTATGTCCCCTTGTCGGTGCCGTGCCTGTAGGAGGAGGTGCAGGTGGTGCTGCGACAGGTCATGGAGCAGTGGAGGTTGATGGTCCAGCAAAGGTGCTTGCAATGGTTGGTGCCACCTGGGTGGTAGTGGTGGTGCTGGTGGTGGTAAATGTGGTGGACAACGAAGGGCCCCCTAGGGCAAATGCCATCCACACTCCGGAGGTTCTTTCATGGAAATAACGCCTTGCCATGTTGCGGAACCTAGACTCCACATCCAGAATGTTGGTGTAACGCATCACCCTGAGCTGAAACTCCCGAATCTGGATGGGATTCATATTGGCAGCTGTTAAAACAAATATAAAACCAAAAATTAGGTACTTCATTGTGTGATGTGGCTCCAGAAGTAAATCAAACAATACATCTAATGTACTAGAAACAGCCCATATCATCATACAGACCACTGATTGTCCCTGAGGAAGTACATGCCAATGCACTCTACACATGTCCTATCAAACAGTACAGCAATACTCTAAAAGATGGGTAACAACTTAAATGACCTATGCATCATTGTTCAACCATTTGTCACGTACAGAAAATGCTGCAAGTCCTCCACATGTGACAGGCCAACTAATGACTAACTTCTGGATGACAATCAAGGGCCACAAGATCTGTGAGTTGTAAATTGAATTGCCAGGATAGAATGCAGTTGCTAATCATGAGTGGGTATCCTAGTTTTGGACAAGTGACTTACAGATTTATATGTCTGTGTACTAAACTTGGATCATCAGTCCTAGGTACACTTGGTACACTTTTCACAACCCAATGCCTGTGCCTGAGGGGGGGTTGGACAAGCAAAAAATACTTTCAAACATCAAGGACACCCAGGAAGCTTTGGACAGCTGTACATGGGTTTGGGCAGTCTACCACAAGTAAGGAGGATGTCCAACTAGGATACACCCAAACCTTGGACAGTCCCATCCTCACTTATGTTTGGAAATGCCGACAATTGTCAACATCATTTCCTACCAGTAACACATGACTTACAACAAGCAGATAGATGCAAGAACACATCTGGCCATGAGCTGAATGCACACCTAGGCCATTGTACTCAAGTGTCTCATTCATGTAGCACAACATGTGGAGCTACATGCTGCTAGGAAGTCAAACATACAGTCAAACATGTTCATTAGTGAATAGGGATGCTCAAGTCTGTGGGTAGGACTTTGGCATCCCTATTCTGTGAGAATCAGGGTCTGAATTGCTGACTAGATCACAAATATGGTCCTCTGCTACATTTTCAGAATTAGAGTTTTATCCACAGAAGTCACCCTATTCACATGGCCATGCCTACAGGGCTGCCCTACAATCCCAAAATAGGACTATACGCTAATGATTGCCCAACTCAAAGATGGAAAACAAATGATATTACACTCAAGGAACATATCCGATCATTGACCAGCGCATCACACCTTGCTATGTGTCCAACACACAGGAGTCAATCACACAACAGCAGCAAACACAACACAGAACATAAATATCAACACTTACTGGAGATGTCTGGGTCTGCAAATCGAGCCACCTCTCTGATAGTGTAGGTGGCAGGTCCACCTGTAAAGCATAGAAGGGAGAAATGTGCTCAATGTCTGTGTACTGTACAACACTTCCAAATACAATTACTGTGTAGAAAGTCAAGCCTGTCAGACATGATGATACTGCATCCGACATACCACTGCAAACATGTAAAGACCCGGACACTCCAGTGAGTGATGCACACATATCTGCACACATGCAGTGGCCCTAACTACCACAGACACTTAGGAAACACCAAAAGACAATTTAAAGACCACACACGAGACAAAATCACAAAACGCAGAGAGACAAGTCAAAACACAGCCACACAGTCAGGAAATATCACTGACTGCAAAGTGAAAGTGAAAGTACACCCACTGTACCAATTCTGTAAACAGGATATTCTATTACATCACTTCCTGCCTCAAATGCGGTGCATTTTTATTCTTATGCGTCAAGATATTATAACGCTTACAGTCTGTGCGTCATTTTTATTTTACGCACCTGCTTAGAAATTAACCCGCATCCATATTTTCAAATATTTTTCATACTTAACCAATTTCATGGAGTACAGTGTGGGAATTACCGTTCAGAGCCAATGGATGTGTCATGCCAATGAGTGTCATTTTTCGACGCATATGCGAAATTTTTGGACACATGTGCTTCTTTTTTGATGCGTATGCATAAAAATTTCTTTCTTTGACTGGATTTGGGTCATTTCTCATTTGTAATACTGCATGACAGGTGTGACAATACAGAGATAGGCTGTTTTTACCTACATTGTGTATTCCGGTGTATGGGCACATGTGACAGATCATACTACTGCGGACCATGATCCTCTAGTTGTTCCGGATTTGCACTCTTCGCTGACGCAATAGATGGCCAAACGTGTGGAATACAAATAGGTATTACCCAGTTTGGGCCTGTTTTGCGTCAATAGAGGTTAGCAAGGCTACGCAACTCAATACAGTAACTCAATGCCTGTGTGTCAGTGTGTAAATTGGCTCTTACTAATGTAGTTGTCCCACAGTATGAACATCACAAGACGCGTTTTCTCAAATCTGCTTGCATGCATGTGTAGTCAATGTGTCCAACCATCAGATGCTATTCAGTGTGGAAATGAGAAAGGAAATGTGTTTTTCATACATGTAGCAACAGATGCTTTGTGAACTTTCAAGTATTTTTGGGACATAAGCATCACCAATGACAAACCATGCACAGGATAGATAGAAGACGGTTGATCATGGCAATGTTCCAAGACCAAGCCATCACATGTCCTGGAATGTTAGATACTACTTCCTAGGCACTTGTTTGTATACTACCCATGAGTCAGGCATTGGATAATGCTATGTGGGTACGGTGTTTGTGACAAATGTCATGTCACGCCACAGTTTGAGTCATATAAAGGAGCCATGTTTCTCCTGTTGAGGTGGAGGACCAGAAGACCAAGCAGCATGTGTGCACATATTTCCAGTGGTTAATTGCACAAATGTGTCCAGTTCAAGTGTGTGGGGCCATGTGTAGCCTGAGTCATTATCGGGGTCCAAGTTGTCACAGTTACGTGCAGGTCTAGTCATGAGTCTGTGGAGCCATTTCCTGCATTTACAAAGTATCCTTCACAGCTGAATTGAAGGAAACCCGAAGTGGAATTGAGAAGACACATGGGGCTAGTCCAGCTATGGCACTGCAGACGTGTTATGAGACTGACAACAGGGCAACTTTGGTGGGCTGACAAAGTTAATGGATCAGGAATTTTAAACTGGCAGGTTTCCTCACAACATGTGTACACAGGGTGGCCTCTAAAATTCCCACTGCAGCCGGGAACATCAGTGCCTCTGTGCTAATTAATCTCACAGCTATTCACCATGCAAGCCCCATCAATATGTTGATTGCAATGTGAATCAGCATGTGGACTGTCAGGGTACTAACATGTGTTGACATTTCATGCACAGTATCTGACGTGTGTTGTGCTGGAGGCACCATACCAAATCCATGCATACAGCCATGGTACACTGTCACTATTTGTCACTCATGAATACATGAAACCCAGACAAGGTATGGGCCATGATTAGGCTATTTGAAGACAAGTTCCACCCCATGATACGATAAGTAAACTGATTACGCTATACAATGTATTTGAGTATTCATTGTAGACCTACCAGACACAATATCCCAGGAGGAAAGTGAGGGCATGGAAGGCAACTATGAGACTAATGTAGCCACAGGGAACCTTTATGGTGATGTTAAGACAGGAACCAGTCAGGCTAACAGGATGCAGGGTCAATCAGGAACAAAAATGAACAAGGTAAATACACAGTGAGCAGACTGAGACTGGTCAAAGCTGGAACAACACTGTGGAAAATGAAAACTGTATTTGTCCTGTGTGTTGGAACGTAACACAATAACCCAAGGCCTGTGTTACACAAGTGATTTATACGGTAATGCACTACAGTGTTATACATATAATGGCAGTTTCTATGCCATTCCGGGAAGCTGCAAAGGCAGTGCATGTTCAAATGGCTGGTCTGCATGGCGGTGCTCACAGGTGTGTGCGGCTTCAGTCTCTCACAAGTCCTGTAGGTGAGAATCAAGTTCAAAGGGCCAACAATACCTTTTACATGGGAAGCAATGGACAGGTGATTACATGTCCTACAGACTACAAGGCAGTGCATTATTCAACCAGAAGACCATGCAGACAGAAGAACAATGACTATGGCATACCATACTAAAGAGGGAAGAACACTGGATTCAGAATGTGAGTCTGGGTGTGTGTAGATGGGGGATTATCTGGGTAGAAATATTGTATTTCCAGGGCACTCTGAAGAAGGATGGGGTGAGACCGGGAACATGGCAGTGACAGGACTTATGACCTGGGCTGGCATGTGCAGTGGATGTCTTATGAGCAATGCTCGTCATACCTGGGGCACTCGTGCTATCCATTTGCTGCTTATATGGAATTCTCATCACACATACTCCTTGCAAAGATAGCTGATGTAACACTTACTGATGTCAAGGGTCTGGTCATACCTTCTTGTTACCAATGCAATAGCACATCCACTGCCTCATATATGAGGCATTTTTTTACCTTATTGAATGATGGTGTCTTAGTTGTGTGCCGTATGCTGCAATGAACCATGTTGCCAACATGTATGTGTGAAATAGCTGTGCTCCTCTGAAATTGCCCTTCAAATGTGAAATGGACCGGATATATGTCATTTACAGTGTGTGAAGTTGGGTGTACATTCATACCCATCAAATATGATGTGGATTTTTCTGTATCCTAATCTGTATTTCTGCAATGCTCCACGAGGCTACACTCTGATAATGATTCTTAGGGATAATGTTTTGCAAAAATGATTAACCAGACCCTGATATAGTGAATAGAACAGGTGTTTAATGACATATGGTAAGACAGTGGTGATGGATGAGTAGAGTGAAAGAAATTTTGGAGAATATGTTGTCGCCGACACAATCTTGCAGCTGTGTTTGGATGGTCACCCTCATGTTGATGGACAGCATCCTCCTCTTCCACCTCTTCAGGCATTTGTGGGTCTGGTTCATATAGGGGAATGTTCCTCCTTACACATATGTTTTGCAGGATGGCACAGGTCAAAATGATTTTGCACACCATTTCAGGTGAGTATAGGAGGCTGCCTCCGGTGATGTCGAGGCACCTGAATCTTGACTTCAGGATGCCAAAGGTCCTCTTGACTATGGTGCATGTCCTCCGATGTGCCTCATTATAGGGACGCTCTGATGCTGTGCTTGGGTTTGCAAATGGGTTCATGATCCGTGGCTGGATCCCATACCCCTAATCAGCTGAAAGAGAAAATGAGTGAGAAAATGTTGATGTTGCTTGCACCATGATTCTCACTTTGCATGGCAGTTGTTCTCTTGTGTTGTCTGTGACTCTTCAGTGTTTGTGTTATTGTGTGGAATCCTAGGCTTCTAGGATGTACCATCAGCATTGGGTTGTTTCCTTATCTGAACTGGTGTTTGACTGATTGACCGGATGTCAGCGGTATTTTTGTTGAGTTGCAGTACATTGTGCACTCCCTTGCATTATGTCACGTGAAAGAGGAGTCCATGTGTCTTAACTGGGGGTGACATGATACTTCCATAAACAGATTACATTCCACAGTGGTGGTAACACAGTTGCATCTATATGGCATGGACATCCCATCCAATTTAACATATGCAATAGAATTAGTTCAACATCAGTGAGGCCCTTAGATATGGCAAGGTGACAATGTACAACACATCTCCATACATTGTCAGCACTGACGTGTTGACAATTGACTATGCACAAATATACCATGTGTGACAAATTCTCTGCAGACCTATTTCTCTGTCCTTGCCACGTCGACACCGGTTCTAACGTGTACCTATACTACTGAACATGTTCTAGTTCAGCTTGCTAACTTGGTTGTGAGGTTGTCATTTTGAATGTCAGAAGGTTCATTTGCCTGTATATCTGTTATGTGTGTGTGAAATTGTCTCAATCCGTATGTGTAGGAATGTGCACTTTCAATATTGTCACATCAATATGTGTTCTTAGCACAGTCCACTTGCTTATTGGTAGTGGGCAATGTCAGAGCAGGAGTGATGTGAGATATTGGTTCTATATCACCTTCATTGTAGTCATCATCATGCTATGTGTGTCATGGTGTTTGACCTGCAGCAAAACACATTACACAACCCTTACAGAGTACTTATTGCTTGGAAGGGTGTTTGATTGAGTGTTCTTAATGTGATATTGAAAGATTAATCTTCCAAGTTGTACTGCCAGTTAAGGCCATGTCATTGTGTTTTTTTTTATTGTTCCTTTGTGTCTGTGGAGTGGCATCTGTTGTTATTTAGTTCGTCATTTGTCCATAGGTGTGTATCCAAATGGGTGAGGATATAAAACATGCCTAGCGGTGTCACAACCTCAGTGTGTTCCTGGCCATGTGTCAATGTAGTGGTGTATGTGTTGTTTGTCCTACAGGGTTGTTGTGCAGTGTGTATATAAGTAGGTTTCTGTACTTACCAACAAGTAGGCCATTTCCATATTGTACATCCTGGAAGTGTTGATTTATGGTGCAGTGGCGGAACATGAATGAATCATGTACACTCCCAGGATACTTTGCCACGATGTTGGTGATCAATTCCCGGTGATCGACAATGGCCTGCACATTGATGGAGTGTGCGTGCTTCCTGTTGCGGTATAGATGTTCGCTTGCAGCAGGTGGCACAAGGCATATATGTGTGCAGTCAATGGCACCAAGGACGTGTGGGAAGCCGTTGATTTGGTAGAAGCCCTGTTTGGTCTCCTGCTGCTTCTGCTGTGTGTTGGGGAAGCTGATGTGGCGGGGTGTGAGAGATGATTGCATCCAATACCTTGGGTAGGAAGGCAGAGAATAAGGGCTGTGAGATCCCGGCAACCAGGGCACCAGTGGTTTGAAAGGAGCCACTTGCCAACATGTGGAGTACAGCTAGCAGCTTGGTTTCTGGTGGAATGGTGTGGGGAGTCTGCAAGCTGGGTGCCAACTGTGGCTCAATGTTGCGCAGCAGCTGCTGAATGGCTTGCCAGTTGAGCCTGTACCTCTGGATGATGTCTTGGTGCCGGAGTCCCAGAAGGGTTGTCCAGGTGCAGAATATCCTCTCATGCCTTCTGCGTTGCCATTGGGGTCCCTGCTGCTGTTGTAGAAGCTGCTGTTGTTGGTCCTGTGCTCTGCGTCTGCGTGCATGCTGGATGAATAGCACCTCCATGTCTTCCTTTTGGAGCTCTGCTGTTGCTTGTGTGTGTTTTCCTTAAGTACTGGTGTGTTTGCCCCATTTTAACACCTCCCCTGACCCAGGTTTTATTTTTTGATGCAAATCGGGCTGTGTGTCATTTTCCACCTCCGCCTCCCGGCCATGTGGGATTTTTGCGTGGTTGCATAAATATGGCACACGGGTGTCATTTTTGGGACGGGAACGCCTACCTTGCATGTCATTAACGCAAGGCAGTTTCCCGCATCCAGAAAATGACGTACACAGCGGAATTTTGGCATTTGCGGGCTCAGGAGTCAAAGTATAAATATGGTGCACAGTTTGCACCGAATGTGTGTCAACATTTTTGATGCACATTCGGCGCAAACAGAGTATAAATATGGGCCTTTGTTTTTAACAGATGGTCACTTCAGTATGTTTCAACAAGTGCATACTGAATTGTAGTAGGGCTCCTGACTCCGCCTTCTTTGATTTAGCTGATGTTTGCTTTACTCACTGAGTATTCTCTTTCTTATCACATTACTTGCATAGTTCAAATATAATGGTATCTCTCAGACAAGCTACCCCTAGTCCTACAGTTTAAGACCCTCAATCTTTTAAAACCATAAAAAATAGGCTATATCTTGAATACCTTTCATATTTACTTTATTGTATCATACAATTGTATTATTTTGTATTGTATTTACTGCATTACAATTGAGAGGAGAGTGAGTTGTAAGTACAGTGGCAGGAAACCGATTGAAGACTCAGTCTAGTGATTGTCATTAACCTGTCATCAGTTTTCATTCCACATTCCTTGCACAAGGAAATACCAAACAGATTTGTACATAGCACATATATAAGAAACAATATTCGGTGACCACGGGTCAGCTACAGTAGTTTCAAACCCTTCCTACCAAATCCAAATGTAAAACAAAATCATACTATATTGCTGAGTTGTATTGGGATAAATAAGCTTTGCTCACCTGATATCAAATATGTGACTCTTACTTTCATACTGGGAAGAGAGATCTAAATAGTAGAGAAGATAATGCAGAACTGTTTCCAATGAAAGGGATATGAAAACCAAATGATAAAAGATGGTCCTCTTAATCAAAGAATCTGGTAACCCGAAATAAGGAGGTTGACAGACTGAAGTCAATAAACCTCATGAAAGGAGTAAAAACAAGAACCCTACAAAACAATTAGTCCAAATGACGTTCCAATAGGGGTTCAAAAAAGGAAAGGCAATAAAAGGCCTAGAATCAAGTAAGTCCATGAAGTAAATACCTCTCCAAGCAACCTTACTTCCTATTTGTGCAATACTTACATCTCAAGGATGGGCAGTCATGGGATATCCAAATGCGATTGGCCAGTGGTACACCCCACACCTCCTTTGCTCTCACCTGTCCATCAAGCATTCTGCCTGGAAAAAAAGTGGAAAGAGGAAATAAATGGAAAATGAATGCCAGCACACAGTATTCCTCCATTCCTTATGCCTTTACTCCCTTCTGTTTTGAGGGATTTATTTTGTTGGCTTTAGAGCTCTTTGCACTATACCACCTCTAGCTTGTGCTAAAGTGCTTGTGCCCTCCCCTAAAGCCTGGTAAAATCTCATATCTAGAATAAAATTAATTTCAAATGGTAAAGTTGGCTTTTAAGTCACAGCTCAGAAAATGTGACTTTTAGAAAGTTATAATTTTCTTGTTCTAATTACTCCTGCCTTCTGCCAGTGCTCTAGGTGACATGACTGGAGTGGATCTGCACTTGGGTTATTCCTCCCAGACAGTGACCCAAAAGGGGACTAGTTGTGGGCAAGATGGGCCATCTCACCCTCGAAGGATGAGGGAGAGTAGTTCCCTGCCCCATTCACACTTCAAAGAGCTTGCCTCCAGCACACACATAGGACCTGGCACCAGCCTTTTATCACCACAGAGTTCTTGGAGCCTTGACAGGGAAGGGGAAAAGATTTACAGAACTAGATGTGTGGTAGTATACGGTATCCCCCACTTCAAAGGTTGGCACCAGGAATAAATATTGGGCCTACAGAGCCATTCTTCAGTATATTCCGGAGCCTGTGGGAGACTTCGGAATAGAAGGACTATGGTGCCTCCAGAGGTCTTCCCTACTGCTACTAGCGGGTGCCTTGAACCCTGTTGCTGTCCTCTTCTGGATTGAGTTCTAACCACAAAAAGTGATGCCTCCTCTGTCCTGGAACTTTGGTAGGGTTGCTGATGGTAGTGTCAGTAGAGTCCTGGGCCTTTCAGAACTGGTGATCTAAACCTTAAGAGGAGAAAAAGCTCAAGGAGGAGGTCACCAAGCTGTTGGACCTCAAACTCCCCAGGAATCCCTTAAGGGTCCTTCATGTCCGAATGCCTCAAGCCCAATTTTGAATGGTCCAAAGTCACCATGCTTGTGGTAATGAATGATGGAGTGGACAAGGAGAGTAAAACTCTACCCAAACTCCTATTTTCCAAGGATCAAGATGGGTCAGTGGAAGTTGTCAACCTCTCCCCTATTCTGACCCCAGAACAACAGAGGGACTGTTCCCACTTGCTGGTCAGCTTGCCTCCCTGTTGTCACTGACTCCTGGGCTAAGCCATCTGTGTACCCATGCCATTGATTCAGTGGACAGTGTGTCTGTGAAGCATCAGATTTTCAGGCTGTGGAATAAGACTGAAGATTAGGATCAACAATTTGATATGGTGAGAGCTAGCATCAAGGAGGAAGTATCCAAGATGCCAGAACATGGGGTGCTATAACAGGCCCTGGTCCAGCCCAGTGGTGCTGGTATCCAAGGTCGCCCCACCGGGTGCCATACATGGATTATAGAGGGCTTAACTCAGTAATCAAGAGTGATACACACCCCATCCCATGAACTGTTGAACTCACAGATCAGTTGTGAGCTGCCAAATTCCTAAGAACCTCTGAATTGACAACTGAGGACTGGAAGACTGCCCCAACTGAGGGGGCCAGGAAGAGGTCTGTATTCCCCATCTCAGAAAACCACTTACACTTTAGGGTGATGCCCTTTGGGTTAAAGAATGCTCCTTCCATCTTCCAAAGGTTGGTAAACTGGGTCCCGGCTAGGATGGTGGCTTTCAGCAGCACCTATATGGACAACACTGCAGTCTTCAGTTCCAGATGTAAGCACCGCATGTTCCTCACAGTGCACAGGTGCATCAGGACCTGCAGAAGATGGACCAGACTATCAAGGCCAGTACATGCCAGAGATGGCAGTGATCTGCTGTCTACTTTGGACACTAATTTGGTGGGGGCAAGGTGCAACCCATCCAGGCCAAAATGCAGACCATTCTGGCTTGGGAGCCCACCAAGACCCAGACTGAGGTGAGAGCCCTCTGAGGCCTCACCATTTATTACAGGACGTTTATCAAGAACTATGGCACCACTATTGCCCCCTTGACTGAACTGACTTCTAAAAAGCAGCCCAAAAGGTGATCTAGACTCAGGCCTTTCAGAAAGACTTTGATACCATGAAAGAGGTCTTGTGTACATCACCACAGCTCAAGGCCCATGATGGCAACAAGAAATTCATTGTCCAGATGGATGCCTCAGGGCATGACATAGGGGCTGTACTCTCACAGCTAAATGAAGAGAGCCTAGACCAACCTGCAGCCTTCGTTAGGAGGAGGCTACTTCCCAGGGAACAGCAGTGCAGTTGAAGGGAAGCCTTGCAGTGGTCTGGGTACCGAAGAAGTTGAGATCATACTTGTTTTGGACTCACCTCCATTTTCAGACAGACCACACACCCCTCAGATGGCTACTGGAAATGAGTGATGAGAATCCGAGACTCCAAAACTGCTGATGAGGATCTAACTCCCTACAGGGAATGGACATTTCGGTGGAACATCTCCCTGGAACTGACCATGCCAATACTGAAGGACTTTTCAGGTTTTCCATCTTAGTGATTTCAAACCCCATGAGGGTGCATAGTTCTGCCTGCTTTCAGCAGGAGGGAGGGCACATGTTAGAACTGACATCCTTGGTGTGGCATTCCCAAAAACCATTTTGTCTTCACCCCTTCGTTTTTGCTACATTATTTTGTTGGCTGTAGTACTCTGTGCACTTTACCATTGGTAACCAGAGCTTACGTGCTTGTGCTCGCTCCCTAAAACCTGGTAAAATTGCCTAACACCTGATTGGCACATTTAATTTACTTGTAAGTCCCTAGCATATGGTACACATGTACACAGGGTGTTCAAATAAAATGCTACAGGTTTGCCTACAGCACTTGTTGTGCCACCCTTTGAAGTAACCTATTGAAGCATGTCTTAGGACTGCAACTGCAGTCAGCAGTGAAGTTTTAAACTGCCATTTGGACCTGGCTAAATAACTCTTTTGCCCATCCTTAACCTTCCTTTTTAATACTTATAGGTCACCCCAAAGGTAGACTCAAACTTTTAGGGCAGAGTGTATAGTATTTAAAAAGTAGGACATGTGGGTTTACATGTCCTTGTATTGGAAAACTCTTAAAGTAATTTTTCACTACTATGCAGCCTATCTCTCCCATTGACTAACATGGTGTTACCTTATTGAATTTAATAGGTGCTACCTTTTGATTGGGAGCAGATAGAGATGTCTAGTTTAGCCTCAAATTAATTTGAATGAAGTTTCAATTCTGAAAATGCCACTTTTGAAGTTGTGATTTTTTTTTCTGAGCTATTTGTGCTTTCTGCCATTGTCCTGGGTCACATGACTGTAAATGGCTCTGCTGTTGGGGTTTGTGTATTCCTCCTAGACAGAGGTGTGGTGGGCCTTCCTGCCAGGATGACTGGTGGCAGAGCTGTTCTCTGCCACACTTATACTTCAAAGGGCTTGTCTCTAGCACATACAAATTATTCTGACACAAGTCATTGGACACCCCAGACTTCTGGGGCCTTGACAGAACAAGGGAAGAACCTTTCAGAACCAGATGCGGTGTAGCATAGGGAATCCCTCAAATTCAAAGGCTAGTACCTGGTTTAAATATTGGACTTCCAGTGCTGCTCTTTAGTGCACTCCTGGACCTGTGGGAGACTTCAGAAGGGCTTCCCTGCCACAAGGGGACTGTCTTGCTCCTGTCAGAGGGTTACCCTACTGTTTAAAGGACTGTCTTGCTGCTTAAAGAACGTACCATCTCCATTAACCCAGGGCCTTCAGAAGGACCTCCAAGAGCTAGTTTGATGGCCACCTCTGGAGCTACAGAGGCATAATAAGTTCCTGAGGCCTTAAACCCTAAGGGGGCCTCTCCTGGTGTAAGTACTAACACCTCAAGTCGTGCCCTCAGGTTCCTGGACTTGTAGTGGTGGTGTTGCTCCAAAAGTTGGGACTTAGAACAATTTCCACCAAAACTCCGAGGAGAACCAACAGATGACTAGGACCTAGATGCCAGCCAATAAACTCAAGATGCATTGCCGGTCAGCCCCATTTTGCAGTTATCCACTGTGTTCTTCTCCAGCAGAAAAGCAAGTTCAGTGGGACCTCTCATCAATGGTATTTAGTCTTGAGGATCGCTCTTCAACTTAGTCTTACTGGATCTTTTTAACTTCCAAAAGGTTGTCTAAGTCTAAAGGTAAAAATCTGCACTGGGTTCAAGGACAACTGGCTCCCATAGATAACAACGACTTGCTGAGCCTGGAACTCCAACTTTTCCTGCTAGGAGATGTTTCCCCCCATTATCAACAGCTTTAACACACCTTTCTCCAGAAGGTCCCTGCCATTGACAATTCCTCCTCAGACACAGCCTCCTGCCTTGCCCAGCTGAACACTCCTTACTCCATGACTATTCTTCAGAAATGTTTATAAATCTTAAGGTAAGCTTAGACTGAGCCCAATCTACCCCTTGTATCTGACCCACGCTCCTTCAAGGTCAGCCTTAACTGTTGACTTTGGTACAATCTCATGTAACCAGATATCTGGGGTTTGCATTTTTTCTTTTAGATGCTAGATTTCAGTAACCAACTTCATAAAACCATAACTCTGGTTCTGATTGTTATTCTATTTATAAAACTTTCCTCTATTTTTCTAAATTGTTTTGGGATTTTTCTTATATTGCAGTTTCACTTTATTAGTGTTTGTGTGCTGCATGAATAGTTTACACAATGCCTCAAATTTAAGCCTGACTGCTTTTGTGCCAAGTTACCATAGGGTTATGCATAGAATAATTTAATTACTTTTTGTGGTACAGTCTGACAAGAATTGTGTTTGTTGTCTGAGTGGAGCTATCACCCACCTCAACCAATAATCCCAGTATCTTACAACTGTGCAAGCATTTGTGGCCATTTTAACTAATACAGATGTTCCCTGGGGTTCAAGCACTAGGTGGACATACAAAGGGGCATATTTCTACTCTGTTTGCGCTGGACTTGCGTCTTTTATTTACCAAATTCAGCGCAAACTTAACTTCATATTTATATTTTGACGCTAGACCCGTCTAGCGTCAAAATATTGGAGTTAACGTCATTTGTTGCTTGCGGAAAACTACCTTGCGTCAATGAGATGCAATATAGGCGTTCCCGGGAAAAAAATGACTCTAAGGCCTTTGCGCCTGTAATGCTATTAATTGTGTTTGACCAATGACTTTGTGTTTCACCATTGCGCATATTAGTTGCTCAATGTTCACCAGTAGCACATTATGGGGGTCATTACGACCTCGGCGGTCTTCACAGAGGACCGCCGAGGCCGCGGGAGACAGAATACCGCCATTGCCGGCGGTATTGCTGCCTCCCTATTATTACATTTCCGCTGGGCCAGCGGACGGTGACAGTGTTACCGTCCGCTGGCCCAGCGGAAATGTCACATCAACATTGCTGCCGGCTCGTAATAGAGCCGGCGGCAATGCTGATGTGCAGCGGGTGCAGTAGCACCCGTCGGGCATTTCACTGCCCGAAATTCGGGCAGTGAAATGCGCGACGGGGCTATGCCTGGGGGCCCCTGCACTGCCCATGCCAAGTGCATGGGCAGTGCAGTGGCCCCCAGGGGCACCCCAAGTCCCCTTACCGCCAGCCTTTCCATGGCGGTGTTTACCGCCACGGACAGGCTGGCGGTCGGAGACTCATAATCACCAGGGCAGCGGTGCTTGCACCGCTGCCCTGGGGATTATGACTGCCAGGCGGAAACCTGGCGGTTAAGTGGAGGGGCCGGCGGTATGGCCGTGGCTTTTGCGCCACGGTCATAATAGCTGGCGGTGTTCCCGCCACCTTACCGCCGGCCGCCAGGGTCGTAATGACCCCCTATATGTTTTGTTCAGTTTAGCTGCCTATTGGCTTTGACATGGCATTAGACATTACATTTAGTATTTAGTTTAGCTGCCTATTGGCTTTGACATGGCATTAGACATGACATTTGTTATGTAGGTTAGCTGCCTATTGGCTTTAATGTGGAGTTAGACATTGCATTTGAGACATTGCAGATGAGCTGTGTTTTTCCAAGCTGTGTTTTTCCACATGGTAGACCAAGCTGTGTTTTTCACACCAGACCTTAGCTGATAAGAGCACGTAGATTTTGTGCTTACCTCTCAATCCAGTCTGAGAACGAGTGAGGCTCTGGAGAATTGGCCACTCTCCAAGTTTCTTCGGTTCTCACACTGAGTTTGCTTTTAAGGATGACTCTGGACTACAGCAGAGTTAGATTGAATCTGCTTTGACTTCAGACAGGAACGGAGATGTCAGTTGCCTGTCTCCCGTTTGGGTAGAAAATCTCTTTCTTGCAGTTGACCGGAGTCTTCAACTTGCTGAACCCAGATTGATGAAGCTGAGCTATAGGCCCTACGGTGATGCAATTTTGACTTTTATGCTTTGCTTTGAAGTTATGCTATAATATAATCACATGTATTTGCTGTGTACATTGCAACTGAGAAGTATTTTTATATATTTTGCTTTCATTGCTGCGACTACTTTTGAACGTGTGCTGCCAATCTCCTAATTTTGTCTCTCAAGAACCTCATGGTGAAGTAATAATAACAATAAATGTCTTCTTTAAACTCAGAAGTGCATTCCAGAGAGGTTCTGTAAGCTCGGTTATGAGAGAAGAGCAGGAAAGCAGAACAGCGCCTTATTTATCCTCCCATGCAAAAATCACACACGGGAGGAGGAGGGCCTTAAATAATGGTGCTAAGAATGCTTGCGCCATTATTTAAGGCCTGGGTCAGGGCAGGTATTAGGGGACCTGTGGGCTCATTTCCATGGTCAGAGACCATGGAAGCAGTCCACAGGTGCTCTTCCCTGCCCCAGGGACCTCCCCAGCCACACCCACCCACACCTGGAGGATACCTAAGGATGGGGGGACCCATCCCAGTTAAGTCCAGGTAACTTTTAATTTTCTTTTTTTAAAGTGCCATGGGGGGGGGGCAATGGGCCCCCCTAAATGGCACTGTGCCCAATGGCCATGCCCGGGGGACAGAAGTCCCCTGGACATGGCCATTGGGCAGGAGGGCATGACTCCTGAGTTACTAAGACAGGAGTCATGTCCATGGGGGTTGTATGTCAAAAAATGACGTTAGTCAGGTTAGAGTAATTTTTCCTACTGTAACCTGACTAGCGTAATTCCCCTACGTCTCCCACACCCAGTTAGCATCATTTATTTTTATGCTACCCGAGCCTTACCGCCGGCTAGCGTAATTCCTTAAATATGATGCCCGGCTGGCATCCACGAATGACACCAGCCGGCGGTAAACTTTTTGACGCAAACCTGCGTTGATGCAGGTTTGCTTCAAAATGTATAAATCGGGGACATAGTTTGCCCTGATTCACCTCAGTTATCTAACCCAAGATAAGGGCCACTGGGATTATAAAACAGAGAAGGACCACATTATTTAGCAGTTTGACTAAATTATGTGACAAGAAAAGGCAAATTATGCACAGTAATGCAGCACATTTTGTGCCATTATCACTTCACTACTTTACCATTTGTACACTGACTGGCCAAAGGTTTTCCTTGTTAATATGAGTTTGAAATCTAAATACTGAAATCAGCAATTGAAAGGTGACCTGCCACTGCATACAAAAGACATGCCACTGTGTGGCAACACATTTGTCACTGTTTCTATTGACTTTTGATTCATTTGAGCTAGAAACAGTTTTTTTAACTCTGTTAAATATTCACATGATGATAGATTGGCATGTGTGACAAATTCATAATTGTATAGAAAATGCTACCGGATCTCATAATTCTAGTAAGCCTTCCCCAGGATCACCAACTTAAAATCCATCATCATCAAAGGAATCACCATGCAGGCCTCCATCACCAGTAGAACAGACAACATTAGTTACTTCTGGACCTAAATTTCAAAGAGGGCACACTGTGCTGGTTTAGGATGCCATGCACCTTCATATTGGTGATTCTCACAGAAACAGGGACAGGCCAACCTATTAGAGGTAACGCAGTGCTCCCATGGTGATCATAAACTTGGTGCAGTGCATTAAAGGTGGAATGGCTGCTTGAGCAGACAATCCATTTTTCACTCTGCAGGTGGCACCCACCTGCACTTCAAATGGGGGGACAGAGATCCTACTTAAGGTGGGTGCATTGAGGGGGTTGCCATAGGCCTGGTGAGGCATCTTTTTGTGGCCCACAGTTAGTGTGCATCCGAAGGCCCTCTTAAGATGACACCTCAGCTGTTTTACACCAACACTATTCATACAGCACTGTTTGCACAAGCTTATGCAGCCCCTTTGGTGATACTTCATTGCTTCAGGGGTTCAAAAAATGGATTTACACATTGGTTGCATCCCCAAGGCAATGTATGTATTATGGCCCCACATGCTTCGTCTCTCCGTTAGACCCAACAAATATAACTTTGAAGATGAGGAGGCATTTACACAAACTATGACAGATCAGTCTTATCAGGTACACTGGCCATCCCAGCATTCTACTTTTTTGTGACTCAGGTGCAACCTAAATAAGTAAACTGCAGAGAGAGCATGAGATATTTTTCGGACCTTATGAAGACATGCATAGACAACAAAATATTCATGGAAGACTGCATAAATCAATATTACCCACAATTTGCCTAGTTACCATTCCATTATTTATAGCTGCCCTTGCACTGCCTATGCCAAGTGCATGGGCAGTGAAGGGCCCCGCCTGGGGACTCCTGCACCCTATCTCAGCCAGTCTTTACATGGCGGTGCTACTGTCATGTAAAAGCTGGCGGAAAGGGGGTCGTAATCCCCAAGGCAGCACTGCTTGCACTGGAGGATTAGGACCACCAGCACCGCCAGTCCCTCCTGTGGAGGTAAACTGCGGTGCTGGTGGTCCGACTGTGGCGCAACTGCGACTGTCGTAATGTGGTGGCCAGACCGCTGCCAAAGAGGTCAGACCTCCGCCCTGGCAGCAGTCAGACTGCCACCACAACTCTGGCGATCTGAAGACCACCAGGGTCGTAATGAGGCCTTGTGTTTTTAGAGCACAGTTGCAACAGGCAGTGTGCACCTCTCACACCTTCCAGCTAGTCATTAGGGTTGAATGGGCAGTGATATGCAATATGACAAGCACTCCCATTATACAACACTGCCCTAAGTTAAAATGTAGTTCATTCTTGGCATTGAGTGTATGGACTTATAGGTTACCTTAGCATTATCACCCTTGGCCCTGGCATGCCATAATATTTTCACCTTCACATGAAAATACTTTCATATTCACATTCACACAACTGCACATTTTCCTAGTTTGACAGTGATACACCTTTTACCCTTTAATATTTTATCAAAATTCAATGAAATATGTATGATGTACATTATCCTCATCTTAAATGCCTTGACCCTAAATCCTATTTTGTTTTACTTCATGTGTCTATGTTAAATATACTTTAATATATATGTAATGAAGATTACTAAACAATAATAAAACAATCAATTACTATATATTCGTCTACTAAATTTCATTGCGTAATAAACAGAGATAGCCCAGTCCCCTACATTCTTCTTTCTATGCCTTAACTAAGTACAGCTTTAGCTTTTTTTAGAGTTCATTTAAATAGGTAAAAATAAAGAGGCATTTTGGGTCAATCAATTTTAGCAGGTTTGTTTGAAGCAACTTTCACATTTCAGAACAGACCATGAGAAAGTATATTTAGACCCCTATTGCGGTCAACCCATTAAACAGTAATATTTATTTAATGTTTATTTATTATTTAGAATACTAATACAGTGAAGCTGTCAACTACAAGGTATCCTTGTGCTAAAACCCTAAACTAGACATTGTATGCCGCTTATGAAACTGCAGAAGGTTATCGGGGAAGAGTTAGGTTTTCACGACCCTTCTGAAGCATAGCAGGTCAGATATATGTCTAATAGAGGCAGGCAGCTGATTCCAGAGTTGGGCTGCCTTTACAGAGAAATTACATCCTCCCTGACAACACTACACAGAGGGCTTTAAGTGCACTCCTCTGCCTGAGCCAGTGCAGCTGTGAAGTAGAAGATCTTCTAGGCCTATCTAAGGCCAGTTTGGCAGCTACTGACTGGACATGATGTAGTCTATAAAGTAAGTAGTCAGGTGCTCTGAGATGGAGCGCATTGCAGTAGTCTAGCTTACTTAAAATCAGAGTAAGTATGACCAGAGATTTAACAGATGAAGTCAATAGAGGAAGGTTTTTCAGAAGCCCCGCCGCAGAGTGAAACAAGTCCTGAGCTACTTCAGTAACATTTGCTTCCAGGAATAGTTTGTTGTCAAATATCACTCCTAGGTTGCAGACTGCATCCGAAGGAGAACGCTCAGCCTGGGTAAGTAAAGGCCAGAACTTAGACGGTAAAGCAAAAGGAGCTTTATTGGCTGAGCACCACAAAAACTCAGTTTTGCCTCTATTAAATTTCAAAGAGTTGGCCTTAATTCATGTAGCAATATATTTCTACATGAAATTCCCACCTAATGGTTGCTATCCTATGCCCGAATTGATTGTGTGTCACCTGCATAGTTCACTACACATATGCTGTGATTTTTAATAAGGGTCAACAGGAGCCCTATATAGAGATTGAATAGGGTCAGACTAAGGGAAGACCCCTGGGTGATCCCCTGCCTCACCTCCCTGTAGGCAGACCAGTAAGTTGGAAGAGCAACGGCTTGGCTGTGTTCCGACAAGTAAGACTGTAGCCAGCTCAGTGTGGCGCCCTTGATTCCTGCTGTCGAGAGTCTTTCTAAAAGAATATTGTGGTTTACTGTGTCGAAAGCAGCAGAAAGATCTAATAAGATCAAGATAACTGATCTGCCACTATCGATCAGCATATGGAGCTCCTCCATGGCCTTAAGGAGAGCTGACTCAGTTATGTGACCTGGTCGAAAGCTAAATTAGTTCTCATCGAGGAAGATGTTATGGTCCAGGTGGTTCAAAAGGATTTGACTAACATGGTGTTCCAATATTTTGATCGGAAAGGGCTATAGGGAGATTGCTAATAAATGGGAGAAACAATAGCTTTTTTCCATGCTGGTGGAGCTAAACGAGTCTCCAAGGACTGATTGCAGATCAGCCGCAGCAGTGGAACGGAATCATCTGCGAGGTCTTTCCAGACCCTATTAGGAAATGGATCAAGAGGGGATCCTGATGTTATTGAATTAGCCCTTGTGCATTACCTCTTGTTGCTTCACACATCGGCATTACCATTTGTGCGCACCTCTCCTCCCACTCTTTTCCCAGCCTTGATATATATGGAGAAAAATGCCTGCTAAAAATGTGATTTAGATTTTGAAGCAGTGAGCGCCAGAAACTGCATGTTATGCCCTATTTTAAGGGCAATGATCGTAATCTTATGCTTTGTATGAGTCCGATACATTTCGATCTCCGGGCAGTCAGAATACATTGGGTGCTATAAACATCACTCCCTTTTCCAGTCCAAGCATAATCGGGGCCATCGAGAAGGCAATTGATTAGTCCCATTCAGCCAGTGTTTTTAAAAATGATGTGTACAAAAGCAGTTTAAGTGCCGATGTTTGGTCAATATGAAGGAATGTTGAAGTGACGTGATGGTTGTTGATGTCATTGTGAAGATATGTGTAAGGTGAGTGCACTATTGATTGATAAGACTCAATTCGTAGACTGCATGCTGTTAGCGTTTGCAATTGATTTGAATCAGATGACCTAGAGTAAATTGTTAATTTGATCAAGGCACAATATTTGGTAACTCTGAGCGAGCAAATTCTTATTATAGAAATATATGCTTTCTATTTCTAATATTTGTAAAATCCTATTCTGATTGCCGCTTTAATTTCTGTGACAAAAGAAACAAACTCAGACTTAATTAACAGCTGCAATTATACAATGTTGTGCCCAACTAGTTTTTATGATGCATTCCTTGCATGATCACATATGATCACAGTTTTAACTATTCAAGCATCCGGAATGAACAAAATGGTTGCAAAGCCTTTTACTGCAATTATACGAGGGAAATACGGCAGCTTCTGCCTCTCAACCCAATCAATTTCACAAGAAAGAATGAAGCAGAGGGGTCGTTCATTTTCAGTGACAAAGCCAGAGAAGGAGCAGAAGAAAAGAGGTAAAGGTAAACCTCACCAGCGACATTTCCACAGGCTGATGTGAACAAGGCCCTGTGACTAAGAGGGGGCAAAGGACAGTAACACATTGTGAGGGGACAGCAACAGGAAGAGAAGCTGGGGTATGGACAGAGATGTGAAATGGTGTACATAAAGAAATGGATGCTGGAAGATCCTGGCACAGAGGGAAACAGTAGCAGGCAGAGAGAAGGGGAGCTGGGACGAGCTACCCCTATCTTTCTCTTACATTAAACGACCAGACATATTGCCTTGACCATGATGCCAGCTGTTGTATTGTATTGCTGTGTATCTGGCACTCATAAAGAATACATACTCTTTTTCAGTGACGCTGTGCTAGTCGGAGGCCCATACAAAATGCATAATGTCGTCTGCTCACCTATTTTGATGATTCTTAATACAGGATCACAAGGGATTATTATGAAGAAGTAGTTTACGATTGGCGCATACACAGCGCAATGAAAACTAACACATTAAAGGTGCCACTGGAATGTACAGAGTCACCATTTGAAAGCATGTGCACACAATTTGTGCAGTACAATTTAGTAAGTGGAGATTGCGAAAAGTAACGTCCTGGAATCATATGAAAGCTCGGTCAATACTATTTAATCAATATAACCTTACTGCCAAACCTATTGCATGTTGAATTAAAAAGCCAGATTAGGTTCCAATGACTGACACCCTTGTCATCTCTCCTGTCCTCGGGGTGCCTGTAAAAACCAGAGCTTCACTTTGTGAATTTAAATCAGGTTTTAAAAATGCATCCTGACAACCACAAAGCAGGTGCTCGCCAAGGCATTATATTATTTAAAAGCACAAGCAACGGGACGCCTTCACGGATTGTGAATAGGGCTCCTCTACAAACTACCGAAACATTATTCAGAAATTATATAAAATGTGTGATCAAAATATTACATCCGTTCAATATTGCACTAGCATTTCTGAACTGCAAAGTTTTTCCTAATACCAGTGTGATTTTGAATTAATATTTATAATGGCATGTAGACCAAAAAAACGGTGCAAAATGCATTTTTTTTTTACTTAAGAAAACTTCCAGGGTTTGCATTTGAGACCCATAATCAGTGTAATCGATGGGCCTTATTCATAAAGGTAAATTTGCTCATATAGATTTATTCACTTGTAAATCGACTTCTGCAACTAGTTGTAAGTCTGCACGGTTTCACTATTCACTATTTCTGAGTGTACTGTCGTAAGGACCCTCATATCTATATGAGACTGCTGGATTAAGGGCAGCAGCACCTCTGCTTGTAGGCTACTGAGTCACTCCTACACCAGGAGGCAGATGTCGGCCCAATCCTTCGAGCACTCTAGCAGCACCTCACCAAAACCCAAATAGTAAAGGGTGATTTCTATCAGCCTAGCCCATGGACTCTGGAAGATTCTCTCAGGGAAAATCGCGGTGCAATAAGTCTTGCCCTTTTCTCTCATCAGCAATAAGTCTCTTACACACACACACACACAGACGAGAAAAAAGATACAGGATAGTTTTGAACACATTTATTGAAAAGACTGCAATCTACGATAAAATGCATAAACTGCAATGATTAGGATAATGACTAGTAACAAAATCAGGATTGTGAAAATAGGCGATGTAAATATAAACAACCCAACATATTGCAATAAACATGAATACGCAAATTCCTCCCTAAAGTGTATTTTCTACTCTAAAGAGAACAAGCTGTGATAAACCTAATCTGCCCATGACGTGTCCATGAGAGGCACCCCAAACCCCATTACGTTAGGACAATGTTAGCCTCCAGTCTCGAAATCAGGCTTCACAGTGTTACAAAGTCTGAAATCTGCTGCAAAGTGACGTGCAGTATAGATGGAATATCCTCGGGGGGACCCCCTCTAATGGCCTTGGTCTCACAAGGTGTTTTTATAAGGCACATGTTATTGTTTGTGCAGACATCCTGACATGTACCTAAATGCTATATTGTGTGTGCAAACTTGTATTGGCAATATCATAACAAATGCCTGACATGTTAACATTCTGTTCTTTGTCAACATAAAGCAAAGGAACATGTTGACAATCTACCACATACATTTCTGATAATTACGCTTTCACGGAATGGCAACTAATTATGAAATTAAAACATTTAGGGGGTCATTACGACCTCAGCGGTCTTTTTGCAAGACCGCCGAGGTACCGCCGTGCTGAAGACCGCCAGTGGTGGCGGTCTTCCGCTCGGCGTATTATGACCGTTGGCAGCCCGCCGTCCTTGTTCCAACGGAGAGCCGCCAACAGCCATACTGGCGGGAGGCGGGGAAGTGGAGGTTGCTCCACCTCCACCGCCACGCCAACAGAACATCGGCCAGCGAATCACGTCCTGTGCTTCACCGTGGCGGTGTTCTGTTGGCGGTGTGGTGTCGGCGGAGCTGCCCCCATGGCTCCCGTCTCCTCCCGAAGGATCGTCGGACCAGGTAAGTCGATCGTCCCTGAGGGGAGGGGGTGGGGGGCGTTGTGTGTTGTGTGCGTGCATGGGGGTGTGCATGTGTGTATGTAGAGGGGGTGTGTGAGTGCGTGTATGTCTGTATGGATGTGTGCGTGTATGTTTGAATGTGGGTGTGCGTGTATGACTGTGTGTGTGGATGTAGGCATGTATGTTGGCGTGTGTGCGTGTAAGTATGTAAGTATCTAGGTGGTGCCTGCGTGCGTGTCGTGTGTGAGTGAGTGATGTGATGTTGGGGGTCGGGGTGGGGAGGGGGGCCCTGCCACCTTTGGGGGGTGGCAGGGGTGGTGGGGGGTGTAGGGGAGGGAGTCGGGGTGGGGGGTGGTTGGAGACCCCTATCAGTGCTAGAGAAGAAATTCCCTGGCACTGATAGTGCTTACCGCCATGGTTTTCATGGCGGTTCAGACCGCTGGAAAAACGCGGCGGTAAGCCGGGTCAAAATACCGCCGGCGGTATAGTGACGGACGCTGGGCTGGAGACCCAGGTCTCCAGCCCGGTGGTCGTCTCCGCCCTGGCGGGTGGAACGGAGAACCGGCGGATGACCATGCCGGTAACCACCATGGTCATAATACGCTGGGGTAAGACCGCCAGCCTGTTGGCGGTCTTACCGCCGGTTCTCCGCCTTCCGCCAGGGTTGTAATGACCCCCTTAGTCTAAAAATACAAGCAGTGCTAAAATGAATGAAATAGAAAATAAAAACAGAGCCTGTTATCTATGTAAAAGGGCCTAGTCCTGCAAGCCAAAGCTAAGCTAAACTCCAGTACCCAGGCAAACTAAAATAGACCCACAACAGTAGATTTACATTTAAGTGCAGACTTACATACTCCCTAACCTTGCATTTAGGGGCTGAGCTATCTAAGGTGCAGATTTAAGAGCTCCTAGTGGCACTGGAACGTCACTTTTACTGATGTGCTGGTGGCGCTGACCACTGCTCATTATTCTCCTCCTTGTAAATATGGGCCACTCGGACACAGTTTTCTGCCTCATAAAGGCATGCATTGGGTGTTGTGGTGGGTGTTCCACCTCGACACCCATTGCATTTGACGCTGCCACAGTTTACGAGAAATCATAAATCTGTGGCACTGCCAAAAACTAACGTCACCCCAGGGGTGGCGTTAGCATGGCAAAACGAAGAGGAATGTTTATTCCTCCTCGTTATTTGCTTTTCCTATGTGTGCTGCATTCTGCAGCACACAAAGAAGAAGCAAAATGTCATGGATGATTGTTTATGTGAAGGAAGGTATAATCAATGCAGTACTAAGATCTCTTGAGATATGCATTAATCAGTTGGTATTACCAATGATATTCAGTCCATCTGGATGCAATGATTTTTAACAGTACATCCAGAGTTCTTCCTTTGTCTACAAGAAACATCTTTGAACCTGATAGCAAATGGTACAGAAAGTTACAATTATTAGCTACAAGCTTGTCAAGTTTCTTCTTAATTATTCTGATTTGTGATTCCTGAATCTTGTAGAGAGGTAATTCACTGTTTGCCCACATCCTGTTTTTAACAGCTTTGGCACTGAATTAATTCCTACAGGCTAATATTATGTTTCTGCACCAATTAATTGGAGTGTACAGAGTGTACTGCAGTACCTGTGTATGGACATTATTGGTGCTAGTCTCACTCAAAGACAGAGTTGGAGTACACTTACTATTATTTTGTGTCATTTATGAATGTGGTAACTTTAGAACCGTTGTTTGTGAATAGTAGCGATCTTACTCTTTTGTGATAGTTTGTTTGAATTAGCATATCACTCCCTAACCCCTCTTTAACTCTCCCAAAACCACATCCCTAAATGTCCTCAGACCATTTCCAATTAGCAGTAATGCTACTCCTTTTGGTTGCCTCTACATTTACTACAAAAACATACACATAAGTCTGTGCCACGTTGATTGAGATCGCTCTACAGAAAAGTTAGGAGAGGCAGATGCCTCTACATGGAGGTCGTGAATACAACCTTTTAGAATGAGAGTAGTTCTGCTTACTTCATGTACCTTGAAGTGCAGTTTGTGAATGGGTCCCAAAGTAATTTTCTCACAGGTGCTGGAAGTGTTGTGTTTTTCTTCTAAAATGCATGGATAGAAACACCAGAAGGCACCCTAAACACTAGGGACCAGACTACATGCTCCGTTCACCAGTGCAAAGGTGGAAAAGATGCTATTTCCAACTATTTTGATGCTTATGTCAAGTTATAGCTCAAACGCTTTTTTAAATATTGCATAGTGTTTATTGCTCCAGGACACCAACATATAGTATGCTGAAACTGCTCTACTTTTAATGCAGTTACCTAACACAAAATGGAGCTAATACATTTTCTCCACTCTGATGGTGCGGAATATAGGAAAAATATCCAAACACAAGGATATTCTTTTCATGTTCCTGTCATATAAGCAGTACAAATGATGGAAAACAGTTGTTCCTGCATGTTTCCACTGGTGCAAAGTCTGAAACTGGGAACAGATTGTTGGCACAAATGGCAGAAATGTATGTCTCCCTGTGCAATTTTCCTTCCCCTACCTTCCCCACCATCTTGGCCCTAGACGAGTAAAAGGGCCACAGCTTCTAGTTGCATTATGTTACTGTTTGTTGCCCTATGTTAGTGGCCCAGTAAGTTCCATTACCTCATCTTGTGGAACTGCGAGACCTTCACAAAATGTAAGTATTTTGTTTTGGACTGGATGAGCTACTCACACGAGAAACTGTTTACTTGGGAGTTCGCATTATGTGCTGGGAGGGGGTATATACAAACGTATTCCTAATATGGTTCATGAATTAATAAACTGGAAAGTGTGTTAATGCAACCACTGCATGCTTTGCTAAGCTTGTTCCAACTTGCTTTGGCATTAAAACAAAAAAATAATGCACTGTAACATAAAACTGTTGATTTCAGGAAATATCATTGGTTACTTTAACGTTCGTTTTTTTTTTTTGTACAGCTTCTTCTACGAAGACAACGTACATCAGTTATAGCAATCATTCAACCTGAACTGGGATAGAGGATCATCTCCCTGAACCACCTTCACAGATGAGCACACCAAGCAAGAAGAACACCAAAAAAACAGTGCTTTGGGTATAACTTCAACAAGAACCCAATTAACTGAAAGTCTAAAACTTAGCAATGATTTTCAAAGGAGACAAACTTTTGGACCATGCACAATTTTAGAAAACAGTAGATAAGGACTCGGCAAAAAATTCACACCTATGTCAGAAGTACAAAAAAACTACTCAGAGAAAAAAGCTTTTTGAATTGGGGACAAAGTTTGGGCAGTTGCAGGACAGGAAAACATTTTTGGAAAATTGCAAGATGTGAAAATTTGGAAAATAATAAACCAGCTGTCCGCGTATGAAGGGAAATCACTGAAGGAAAACTTAAAAAGTTAGCTGTTATACTGTTAAAATAAACCATGTCAGATGTTTTCTTGTAACTAAGTACTTTTATGTGATTGTGAGAACTTCCATTCCTGATCCATCTCGTTCTACCTGTATAAAAAATGATGAGTTTGTTCCTTGTAATGGCTGACTGGATTGACGATGCCCTGGGTTGTGCTACAATAAATGCAATGATTGACGCATGCAGATTTTTATACAAAAAATTATTTCTATTAATAAAGGAATGTTTTGCAAATGTTGAGACTTGTTTCGTTGTAGTTTTGAGAGTATTATAAGCACAGAAGCATTACAAAATGTTGGATCATTGCAAATAGTGAAGAGAAAATCTGTTGAATGCACAAAGAACAATCTTTTCATCAAGGAATGCAGTGGAAATGTGTTTTATTTTTTAAGAAGATTGTTTATTTGTATAAAGTGTGCTAAAGAATTACCATTTCTGGTGGGATTTATGAATGCATGGTGTAATATTTTTGAAGAATCATCCCTTTGACACAATTGTACTTATCTTTCTACATTACACAGAGGTGGCAAAAAAAATCCAACATCTGGTGGCAAGTCTATTTTTGTAACTACAATGTGGTGCTTTCTCAGAATGATTTCTTATTTGTGTTTTTTGTAATGGTGATTTTTAAACATTGTTTTTAATGTTGTCCAAAGGATAAACTCCATGTAATTGTTATGTCAGTTTGTGTCTAGCTAGGTAAATGATGAGCCACACATTGAAGAGTTAAGAGTTGCTTTCTCTTCCGCAATACATTGCATACACACTCACAAACACAGAAAAATAGACAGTTGTGAACTTGGCACAAAATTATTTATGTCTCCTTATTTCCAAGTAATCTTTCAGACAGAAGTGAGGGTCATTTGCCGATGTTCTGTTGTCAGAGGGGACACCAGATTTAATAGTAGATTAACTAAAAAGTGAAGCAAGGCAGATCAACAACATATGTTGCTGCACTGTGTTGCATGAGAGGGAGAGAGCAGGACAGCAACATATCTATTAGGATATAATGCTGTCCTGCTCTCGCTCTAGTGCTAGCATACAATCAGGCTGCCTAGCACCAGACACACACCTTACATGACCATGCAAAGTTGTTGGTGTCATGTCTCGCATATGTTTTGTACTGGAAATGTAACCTTCCAGTACAAAATATCATGCAAATGCAAACATTTAAGCATTTCGATCTTTGAATGAGTGTTGGGCAGTGCAATACACATACTAAGTTGGAAACGTATGGAGAAATAAATGCATTTCTCATATTAACACCTACCTAAAAGTGGCATTATTTCTTTGCCAGAACACTTTGGGGGTCATGACCGCCGGGGCCAGGGTCGGCGGGAGCACCGCCGACAGGCCGGCAGTGTCCCGCAGGGCATTCTGACCGCGGCGGTTCGGCCGCGGTCAGATGAGGAAAACCGGCGGTCTCCCGCCGGTTTTCCGCTGCCCTTGTGAATCCTCCATGGCGGCGGAGCACGCTCTGCCGCCATGGGGATTCTGACACCCCCTACCGCCATCCCCGCCAGGAACAGGATGGCGGTAGGGGGTGCCGTGGGGCCCCTGGGGGCCCCTGCAGTGCCCATGCCAATGGCATGGGCACTGCAGGGGCCCCCGTAAATGGGCCCCACTTTGTATTTCAGTGTCTGCTATGCAGACACTGAAATACACGACGGGTGCCACTGCACCCGTCGCACATACCCACTCCGCCGGCTCCATTCGGAGCCGGCTTCCTCGTGGGGAGGGGTTTCCCGCTGGGCTGGCGGGCAGCCTTCTGGCGGTCGCCCGCCAGCCCAGCGGGAAAGCCTGAATGGCCTCCGCGGTCAATCAGAATGACCCCCTTTGTCTATTATTGTTAAAAGCTAGGGCTTTGTGTCAAAACCCCGGGGGGCTGCATGAGAACCCAAATGTACCATGCAAGTAAGGCCTCCTTGTTACATAGTAATGCAAATCAGGTCATAGGCCTGCTTTACATTATTTCAAGTAACTTTTCAAACACGTTTTGCACTGGAAAGTACATATCAAATCAGTTTATTCTGTTTTTTGTCACTTTTGCGACTTGCTACTGATGCACAATGCTATTAAATCTGCCCTTGGAGAGGTTGGAGGGGTGGCCCTGCAAGGGAGAACTTTAATTCTCGAGCCTTAATGCTGGATGAAATCTGTGAGGATTCATGGAACTGTGGATTGGTTGTGGGGAGAACTTTCATGACTAGTCTCCAGAGAAAAAATGAATGATTTTCTTACAGTTTTTTCAATTAATACAGTGAAATCAATATAATGTTCCCATGTTGATCATGTTGATCTTGGTTCAAACAAATGCATTTTGCTGACCAAATCTTTGTAAATATTGCTGAATGGATCCTTTGAAATCAATCACTGTGTGACTGAAGATGGTAACACACACCAGCTTTTACTTATATCTGTTTGTGGGGTGGTTGTCCAGGTATGAACATGATCAACCTTTTGATTGAACCACTACTAGGCAGATCGTCTCCTCAGGGCCGCCTTCTGAATGAGGCAGACATATTGCCCTCCTGCTTCCCAGTTGGATGATGAACCTTAGCTTTGGAAATTTTAAGTTGTCCTCGGGCTCTAATTGAATAGCCAAGTGGTTGGTTTATAGACCAGCTTTCAATTCCATCTTTTGCTGAAGATTCACAGCTTCTACTAGAGGACGTAAATGAAAACAATTAATCACATGTGCTGTGCCTGCAGCCCTTGCCTATGTGTGTCTAGAGAGTTTGCTTCGACTTATAAGAAATCTTAATAATGCCAACAATAAGCCCTGCAACAGCTATACATAGAGTACAACATGTTACATTTTGCATGTCCTGAAACAATGCTGCTGTTATTAGTTCAGGAATGGCAGTATCACCGTGCTCATATCAGTATGGATTGAAAATGCAAACATGCATCGCTCTCGGATTTAAACATGTACACTACTCCTTCAATTACATTAGAGCACTTGAACTTCCTGAAAGTTCATAGCATGACAGGACATGCAAGTAGGGAGGCCACTGTATGACATTAATTAGGAGTTCCAGATAAGGCAAATCTATATCCAAGATATTGTATATAAAATATAAATTAATTTCACATTCAAGTTTTATTTTAAACTGAACATCCACAATATTAAAACACAACATAAAATTGTGAAAATGTAAAAGAAAATAAGTCTCCTCAGATAATATTTATAATAAAATATTGGGTCTGACATAAAATTGATTGATCTATTACACAAAAATCAACCCTTTTAATTTGTGTAAAAGGAAAAATGTTGTAATACTGTGCTCAATAAACAGTTCTTTGGATCTCTTATATGAGACTAATATCGCAAAATAAAAAGCGCAAAACACTTTATTATTCCTTAGACTACTGGGTGTGTATGTTTGTTTACTGTAAATATTATGATATTAACTTTTGTACTTTGTGCCCCTACTGCCATGAGCAGTGTGTACTTACAGGCAGCCTTTCTCACTAGCTGCAGATAGCCACATTTATTTCAGCATAAGCAATAGTATACATAGTTATTATTCCTAGCTTATTAATAGTTTTGGCTTTCAAACTTCCGTAGTGCTTTTTAAGTTCAAAGGTTTCTTGTACATTTTTACATCATCCTTTCCGTATTGTCGATTATGCACGCACATTGTTACTTATCAGCAGTGCTATAAAATTTAGCATACTACTTTTTTCAATAATTTTACTTATTGCTATAACAAACAACATTGTTAGAATATATTCCGCTACAGAGACACTGCGTAGTCATAATATACTGAGAATTTATGTACAAGCACCATGGCGCAGGGCAGCTCAGCAAGTGACCTTGCTGCACTGCCCTGCACCACAGGGAAAAAGCAGGAATGTGCTGTATCTACAGATCTGTGACTGGGGGTGAATGTTTGATTTGCTCTGCATTCCATCCATCATCTGTTGTTTTTGCGTTTGTCGCCCCAAGTGGGAAGGGTATGCCCAGATGTGGGTCCCGTGCTTGAATGCCACCAGATTCAAGCTAGCTTGGCTGATGAAGGGTGATACCCTAATACCGGTCAGAGGATGTTGTTTCTGGTCCAGGGAGGACCTGGCCTGGCAGTTCAGGCTGGACTGTTTCCATGGGGAACAGGGTCAAGACTGATTTGCATATGGCAGGGTCCAAATTGGAATGGCATGGCAAGTAAAATAACTGATGGATTAAACCCAGATCTGTGACTGGGGGTGAATGTTTGATTTGGTCTGCATTCCATCCATCATCTGTTGTTTTTGCATGTATCTACAAGATACAGCACATTTCTGGCCTCTTCCCCAGGGCTGGCACACAATGGGCTGCCTAGCGCCGATGCAGGCACCCTTGTACTATGGTGCGAGGATGACTGCATTGCGGACAGGATTGTTTCTGTGCAGGAAGGGAAACCTTGGATGCTTTTTCCTCTTTCTATGTGTGCTGCAAAATGCAGAACATATAGAAACAAGAAAAAAAGAGGATAAATAAAGATATTTCTCGTTGTTGTGCCCTCCCTGTGGAGACGTATGATTTTAATACATTTCCAGGTTTACAATGCCTTGTAAATCTGACAATGTGCCAAAACCCATGGGTGCTGTGTAGGAAAACCCACTGCGAAGCCCATGGAACACCTCCCTAATGCAATGTAAGGAAACACAATGACTTGTGCTCTGTTGCCATGCCTACAAGGCTAAGAAAAGCACACAAAGAGGCTTTGCATGGCCTTGTAGATATGGTCCTGCACTATGCGCCACTGGTGCATCACAAAGAGTGACACACCAGCAGTTTATGGGGCTTGTAAATAAGCAAAATGGGGCATATAACCTGCGCCAGTAAAGCTCACATGGGAACAATGCTCTCTTTCATATAAGAACACTTATGTCAAGTCCACTGCCTAGACACCATATTGTAGCAGACAGCAGTCTTCCTGGCTAATTGAAGCATTTAGGGGCATATTTATACTTTGTGCCAAATTTGTGTCATTTTTGTGCGCAAATCCAGCGCAAACTTAACTTCATATTTATATTTTGACGCTAGACTAGTCTAGCATCAAAATATTGGACTGAACGTCATTTTTTGCCTGCGGAAAAACTACCTTGTGTCAATGAGATGCAAGGTTGGCATTCCTGGGCAAAAAATGACTCTAAGGCCTTTGCGCCTTCTTTATACTCCCATGCAGAAATCATGCACGGGAGGAGGAGGGCCTTCAATAATGCCTCTGAGCCTGTTTAGCTCCATTATTAAACGCCTGGGTCAGGGCAGGCGTTAGGGGACCTGTGGACCATTTTCAAGAATGGGTCAGAGACCATGGAAACAGCCCACATGTGCCCTTCCCTGCACCCAGGGACACCCCCACCCACCCCCACCCACACCTGGAGGACACATAAGGATGGGGGACCCATCCCAGGTAAGTCCAGGTACTCTTTTTTTTTTTTTAAGTGGCATAGGGGGCCTAACTTGGGCCCCCGTACATGGCACTGGGTCCAATGGGCATGCCCAGGGACATAAGTCCCTTGGGCATGACCATTGGGCTGGGGGGGCATGACTCCTGTCTTTATGAAGACAGGAGTCATGTCCATGGTGGTTGTGTGTCAAAAGATGGCACTAGTCCGGTTAGAGTCATTCTTCTGACTCTAACCGGACTAGCGCCATTCTTTGATGCACAACCTCCTGTTTCCCCTACTACTCCCCCATCCCGTAAGCGTCATTTATTTTGACACTAATCAGGCCTTACCGCCGGCTTGTGTCATTCCTTAAATATGACGCCCGGCTGGCGGCCAGGAATGGCGCTAGCCGCAGGTAAACATTTTGACACAGGTTTGCGTCAAAAGGTATAAATCAGGACCTTAGATTTTCATATGTGATGTTAATGACTGCAATTTGTGAAGAGTTTCACAATATCATCAGAGGCAGAATTAAGTATAAAGGAGTTTAAAGGACCCCAAATTTCCCTGGCTCTAGACATAGGTGACATCAGTTCACCATAAAGTTGTAGTTGTTCATTACAAGAGACAAGACCAGTTAGTCACTGTTTGAATTTAGTGGATCTTCCCCTTCCCCAGCGAAAGACCACATGCCTGTTAGTCAGTAGGAATGTCAAGGCAATACATTTCTTGTGTGGAATCTCCGATTTCATCACCCATCCCTGAAGGGCATTTCTAAGGTCCAGTTGTATAGTACTCTCTGTCATGGCAGTCAGGTCTGTCACAATCTCCCACCAATTAGTCTGAACTGTGTTGCAGGCCCATGCGAGAAGCAGAAATCCTCCCTCCAAGAGCCAAACCATGCACAATGCAAGACTTCTCCGAGGCCATCCCTGTAAAGTATTACAGGGATGTAATAAGTACAAACCTCACAAAAGACCCAGTATCAACAGGAAAGAGATACAACAAGGTTGTTGCTTTAACACAGTCAGTACAAATTACTTTGCCAATTTAAAGCCAGAATGTGCAATGAACAAATGAGTGTTGTGAGATAATGCCACTTTTTACATGGTCACCCTATTTTTACCCCTAATATTTTGCTGAATTTTATTTAAATTATTTAATTATTACAGTTTTTTAGACTATGAATATGGGGACACTATTCTCCAATGTCCTGTGTATGTATTATGATTCCTAAAACATGTAAAAAGCAGCCAGTCCCTGACTGGCATAGCTAACTTTCCTCTAAGTCTACAGTTTATGGTGTAGAAACTACACCCATGGCATAGAAGGTTACATGGCTCCTCGTAGCTGCAGTGCTTATGTTGCGATCCACTAATATGGCAATATAAATATGGCTTTAGTCCTACAACTGCAGGCTGACTACTTCAATTTAAACCTGGACTCAGACCTGTCAAAATAGCCCTTCCGACAGAGTAAAAATCTTCCTGAAATATTAATGATTACTTTAGGTCTTGTAGTCCACAAGATAGGGTGCATATTTAAAAGCCCCTAGTGCCTCCTTGCGCTGCCCTAGCATCATTTGTTTTACTATAAGGCAGCGTCAAGGAGGCCTTTTCCCCACATCAGATTTGCAAAGTGGTGCAATGTGAGCATTTTGCCACTTTGTAACTCCTTGCCCCACATTATGCCTGCTCCGGGCATAATGAATGCAAGGGGGGGGGCATTCCCCCATTGGGAGGCCCAGAAAAATGGCACAGTGAAATTTACTAGATTTCAATGCACTATTTTTCCTGTCATTTTTAACCCCTTTCCACGACAAGTGTTAAAGTGATGCTCCCATTCTTTCCAATGGGCCTCCCTACGCTTTGCTGAACTAGTGCCATCATTTTTGGTGCTAGTCGAACAATGCACCATAATAGCATAAAAAATTTTGATGCTATTGTGCAAACAAGCACCATGGTGTGCTGTATTTCAAATACGGCCCTACCATGGTGACGTTAGGGGGCGCAGGGCGGTGCAAGAAAAGTCGTGCATCATAGATTATGAGCCAATTTCTTGTAAAAATGCCCCTTATCGGTATCTTGTCCCTGAAGTGGCAAGCCCCTAAAAAACATTTTCACTGTGGAAGGCTCTGGTTAATCTATCAGAATACAGGAGTACAGATTAAAATATTACCTTGGGTTTGTGGACAGCTAGAAATATGATTCAACCACTATCTTTCATATTTATTGAATTTCCAATCTCATGGTAAAGTTAAATTTTTAATGATTATTAAGGAAAAGTAACTTTACTAAAGTTAGCTTTTCCCTGGATAATGCTCCTGGGGGCTACTTTGCATTACCTTGCTAGCAGAAGCCCTGTCATGGGTTAACCTTTATGAGGTGTGAAAACTGCTCTTAGAGCAGAAACGATAGCCTGGTTATAAGTAAATATTTTCTTCCCATTTTAGGAAGAACAATTAAGGTGGAATCAGGAACTTCGTTAATTTGTAACGTGCCTACCCTATCACAAGTAAATGTAAGGTAAGACCAGAAGAAACAGTTTTCAGTGATCACAAAGGAAGGGGGTACTGTTTTCCCTTTGCACACAGACTCTGCACAATGGAGAAAGAGTTTCTCTATTTTTGATGTTTAGAATACAGTTGTTGGACTTGGCCCTCCCTGCAGGATCACCCCAAAATCTTTGCATTTACCCCTTCTGTTTTTCTGAATTCATTCTCTTGGGTGTATGATTCTGTGCACTTTTCCACTGTTAAACAGGGCTAAAATTATTTTGCTCTCTCCCTAAGACATGGTAAAATTGGTCTACACCTGATTGGCATGTTTTTCTTTACTTGTAAGTCCCTAGTATATGGTACCATATGTACCCAGGTACTGTAAATTAAATGCTACTAGTCGACATGGAGCATTCATTTTACCACCTACTAAAGTAGCACTTTAAAGCATGCCTCAGTCCAGCCATTGAGCTTACTGTGACCTGTTTCAACCTGGCAAAATAAACCTTTGTCTGGCCTAAACCTTCCTTTTGTAATACCTCCAAGTCAACCCCTAGGGTGGGTGGATACATGGTATGTAAAAGAAAGTAGGGCATGTAGGTTTAAGTTTCACATGTCCTGTTAAAGAAAAAATCCTAAAGATGTGTTTGCTACTGGAAGGGCTGTCACTGCTAGTGACTAGCACTGGATTACCTTATTACATTTAATAAGTGCTAATTTTGGATTGGGAGCACATAGAGATGTACTGTTTAGACTTAAAGGTATTGTAATTGAAAATCTTCTTTAATGGTGCAGTCAGAATTTTAGTCACAAATCTGAAAATGCTACTTTTAGAAAGTTGGCATTTTCCTGTCCTTCCAATTTGTGCCTTTAGCTAGTGTCCTGGTTCACATGACTGTGAATGCCTCCTCCTACTGCTGGCCTCGGCTGGAATAAGTCATGATCCCCAAGGAGCACCTCATGGGTCCTGGACTTTTTGCAGGCATCAATGAGAGATATTCCACAAGATGAATGTGAAAATCCACAAGTTTGAACTCTCCGCGACACCCGTTCTTCTCTTCGAGTTGAAAGCCTTCTCCTCTCAGCCTTTACCAATGCAAACAGAACTCTTTGTGCCAGACTTGAGAAGGTAACTCTTCAGCAGAACTAACCCGGTCCCTGTATCCAGTCCACTCTCCATCGCAGTCGGCCTGAACATGTGACTTTCCACTTGGTCTAACTGCAAGTGGCGCTTTCTGCTTATTGGTGCTATTGTCAATGAAAAATTCAAAATTGTATACCTTCAGTTCTGCTGATTGAATTTTTGTTATTCTGGTTTCATTGTATTTGCTAAGATTTGCTCTATTTTTCTTAATTGGTTTGAGTATTTTTCTTTTGTGTTGCTTCTATGCATTACTGTTTGTGTGATACATAAGTACTTTGCACTTTGCCTTTGAGTTAAGCCTGACTGCTTTGTGCTAAGCTACCAGAAGGCTAAGTACATGTTAATTTTGATGACCTTTGTGGTTCATCCAACTGTAAGTGTTGCCCGAGCAGGTTTCAACCCTCCTCGACCAATAACCCAAATTTTTACTACAGTGCACTGTGGGACTGTTTGCAGTACGAACTACTGAAAATTTGGATAAGGTTGTCCCTAAGGACTTTTACACCATTGGTTAGGAATGAACCAGAAGTCACCCCCAATCAAAAGCTAATGCCAACCATAAATGTGGCACCCCAAGACACCTTACTCATAACACTTTATGGAGCTGTGGAAGACCTGTGTGGAGACCTGAATGGTTGACCCTGCTCCCTCAAAGCCCAGGAAAAAGGCATGGATTCTAAGGGTCAGTTTTATGACCTCCTGTCTGCATACAAGACCAGGACTGGACTGGGAACCCAAAGCAGCCCTATCAAATTTTGTCAGACCAGCCCCGGGTGGGGATGACGGAATAAGTGTGAAGCACTGCTGCTTTTGTTACTGGGGGCCAAGTTTGCAGCACTGCTGCAAAAATGGCCCCCAGTTACAGAACCAGCCCCCACTACTTCAACAACAGCCCCCACCCTTTCAGCCTCCCAGTGAAATGACTGATGCTAGGTATGATTAGTCCAGATCTGTACAAGGCACAACATGCTGAAAAAGGCCTTTTTCTTGAAGTACCCACCTACCCATTTGCACCTGGACTGGACTTCTGCTGGAGTTAGCCCTGACCCCAAAGTGCTCTCTTTGAGGTCCTGCGATCCCTATTGGTGCCTAACTGGCCTTCTCCTACAATCTCTGAAAAACTTTGGGACTTAAAAAAATGATGACTTCTAGAAGCTGGAGAACCAGGGCCAAACCCCCGAGATAATTAGGTCAAGATGTGACTTTGCTATGCTGAAAAAGCCGGTTTCTTCCATTTGGAGCTTCTCTGCAGCGGCAACTCTTTTTCAGTGTGCCCTCGACAAGAACGTATCCAACCTTCATAATCAGATATACCCTACCACCTTGTCCATCTGGAGAAGTCAGAGTTGCTAAAAAGGAAACTTGGACCTCATTTAGAACTTGGTGGATGGAATAATCTGTCACAAACATGACGGATATCCTATGTGCTATCTATAGGATGTAAGGAGATTGCAATATAGCAGATGGGTTATCCTTCATGTTTGTGATGGACCTTTCCCCTTTGTCAAGTTCTAAATCAAGCTCTAAGTCTGAATGTAGAAATATTGACTGCCTGAAGGTGTGAAAAGTATCTGGCTGATGAGAGGACCCCTGTGAGTTCACAATTTGAACTTTTTCTGCTTGGAGCTTTGCCTGGCAAATGACCAGATGCAGCTGGATCTCTTCCACTGGCTATATGACTTTGAGAAGAGTTCTTCGGATGCTATCTGCAACTTTCCTCTGCTGAAGAATTTTGACTTACATTTTAGAAACAAGACACCTGATTTAGGGCCTTATTAAAGAAAAGTGGTGCTGCATCCAATTCAGCGCCACTTTTCTTGTGCCCCTTAGTGTCCCCTTAACTCCACTATTTGTGCGCCGCATTTAAGATATGGTAGTTATGAATTAATGTCAAAATATTTAATGCTAGTTTGGTGCTTTGCAGGATTAGCGTCAACAATTTTGACATTAACCCTGCAAAGCACATTGAGGCACATTGGAAACAATGGTGTGCCTCCTTTTAACATCTGTTCTGTGCAGACATTAAGGCCCAGATTTATACTTTTTGGGGCAAAACTGCACCAAGGCAGTTTTGCACCAAAAAGTTTAGCACCAGCATGCACCATTTCTGTGCACCAGCCGGCATTATATTTATGGAATGGTGCAGGCCGGTGCAAAGGGTAGGCTAGTGTAAAAAAAAATGACGCCAGTCGGGTGGGGCTGGCACTATGGAAGAAGGGGGTTTTGCACCAAAAAATGATGTTAGGCAAGTTAGAGTCAAAAAAATAACTCTAACCTGCCTAGAGTCAATTTCTGACACAAAACCATCCATACCACATGACTCATGCCCATCACCCCAATGGCCAGCACAGGGGACCAGGGTCCCCTGGGCTTGGCCGGTGCACCCTGTGCCATGTATGGGGGCCCAATTCAGGGCCCCCTATGGCACTTTAAAAAATAAAATAAAATACTTACCTGTACTTACCTGGGATGGGGTCCCCCATCCTCCGTTGTCCCTCTGGTGTGGGTGGGGTGCCCCTGGGGCCTAGGGAGGGCACCTGTGGGCTAATTCCATGGTATTCCACAATGGAAATAGGCCCACAGGTCCCCTAATGCCTGCCCTGACCCAGGCGTTAGAAAATGGGGCAAAGCAAGCTTTGCACCATTTTTTGACCGCTTCTCCCTCCTGTGCACCATTTTTGCACAGAAGTATAAATATGGCGTTAAGGCCATAGAGTCATTTTTTGCACGGGAATGCCTACCTTGCATCTCATTAAGGCAAGGTAGGGTTCCACGTCCAAAAAATGACTTTAACTCCATAAATTTGGCACTAGACGGGTATAGCACCAAAGTATAAATATGGAGTTAGTTTTGCACCGAATTAGAGTAAAAAAAAATGATGCTAATTCGGTGCACACTGAGTATAAATATGCCACGGAAAATGATGCAAAGAAACATTTTAGATTTCTTTCCACCATGTTTTCTTCCTGCTCTCCAATGGGGGAATGTCCCCCTTGCATACATTATTCCTGGTGCAAGCATAATGTGGCACAAGGGGTTACAAAGTGGTGCAATGCATGCATTGCACCTGTTTGTAAATATGGTGTGGGGAAAAGGCCACCGTAGTCCTGCCTTAGCGTCAAAAACATGACGCTAAGGCGGCGCTAATGTGCCGCAAGGGGCTCTTAAAGCTGTCCCTTAGAGTTTGATGGATAGGTTACTTCATCACAGACATGACAGATATCCAGGCCACCATATTATAAGTGTATTATAGCCAATGCCACTTGCAAAACTGTAGACAGGATATCTGTTACGTTTGTGATGGATAAACACACCCACCAAACTATAGTTTAGGTGAAATCTTTGGCTGGAATGTATCTGCTTGACATATCTGTGCCGCGCTCCATTGAGGTCAAAAGCAACAGAAGATGGACGGAATGCAGAGAAAATCAAACATTCACCCCCAGTCACACATCTGGGTTTGAGCCATCAGTTTTTTTGCTTGCCATGCCATTCCAGTTTGGACCCAGCCATATGCAAATCAGTCTTGATCCTGTTCCCCATGGGAACAGTCCAGCCCAAACTGCCAGGCCAGGTCCTCCCTGAACCAGAAACAAGCATCCTGTGACCAGTTTCAGGGTATCACCCTTCATCAGCCAGGCTAGCTTGAATCTGGTGGCATAGCACGCACGGGACCCACGTCTGGGTATACCCTTCCCACTTGGAGTGACAAATGCAAAAACAACAGAAGATGGACGGAATGCAGAGCAAATCAAACATTCACCCACAGTCACAGATCTGGGTTTAATCCATCAGTTTTTTTGCTTGCCATGCCATTCCACTTTGGACCCAGCCATGTGCAAATCAGTCTTGACCCTGTTCCCCATGGGAACAGTCCAGCTGAATTGCCAGGCTAGGTCCTCCCTGAACCAGAAACAAGCATACCGGGACCGGTTTCAGGGTATCACCCTTCATCAGCAAGGCTAGCTTGAATCTGGTGGCATAGCAAGCACGGACCCACGTCTGGGTATACCCTTCCCACTTGGGGCGACAAATGCATAAAACAACAGAAGATGGACGGAATGCAGAGCAAATTAAACATTCACCCCCAGTCACAGATCTGGGTTTAATCCATCAGTTTTTTTGCTTGCCGTACCATTCCAGTTTGGACCCAGCCATATGCAAATCAGTCTTGACCCTGTTCCCCATGGGAACAGTCCAGCCCGAATTGCTAGGCTAGGTCCTCCCTGAACCAGAACCAAGCATCCTGTGACCGGTTTCAGGGTATCACCCTTCACCAGCCAGGCTAGCTTGAATCTGGTGGCATAGCAAGCACGGGATCCACGTCTGGGTATACCCTTCCCACTTGGGGCGACAAATGCAAAAACAACAGAAGATGGACGGAATGCAGAGCAAATTAAACATTCACCCCCAGTCACAGATCTGGGTTTAATCCATCAGTTTTTTTTCTTGCCATGCCATTCCACTTTGGACCCAGCCATATGCAAATCAGTCTTGACCCTGTTCCCCATGGCAACAGTCGAGCCCGAATTGCTAGGCTAGGTCCTCCCTGAACCAGAAACAAGCATCCTGGGGCCAGTTTCAGGGTATCACCCTTCATCAGCCAGGCTAGCTTGAATCTGGTGGCATAGCACGCACGGGACCCACGTCTGGGTAAACCCTTCCCACTTGGAGTGACAAATGCAAAAACAACAGAAGATGGACGGAATGCAGAGCACATCAAACATTCACCCACAGTCACAGATCTGGGTTTAATCCATCAGTTTTTTTGCTTGCCATGCCATGCCATTCCACTTTGGACCCAGCCATATGCAAATCAGTCTTGACCCTGTTCCCCATGGGAACAGTCCAGCCCAAACTGCCAGGCCAGATCCTCCCTGAACCAGAACCAAGCATCCTGTGACCGGTTTCAGGGTATCACCATTCCACCTGAAGTCTCACTTAGATCTCCATCATTCACAAACAGAGACTAATGATTTATGCTTTACTTTTCCTTGCTGCATTTTCTCTTAAATCTGTGTTTCCTCTTATTAGACTTTTGTCACTTTGGAGTCTCTTTGTTTATTACATTTTACTCTATTTCTATAAATTAGAGTGGGGTTTTTATTGTGTTGTGTTTTAAACTTTAAAAAAAAATCTATTTATTGTTATAAACATCAAAACAGTATGACAAAGTAGAAATGAAAGAATGGCACACTGCCATACAATGCAATAAATCAATAGAAACTGCAATTTACCATCCTGTGATCATTTATGGGTCCTCTGCATTTTCCTCCACCACCAACCAGTAGTCCCCTGAATACCAGGTTGGTCATCAGACATTGTATCAGTATCGGTCCCAGTGTGGGATGAACAGGAGTTGCCTCTATATGCATTTCACTCATATCTTTGCCCATTTTCTGGAGCATCCCCTCCCTTTGTACTCCAAATTTTAAGCAAACATTCACCAGTCAATGTTTTTTTTTCACTCTCCCAGTTGAGGCAGTTGCTCCGCTCTCCATCAGTGTGCAATGTTACGTTTGCAACCATCAGTCCCTGGGTGAGCGAAATTTGTTCCATTCTGGGCAGGTCCGAGGAATTCCAGATAGTAAGGAGGCACCACTTGGCATCAAGCACCATAGTTTGTCTACAAAGAATATTAATATAATTGAGCAGAGCCTGCCAATATTGCTGCAACATGGGACAACTCCATATAATAAAAAATATCTGCCTGTCTAACATGTAAAAGTTAAAAAGTACATGTTCAACTTTTTAAATACAGCCTACCCTCCCCTATTTTCTATTTAGTGCCTACACAAGGCATTAAAAAGGAAGGCTTGGGCCTGTAACAAGATTTATTTTGCCATGCCGAAATGGCAATTCAAAACTGCACATGCAGACTGCAATGGCCGACCTGAAACATGTTTAAAAAGGCTACTTAAGTGGGTGGCATATGGGTATATGGCATACCCTTTTACTAGGAACCTACAAGTAAATTCAATTTGCCAGTTGGGTGCAAGCCAATTTTACCAAGTTTACAGGAGTGAGCAGAAGCACGTTATCACTGGTTAGCAGTAGTAAAGTGTGCAAAGTCCTAAAAAGCTAACAAAAACGGGTTAAAAAACTGTAGGGGTGAAGGCAAAAAGTTTGAGGGGTGACCCTGAAGAAATGGCCAGGTCAAACATATGCGTGGTTTTTTGGCATGCACTGTCTGACCCATCAGTTGGTGGAACTACAATGTACTCGTAATGCCACTCAACAGTTCCTCCCTCCCAAGTAAATCCCGAGACCCATAAATAGTATATGAGTCTACAAAGATGGAAGATACAGACAAAAGGTCTCATCAATTATGCTATTAGCTGTACACAATGCAGAACAGGTATAGAGAGGGACAGTTATCTCAGAAACGTTTATATGCATATTTTCCATGGGTCACTGGCTGTAAAACATTACTTAATGTAGTCAGGTTGCATTTTCTTTTATTTATAACATTTAGGTAAATAAAATGACAAATTAAGACACAGGCTATTGTGATTACACCAGTGAAATATTAAAAAGGGAAAGGCAAAGACATTTCTTACTTGATTACATAATATTAAACTAATATCCTGTATTAATAATCCACTACTATGAATGTGTTGAGCCTTTGGGTGCTGTCGAAGTAAGCCTCAGCAAGGCCTACTAGTGCAAGGGGTTCGCCCTTCTCTGCACAAAGTCCTCAGACCATACAGGAAGAAGTTGGCACAGAAACTGAAATAAAAGACAAAGTTTAATAAACCTCATGAGGTGGTACTAGAGTTCAAACAGCACCCTTCGGTAATGTTTGAAGTGGCACACTGAACTAAGAGAGCATGGTCCTTTAATACCCACACAGGGGCTAAAAAGAAAGTGGTACAATTATAGAAGCAAGACTTGTCTACATATAAGGTCATAAGGAAATGCATAGTCAACAGATAGGAGGGGCTAACAGTTTTCAAGGACTAGTTGACACATTACTGTCTGTTACTAATTACTAACAGCTGCAGATCTTACTGGGCATGTGCGAAAGTGGGAGATGCTAAATATAATTTGTCACTAGACAGATTTTCAAGAGCAGTTAACAGGAAGGTAGGACAGAGCACATGGCGAGCACATGGCAGCATGTGGCAGAGATAATGGCTGCCATGAATACAAAATGGATTCCGCGAAATGTTCACAATAGTTGCTAAATACAAGATGTCTTCTGCTAATGCTTAATCTAAACGCTACTAAATTACAACAGACGACCCTTTCAGCATTAGCTGAAGACATTCGTCTTTCTGAGATAATCTAAATATTCATCTTGTATATTTATGCTCATCATTTCAGCTATTTCCTTATCTAACATGTGTTGTACTTTCATTTCTGTAATATCTCTTTTGGTAGGCATACAAGCAGTAAAACACATAGAGCAGAACATTGGACCACACTGAATACAGATACAGCATGTGAAAAATATTGCATTACACACAGGACAGTCAGTAGTTTCCAGTCCCAGGCGAAAACAAGAGCCCAAAACCATCCAGAAAAAGTCCAAGTACCAGTCTCTGTGTGAATTTCTGCAACAATTTTATGCAATTTAGATATTGCATCATATACTGAAGGTGAGTGATCTGGAATGAAAGCGCAGCAACTACTACCGGTGATGCAACATGCACCACCTCGATCAGCTAATATCACATCTAGTAAAATACGATTTTGGAGCGCTACAATCCTCGCAATTTGGAGCTCCTCTGTAATATTCCCAAGTGCCAGAGCTGCCTGAATAGTAACAGCTTCCACAACCCTAGTCAATCGTCTCACTTTCCTACTGGTTAACGCAGCACCCACAAAGGAGAACAACCCTAAATCAAAATCAGCATATTGTTGCAGGCTAGTGTCCGTTTGGTCTAACTCGTTTGTACTTATTGTCCTTTTATATCTATTTTTAATGATGTCATTGAACAGTTTAAAATCTGTGTGATATGATGCAGGTGCCATAAACACAGGGGGTAATAGAAAATATACATAACACACACCTGACCACCCAACAGGTAGTTGGAAATATCCATAGTTACCACAAACAAAATATGTATTATGTGAAGCTGTAAAACTACTATTATTTACACCCTCAATAGCTAAAATCAAGGTACAATCGCTTGTCCCTACTGGAATTCGCCCAATGCTACGTATACATAAATCTGCTTTAGTTTTTGTAACAGAAATCACAAATTGTTCTTTCTTGTCAGAGTCTCTTATATTTGTGAAGACATATGGTATTGAAACATTGTCCGGTTGATACTCTTCCCATTCTCATTTAGTTCCTTCGGCTTGGGGATACCCATCTTTGTCTTGGTAGCATACTTTATTAAGGCAAAAAAGAAGTCCGCCCTCTGTACGTTTTCCAGATGCAAACAAAAGCGTATACCAAGCTTGACAAGAACCATTGTGTGAAAAAGGAAGGGGAATGAAAGGTGTTCCTCCTTTCTTTTGATGCGCAGGTATCATTCCACATACCCAATAGTTAGTAGTATTTGTAGCATTATGAGTATGATGCAACATCTGAATGAAAGTACTATTGAAGTACGATTGACGGTGCTTCTGCTCCTGATAGGGATGCGTAAAGTAATAGTGATCCTCTGGTACTGGAGTAGTGGTAACAAAAAACTCACGACCAGGAGCCATCTTTTCAACAAACCAGGTGATTATTGCTATAACCACCAAAACAACGACACACCCATTGTACTAATGATCACTTTGTTATTCATTTTAGCAACAGTAATAATCAACCCTTCCAGAAATTAATTAAAAACAATCGTTGGAGCTCTTATCCCTGGGCAGCCGCTGATTTCCTCACCACAGGCCAAGACGGGTGTCACTACTCTAATGCATGGCTGATCCCCCACCCTTGCCACATTGGCTCTCCGTTTCACTAACCCAGGGCAGTAGCTCAACCAGTTTTTTTCAGCATTTTTTCAGATTCTTTTCTCGGTCTCAAATTATATTGCGACACTCCAGAAATCGTATGGTCCGGGAAGAACTCTGCAGATTTGTCAGGTGATATAGCACGGCCTTTCTCCGTAGTCAAGATCTCTCGATGATCGGTCAGCACAGCAGGTTCCACCAAGGTAGGTAGCACTCTCTTGCAGTGAGTACTATGGACCCAATTCTTTCGGTTCGTCACTCGAACTGCTGTCCTTGTCGCAAGGAGCACCTGCTCTGGGCCTCGCCACCTTGGTTCCAAGCTGCTTGATCTTTCAAAGGACTTAATCATCACCTGGTCACCAGGTCGGAGTTCATGGCCTTCACCTGTAGATCTGTCAGGAAGTGCTTCTCGAACCTGTTGATGAATAGAAACCAACTTGTCGGTTAACTGTGCCAAATAATCATTCATCAGGACACAAGGTACATCATAAACAGAATTTGGCTTAGGAACTCCCCAAATGTTCATTGGCCTTCTGAATACTATTTCATAGGGGGTAAGGCCTGTTCGAGATTGTGGCACTGACCTAATAGACAATAATGCCAACGGTAATGCATCCGGCCAAGTTAAAGATGTGGAAGCCTGTATCTTCGCTAACTTCAGTTTCAAAGTTGCATTATACCTTTCCACCAACCCTGCTGATTGTGGGTGGAAAACCGCATGGAACTTCTGTTTGATCCCTAATCCTTTCAGGACATACTATGGGGGTCATTACAGCATTGGCGGGCGGCTACTGCCGCCCGCCAAACTGTAACCACCGGGCTGCCGCCAATGCGGCCACACTCCCGCGGTGCCCATTTGGACATCCCCGCTGGTCCGGCGGGCAGAAACCAAGTTTCTGCCCGCCAGCCCAGCGGGGATGTGGGCCGCAACATGGGAGCCGGCTCCAAATGGAGCCGGCGGTGTTGCGGCCGTGCGACGGGTGCAGTAGCACCCGTCGCGCTTTTCACTGTCTGTATTGCAGACAGTGAAAAGCCACATGGGGCCCTGTTAGGGGGCCCCTGGGGGCCCCACGACTCCCCTTACCGCCAGCCTCTTCCTGGCGGTGCAAACCGCCAGAAACAGGCTGGCGGTAGGGGAGTCATAATCACCTCTGCCCTGGCGGATTATCACCGCCGGGGCTAAGATGGCGGGAAACCGCGCTACCGCCGCAGTCCAAATATGCCGGGAGGCACCGCCAGCCTGTTGGTGGTACTTCCGTCGTTTTGGCCCTGGCGGTCTTTGACCGCCAGGGTCATAATGACCACCTTAATAACTTCCCCAACAAAATGAGGTCCAATATCATTCCATAAAAGTCTGCAAACACCAAACCTAGGGAAAAATTCTTTCAAAAGCACCTTCGCTGTGGTAATGGCAGTATTATCCTTTGTGGGGTACGCCCCTATCCATTTACTGAAGGCACATACCACCACCAAGACATACTTTAAATTGTTGCAGCGTTCAAGCTGAATATAATCCATTTGTAGAACTTCGAAAGGTGCAGTTGGTGTAGCAAACCCTCCCGCAGGAGTTTGTGTCCCTTTTCCAGGATTGTATTGTAAACAGATCAAACAAGACTGTACTACTCTCTTAGCTGTACTGGAAATTTCTGGATGCTCCCAAACTTGCGTAAGCAACTTCGTTATTGTTGAAGTTCCAACATATGCCAGCCCATGTGCCATCTGAACCATAGGTTGTACAAAAGCTATAGGCAATTTCCATTTATCCATCTGCTTATTCCGCCAACAGCCTCATCATCCAATTCTTCTTCAGACCATTGCTCACGTTCTTTCACAGAAGCAGATTTCGGTATATCTAATACGTCTTGTCTAGCATTATGCCAACGTTCAGCTTGTCACTTCACTACATACATAGAAGTAGTACTTCGCTGCATCGCAGTCTCACGTGCTATGCGGTCCGCAAGGGCATTACCTTGCCCTATCTTATCGGTCACTCTCTTGTGTGCACTACATTTCACAATAGCTATTTTCTTTGGATATGTCAATGCAGTCAAGAGGTTATGCACTAATTCTCCGTGCATTATCTGTTCGCGTGGGATGTGAGAAAGCCTCTCTCCTTCCAAAGCAAACCAAAATCATGAGCCACTCCAAAAGCATAGCGGCTGTCTGTATAAATGTTCACACATAAGTCAGTACTAAGCTCACATGCTCGTGTCAAAGCTATTAGTTCAGCTGCTTGAGCTGACTTCTGTGCTATACGAGCTGTCTCCACTACCGTGTGTATTGTGGTGATTGCATATGCAGCTGAGGTCGTATCGTCTGGCAACTTCAAACAAGACCCATCAACCCACAATTCCCCGTCTACATCTGGAAGGGGCGTATCTTGCAAATCAATACGACCCTATGTCTGTTCTTCGGTAAGGAATATACAATCATGTGTTTCTTGTGACTGAGGCTGAGTCACCGGATATGGCAACAAAGTGGCTGTATTTAGTGTTGCAAATCTCTTCAGTGTAATGTGAGGAGCCAGCAATGTCAATTCACATCCTGTCAGGCGAGCGCTAGTTAAATGTTGCATCTTTGTTTGATTTAAAAGAGCATCAACCGCATGGGGTACTAACACCAACAGCTTATGTGACAAAACTATCCCTTCACTCTGATGTATTGACACAGCTGTTGCCGCAACTGAATGAAAACACCCAGGCAACGCTCGAGCGACAGGATCAAGTACTGCTGAAAAATATGCACAGGGACACTGCTTATCGCCATGTGTCTGTACTAAAACTGACATTGCACATGCATCTTTCTCATGTATATAAAGTGCAAAAGGCTTCGTGTAATCTGGAGTACCTAACACTGGTGCTGAACAAAAGGCTTGTCGTAGCTGCCGGAAAGCAGTCTCACATTCATCTGTCCATGGGAGGGGCACTGGAGTATCTTTAGTCAAAAGTGCTAGCAAAGGTTTGACGATGTGTGAAAACCCTAATATCCATTGCCTACAAAAAGAAGTAAGACCAAGGAATGCACGAACATCTTTCTGAGTAGAGGGTACTGGTCCAAAATTGCTTGAATACGATCTGATGTAAGTGCACGGCCCTCCTTAGACAAAAGGTGACCTAAATAGGTTACCTTTGGTCTACAATATTGCAATTTCTTTCGTGAAACTTTATGATGGTGTGAAGCAAGAAAAGAAAGTAAGGGCAAAGTGCACTTTTCACATTGCTCAGGGGTATCAGCTGCCAACAAAATATCATTGACATCTTGTATGAGAGCCACACCTTCAGGCAAAACAGAAGAATCAAGTTGTCGTTTTAACGCTTGACTATAAATACTAGGACTCTCAGTATAGCCTAGAGGAACTCTGCAAAATCTAAATGATCGTTTATTCAAAGTAAAACCAAACAAATATCGTCTGTCAGGATGAATAGGGATTGAAAAGAAAGCATTCTTCAAGTCTATCACAGAGAATGTAGTTGCTGTCAGAGGAGCCAAAGTAAGAAGTGTCGTGATGTCGGATTCCACAGGATATTGTGGTACCACAATCTTATTCACTTCTCGTAAATCAATAATGGATCGGTAAATCCTAGTATCAGTATCCTTTTTCAGAATAGGAAGAATCGGACTGTTACAAACATTATATGGAACTTCCTCAACAACACCAACTTCAGTAAGATCATGCACAATTCATGTGAGTGCTTCTTCGCCCTCCTGTGAAATTTTGTATTGAGGCAAATACAGCTCCCTCCTTGGCACTAATATGTACCAGTGGAATAATCATTTGTCCCACATCAGTATCTGAAGTAGCCCACAAAGTACTAGGGAGTGAAGCTAATGCAATATCCTCTTTAACAAGACAATCTCTTTCCATCACAGGATGATTATCATTCAAAATAACACACACCCCTTCTGGAGAGCATCTTATTGTAGCCCTGAAATACTTGAGCATATCAAGACCCACAATATTGTCTGGTGTATTTGGAGAAAGCAGAAACGGACATGGAGCAGTAAATTTATCAACATGGAATGCAAGTGGTTGTGACAATGGGCTAGGGGAAGGTGTTCCATCGAAACCTATCGATGTAATGGTTAAGCCAGACAGGGGAGCCCTTGGAACCAATTGTTTAGACAAGGCGCTACGAGTAGCTCCTGTATCAACCAGAAACTGATCAGTAGAATCCAACACATATGCATTAACATAGGGACCCCTCTGATCTACTGGAACCTCAACTGATTCCTTACCCAATCCTAGGCAATCCTATGCATAAGCAGAATCTTGGAAATCAGGCTGCACATAGTTAGACATCTGGTATTGGTTCAGTCTATCAAAAGTGTTAAACCCATCCTGCCTTTGTACATTAGCATCAAACCTAGCATGATCATTCATGCTTCTTCTAGGCCCTGAATATCCTGAGCGATTTCTCATTTGTCCCCGACCACGTGAACACTCCTGAACACGTAGTGCTGGACAATCGGCAGCCTAATGCCAAAATTTCTTACAATACGCACACTGATCAACAGACAAATTCGAACAAGTGTAAGAAGAACCATAAGATCCACGTCCACCTCTATCACTACCTCTAAAAGGCAGACCATAAGCTTGAGCCAACATAACCTTCGTCTTTAATTCTTTAATCTTTTTATCCTCGCTACCTTTTGCTTATAATTCCTGACGTTCATAATACTGAGCCATAGTCAAAAGAGAAACCGGAGTAGAGGTAGTCCATGAACTTTCACTAGCTTTTAGACGACTAGCTATTCCTGGTAACAGATTTGCGACGAGCAAATGTCTGCCCGTATCATCTGACAATAACTGGCCACTAAAATCATGAAATGCTTCTTCAAAGCGTGTAAAGAAATCAGAGACCGATTCATCTGCCTTTTGCTTACAAGACGCTAAAACAGTGCAATCTATCTTTTTAGGGGGAATAATCGTTTTTAACTTAACTATAATGGCTGCGGGAAGATCTAGAATCAACTGATATGGCTTTTTCGCAGGTTCCCTAACCCTGTCCATCTGTTCTAATTCTTTCCATGACGCCCCAAAAAACGACACGATCATCAACTTTACAAACAGTTCTCCACATATCTGGCGGTACTATCAATCCGAAAAATAAATCAATGTCAGCCAAAGTCATAGTACAAGAACTAATTGCTCCCTCAACTTCCTCATAAAAGGTGGCTGGATTTTTCCACGGGTCAGGTAATGCTGTTTTAAGTGCCATTACATCTGCCCTATTCCAAGGAGTATACACCCAATTATAAATAAAATTACCCTTAGCATCAACAGAAGTTTTATCATCACTTGTACCCGATCCTTTAGGAGGAACATACAAAGGCGCGGCCTCCTGCATTCGTTTCGCGTGAACTATCATAGTCTTATCTGTTCCGAAGATGGAAGCTTGAACTCCGTCGGTCTGAGATGTCCGTGCAACTACGTCCACGGCCCTTTTCTCCTCTCGCAAACGGTCTGCCGCAACACATAATTTCACCAAACGCCTGATTGCATCAGCCACCAGGGAGAAAACAAAACGTCCATCACGCATTTGCTTACGATCAGCTGATACATCATTGGGCTCTAACTCATCAGAATATTTACGAAATAGTTCAATAACTTCTGTGCCAAATGCCTCAGTAAAATATAGCTGCTCCTTTTCAGTCCACCCATTCATGTTGTCTAAAAGTTCAGAAGCAGAGACAACGCTACAAATTGCTTTATGAGCAATAGATCTAAGCTCAGACGCACAGTCAGCAGGCAACATAGAGCGACTGTCTCGTATCTTCTGTTGCTCTGTACCGGAGACCTCAGCTAACTAATGAGGGGCAGAAGGAACAGCATATGGAGGTGGAGGGGGATCTTGTAACAAAAAATCATCATGCGGTTTATTAAGGATAGGACAGAGAGGTTGCCGAACAGTGTATTGGCCAGTTACCAGTAATTTACGTTCTTTCTCTTCTATCTCCTTTAAGTCATTTATTTCTTTCTTTCTCATTTCCAATGCTTTCACATATACATTCTTCCGCTGCTCTTTCTCAAGCAAGGCTTGCTCACGCTTCACTCGTCCACGCACTTCTTTCTCCCATATTCGTACACAGTCACCCATATCTTTCCTAGACCTTCGCTTACACATACATTGTTCCACATACTCAATCTTTCGCAAATCAAATGACCCATGCATAGGCCAACGTAACTCAGGATCCGCACGAGTGTATTTATTCCATAATGTGCTGTAGTGAATCCTAGTTCGTTTTAATGGGATAACAGGAGTTAGCTTAGCCCCTGGCTTGTAGACATGGGCCCCCTTCACTTAGTGACTTTTAACCTACTTAGCTTGCTCTTTCTTAGCCCATTTAATTATTTATTTCTTCTAAGATGGCTGCCTTGTTCATAGTTAGGCCACTTGTTATGGGTAACATTATCAGTGTTACCGCGCCAAGGCGTCAAGATCCAGCACCAAAGACAAACAAACAGTAGGTGTTCACACTTAGGAATTTTCCCTCTCTATACTTTCGAGGGATTGTTGATATTAATTGCCGTCCCAAGCATGTCTGTTATCTATTGTTTAGGAACACTCCTACGTCAGGGGACCTTGTAGATCTGCATAAATACATCACACTTTAGATAGATAATCAGAGGGATTCCGACCAGAGGGCATCGCCACCATTGCTGATACTGATGCTGCAGTCGTCTTGACGCTGACCCAGTCTTCGTGTCCCTGTGGAGTCTGAGATAGAGACCTCATTCCAAGGTAACGAGAGTTGGGGGCTCCTCTCATGGACATGGCATTGGCAGATTAGGTTTAACAAACCCAGCTCTCCTTTAGGTAGGAGGTTAGGCCTTTCACATTAGGGTATATTACATCTCATATATCTTTTCTACGTATTGCAAGATGGTGGGGGTCTTTGTAATAATGGATCTCGTCTTCACAATTCTGTTTTTTGCATTATTCATTATCCTAATCATTGCAGCCCATGCAACTTATCGCAAATTGCAGTTATGTTAAATAAAAAACTATTGTAACTCTACTGCATCTGTGTCATTGCCTGTGTTTGTATGAGACATGATATGTCTGTGAGAAAAGGGTAATCTCAGTTTAACCACGACACTCCCTGAGATGTCTTATTCACGAGTCCATGCGTAACTGCTACCATAAATCACCTTTTACTTTTGTGTTTCTGGTGAGGTGCTGCTAGTGAGCTGGTAAGGTTGGGACAACAGTTGCGACTTGTTATAGGAAAGACGTAGTCGCTTACAAACAAAAGCACTGTCATCCCTAAACCAGCAGTCTTGCTCAGAGCAAGAGTCCAAACTACGACATGGCGCCACCAACGATGGTGTTTAGGCACTCATTTACGGATACCCTGACTATCACTGTCTCACAGACAACAGGTACCCTAAGTACCATTATACGGAGATGTCTGTGGTCTTTGGGAGAATCCTCCTCAGCTGAAAAGGTAACACCTGATTAAGCTGTAGGTTGTTCGAGCTCGAACTCATAAAAGGATAATACTTCCCCTATCTGGTGTTCCATTTCTCTAAACAAATATGGCTGATGCCATAGACATTCCTGAAAATGCTAGACATGCACTAACACAACATTTATTAACGCATGGCCTTACAGATGAGGTCGGGGATGTTACTCTGATAATAGAAGCTAGTGAAGCATACCAACAGAAACATTTTACTGTTGGGTTACCTTTCCTGAGGTTAACCAAAGAACGCACACATTTCACACATATGAAGTTGCAAACGTACCTTCACGGTACCAAGCATACCAGTATCATGAAATATCGCTCACATACCAGGAGCATCAGAACTGGTGTGGAGGCGCCCTACCACATGTACTACAAAGAGTGAGGTTAGGTCCCTTAAGTAATGATGGACCTACGTGGCCTATGTTTGCCACATACACACCTCACCGAGGCTTACAAAATATGCAGATAGCAGATTTATGAGTTTTATATAATGAATTAGTGGCATTATATAGACGATTAGTCCAGTTCATACTGCGAACATTAAACACAACACCAGCGCGTCCAGCACCGCCAGTAGCTGGTGGTTATCAATTAGCTACTGGGATTAATCCACAAACAGTGCATACTATAATGGGTAAAGTGCCCTCGGAACGGGAAAAAATACCGTTCTGGATTGCCCAGAAAACAAATCAGCTGGAAGCTGTGTTTCCCCATACGGGACCACAGGAAAAACATAGATTGCTCACTATGTGCTTGCCTTTTGGGATGGTTCCCTCGGTAGATGACTGTGCCACATGGGGTACAATCTTCGCTGCCATATATACTACCACAAATGGTACCCCGACACTTGCCAACTTGCCGGAAGTGTTAAAAGAAATACAAAATGAGCATGGGGCTGCACCAGCCCTGGATTTGGGGATGAAATTAATGCGTAACTTTGACGCCGTATCCTCAATAATACTCAGTAATATTAAGGGGGAAGCGGTAGCACTGGCAATTCGCCAGCGTCTCCGGGAAACTCCACACCAGGAACAAGAGAGACAGCTACCGAAAATAATTTCCGATACCTATACTAGTATAGGACGGGATAGTTTGGGAGCCAAATCTAAAAAATTGGAAATACAAGGTACCACCCACAAGGAGGGTACAAAGCAGGCACAAGAGGGCTCAAAGAAGCGCTGGGACAAACAAAAAGATTTCAAAGAAAGAAGGAATAAGAGAGCTGATTCTCCACACCCGGAGAACTCCGAAAGGAGATATAGGGCCTCATTCCGACCCTGGCGGTCCTTGACCGCCAGGGCCGGGGTCGGCGGGAGCACCGCCAACAGGATGGCGGTCCTCCTTTGGGCATTCTGACTGCGGCGGTTTGGCCGCGGTCAGACACGGAAAACCGGCGTTCTCCTGCCGGATTTCCGCTGCCCTGAGGAATCCCCCATGGCGGCGCAGCTTGCTACGCCGCCATGGGGGATTCCGACCCCCTCACCGCCATCCTGTACCTGACGGTTTTGACCGCCAGGAACAGGATGGCGGTGAGGGGTGTCGTGGGGCCCCTGGGGGCCCCTGCAGTGCCCATGCTAATGGCATGGGCACTGCAGGGGCCCCCGTAAGAGGGCCCCACTGAGAATTTCAGTGTCTGCATAGCAGACACTGAAATTCGCGACGGGTGCTACTGCACCCGTCGCACACTTCCCACTCCGCCGGCTCCATTTGGAGCCAGCTTCCTCGTGGGACGGGGTTTCCCGCTGGGCTGGCGGGCGGCCGTCTGGCGGTCGCCCGCCAGCCCAGCGGGAAGCACAGAATAACCGCGGCGGTCTTCTGACCGCGCAGCGGTATTCTGGCGACTCCCGCCGGCACCGCGGTTGCCGCGGCCGGCGGGAGTCGGAATGACCCCCATAATCTCAGAAATAGGGAGAACATTAAAACTCCAGACAGATATACTGATTCACGTCCCTCTCGTTCCTTTCAGGATGCACCGGATAGACGTAGCGAGAGGGGGGCCATCAAGATCGACGTCCGGAATACGTGAAAGAGAAGAAAGACTCACAACAGTCTACCATTAAAAAAGAAGAAAAGACTCCTCAGCAAAAGCCACAGTTTAAAAAGAAGAAGGTGGCAGCTCTGACAGTTAAAAATGCCAGTAAAATTGAGAACGCTGTTGAGGAACAAGACGTGGGCAGTGACTCTGTTAGACAGTGCAGCAGAAGTCACGATACGTCGCCTGAGTCTGAAAGATCATCTGGATGCGACAGCAACTAGCGATTACATCGCGGTTGAAACAGCGGATGGCCACGTTCTCCCCCCGATAGGATTTATGATTTAAAAATTCAGATAGAGGGAGACGTGGAGCGCACTATTAGTGTGATATTTTGGGATGAACTTACTAGTGACATCCTATTGGCCGAAAGAGATTGGCCACCTGAACACGTCCGCAAGCTCCCACATGGGGAAGATATCATCTTGCCTTCTTTCTCCGATCTTGTTCCAGAAGCAGATAAAGAAGCCTATGCTTCTGAATGGGCTTTAGCGCAGGCACCTGCACTATATCACAATCATGTAGGTTGGGACAAGGAGTCTCCTTGTCATATTATTCCCGTTAGGTCTACACCCCAACCGCATCCGCAATACCCTGTTAAACATGAAGCGAAAGCTCCGGTGAAGGAGATCCTATCACAACTTGAGTACCAGGGAGTAATTGAGCCCTGTACATCTGCAATGAATAATCCGTTATTCCCCGTTGCAAACCCAGACCATTCATATAGAATAGTGGTTGATTAAAGACACTTAAATAGTCATACACGCATGTGTGCTATACAAAATTCACACAGCACAGCACTGATAAACAATATAGTGCGTAAAAAATATAAAACAACATTAGACATATCTAATGGATTCTTCTGCCAGAATTTAGCACATGAAAGTCGGGACCTAAGTGCATTTTCATTTGGCTCTCAGAAATGCTTTTGTCATTTACCTCAAGGCTATCAAAATAGCCCAGGCCTGTTTTCAGCCCGTGTAACATTAATATTACATGATATTGATTCCGAGGCATTGTCCTATGTGGATGACATATATCTCACAGACGATGTCCCCGACATTCATCTTGCGAGGGTCGATCAGATCATTTTGGGGTTTCAGACCTCGGTTATAAATTCGAATTTTAAGAAAAGCAAGATAGCCTTTCTTAGCGTATTATTCCTGGGATATGAGCTATCAAACGAGGGGAAGAGCCTGGCCCCGCACTTTCTGGAGAAATGTGCTCAACTACAGCCTCCAAACGCACTTAAGAAATTACAGTCATTACTGGGTTTCTTCAATTTTGGCAGAACATACATTCCAGATATGCAGAACGCATCTAGCCACTTTCTGACTTAGTTCAGCCCAATTTTTCTAGCAGACGCTGGACAATTGAACACACGCACATCCTTAGGGACATGCAAAGGGGCATGCTAGAAGCTAAACACTTACACACACGTGACAATAAAACAAACTTGGTCATCAGAATAATTGCTGGTGCCCTTGGATTTACTTATGTCACCTTTAATGAGGATGACACGGTACCCATCGCATATAAATCACATTTATACTCTAATGCTGAACAACATTTTGCACCTACAGGAAAGATTCTAACGGCAGTTCAGATGGCCGTCACAAAGAAGAGTCCACTTGCCCAGGGGAAACTTATAATTGTTGTCTCCCCGGTGCTGGCCTTAGAGGCTGTCACCACGGCAAGCGTTCCTAACGCAAAAGCATTACACCCGCGTTGGATTCAATGGGCAACGTCTTTGACCGCCACTGATATCGATTATATATTCGATCCCAAACTTCAGACACAAGAATTTCCCCAGTATGAACAAGAGTACCCCGCTCCTCTGAATATCTTGCCACTTGACAGCTATCATACTGTCATATACACTGATGGTTCGGCACAACCGGCTGTAGGTACTAAACATCAATACTCGGCAGCTTGCGCAGCCGTGAGCGGAGTGATGGAAGATGGAGCTTAAAGCTCTTATTCTAGCGCTCGAACATACTGAGACAGGAAGCCAGACTTTGATAGTCTGTGAATCATATTACTGCGTCCAGTCATACAATGAATATCTCAATCATTGGAAACTGAACGGGTTTAGAGATTCTAAAGGGAACACCATTAAACACAAGACATTGTGGGGCAGGGTAGCTGATCTTAAGGATAAGCTACCGTATGTCCATGTAGTCCATACATTGGGACACCAACGTGTAGGAGTACACGTTACCGGTAATACATTGGCTGATGAAGCGGCCAAAGCATCAGTAGCTACGGCTTCTGTGGCTGCATTGACTCATTCTCGGACGAGATTGGATAGTGAAATACTGATTGCCGTTAAAGCTTCGGCTGCAGGCAAGCCCCTTCCGAAAGGATACCCTACAAACTATACCTACCATATCAGTGCACAGAATGTTGCTTACACAACGATTCCTGGGGTTGGAGATTGAGTGATCCCCAATGAATACCAGAGATTAGATCTAATTAATTAATTAATTAAAGCAGCGCATGAGGGTGTCACTTCTGCACATGCTGGTATACAGGCCACAATAACACTCCTACAGCAACGCTTCTGGTGGCCTGGTCTATGCAGACGAACAAAGCAGTATGTCCTTTGCTGTGACATTTGCCAGCAGATCAAGGGATATAATATCAAACGCCCACCGCAGACATCCCTCTTAATGTCCAACAAGCCACTACAGTGTGTGAACCTGGACCATTGTGGTCCCTTACAGCCTGATGGTGCATACAAATACATTTTAGTAGCTGTAGATTCCTGTTCTAGATTCCTGTGGGTATGGCCACAGCGGTCGTCTGACGCCCGGATTGTTAGAAAAGACTTGCTGATCTTTATCGGTACATATGCGGTTGCAGCATTCCGTTCGGACCAGGGCCCTGCATTTGCCTCTAAGGCGTTCAGGGACACCATGGGGACGATGGGTGTTGAACTCCATTACTCCTCACCATACCATCCTGAGGGAAATTCGGTCGTGGAGAGGCGGAATCGTGATCTAAAGCAGTCCTTAACAGCTTGAGTATTAGGTTCAGGCCGCGGTTGGTTACACCACCTATATGGGGTCCAGAGAGCACTGAATAATCTGCCAAGACGGTCCTTGGGGGGACGCTCTCCATATGAGGTTCTCTTTGGGATAACTATGTATGTCCCAGATCTTGATGCCCCTGGTATGGTGGCAGCAGAAACACCATTTGACATAAAAGAACGTCTCACTGTTTTACAGGAGCTTCAACAATTTCGTGATGATAAATCATCTGCAAGTGCTGCCACTTTAGGATTAAGGGATTTGGCGAAAACTTCAACTGGATGGATTACTAACGTTGGGGATCTGGTTCGTGAAAAGATCACTGTGAAGAAGAAGTTCGGTCCATCATACAGAGCACCTGTACCAGTCTTGGGAATACAAGGCACCAGGACTGTCACCTTACCACCGCTGTCTGGTTCTAAGACGAACAGATTCATCTCCATTGATGACATCAAATTACACCATGTGGCCGATCCTTCACAGTAGACCAGGAGGTCCCTTGGGTGGTTCCCGATCCCCTCTCACTACCCAACAGGACATCCATCTACATAATAGGATGAACATCACTACTACAGACCATGCAACAATGTCAACTGCTGTTCCAGACACCTCCTCGACCATGGGGAGGGCGGAAAATGAACTCTTGTTGGTTCCAGTCACATCTTCAGTGACCACCCCGCTTCAAGATTTAGCTGTATTTTACACGAACACTTCAACGACAGATGACGTTGTCTACCAAGAGCCTCCACGTGCAGTGGATCAGAGTATACCAACTCCTATGTTTGCAGAGACTACCACTGGCTATTTCATTGACATTGATGATTTTTCTTCAAATTCATCCACTTCTGTGATTGACAATGTTTCAAAGAGTAGTAGGCTCTATCGATGGCTTAAAAAGAACTATTTGAAATACCCATGGAACTACTTGTGGCTCTGTTTGACATTTTTTGCATTATTTTTATGGATTGGTTTTGTGACTGTTTTCTTTTTGCTTATAGATGGTCACTATATTCCTGATCGCTCCTCAGTGGTGTTGATGAAGTTTTAACACCACATCATTCTTCACAGAAGTTCCGCAGAGATTTGTCCCCTGTAAATATTACAGCATTACCGATTACGGATGGGATTGTGTGGGACAAAGTTCCATTCAATATATACGGGCCTACAGAAATTATTCAAATACCATACGTGTTCAAAATTTCAATGACTGATGTAATTACACCTGATGTTGTTTCTGATGATTGGGATGTCCAAACAGTTGATTCCATGCTAACTGAAATGAAGGACCATTCCGCTTTTGAAAGTGATGATGTATATGATTATACAATGAATTATGGGGAAATGTTCTGCTATAACAATTGGGGACATCACTTCCTACACCGTGCCACTAGATACAGGCCAGTATTGAACTACACAAAGTGGGAATACTGTTCTACACCACTGGTGGGGAGTCCAAAGTATTATAGCGATAAATTTACATACTTTTCTGGGCATGATACAAGAAAAGCAGAGTCATATTATTTTAAAATACCTCCAGCACAAATTAGGAAAAATTTGCTAACTGATACAAAATTTATTTATTCAGATCCCTTTGTTTCCCGGCTCGCAATTGAGAGTTACGAATACTGGAAGAGCACTATTGACATGAAAAGTGTGTGGGGAACACAAGATTGACAAATACAGGGTAGGGAGGCTTTATTTGAAGCATGCCTGATTCCTGTGCAAAATATTTTCTTAAATGACACTATTCAGCAGACATCATGTCTGGGGTTAGCGAAAATTAAGGATCTAAACACGCCCAGTATCCCTACTCCGGCAAGGTTTAAAGATTGGCAACACTTCCTTAATATCGCAGAGGAAAGGCTAGATGCAATGGTTAAGGCTGGTACCTATAATTCTTCACTTTCCAGTCCCGGCGGGTGGTTAATATGGCCTACTGACACTAACGAGTGTCAAGCGCGTTTTTTGAACTCTTCAGGGGGTTTTTCAAATAACAGGCCAGACCCTCACTTTATATCGGGTCAACATATAGGTATAGTTACAACATACAGTGTGGGTAAGCTGTGCCAGCAATGGGTGCAAACGAACACGTTAGCCGCAGTTAAGAAACACTTGAACACTCTTTCTGAAAATATAGACTTGCAGGATTTTCTGCTGGGTCCTAGGAAACAGCGCTCGAAAAGGTTTTTATATGCTATGTACAATGAAATTTGGAAACTTTCTCAGATTGAGGCTGCTGTGCGTTTAAGGCAACTAGATGAAGAAAACTTAGAAAAAACATTAGCTGTCGTTGACAACGGCATGAATACACTGTCCAACAGGATTTATTCACTATCAAATATAGTGTTGTCTGCTATTGACATCACTCAGACCAGACAGACTTGTCCCGGTTGTATCATGGGCAAACACAGCTACGTTCAATCATGCAGCAGGCTGGACATTACAGACTCTGAAAAGTGGCCACATTCCATGGAAGTATATTAATGGGAGTGAATTCTTCACTGCTTTTAATTTCTCCAAGGAACAAGTGACAATGGCTAAAAGGGAGGCTAGTTTCACCCTGCTTCAAGTAGAGAAGTTAGATAAGTTTCCCTTCACGGTAGCAGAGAGTCCTTCAACTATCTGGCTCTTACATGGCATTATTAATTTACCGATTTCGACCTTTCGTTTCTCGAGCTGCCTGAAACATCTTGCAGTGGGAAGATATGAGCAACTAGGAGATAGCCTTATTAAGGAAGAGTGGGAGTTGCCCTTTGACTATAGATGTCTGAACAGCGAAAAGGAAGTCTTTCTTAGCGGAAGCGAATGTGAGACTGCTGTTCGTCATTCTATGATATGCAAGCAGGTGTCTCTTCACGGTCTTTGCAATGCGGGGGTTGCGAATTTGGCCTGTTTTCTGAAGGGTACTCCCGTCCCTTTGATTCGCCCGGTATTTCATGTACTTTCCAATGGAAGTTATGTGGTACTGAACGATCAAAGTTGTTGCAGCATGCGACCTGGAATTGCCTACGCAATCTCGGCCACGAAGGTCGTTATGTGTTGTGGACATGTTTTGTTTCCCCCCACACGAGAGATTAAAGTATTTGACATGTGGCCACACATAGATACTATTAATGTGAACTATGACAAGCTGAGTAGGCTAAAGGCGCTATTGTTTCAAAAACAGGTCGCCTTGACATCCGCAAAGGAGACATATGCTCTCCAGACACTTTGGAGAACTGGTAACCAGAATATTCAATGCTTCGAGCACCACTGGGATTGTTAATTTCTTTAAGGCTGTCGGGTCTGGTTTCATATCCATTTTCCAGACTGTCTTCGGAGTCATCCCATCAGCCATCCATTCTCTCTTTTCAAGTGTGTTTGGTGGCTTTCCAATTATTTTGGCTTTGATTGGCGGACTACTACTGCTATTTCTTCTGATTCGCAGTGGTTGTTTCTTTCCAGCAACGCAGAGCAATGGAGCCGCTCCCACCAACTCCACTGTGCCGTGAGCGCATGGTTCGGATCTTCGGTGCACCCTTGCTGGTGGAACTGGAGCTTGACTGGTCGTTGTCATTTCGGCCCCTTCTCTGGTGTGTACAACCAGTCTTCCGCTGCATATGGTGTCTCTTTGAACATCTGCCTATGGTCTGTCTTGCTGTTGCACCGACATCTCCTGTGGACCACGAACTTCTGATGTCCCCGATGAGGGTTCATACACGGTCATGCCCCTTGAGACTGAGGTTACTCTGCGAGGCCACCTATGAGCCTTCCGTTGTGAGATCTACCATGGATGAGAACACTGCAATGGATAACAATACACCAGGAACTACGGCTCACTTCTGCTCTGTGGATCCGTTTGTCCGCCGAGCACTCGACTTAACATTGGACAATGTTGACTCATTTTTTAGGTCCTTGGTTGGTGACTTCGATGACATTCTTCATAATCATGCGTATAACAAATAATTTGATAAATTGACTTGCCATTCCCGATTCCAAATTATGCATTTAAATTGACATTTGCTGTTGCACGCTGTGCTTGTCATTGTTGACATTAACATCTCTGTATGTATTTTAACAGATTTGTTTTAGCATATTTTTAACACATGCTAGGGTTATCTTAGCTTGTTTTTTGCTTTTAGCTTTTAGTTCAGAAGCAAGTTTTAGCATTTGGGTTCCTATACCTTCATCATACCTGTTACGGCAATGGGGATGGTGTAGTGAATCCTAGTTCATTTTAATGGGATAACAGGAGTTAGCTCAGCCACTGGCTTGTAGACTTGTGCCCCCGGCCCTAGTGACTTTTACCCTACTTAGCTTGCTCTGTCTTAGCCCATTTAATTATTTATTTCTTCTAAGATGGCTGCTGTGTTTATAGTTAGGCCACTTGTTCTGGGTAACATTATCAGTGTCACCGCGCCAAGGCGTCAAGATCAAACACCAAAGACAAACAAACAGTAGGGGTTCACACTTAGGGATTTTCCCTCTCTATACTTTCGAGGGATTGTTGATATTAATTGCCGTCCCAAGCATGTCTGTTATCTATTGTTTAGGAACACACCTACGTCAGGGGACCTTGTAGATCTGTATAAATACATCACACTTTAGACAGATAAACAGAGGGATTCCGACCAGAGGGCATCGCCACCATCGCTGATACCGATGCTGCAGTCGTCTTGACGCTGACCCAGTCTTCATGTCCCTGCGGAGTCTGAGATAGAGACCTCATTCCAAGGTAACGAGGGTTGGGGCTCCTCTCATGGACATGGCATTGGCAGATTAGGTTTAACAAACCCAGCTCTCCTTTAGGTAGGATGTTAGGCCTTTCACATTAGGGTATTAGGGCATATTACATCTCATATATCTTTTCTAAGTATTGCAAGATGGTGGGGGTCTTTGTAATAATGACTCTCGTCTTCACAATTCTGTTTCTTGCATTATTAATTATCCTAATCATTGCAGCCCATGCAACTTATCGCAAATTGCAGTTATGTTAAATAAAAACTATTGTAACTCTACTGCATCTGTGTCATTGCCTGTGTTTGCATGAGACATGATATATCTGTGAGAAAAGGGTAATCTCTGTTTAACCACGACACTCCCTGAGATATCTTATTCTCGAGTCAATGCGTAACGTCTGCCATAAATCACCTTTTACTATTTTGTTTCTGGTGAGGTGCTGCTAGAGAGCCGGTAAGGTTGGGACAACAGTTGCGACTTGTTGTAGGAAAGACGTAGTCACTTACAAACAAAAGTACTGTCATCCCTAAACCAGCAGTCTTGCTCAGAGCAAGAGTCCAAACTACGACAGTGCTGTACATTATAGAAGAAAGACCATGTTTAACATACATATCTCTATTGGGCGTCCCCTCTGGGGGTGCCAGTTGCGATTCTTCCAGTCTCAAATTGGTACCATCACAAAAGCAACACATCCTACGAAGTGCGCTAAAAACAGGCATGCCAAAAATAGTGCAGAATATACAGTATTATAATCAAAGTAGCACTTAAGGTGCTGTTCAAATCAAAATTAAATTGGAGAAAATTCTCCTCATTACCTGCCGATATAAATTGCAATTTATATATAAATTCAAAGGACACAAATTGACTAGTCACCCAAAACACGAGAGCCACAGTAAGTGGTGAAACAAAGGCATCAAAACCCACAGCAAGTGCCGAAAAACGGCTCTTACCAATCACAGGGTATCCAGGTTCCAACTGCCAAGTTCTAAAATCGACCAAATGGTCACTGCATGACGAATGAACAAAAAGGATCTCAGTCGAGGACCAGCGCCACCTAGATTGTCAAATCAGAAAGAAGGGAAAAACGCCGTGGTTGCCAAGACTCAGGTCTCCTCAGGCATTGATCGTCCGCAGCGAGATCCCAATCCTTCGTCGCCACCAATCCGTTGGGCGTCCGAGTCGCCGATGAGTCCCTGTTCGGGCGCCAGTTTGTCAAAGTAAGCCTCAGCAAGGCCAACTAGTGCAAGGAGTTTGCCCTTCTCTGCACAAAGTCCTCAGACCATATAGGAAGAAGTTGGCACAAAAACTGAAATAAAAGACAAAGTTTAATAAACCTCATGAGGTGGTACCACAGTTCAAACAGCACCCTTCGGTAATGTTTGAAGTAGCGCACTGAACTAAGAGAGCATGGTCCTTTTATACCCACGCAGGGGCTAAAAAAAAGGTTTTACAGTTATAGAAGCAAGACTTGTATACTTATGAGATCATATGGAAATGCACCGTCAACAGGTAGGAGGGGCTAACAGTTTTCAAGGACTAGTTGACACATTACTGTCTGTTACTAATTACTAACAGCTGCAGATCTTACTGGGCATGTGCGAAAGTGGGAGATGCTAAATATAACTTGTCACTAGACAGATTTTCAAGAGTAGTTAACAGGAAGGTAGGACAGAGCACATGGTGAGCACATGGCAGCATGTGGCAGACATAATGGCTGCCAAGAATACGAAATGGATTCTGCAAAATGTTCACAATAGTTGCTAAATACAAAATGTCTTCTGCTAATGCTTAATCTAATCGCTACTAAATTACAACAGTGCCTTTCAGACTATTGTGACTTGCAGAGCTCTGCCATTGCATTGAAAAAAAGGCTTATTTAGCTTTTAGTTCTGTATATCTGACAAGAGCCGCGGATGTGTGCGTGCTCACATTCCTGATGTGTTGCCTCCAACAACCCTTGTGGCCTTATTTGCAATTTCTACGAAGAAAACCTTGTCCTCAGATCACAAAAAATATTTTCCAACATTGAAAATCATTCGTAGAAGAAACTCTTGAACTATCAGAAAACGATCCCATCTCCAGTCTGTTTCATTTAGTGAATGGTGTAAAATTGTTACATTGTACTTTGCAAGCGTTCTGCATACCGCATAACATTAATTTGGTTTTAAAAGAGTATTCCACAGATTCTAAATATACATAACAACATGTGTTACGAATAACATAGGCACGTGGTACTTATATCTCTTGTTTCATCTGTCCCTGTTGTCCCTGCCATGTTATCATACTAGCGAGTGAAGGTAAATATTCTGCCTTTCTCATAGTCCTCATAATCCATCTTTATTTTCTTCAATTTCTTGTCCTTCATAAATAATTGATAGTTAAAAATTAAGAATTTCATATTTCCTATTGGAAGCATCTGGTAAGTTTATTTCTTTAAAATTCTTCACCAAGTGTGGTATTTCTTCTTTTCATTTTTTTCACTTTTCTCAGAATTTTCCATCAGGATTATCATCATTTTTTTAGGATGCCTCATGCGGTCCTTCTTCGCACTCCTGCGGAAGATCACTATCTAGGTCTTCAAAGTTGGTGAAAATGAGGAGCCCTAAACCTATTGGAATCGTTTTATTTCCGATATTTCAAAATCCGTTTTTTAGACTTGCTCCTTCCCATAACTTTGTAAGTTCCTACTTTTTTAGTCTCTCCAATCTAATGCACTTGTCCTTGTGTCCTTCTGGTCTAGTAGTGTTGAAATATTCAATAGTAGTGTCATTTGTTTCCTAAGTGAATACATCTCCTAAAAGAGCCTCTTGGTCATCAGCGTAATTAATTTTGAATGCATATATGATTTACAATTTAGTAGCTGAGGCAAGGCAGAATAAACCGCTCCTACCACTATCCACCAAATAGTAATATCACGAAAGTGAAATCCTGACTTATGAAACGAGTACACGAGTATGAGGGACCAGCCACATAAATTCTATGTCAAGAGAATATCCTGGCTCACAATGAAAGACGTATGACTCAGCACACTGAATACATACCGACATGTGTAACGAATAATGTAGTGACATGGTGAGGATCAATATTCATATGGTGTGGTTTATAATACAAAACTAAAAGAAAGTTATTAAGATAATTTGTGATTCAAAGTTTATTCTTTCATGCTTCACACAGGAAATCTATTCAATTGTGGCTGAATAAGAAACCCAACCTGTTTCATCATTTTAGGACTTCTTCGGGACTACAAAATATATATAGAAAAAGTTTACAATATATTACTAAGAATAAAAAACATTATGCACATTAAACACAAAACCATTTCATGAACAAACTTATCACAGGTTAACAATTTAGAATTGCATCATGGATCACCAGAGCAGCGTTTTTGAAGGAGGCAAATAGCCTCTATGTCATAATGAAAAATTATTCTCCGTAAATCGCAGAGACCCCACCATCTGTAGGCAAAGTAATCGCACAGAGAACCGAAGACTCCAGCCCCAAATTAAGTGCTAAAAACTACAAACTATTGTGAAAGGTAAGTAAGAACTGCGTACCTAATGAATTCTTGATAAGCAGTGAAGTGTAACAGAAATATTTATTATAACTCCTGTGAGCTCTCGGATCTATCGATGTAGTCAAATCTAGAGGTGGCCAATGAATAATACATATTTCGTGCATTATTACAAATGATCTAACTATTTAGCGAAAGTCAAAATAATGCATCAGCACAGATTAGCAGAGCCATAAGGTACTAAAGGCCATGGACAAGACTAATCCCGATTCCACAACATTTATTCCAATACGAAGGTATATGAGACCAATACCTGATGAGTTTCATGCCCCGGAGCATAGTGCTGAAAAAGTAATTTATGATATCCAAGTACCATCAAGTGACAAATAGTTCAGTCCTAAAATGTGAACAGCAAGCACTGACCGCCAGTTTCATTGTGATGTATGTCCAAACTCTATATAGTCTATTTAAAGTTACAGCTTGAGTGGGATCCTCAACGTTCCATGATAACACATTATTGGGCATCATGTATACACAGGCATTATGAGAAAGCCAAACTAGCAAATATACTAAGGAGCAAATATCAAACCATGGTAAACCATGTGTGTCCCTACTGGCCAATATACATCAGCACCTTAGCATAAGCTATATCATGATTTTGTTCCCCACAAAGGGCAACTCTTTTGTACTAGATATCTTGAGTGCCACACTATTACTTTATTATCACTAAATAAACAGTTGACACATAGATGAGATCATACTGCCATTGTTATTAATGTAAAAGTTCCTGTTTGTCTGGCTATTAATGGAACACAAAAGAAAGAAAGGACTATTCCTAGTGATGGAATTAATTTGTTTGTACAGGATGTTGAGCACCCCACAATAAGAAAGAGTACGCCTATGAGGACAGTGATAACTTGGAGGTCTCCTAATATGAAATATAAGAAGTAAGCCTCCTGGATAAGTAACAAAAATCTCCACCCTTGCGTTACTGCACTTTCATGTGCCAATGCCGGCAAAAAGAAGTAGAAGAACCACACAAAATTCATAAAGAGTTAGTTGTTGAAGAAAAACAGATCTAATATATAACCGTCATTATTAACAGTGATGGTTATCAGGGGCATGGCCACACAGTGATCAAAATGTCTCCAGGGCTGTGAAGCTCTACCACCGGGAGCCCTAATTTGCTGCTGTGGCAGGTCCTTTTTCTTCACCTGCCGGGGTGGGAAATGTGGAGGCAACCCACCTATTGCCACTGAGCCTCCTTCAATTCTGCCACATGACATGGCCATCCTGCTGCCTTCACTTTGACTATATGCAGCCTCGCCCACCTTGGAGGCCCTGCTGTGACAGGGTCCACAGGTGAACCTGATGCCAAGGAGCTATTGAGCCTCCAGCAGGGCCGCCAAAACATCCTTGCACCCAACTGAGTTTCAGCTTCCCCGGGCACAATCCTAAAGACTGTGGTGGTAGGGACAGCATGCACAGGCCAATGGCAGTGATGCACCATGAGGAACACGCGACCTGCATGGAGAGGGCCACATGCTTATACCGTTACTGAACCTCGGCCGCCTGTTGGTGATCATCACACAAAGTGAGTTCCCACACCGCAGATATGTTGTTTGGAGCGCACCTACCCAGGGGGGGGTTGCATGAGCCCCATGATGTGTGCCAGCTGTCTGGGCCCTTAAATACGTACGGTGGAGCCATAGGGGGGCCATCATTGTTTTACCTTGGTGCACCTAATTGCCCTGAGAGGTCTCTCCATGCTTGCTTGGGTGCGTCACATCCAGGCCCCCTGTAATACCATCCCCTGTGGATTGCCCTGCGTGGGACCCCAGCAACACCTTCTTCTCCCCCTGGGGACTTACTTGGCATGCTTCAACGGCCTCCTTGCCTGATCCCCCCACACCGGGATGCTGCACTTCCCTGTTTACTTTTCTTACCTGGCACAACACTTGCAAGTTTTGCCCACTGCAAACTGTTTTATTCCACCACTCCCATTTCGCTGGACCCTGTGTAAAGCTGTTGCCTGTTGGATCCCTGAACTATGCACTACCTTCAGCCTAATTTCGTCTAAATTTGGCCCTATTGCACAACCAGGGGCTGCGGAGACCCTAAACAGCACAAATTGCTGTTTGAGTGCACCAGAGATTCATACTGCAGGGATCACATGGAGACTGAAGATGGGGGACCGATGGTTGCTTCCGGCAGATACTCTCCTCCAGACGTGACCATTATTATCACAGAACTTTGTGCTGGGTTCCGGTCATCGATAGCTGCTTCAACACTCTTATTACACACCTTGATCTCAGGGGTAAACGGCTGGACCACCAAAACCTGGGCCTAGGTGGAGGTGAGTAACGCATCTCAACCCTTGAAGATGATTCCAACACCATACGGAAGTGCATGGAGAAGATTGTGAAGATCGATCCTCAAAACAGTAGCTATCAAGAATGAAGATCTAGAGGCCCTGTCCCACTGCAACAATCTATGCATTCTTGATCTCACAGAAACCACGGACACTGGTCGCATGGACCTTTTCATTGAATACCTCTAAACAGACTCCCTTAGGCATGATACCTTTTCTCCCACCTTCACAATATAGTGTGCCAACTGGTCCCTGGCCCTAGGCGGGCTGGTGGTATCCCAACCATGGCCTATCATTGCCAGACTGCTCAACTTTCATGACCGCAACATGGCCTCCTTGCTTCGCACATGAGTCAGGTCAGGTTAACTACCAGGGCATGCAACTATCCTTCTATCCGGACTTTACAATAGCTGTTCAGGGTGTCCACCGCAAATTCAATGATGCCAAGAATGCACTTCACAAGCTTGGCCTATTGTATACTATGCTGTACCCAGAGAGGTTGTGGGTTCAAGTGGATGGCAAAGCCCACTTTTTGACACTCCTAAAGACATCCTGACCTTCAGTAGACTATACAAGAAGGGAAAATCCCTGAGCGTTGGGGGGACCCCAGTTTTGCCCAACATGGCACTGCAGATGTCTCAGAAGTCTTAACTAACTTTGTCCGATTGACTACATTGTTATCATCCCAGCATTGTTGTGCCATCCTAGACCCTTAAAGATACAGTTTCACACCTCTCCCTTTGGACACTGGCCTCATAACATAATTACCTTCCCATTTCAGTATTAACAATAATGGATTGCTAAATCTTTCATTGTTGTATTTTTGTGTTTAAGCCACAATTCTGGTCTACTGAGCATGTCAGATCATGGTACACACCAGGTACACCTGTCTCGCAGCCTTTTTTCTATCTTACATTCAGGAACGTAGAGATCAGTCATAACCCCATGTCAGAACTTAAGTTGTCATGGAAAATCAGATGCAGCAATAACCCACGCAAGGGCGAATTGGTCCATCAACACCTTGTCCATCAGGGTGTCAAGGTTGCTTTTCTTCAGGTAACCCACCTATCCCCCAGTGGGCACCCTCACTATGCTGCCCATTGGGGCCTGCATAAATACTTCTCGAGCTACAGCACTTACTACTAGTACTAGTGTATACTGATTCACAAATCCCTATTGTTACCCAAACACCAATGATCAGTATGTGGCAGTCTTGGGAACACTGGCCATTCAGACATTCCTCTTCCTCAACTCATATGCTCCAAAGGTAGATGAGCCATATTTCTTTCACACTTTAGGGTCCCTCTTGGGCCCTGTATACACAACACAAATGATCATGGGAGGTGACTTTAATCTCTTTCTTGAGTTAAGACTGGACTCCACGTCCCCTAGCACCAAGCAACATTCCCTACAAGCTCTTCAGTCTCTCAGCGACACATGTGCCCTGAGGGATGCCTGGCACCTCTTGCATGGCACCACCCCAGGATATACATTCTACTCAGCACCACACAATATCTTGTCTCATATTAGCTATTGGCTACTTTTGAACTCTGTTACCCCATGGTTGGGGGAAATTAACACCCTTACGCACACGTTTTCGGACCACTCCCCTGTTCTCCTGGTACTTCGGATTCCCTAAGGTGGCTGATGGGAGAGCTATTGGTGTTTTCGATGCAGGGAATTGCTGGATTAAATATTCTGCACTGAGCTCTGTTCTCCCATTACTGACTACTTTGAATTGAATAAGGGCTTGGTGTCAACGCAAGCCCTACTTTGGGAGGCTTTAAAAGCGTACATAAGGGGCATGCCCATTTTCTAACATTCTGGCATCCTCCACGATATCAGGAACTCACTTACCTATATCAAGGCCACCCTACAGGCTATTGATGATCCAGGCTCCCTCGCAGTTCATGGCCCACTACGCACGTCGGATCTTGCTCCTCGATGAGTCTAGGGAAACCGCTGAATGGGAAGTCTTGTTCCCTGGCAAGTACACCAAAGCTTGTCAATATGGGGAGGGAGAGCAGCCAAGCCACACTTTGGCCCGGCTTCTACATCCTCCTCACGGCAATACATGTATTCCGGTACTCCTTGGAAGTGACAGTACCAGGGTCACAGACCATAAGGGGATCCTGATGGAACTGATCTGTTTCTATCCCATGCTATATACCATGTGGGAGTCCCAAGGCAACGACAACCTTTCAGACTACCTTTCTGAGATCACCATGATCTGGCTCTCACGTCCCCAACAGCAGTTTCTTTGTGAGCCAATTCCTTGTGATGAGATCGTGCAAGCAATTGATGCTTTTAGGGGCTCGAAGGCACCTGGCCTGGATGGTCTCACTGGATCTTTCTATAAAATGTATAAACAGGTACTCACCCTTCAGCTTCTCGATGTATAGGCAGAGTCCCTTAAGAAGGATACCCTTCCCCTTTCCCTGTGTGAGGCTGTCATTATGCTACTCTTCAAGCCTGGCAAGGACACTCTACTTACTGACTACTATCTATGATAAACTTTGACATGAAAATCCTGGCAAAAATATTAGCCACTCGCTCATCGCTATTACTTGACCACATTTTCTGTCCATTGCAAATGGACTTTATTCCGGGGCCTTAGACTTCTCATAATCTGCGCACCTTATTTGCGGTGCTCCATAGGATTTTCCCGGAGGTGCCTGCGGTGGTTGCCTTTCTCAATGCCAAGAAAGTGTTTGACTCCCTCGAATGTTCCTTTCTACTTGTGATGCTATGTAAATTAGGCTCCCTCGTAGCTTCATATACCTAATTCAACTACTTTACACACAACCACTGATGTGTGTTTGCAACAATGGCTCCCTCACTGACCCCTTCAACATCACAAGAGGGACCAATCAAGTTTGTCCCCTCTCCCCCCTTCTCCACATCATAGCTATGGACCCCCTGGTCCATCACCTTCAGGAAAAGTACTTAAATCATGCATTGCAGTTTCTCCCAGGCCCTCTTCTCCTTTCCCTGTATGCCCATGATATCCTCTTCTTCGTTCAACACCCAGAAAAAAAACATGAGCCCCTTATACAGAAGATCACCAGATTTGGTGTACTCTCAGGACTTTGTATTAACTGGGGAAAAACTGAACTCTTTCCCCTCACAGACTCAACAGCACCATCCACATGCTCCTACCCCCTAAAATGGAATAGAGGCCACATCTCCTATTGGAGCGTCTGGCTACATAGAGACAGAGAGCAGATTATTCACTTGAATTATGGCCCAGCTACAGACCTTCTCACTATGCAGATTGAGAGATGGTGTTGCCTTCCATTATCTATGGATAGTCATATAGTCATCATTAAAATGATGGCCCTTCCCCCATTCCTGTACCTTTTCCACAATATTCCAATCCCCCTCATCAATGCCTTCAATCATCACCTATCCTTAAAACCTTGCTTCTTTGATTGATCTGGATTGGTCGTTGGCCCAGGGTGGGATGTGATACTTTAGTGCTTCACTATGAGAGAGGTGGGTTCGGGGTTCCCCACTTTCAGCTGTGCTATCTGGCTGCCTAACGTCAGTATTCACATCACTAGTTCCACATGACCACGCAAATCAAATGCCACTGGCCTCCAAACTCCTGCGCGGCATTTTGATGGGTCCCACTGACATACATCCCCTTTTCACTACCAACTGGGCATGGTGGAAGCTCCTCCATCTGCTCAGGGGTGACCTACGCTACTCCCCTGCCTTACCACTCTCAAATAATCAATGGTTGCCCCCTATACAGGATAGATTTGTCCAACACACCCCCCCCCATAAGCTTCATACGATTGGCGATCTCTTTCCTAATTGTCATGTTTTACCCCAGAGAGATGACAACCGGTTTGCAAACACCTCCTTGCTTGACCACTTTGCCGTGAGGCATATACATAGTGCTCTGTGTGCCCAGACCCCCTCCTATCCTATGGCCCTCATGAATTCACCCTTTTGACACTGTTGATCACTGACCTTGAGAGTAGCTGATTAGTGTCCAAACTATACCACATCTCAATTTCCTTGGTACCGCCCCACAATGCCAGGATCAGGGAGAAGTAAGAGCATGAGTTGGGCTAACCAATATCAGACAAAGGGGGTCATTCTGACCTCAGCGGTAAAAGTCGCTTACCGCCGGCCAGAAGGCCGCCATAACACCGCCGTGGCCGCGGTAAACCGCCACGGTCATTCTGACCCGCAACTGGCAAACCGCCCAAAACCCGACATCCACAAAAGTCCGCCACACCAAAGGTCAGCGGGAAACTGGCGATGACCAAACCTCCACCGTCACGCCAACAGAAATACGCCCATACCATTCCGACCCACAAATCCCTGTAGCGGTCTTTCAACCGCGGTATTCCATTGGCGGTACACACCGCTGCGGTCAAAATACACACACCTTTACAAAACACTACCACATTGGATAATTCAAAATACACACACCTGAGACACATACACACACCACTCCCACACACCCAATTAAATATAAAACACACACCCACATCACCCACAAACCCCTACGACCACAATTGCGAGTGAAGGACAGAGAGAGAGAGCACAACATAGAGTACACCATCACACAGAGGCAAATCACAACATCACCCACACAATTTCCATGCACAAAACACCATACACCACCACACTCACCACACTCTACAACACATACACCACCCCTCACCTCATCCACACCACCCCATGGCACCCCAAAGACACCCCAGGTTCTCTGACGCAGAACTCAGGGTCATGGTGGAGGAAATAGTTTGTGTAGAGCCCCAGCTCTTCGGGGCACAGGTGCAGCACACCACCATTGCCAGGAAGATGGAGCTATGGCAAAGAATAGTGGACAGGGTCAACGCTGTGGGACAGCATCCACGCAATCAAGAGGACATCAGGAAGCGGTGGAACGATCTACGGGGGAAGGTGCGTTCCATGGTATCAAGGCACAACATTGCGGTGCAGAAGACTGGCAACGGACCCCCACCTACTCCCCCAGAATTCACAGCATGGGAGGAGGAAGTCTTGCACATCCTGCATCCTGAGGGCCTCGCAGGAGTAGGCGGAGGAATGGACTCTGGTAAGTCAAATCTTCACTACTCCATTCCCCCCACCCCACCTGCATGCCAAATCATACCCCCACCCTCACCCCCACCCCCATCACACCAACTCCTTGTAAATGGCTCACCATCACATCCCACCCATCCCAAAACCTAGCCCTGCGTGCATCCCCAAAGCATGGACACCCATCCTCAAAGCATGCCCACTGCACACACCCATCACCCCCACAAGCCACCGTCACAAAAGCCCCCACAAGGGAATGCCAGCACTGGGGGACACGGCCACCCACCCATTACACGAAATGCCACACACAGAAGCAATAACCATACCCTTATACCCCTGCAGGACCCGAACGCCACCACACCGCCACAGAGGGTCCAGAGATGTCCATCCCACCCCCAGAAGAGGCCCCCAGTGATGACAGCAGCTCTGTCTCCCTGGACCCTGATGACCAGCCCGGCCCATCGGGGACCTCGGGACAGTCGGTTCCCCACAGACAGCCACAGGCTACACCAGACCTAACCCCCTCTGGGAACACCAGCACAGCTCCCACCCAGCGGGCCCATGCCTCTGTCCCCAGGACACATCAATCAGCAGTGTGTCCACCACTACAGGGCACCCAGGTTGACCCACCACCCCAACAACAACAGGGACCTGGGGGAAGTGGTAGTGGGCACACCGTCCAGGGGACAGAGGCCCAGGGAAACAGGGCAACTGGGAGGGCTGCTGTGCGACAGGGGGGGGACAGGCCCAGGGAACCGACTCTCCAAGAGGCCCTCTCCTCCATCATGGGAGCATACCACCACTCCCAGGAGACGATGGCTACGGCACTGGCCAGGTTCCAGGAGATCCAGGTCATGCAGGAGCAACAGTACATGGGGTTCAGAGAGGAACTGAGGAACATTAGTTCCACAATGGGGACCATCGTCGTGGCCCTAACCCAGATAGTCACCACATTGCGGGACCATGTGGCACCACAAAGGGCCCCTGTCACTAGCCTGGACCAGGAACAGCCTACCACCTCCGCCGGCGCTAGTGGACAGGAGGCCCCCACACAACAACAGGCCACCAGAACCCCACCTCCTGCAGAAGAAGAACCACCCCGCAAGCGGAACCTGAGATCTCACAAGAAGACAGAGTAGGATTGCAAGACCCCCGCCAGCAAACAATACCCCCTGATGTCATCCCACTGTCCCACATTGTCACCCTGTCCAACCTTGAACTGCCCCTGCTCCATCCTTCCACAGGCATATGGACAATGCACCTGTGCGACTGAGAACTGGACTCTGCCATGGACATTACTCCACCATCACCCATCCCCGTTTCACAATCATGTTCCTTAAATTTAGCACTTGAATTAAATCACTTCTTGCACTAAAGAAATCTGGAGTCTGCTTGTATTTTGAACAAATGTATTAGACATAACGGTGCCAAAATGTTCAGTTACAGTGTGATGACAACATACCACTGTCACACAGCTGTAGTCCATGGGCAAACAAAGCAGAGGTCACGCAGTGGGGCCCACAGCTCTGAAAACGGAAGGGAAAGTCACAACTCAGTTAACAGGAACTGGGGGGGAACTCAGACAGTAGAGAGGCAGGAGACTTTAAGTAAATGTAAAATGGCGTGGTTGATTCGTACCTGTGTGCTACTGAAAATACTGTTGTATCACTGTGTCCCTGTTGTCTGTGTCGTCCCCGTCGTCCTCCTCCTCTTCACTCTCCACAGGCTCCACAGCTGCTACAACACCACCATCTGGACCATCCTCCTGCAGGAAAGGTACCTGGCGTCGCAAAGCCAGGTTGTGAAGCATACAGCAGGCCACGATGATATGGCACACCTTCTTTGGTGAGTACATTAGGGATCCCCCTGTCATATGCAGGCACCTAAACCTGGCCTTCAGGAGGCCGGAGGTTCTTTCTATAATCCTCCTAGTTCGCCCATGGGCCTCATTGTAGCGTTCCTCTGCCCTTGTCCTGGGATTCCTCACTGGGGTAAGTAGCCACGACAGGTTGGGGTAACCAGAGTCACCTATTAGCCACACACGATGTCTCTGTAGCTGTTCCATCACATAAGGGATGCTGCTATTTCGCATGATGTACGCGTCATGCACTGACCCAGGGAACTTGGCATTTACATGGGAGATGTACTGGTCAGCCAAACAGGCCACCTGGACATTCATAGAATGATAACTTTTTCTATTCCTGTACAACTGCTCACTTCCACTGGGGGGAACCAAGGCCACATGGGTCCCATCAATGGCACCAATGATTTTGGGGATATATCCAAGGGCATAGAAATCACCCTTCACTGTAGCCAAATCGGCCACCTCAGGGAAAACAATGTAGCTCCGCATGTATTTCATCAGGGCAGACAACACTCTGGACAAAACCTTAGAAAACATAGGCTGAGACATCCCTGATGATATGGCCACTGTTGTTTGGAATGATCCACTTGCCAAAAAATGGAGTACTGACAGAACCTGCACCAGAGGGGGAATCCCTGTGGGTTGGCGAATGGGGGACATCAGGTCTGGCTCCAGCTGGGCACACAGTTCCTGTATAGTGGCTCGGTCAAGTCTGTATGTAAGTATGACATGTCTTTCTTCCATTGTCGACAGGTCCACCAGCGATCTGTACACGGGAGGATTCCTCCATCTCCTCGCAAGTCCCAGCGGACGGTGCCTAGGAAGGACAACATGGAGCACAGAGTCAAGCAACCCACAGGTACGTAACCACAGCTTGCACAGAACACGATTCGCTATGCATTGAATGGCTTGTATGAGTGGCAATGCAATGCCTAGGCCTGTGTGACGCAGTAGAAATTAGGCCATGTGAGCCCTCGAAATGGCAGCTGCCTGACCTGTGAAGTGTGACAATGGGATGTGAGGTCAATGCGCTAGCGTGGCACACCGTGGTGGTAGGCGGTCGAAGACCGCGGCGCAAAGCAGCATTGGTTAACATTGAACCCTATGGGTCTCAGGAGCCAATGACGATGTGCGCCGGCGGTCGCGGTACGCACCGCCGCGGTACGCACCGCCGCGGGCGTAACCGCCATTTTCTACTTGCTCAATCACTCGAGACCTGATCATCCACAGGAGAGGACCTATACTGCAAGTCCTGCTGTGACCTCGGTCTGGGAGATACAATGGCTGCTGCCACTGGGGAAAGGGCCCCTGCCTTCACATCTGAGGAATTGGATAAACTTGTTGATGGGGTCCTCACCCAGTATGCGCTACTCTACGGTCCTCCAGACCAACAGGTAAGTACACTGGGAGCACGTAGTATGGGCTATGCCTGTGTTGAGTGGGGTGGATGTAAGATGGTGGGGAGGGGAGCGAATGAGGAGTGCAACGCACAACAGATGAGAGCATGTGCCACATGGCAAGGTTGGGGAGGGGGGGGCCGCGCACATCGACCATGCAGAAAAGTGATGATATTTATTTTTCAACCCTGTACATGTCACATAGGTCTGCACCCATCAGAATATCGACATTTGGCGTGCCATCGCCAACGACGTCCGGGCCCTGGGGGTTCACAACAGACAGGGCACGCACTGCCGCAAGAGGTGGGAGGACATCCGCCGCGGGAGCAGAAAGACCGCCGAGGCTCTGCTGGGGATGGCCTCCCAACGTAGGAGGGGTGCCAGTCGTCAATTGACCCCCCTGATGTCCCGGATCATGGTGGTGGCCTACCCCGATTTGGATGGGCGCGTGAGGACATCACAGCAGACACAAGGGGGTGAGTATCAGCACATTCCGCTATATTAGCGCACAGTGGAGGCGTCTGGGTGGGGGAGGAGGGCTGTGGCTATCTCTAGGCCAGGGCGGTTTCTGTAGGCTAGGCCCCTCCATTAGACATGGCCCTGTGCCCCAGCCCCCCACCTCTGTAGGGTGCTAAGTACAGCTATCCATGGCCCGGGCTCACCTATGTGTGCATTTGTCGTCCATAGACTTGTAGGCCAAGTCACTATAATTGAGTAGTGTACCCCGAGTGCGCGGCGTAGTGCAGGGGGCTTCTGTGTCTGTCCTCTCCGCCAACGGTGCCGCCAATGCATGCACTCAACATGTCTTTCTTTCTTCTCCCCCCCACTTTTTTTTGGTTTTCCAGTTCATGTGTGCATTAGCATCATCAGGCAGAGGAGAAGTGGCATCGGCGCACGAGGGAGCTGCATCTCACATGGCCCCGGAGGGCCCTGCAAGCGACTCGGAGTTAACCAGTGAGACGGAGGGTGAGGGGGGCTCCACAACTGGGACCCGTGAACACATCAGCGACACTGACACATCCGTGCCCACCGCAACAACAGGTACAGCCGCCACCCAGCGCACCAGCTCCGCCCTCCCAGCAGCCCCTCAGCTTCCGCCCCGTGCCCGCTCGGGCAGGAAGCCGGCCATCTCCTTCGCCCCTGGCACCTCAGGTCCTGCCCCAGTTACCCCTGCTGCCCTCAGTGCGGAGATCATTGACCTCCTCCAGACGCTCATTGTTGGGCAGTCTACCCTTTTGAATGCCATCCAGGGGGTAGAAAGGGAGGTGCATCGGAGCAATGCATACCTGGAGGGCATTCATTCGGGTTAGGCTGCCCATCAGCGATCGCTCAACGCTCTGGCCTCAGCACTGACGGCAGCAATTGTCCCTGTCTCTAGCCTCCCCCTCCAACTTCCTCAACCCAGTCCCACTCCCCTGTTCCTCTGCCTATCCCAGACACACCTACAGACCAGCCTGCACACACCTCAACACCCAAGGGCAGCTCATCCAGACATAAGCACCACAGATCACACAAGCATTCACCCAAGCAACATCCACATGCAGACATGCCAACAGCCACTGCCTCCTCTGTGTCCCCCTCCTCCTCGTCTCTCTCCTCCCTCCCTGTGACGTCTCCACTCACACCTGCTTGCACACCACCATCAGCCACTACGTCCATCACCACCACACCCACCAGAACAGTCAACACACGTGCAGTCACCACCCCCACTGCCATTTACACATCCCCTGTGTCCTCTCCCAGTGTGTCTGTCACTCCCTCTTCCAAGCCACACAAACGCCGGCAGCCACCCACCCAACAGCCATCCACCTCACCACAGCCTCCAGCACAAGCACCTGCACCCAAAGACAGCACACTTGACTCTCCTACAACTACATCCTCTCCCTCCACTCCCATACCCACTGCACCTACCCTTCCCATTGCTCCTAAAAAGTTGTTCCTCTCCAAAATTAACCTCTTTGCATCACCTGACCCACCCCCTCCATCTCGTAAGAGTCCAAACAGCACCTCAGCCACCACAAGAACTGCACCTACTAGGACCATCGTTCAGGGCTATTGGAGTCCACCAGCTCCTAGGGCAGGAACATCGGCCAGCAGCAAGGGGACAGCCAGCCCACCCCCTGGGAAAAGAACCAAAAAAGGGAAGGGCCGGCGCGATAGGCCTGAGACGGCTGCCCCCAAGGACACCACCCTTGCACTGTCACCTGGCCCATCCACAAAGGGAGGCAAGGGCCCCAGAGATTCGGCCAAGGGGGGCAAGGGCAGCAGAGCGGACAAGTCCGGCAGCAGGCGAGCTGCCCAGGAGGGCCCCACTAGCCCCATTTGGGGTGTGACGGAGGACACCCACGGGCCCAGGAGTCCAGCACAGGAGGGCCCCGCAAGCGATAGGTCGGATGGCGACTGAGCGGGAATGATTGCCCAGATCTGGTTCCCTAGGAACACAAGACAAGCACCGCTGAACAGGGCCCGCCGTGAGAAGCACCGCTGAACAGGGCCCCGCCAAGAGAAGCACCGCTGAACAGGGCCCCACCGTGAGAAGCACCGCTGAACAGGGCCCCGCCGTGAGAAGCACAGCTGAACAGGGCCCCGCCAAGAGAAGCACCGCTGAACAGGGCCCCGCCGTGAGAAGCACCGCTGAACAGGGCCCTGCCGTGAGAAGCACCACTGAACAGGGCCCCACCGTCTCTGCACCGCTCCGCTGGGCCCTTCCTGTCAAGCACCGCTCCGCTGGGCCCTTCATCTCAAGCACCGCTCCGCTGGGCCCTTCCTGTCAAGCACCTCTCCGCTGGGCCCTTCATCTCAAGCACCGCACCGCTGGGCCCTTCATCTCAAGCACCGCTCCGCTGGGCCCCGCCGTCTCTGCACCGCTCCGCTGGGCCCCTCCTGTCAGGCACCGCTCCGCTGGGCCCTTCATCTCAAGCACCGCTCCGCTGGGTCCTTCATCTCAAGCACCGCTCCGCTGGGCCCTTCCTGTCAAGCACCGCTCCGCTGGGCCCTTCCTGTCAAGCACCACTCCGCTAGGCCCTTCCTGTCAAGCACCGCTCCGCTGGGCCCCGCCGTCTCTGCACCGCTCCGCTGGGCCCCTCCTGTCAGACACCACTCCGCTGGGCCCTTCCTGTCAAGCACCGCTCCGCTGGGCCCCGCCGTCTCTGCACCGCTCCGCTGGGCCCCTCCTGTCAGGCACCGCTCCGCTGGGCCCTTCATCTCAAGCACTGCTCCGCTGGGCCCTTCATCTCAAGCACTGCTCCGCTGGGCCCTTCCTATCAAGCACCGCTCCTCTGGGCCCCGTCGTCTCTGCTCCGCTCCGCTGGGCCCCTCCTGTCAGCCACCGCTCCGCTGGGCCCTTCATCTCAAGCACCGCTCCGCTGGGCCCTTCCTGTCAAGCACCGCTCCGCTGGGCCCTTCATCTCAAGCACCGCTCCGCTAGGCCCTTCATCTCAAGCACCGCTCCGCTGGGCCCTTCATCTCAAGCACCGCTCCGCTGGTCCCCGCCGTCTCTGCACCGCTCCGCTGGGCCCCTCCTGTCAAGCACCGCTCCGCTGGGCCCTTCATCTCAAGCACCGCTGGCCCATTGGCAGGGCCGGATCTGTGTCGGGCAGGGCTTCACGAAGCACTCTCGGCACCATGCCTCCTCCATAACCAGTGGAGTCTGTAATCCACCAGATGTGCTGTGGCTTTGCACTCCCCAGGATGGTACAGTGGGCAATCCACCCACTGAAAAGACTTGTGAGACTGTGGCTTTGCACTCCCCAGGATGGTACAGTGGCCAATCCACCCACTGTAGAGACTTGAGAGACGGTGGCTTTGCACTCCCCAGGATGGTACAGTGGGCATGGAGGCCCCTCGTGGATCTGGCGTCGTGGACTCATGTGGCTGAGGTACCCCCCCTTCCCTTCCCCCTGAGGTGCCTGTGGTTTTATTATCTGATGCACCAGCAGTGTTCTCTCCAATGGAATCGGATCTTGTGTGTGGGCTTTGCCCATGTGTTTATGTACATTGGCCCACGAACAATGTCATGTAGCCAATATGTGCTGGACTTTTGGACTATGTATACATTGTTCATGTTGTGATTTATTTATTTAAAAAATCTCATATTTCACTTAAATTCAAATATGCTTTAATATACTTCTATTTTAATGATCATTTTATTTTGTCTTTGAATTATTCCGGGGGGGCTTGGGGGGTGTAAATCTGACTTGTTGCTCTGCATTGGTGTGTGGGGATTTTGGGGGGGGGGGGGGGGCGGTGTCGCGTATGTGTGTGCCCGTAATCTTTTCTCCTCCCCCCTCCCCTGTGTCGTAGGTGCAGTACTCACCGTTGTCTCCTGCGGCGGCGTTCGTGCTCCTGGTAGAGGAGCAGGTAGACAATCGCTGGTAGGATGTTTTATTCGGGTTCCATGCTGTCCAGATTCCTTGTGGAGTGTATAGAGGTGAGCGTTTTCCCGTTCGTGGTCTGTTTCCGCCGTGTTTTTATCAGAAAAGGTGGCGGATTGGTGGGTCGTGATAGGGTGGGCGGTACATTGTCTGCCGCCTGTCTGTTGGCGGTGACCGCTGCGCTGTTTGTTTGCCCTGCCGTGGCGGTCGTAGTGTTAAAGTGGCGGCCTGTGTTGGCGGTTCCCGCCAGGGTCAGAATTCCATTTTCTTTACCGCCTGCCTGTTGGCGGGTTGGCCGCCGCTTTAACACCGACCGCCAGGGTTGGAATGACCCCCAAAATGTGGTATTTGTGATGTACACAGACTAAATTGGTATCCTCCAACCAGACATAAATTGATTCTTTACAGATTTTTGTTAAACCTACTTGTCTCCTAGTGCACTGGACAGATTTTACCATTCCCGTTCCTCCCTTTGTTTGAAATGCAGGGCTCCAGATGCGGACTTCTCCCACATGGCCTGGAACTGTAGCATAGTTGGTGCCTACTGGCAGGCCATATTCACAGAACTTTCTAAGGTGATTGAGACAATAATAGCACCTGGCCCTCTATTGGCCCTGCTGCGATACATAGCTGACGTGCCCCCAGGGGTGTGCATATTTACTGTGATAGTGCTTCTATTGGCTAAGTGTGAGATTATTCTCTACTGGGGTACTAAGCACTACCCATCTGCCTCAGACTGGATTTGTGGTATAATACACTGACACTACCAGTGAGGTCTATGCATCCCTCAAATCTGCTTCTTCTCGGCCCTGTGACATATGGCAACCCCTCAGGAACTACCTGTTACAGCAGGAAGCCTCTGACAATGAATAATGCCACCATATTATGCAGAGTGTTGCCCATGGACGATCCCCAACCTCCTCCCAAAATGACCTATTGAGTACCACTACACTCGTACACTTTGACACCTGTTACCCATGGTGTTCCTATATAGTGCAGGATGTTCATCACCTTTGCTGCCTACCTGAATTTGTCTACACTGACACGGCGTTCCAGAAACTCTGTTAGCTCCAGCAGCGGAGCGCAGCACCTCGCACACCCCTTGTATTTATGTCATTGTGATTAATGGTACATTTAATGCATTCACACAGATGGCGTCTGACTTAGTTTTCCTGGCTTATGTAGTGAATGTCTATTTAGTGACAATATGTTGTCCATCTATTGCTGGTATGGTTTGGTCAGGGACATATTATTTTGTTACAATGTAAGACTATTTCTCACGCACACCATGTAAAGGTACAGCATGTACTAACTATTTTTTACATATAGACAACATGACAGCTGCTGAAACCCGTACATGTGTGATGCAGCGCAAACGTTTCCAGCATGTGAAAAATATATACAAGGAAGATACACAATTTGTATGAACGTGCAAAGGCTGAGGGGTCCTCGGACGTTCCCTCACTAACAACACCCACAATGTCCACATCTGCCAGTGGCCAGGACAGACCAGGCCCAACCATCAACCGGCACCCCAGCCACTTATTCGACTGGCTACCCCTGCATTAACACAGCAGAGACCCACAAGGGCCAGGAGGCCTTGTGGAAGGGAATCAGTGTTCCACTACACCATAATAAGAGAACTGAGAAAGGTGAACAGAATACTGGATGATAGGAGCAGGCACTGTGCACATGTGCATGACAAACCTCGAGGAGGCAATGGAACAGCTCTCCCACCTTGTGTGAACATAATTATTTATAATGTTTTTCCTTATTTTTCTATTGTAGTATTTTAATAGTTAAGATGTTAGTTGATAGGTTAGGTTTAGATAATGTAGGTTTTAGATTTTTATGATGTTTCATATATTCTTGCTTTTATATATATTTATATGCTTAGAAGGTTCTAGTAGGTGGGGTAACGTTTAGACTTCATTATACAAAAATAAAAAATAAATAGCAAAAAATATATATTTGTTTAGATATTAATGTATAGTTAGTTTATGTATAGGTGCAATTTAATTTTATATTGTGTCTCTCTATGATTGTTAAGGGGTGGAGGTTGATGTTTAACATGAAATTTGTGCTTAGTAGTTAAGTTACTGTAAGATAAGATAAGGTAGTTTTAGGTAGTGTTAGTTTATGATACATAGATGTTGGATAAATGTAAAGATTTGAAGGTAGTGTTTAGTTTAGGTAGTTTAGTTTAGGTAGGTTTTGTTTTTTTACATAAAGATATATGTAGTAAATATGTTTCTACTATCACAACCTGGTAATCATTGCATCATTGTAAGTTTCTAACATTGACTATGTTAAATTGATTACATGATGCTGATATTGGCCTGCTGTCTTTAAATGTGTATGTGATTTTGTAAGAGGACTATGGTCAACAAGTCATATATGTCAAATATGAGTCACTTAAGGAAACTTTGATTTCTATTTGTTATAAGTGGTTGTCTTAGTGTGATTTCACACACAGGCCAAAACAGATACTCACCCACTGAAGGACTGTGTATGAAAGAGATACACCAAGAATCATTTGGATGGTTTTTGGACAACATATTAGAGGAAATGGGCTATGCTGGGACACACACTCTTGCATGCCACTGACACACACACATCCTTCCACAATGTAGCATGTAGGTACTTGTTATTAGCTGGTTACAACTCATACATGTGGCCCGACTTGGCTGAAAAACATCAATATTACTTGGCAATATGTGCTTGCTAAGTGTGACACTACATGCAATTAACTTTGTGCAAAAACATGCAATGTTTTTAAAACAGGAGTCTGCCATTTCCCTTTAACATGGGGAGGTTTTGCTTCTTCCTGGGTCTGTGATCAGGCTCCAAATCAGTAATATGTTTGTATGTTGTACAATTGTTGTAATTTGTGGTTACAATCACACTCAATACCTTTGAGGCCTCTCAGTAATAGAAAGACAGATGAATTCTACCTATACCAATGGATATTTTAACAGCAGTAATCATTACTAAATGGACCTGCAATAATTTGAAGTTACATTGTCATGCGTACTGACATTCAAGTTGTTTGACTTGCCTTGTATATTCTTGTGCAGTAGAGGTATGATGGTAAACGCCTAAGGAGTGTGGCCATGAGTACCTTCATTGTATCAGTGCTAGTATAATAACAGATGTTTAGGGACTCTTAAGTGTGAGCATTGAGGCTATCATATGTGCTTGTTGAGCTTTTTATGTTCCCAGATCTCATAATTTGTGGATGAGTGAAACATATTCATTGGCTCACAGTCCCCATTTGAAACATACACATTTGTGTGTTTAGCAAGGCCTTTTCAATGTATGACAGTCCAATAACAGAAGCTTAGTTTCACACTACCGTGATGTTGAATTTATAGTACATTATGATTGGGAATCTACAACAGATTCAGGTGTTAGCGACTGTAACTTATTCTTCTTGAGATGCTAAAATGATTCTGCTCTATTTACAAATAAACCACTGTATAAGTAGTCTTTTCTGGGACGGACATCCAACACTCAGGTGTATAGGAGTGAATTTGTGTGGGTTTTTCACCGTGAATAATTATACTTTGAGGCAACAACACAAACATAGAGAGTCAGCAAAGAATGTCTTGACAGAGTCCATTAGGGAGACATGTCATGCAACATGTAGAGGTGTTGAAAATTTCAGTGAGGAGATACAAATTGCCATTAGAGAAAGGAGGCCGCTTCACTAGTACACAGGTGGATAAGATTAACAGGTGAAGAAACAAAAAGTGACATCTTTGGGTAACAAAAGAGGTAGCATGATGATAGACACAGGACCAATGGTGAACTGTCTTGTGGGGGACATACAAACGTTATCTGCAGTTCTCCGACACAAACCAGAGAAATCTACATCTTCATCCTCTGATGATGTAGTGCCTCCCTGCAGTTGGCAGTATTTGTGTAAGGGTGATCTAAGGCAGACACATCAGAGACAGAAGATGTGGCTTCCCTTCTCCAGCAGCATTTGTCTGAGCCATTAAGGCAGCCATCAAATACCTGACATGGGTGTGGTGGTTGTTCAACAAAGCAACAGTGTTGCGGTTGAGGTCACCCATTGTTTTTATGTAGGAGTCCAACTTGCGCTCCATAGATTCCATGATGTCAAGGGTGGCCCCTCGCTGTGTGGCTACTTCCCTGGTGTCAGAAGTAGAGGGCTGATATTGTTCCCTCTGCCTCATGGCACAAGCAGTGTCAGCTAGTGGCTGACCCATAATATGGAGGCATGTGTAGGTGCTTTTTAGAGCCTCAGATTTATCCCTATATGGACTGAGGCACCTACAGATTCCTTCTAGGCTGCCGGCTATGGTCTCCATACTCGCACGCAGCTCTTCAACCATCCACCGCTCTAATCCTACCACTTGTGGTTTAAATACAACTTGGGGGTTCTCAGAGTCCACAACTGTGCTTGAACTGGCAGATGCATCATTTTCTGATGGTAATGGTTCATCTGGAGAACCTACATCGCTGTCATCCCTTGCCAGGTCCAGAGAAGGAGATTCTATGGATCCAGGAGTTGCTGGAAGGTGTCATCATCCATGGGGAGCAGGAGCTAATCACCAACAGGTGGCTCATCCAGGACAGGCTGTTGTACAGAAGGTGTGGATTGTCCATCTGCAATTAGTGATATTTATTTTTTATCATGATTTATTATAAATGTTGTCTATAGTATGTTAAAAGATAAACATACTTGATTAACATTCACTTCATGTTACACATAGATGTGTTTAACATGTGTTGCTAAAAATGAATGAAGCCAACACAACCAACATTAGGTACAAAATTTATTTGGCCAACATGCCTATCCTATATGTTTGAACTAGGCTTCTGCTGCAACTCACAAGAGAGTAGTGTTGAAATTCAGTAACATTTACTTACCCTGGTTGCCAACACGATTAGACCCAGACAATTGACTTTCTAACCATCCCCAAACCGGTCCATCGTCCTGGACAACTGACTCATCCTGTCATTTCACACATCCCTGTTTAACAGCTTCCTGGAAGCAGTGTATGACTTTGAATCATGCTACCTTACCACACTTATACCACCCCTCTCCTCTTTGAAATATAATGGTGCCCCATTCAGACTCACTGCCAGTTCAATGTGCTCTGTCACACCTACAGGGCACTAACCTAACTGGGGGCACCAAGGTCTCACACCATCTATGATTTTGACAAACAATCATGGACCTCTGATGTGCATCACTTGGATTAACCCCTAGCCCCAATAATCATGTGTACAAGACAAGAAATAGTGTTGTCTCTAACATTGCAGACAACAACTGTGAGATCTGACCCAGCACATCCGAACTATGTGCATTGTGGGTTAATGATAGGGACTGTACACATTGCTGTTCACATGATCCTACTTGGAGACACTCCACAAACTGGTGGCCTGAATCCCCTCTCACATGAAAAGTTGATCCTATGGCAACCCCATTCCATTAGTTCACACTTCAATTTTGGCTGTGTAGTCCCAAGACAAACACATTTGCCTCACAGTGCATGGGTCCTGTATTGTAGCTGTCAGGTTAGGCATTGTGGGACTCATAGTCCTGGTCACTCATGTAAAACATCACGCCACAAGTTGCAGTATTCAAAAGCTAACATGGACTAGGGAAGCACATCACGCATGGGCATGAGAAACTTGGCTGAGCTGGACTGGTCTGGACAAATTCTCACTCGGCAAACTAACTAACATTTTGGTGAAGTATTGGTTGACCTACTAGACATTTATGCCCTTTCGCTTGGACACAGTGCAGTGCAGCTCAGCAAAGTGTGTTGCTGCACAGCACAACATGATCTTTTTAATCATATTGTAAATTGGTGACACCCTGTAGAGCATCCTGGTCCTCAATGGTGGCACTGTCCTGACCGGCAACTCCTGCCACCAACTCTGTTGGGATAAGTGACACCACCTGCTACTCCAGTGGGTGCAACTCCTCCTGTTCCTCATCCTGTCCACATGACTACACTCAGGTTCTTGGCCAGTTTCTTCTTGGTCCTGCCCTTATAATCATTCCACCTTTTTTCAGCTCAGACACAGTCCTTTTTGTTTGGCTAACATTGTTGCTCTTATCCACTATGGACTGACAAATGGCTTCTGACTTCCTTGATGGCAATTTGGAGGTGACAAAGAAAAAGTGTTCATTTTTTGTTACCTCAGCTAATAATATTTGGTTCACCTCCTCACTGAAGTTGTTCTTCTTCTTCCCCCGAACTTCTGTCTGGACATCATGGCTGGTTTTGGGGTTGTTGCCCACCTTGCTTGTGCTTGCTGCACCCTCTATTTCTTGCATTTGTTGTTTGCATAATTTTTTTTTTTTTAATCTGTCATTTTTTAGGCTTTCCCGATGCATGACAGAGTCCACTGTGACTCAAATCATTGCTTTACATGCCGCAAATAAGATTTGCATTACTTTTGGAGCAAATGCGTTACAACACTGTGCGCCATCCTTCACAGCGATGCGTCAAACTTTTTGATGCACTGATTACATGATGCGCTGTACAGTAAATTTGGCACATTCTTGTTGCATGAAAGTGTTGCATCGCAGCACAAGTTTTTCTGACTCATCACTCATTTGCCACACCGATGCGTCAGTTTTCATAAATCTGGGTCTTAATGTCCTCTTCAGCTTTTTTGTATTGTGCAAGCACTGCACAGCCCTAAGTCGTGTATGTAAGTGACTGTGACAGGATGCCACTGTAAAGGGAAATACATTTTATTGTTGCTGGAAATCTGTCTGTAAAACATCTGCTTTTACTCAAGTGCAGGAATTTCACACAAAGGGCCATGTTTGAATTGGAGCTCGGTACACAGAGCACACATACATAGATTGAACTTGTGTGTGTTGTGAATTAATTTTGTCCTATTTTTATACACTTTTCTTTATCTTAATTACCCACTTGTCAGAGAGCAGCTACATTTGTGCTTCCATCCTACTACCATCCTACATTACAAGTTTGGCGGTCGGACTACTGGACAACCATGGTGACGGTCTTTCGAATAGTGCTAGGGCGACGGTCCCAAGTCTGCCAGATTATGAGTTCCTCAAAAGGCTGGTGTGACTGGTAAGTGGGAAGAAGGGGGAAGAATTATGGAGCTACTGCTGGCCATGCAACCCTACCTGTCGGCTTGACAGGAAGACTATGCCCATGCACCACGTAGTGCACGAGACACAGTGTACCCACAAACCCCACATTTTTCTGCAGATCGTAATGGCCATTGAGTTCCCAATGCCGGGATCTCCAACATTGGCTGCTGCGGTCCCCACCGGCGGTCTGCTGGCAGTCTTTTGGTGGTCTCCCAACCAAACTCCCAATCCGGCAGTCCAACCTCCAAAGTTGTGATGTTTAGACCTCTACCATGGCGGTCCACAAAACCCAAGCTTGTAATGAGGCTCTAGGTGTGGATGGCAGTAACTCTGTCACAAATGTGAGCCAGAACCCCTATGTTGTCTTACAAATGGCATAACATTTAAACCGCATTTAAAATGGGGGCATGAATTCATCTATGTTTGTTAAGGAGGATACCATTTACTAAATGATAGGATAAAGTAAGCATTAAATGCAAGCCACTGATGACATACAATCTGAATGACATTACAATGTATCATATGGATTTTCATACTTTGTAATCAGGAAATCTGTTGGCAATAAACATAACACACATATGTATGCATACTGGAAGTATACCAAATTGCGACACAGTTCACATTACATATTGAGTCATGCACCTTAATCACAAGAAATGACTTTAAAGCTGAAAATACTAAGGCCCTGATTTATTAAAAATTGGTGCAGTGCAGTGCTGCACCAAAAATAGTAGAGCTGTGCTGCGCCTGTCTAGGAACGCAGGGATGCACTGTATTTACAAGAATACAGTGCACCCCTGTGCTTCCCCCTGTGCTGGTGCTGAATTAAGCTGCCTGCGCCAATGCAGGCATCCTTGCATCATACTGCAAGGGTGTCTGCATTGAGGGGATAGATTGTTTATGTGCAGGAAGGTGTCCCTTCCTGCACATAACCAATCACCCATGTCATTTTGCTCTTTCTATTTTGCAGAATGCAGCACAAATGGAAAAAGCAAAAACGAGGAGGAATAAAAGCATTCCTCTTTGTTTTGCCATGCTAACGCCACCCCTGTGGTGGTGTTAGTTTTTGGCGCTGCCACAGGTTTACGATTACTCGATTACTCGTAAATCAGGGGCAGCGTTAAAAGCAATGGGTGTTGGGTAGAACGCCCACTGCAACACCCAATGGACGCCCGTCTGATGCAGAAAACTGTGTTGGAGCCACCCATATTTACAAGGAGGCGTGACGCCACAAAAATGGCATTTCACCTCCCTGTAAATATGAAGCAGTGGTTAATGGCACTATGGGCTCTTAAATCTGCCCCTAATTATTTTTCCAGGAGCTTAACTAGTGTTTCGTAGGGAGGAAGTGTGAGATTTTCACAATTAGCTTTCATGTAATTAGGCGAAATTACAGCAAAATTATGTAAAATTACACATAAATAAGTGAAATTAAAATCCGTCATTTTGTGCTATATTTTTGTGGACGAAATGCATCCTCACACCAATCTGTAGCATGAGGATACATTTAAACAATAGCACAGCAAAGAACTGTTGCTCTTGATGTTCCTGTGTGTTTGCAGGAATTTGTTTCCATGAATTGCCATGAACAACACACGATTATATAAAGCAGTGCAATGATGGAATTTTTGGGAACTTTGAGTAACATGCTTGACATGAAATTCCTGAAATTATGCACAATATGCCAACGTATGAGTTTATGCAGACAATTTTGTATAACCAGATTCATTTAAAATATATATATATATATATACTTATCTCACATTTTTCTTGTTGATGTAGTATTCTGAGTTGCTTGTATTTATCAAATAAAAACTCATATATTATCACCTTTGCTTGAATCATGTGAGCATTTCATATATATCACTGGTCAATGTGTTACTGCGAAATTATATTTGGGAGTCCACAGGGCATCCCAAAGGGTTTTTTGCTTCTCCAGTACCAAGACCCATCGTACAATGCCTTAGCAAAACTCAGTAAAGTACAACCTCTCAAGCACCTAACTATCAGTGTTAGTAACAGTGATAAGTCCTAGGTTTCTCAAGGAGGTTAATGTAGGCATACATTACACTCAGATTGCAATATAGAGTTACAAGTGCATTACAAATTGAGCATCCCAAAGCTTCAGCGTCATCTCAATAAAGGACTTCAAAATACACACAATTTCAGATGAGCAATAAGCAGCTGTGAGAAAAGCCATCCTGGATTACTGAATCCCTGTGGCTCAACTCACCCCCTTTTTTAGTACTAGCAAGATGCATGTGACAGGAGATGCACTAGCCCACAGTTCTTACAAAGTATCTAAGACGGCAATGTTGCTATGGACTCTCAAACAATTTCTGGTCCTCCACAGGAAACAATGTCCCTTTAACTTTCAAACTGTTGTTACCAGAGGTATTGTGTGCCACAGTTTAGTGGGACAGCTAAACTACTCTGGTCAGCAGACTATGGCTACTTTGAAGTGTTCTTCAATGACTAATGTATTCATCACTCTATAGCCACTTCACTGTAGATTGGGCAATGGATGTGAGTTGCTTTTGAAAAAACTAAGGGATTCTTGCATTTTTCAATGCCCCACCCTCTCGTATAGATGAGAATCATACGTCAGTTGGGCTGCTTAGTTGACAAAATGGATTATCATTTTGACACCACTTTTCCATTATTGGCTTTTATGTATCAATAGAATTATGTGTTCAAGGGGCTAAATAAAATTAACACAACTCCCACAATGCAGTAGTATGATCAAATAAATAGCAGAACTGGAACAGTTTGGTCACAGTGATATGGACTAATCTGATCACTTTAGTACTGTTGGCTTTTTTTGAAGTGGGTGATGAGAATTAGTTTGAAATACCTAAATATGATAAGATCAGCTATGTTTTACAGTGGGATGAGTAACTTGATAAATGTTGCAATTACATAGAAGAAGATATAGTTCGTTGACAAAATGTAATAACACATCTGTTTGAATGAACTTCCAGTATGAGATGTGTGAAGTAGAATGGTACTGCAAAGTTATGAAATGGTATGGTCTGATTACAAAGTGAGCACTGTGAGCTCTAACAGACATGAGGTAGTATACGTATGTGACCAGACTGTCATTAAGGACTAGGGGTACCATAGTGTTTAGTGGGGAATTTGTTTGTGATTTTATTACCTACCAGTGTCCACTCCATCTGGAAGCCTCACGGTGTCTTTAGCATTGAATATGATCAGCAACTTCTTCTCCCAGGGCATGTGGTTGGGGCACCTGGGAGACTCAGCACCAATTGCCAGGACCACCTGGTGTGCTCTGGAAGTACGGGAACAGACTCTACCATGCGGGTTATTACACCACTTGAGGATGTGTCCCTGTGAGCTTCTGGGTTGAACAGTGCGTTCAACTTATTTACATTTCTGGCCCACATTTCCCTTCTCTGGCTCATGGTTGTTGGCTGGACGAGTGTTCTTAAGACATGGAGGTCAACCCTAATTATCTCATCCACCATCACAGTTTGCTCATTTTCTGAGAATCATTTTCAGTCATCTTTACGATTTGGTACCCAAAAGCGATGCTGCTGTTTTAAATGATGAGAGATGAATGGTTTGCATGGTTAAAGGAGTATCCTCTGGACTGAGACCTTCAAGTGTCATTGATGAGTTGATTTTGATAAGGTGTATGTTAATGGGTACATCTATCAACAGTGACAGACGTGTCTGCCATTGAAAACCAAGTCTGACCTTATTGTTCTCTGCCCTGGGGGTCCTGGTTCTATTCTGGTGGTGGACCACTCTAAATATGTGAGATCGATGTCTGCCATACCAATGTTGATGGAGGGCTGTCCAATGATGGCGGTCGGGGGACTCAATAATGGTGGACTGAAGGACAGCCAACAGTCCTTTCTCCGTCATGATTGTATTCACTTGACACACATTTTATATTATGTTCTTCTTTGGCCTGAGATGCAGTATGCAGATACAGTCTGCATGGTTTATGGTATATGACAGATCAGTATATATATTTAAAAAATATATAAAATTAGATGCATTTTTTCTGTATATTAAAATGCACTTCTAAAAGAATGTATTCCTTTTATAGCATTACTATAGCAATAGACTCAGAGAAAATGAAAGCTTAGTTCTTTCTCAAGATCATCAATGGAACTGGCAACTCAGCATAAGAGAGGGACCAGACGTCAAACAGTAACCTTACCACACAAAAGAATACAAATTCAGGACAGCAGTTAAAAGAAATATTGCCAATTACAGCATGCATATAGTATGGGCTCATTGGGGGGTGAATTTGCATGGCATAGCTCTTTGGGGGGATGAATTTGTCTAGGATTGTCAATACAATTCACACGTGTCCCAGTCATATCTTCTGCATGAAAGTCAATTGAGAGTGATGAATCAATGTAATGAGTAACTGTGTGTTCCTCTCCTAACCGAGTCACACTTTCTCTTTCTGAGATTCATCTCATCTCATTCCATCTACCCCCAATAACACCATTACTCCATTTAATGCTGTTTTGGCCCTTCATGGCAGGGTCTGTTTCTTACCCACAAGAGCACTGATAAGCAGATGTACACCCTGAAGATGTGGAAATAACAAAAACTCAATGCTCAACTCTGAGAAACGCATGAGAAAATTAATAATTGCTGTTGAGTTTGAAAATTTTACCTCAATATTTTATTCACAGATTTCAGCTTTTAAAAGTCAAAAATGTTTGCAGTGTTCCAATGTATTTTCATAATTCAGAGTAAGCATTGTTACAGTCCCGAAGGGAAAATTGACGGACATCATAATGAGGTCATCATTGAAACCAAAATTGTTGTAGTATATCTGATGGGTACAAGCATCTTTGCATTCAAATTGAAAAGATAAACCCATAAAGCAACCAGAATGTATGAAGCTTATCCTGGCGAAAATGTATAAACAAACTTTATTATATTTTTTATGTAGGAAAAAATGAAACTACCACCTTTGTTTTGCATATATAGTCTTGCAGAAACATAAATTACATTCAAGTAGCACAAGATTGTGTACAACAAATAAAAAAAGAATGGGGTTAAATTAATAACTATGGGCCTGATTTTGATGTTGGCAGTAACGGTCCAGCTGTCAACTTTTTGACTGAAAACCTGTCTGCCAGCATGAGGATCTGTTAGCGCGTCAGACCTTAATAAGTAAACTTACAAGGGAAACGCGAATAGGCCGATGGACCTTTGGACTTGCTTTGATGTTTTCCTACCATACATGCAGAACAATAATCAATAACATTAGTAATCAATAGGAGTCAGTAACTGTCACGCACCATGACCTTGCAGTCATGAATAAACACACCTTTAAGTAAAAGTTAGAATATTTATTTCCCTATATTAACAATGCTAAAGTTACATAACTCATCCTCAAATTAACTGATAAACACACAAAAACAATACTGGCTGTCCAAAGTGACGAAAGAATCGCAATCTAATCAAAGCTTGAACTACTACAAATTCCAATGTTACAGTGCAAATTAACAACAAGAATAAGTGTGGGAACGATATCACATACATTTAGATTCAGCATTCTTACACAGGTAGATCTTTTCTTCTAGTCGTGTCTACTTCTTCCTCAATTGTTGTCGCAACAACAGCTTCCTTTTTCTTTGCTTTTGACTCCAGCCACTTATCTCCTTTCAGTGGACCTTTGGTCAATGCTCTTTTAAGTGTTGAACTTGAAACTTCTTCTTGTTCTGTAGTATTTTCTCTTGACGAACCTGCAACTGCTTCAGGAGGAGTCAGATCACATTGGCTTTTATCCGCCTTAACTCCTTCCCCCTCGGGTATGGCATTTATTCCTTTTGTCTCTTAAATTTGTCTGCTTCTGGGAAAGCCCTCCTCAAGACTAGGCTCTCCTGCTGCCTCAATTGTGATTGGCTCACTGTCACCCTCCTGGAGGTCTTCTCCTTCTTCTCTCCTTCTCTCACAGGAGTGACGGAATCATCCTCAATAGGCTCAGATTCGGTTCAGTTCCTCTTTCTTCTCCTTCAGGCTCTGAGGCTTGTTTGGTTGCTGTTGGCACCCTCAACAACCCTTCTTCATCATCTAAAGGACATGCCACTTTCTTTGTGTTGATGGTGTGGATCCATTTCGGAACTCCAGCACACTTCACAGCTGTGGTAGTAACCAGAACTACCTGGAACGGGCCTTTCCACTGAGGCTCTGAACACGTTTTCCTCATGTGTTTCCGGACCACAACCCAGTCACCGGCTCTCAGGTTGTGTCCTGGGTCATGGATCAGTGGCAGTGTGGTGGCTTCCACCTGCTGAGAGAAAGAGCGAAACACATCAGCCAGACCTTTGCAGTAGTCCAACACCATATCATCTGTAATGCTTACATGTGCATTTTCAAGAACCGCTTGCAACCGCATTGCTCTGCCCATGAGGATTTTGTGTGGTGACAATCCGGTCTTCCTGTCGAGTGTGTTTCTCATTGTCATCAGAACTAAAGGCAGTGTGTCAGACCATTTCAGATTTCTGGACCCACACATCTTTGCCACTCTTGATTTCAAGGTACCGTTCATCTGTTCCACTAGTCCTGATGCTTCAGGGCGGTAACTACAATGCCACTTCTGCTCAATGTTCAATTCTGCACACACTAATTTGATTACTTCATTGTTGAAGTGGCTTCCCCTATCTCATTCTAAAGAGATGGGAAGCCCAAAACATGGTGTCTGTTCCCTTAGTTTTGCTACTGAGAGGTTGTAATTTCTTTGTGTAGGGTACGCTTCAATCCAATGACTGAAAATGCAAACAATGACCAACACATATCTCAAACCTCCAGACACATGCATCTCAATAAAATCCATTTGCATTCTGCTGAATGGACCTCCTGCTCTTCTATTGTGGCTCAAATTAACCACTGTCCCTTTTCCCATGTTCATTTGCTGACAAATGATGCAACAAAGGCAAACTGCTTCAGCAACTTTTATAAACCTCAGATTGAACCAATTATGCTTACACAGGTGAATCATGGCATCCCTCCCATCATGTGCTTGACCATGATAATATCTAACCATTTGAGACAACAGACTGTTAGGCAAAACCAATTTTTCCTCTTCTGAAACCCACAACTCATCTTGTCTCTGCATATATTTCATTTTACTCCATCATCGTTTTTCCTCTTTGTCAACATTATTCTGCAGTGTTTTCAATTCTTCCAATGTATATATTGCATGTAATGCAAAACTTTGACATGTTTCATCTTCTTCTGGTAACAATTCCCACTTATCTTTGAACAGGATATACAGACCAATGTGCAAAACCTTGCGACTTGATCCGCATATCCATTTCCCATTGACACAAAAACTTGTGATTTCGGATGTGCACTGCATTTCACCACGGCAATCTTTTCAGGAGTTTCGATAGCTTGCAACAATTCCTTAATTCTGTCACCGTTTCTCACTGGTGAACCAGAAGAGGTCATGAAACCTCTCTGTGACCACAACTGGCCAAAATCATGGACTATTCCAAATCCATACTTTCTATCGGTATAGATAGTAACTTTAAGTTGAGCAGAAACATGGCACGCTCTAGTAAGGGCTACCAGTTCTGCTACTTGTGCAGTATATACTCCTTGAAGACAAGACTCTTCCAGTATACCAGTAATGGTGCACACTGCGTATTCTGCTTTCAGTGTTCGTGTATTGTCTCTTATACAAGAACCACCAACAAAGATAATTTGGTAATTTTCATCCAACCGGGTATCTCTAATATCGGGTCTCTGTTTTGTGCACAGATCAGGTACTTCAAGACAATCATGCTCAACGTCTTCCAACTTTTCAATTTCAACATTTTCATTTGGAAGTAAAGTTGCCGGGTTCAGCACTGTACATCTTTTCAAAGACACATTTGATGACCCTAAAATACTTGTCTCATAGTGCATCAATCTTGCATCCGTCAGGTATTGGGTTATGGTACGGGTTAATAAAACTTCAACTGAGTGAGGGACCATTATTGTTAGGGGGTGTTCCATCACAAAGACTTCACACTGTGTGAGGTGCTGTCCAACCGCTGCAACTGCACGCAAACAGCCTGGTAAAGCTGCAGCAACTGGGTCCAAAGTAGCTGAAAAATATGCTACTGGGCAGTTTATACCTCCATGGACCTCCGTCAAGACAGACAATGAACATGCATCACACTCATGACAAAACAACGAGAAGGACTTTGTGTAGTCAGGCATACCCAAAGCCGGAGCTTTGCACAGACTCTCCCTCAATTCAGAAAACACTTTCATGCTTGCCTGGTCTAATACTATGGGACCAGTGACCTCCTTATGGGCCAGCTTCTGCAATGGTTTTGAAATGACTGAAAATTTGGGAATCCATTGGCGACAGTAGCCTACCATCCCTAAGAACATTCTGACATCTCTCTGTGTGGTCGGGGACTCCTCTGCAATATGTCTGTGACCCTTTCTCTGGATATTTTCCTTGATCCCTTCTCAATCTGGTGACCCAAATATTTCACTTCTTTCTGACAGTACTGCAATTTCATTGGAGACACTTTATGACCATTCTTTACCAAATGGTTCAGTAAAGCAATTGTGTCATACTTGCACTCGTCTTTTGTTTTGGATGCAGTCAGTAAGTAATCAATGTACTGTACCAAGGGCAATTGGAAAGGTAATTCCAACGACTCCAAATTTTTTTTTTCAGGATCTAATCGAAAATGGAAGTTGACTCTGAAAACCTTTGAAGAATTCAACACCAACAGTAAACTAGGTCCAAAACTTTTAATCATAGGAGAAATCGGCCGTCCTCATGAAGAGGCACAGAAAAGAAGGCTTCTGACAAATCTATGACAGGGAACCACACAGCATCACAAGGAATCTGAAACATTATCACAGGTGGATTTGGCACCACAGGGCAACATTTAATCACAATGTCATTTATTTTTCTCAACTCTTGGACAATTCGAACTTTCCCACAGGGCTTTTTCAATCCCATTATTGGTGACTTACATAGGCCTCTCAACACTTCTTTCAAAATCCCTTGTTTCACAAATTCTGCTATTATTTGAGCAACCTTTATAAGGATATCCTGTGGCATGTGGTACAGGGGAATCTGAGGAAAAATTGTGTTTGGCTTTACAGGAACATTAACAGTTCCTTTTATCAGACCTATCTCTTTCCCTGCCAAATTCCACACGTTCTCTTTAACCGTTCCCTGTAAGTCAGGAAGAAGCTCATTCCCTGTGAACACTGGAAAGAAATTAATCAGAGGATATTCCTAATTTATTGTCTCACACTCTGTCTCTGGAGCTGGGTCATCCTCTTCATCACTATTTGCCTGTATCTGTATTTCATCATTTGAACAAGTAATCGAGCACCTCGTTTTACACAACAAATCTCTTCCCAGTAGCGATACCAGACTTGAATCACAGACTCCGAATTCGTACAATCCCTGAAAGTTGCCAATCTTAACCTGAACTGGTTCTGTAATTGGGTCGGTCAAATACTGATTCGCTACTCCCACAATCTGGACTGTCTTTCCTGAAAGGGGCAGGTCTGGAACTTTTGCCTATCTTACTGCGGAGCGTATACCTCCTGTGTCAACCAAGAATGAAACTCTGTGACCCATGACCTTTCCCTTTACATAGGGGCCTTTCTGATCTACTTCTAAGGAAGCTGCAAGCACACATTCCTCTTCACCTGATCTCTCGCTCACCCTTTCATCGTTTGTTCCATTCTCACTGTGTAAGGGGAATTGGTGAACTGTGTTATTACTTTGGTTAGACTTCTGACCTGTGACCAGTTGAGGAAATATCACCTGCTGCTGTTCCACTAGGGCTTGAGGTATTTGAATTTGCTGTCTAGGTACCATCAGGTCCTGCTGTTGCATTGGCTGCAACTGTGTCATTTGTACAAGTGGCATTTGCACCTGTTGCATGGGTTGAAAATTCTGCATTTGGTTCACATTCTTTTGGAAGTTCAGATTAGGAACTCTCATTCTCAGTCCTCTCATGTTTTGAAACAAATTGATGTCATTAGTTTGTTGAATGACACCTTCCTGTACAATTATCAGACACTCCCGCTTCCAATGTCGGACTGCTCCATGAGCGTGACAAGGCCACACTCTCTTCATTCCCTGCATATCATTCTGAACCACTAAAGTATTCAAATCGGGACTACGATTTCCATTACCTCTGCAAACTCTACCTCTCATCTGATTTTGAAACAACACATTTCCCTGCTGCTGCTGTGGAAAATGTCCCTGCATCCCTGTTTGTGACACTTTAATCTGCATAACCATTGCCTTTTCCTTCAACTTTCGCTGCTTCAACTCGATCTCATCACTACAGTACTTTGCATACTGCAACACCTCATAATCGGTTTTGCTTGCCAGAAAATCAAATGACTCTTAATCATCTGGCTAATTTCAAGTCTCAATCCTTCCACAAATTTGAGGGCAAAATAAATCATGTCTTTCGATTGTATCCGTACCACTGTGATGCTTAAATGCCTGCAACAAACTTTCATAATATGCATCTATTGACTTCTTTGCTTCCTGAGCTGTCCTGTCTATCCTCTGCCAGTCAAAGTTTTTAGGCAAAATTCTCCTTTTCAAAAATTAAATCACTTTGTAGTAATATTTCATTACCTCAGGAGATGGCGCACCTGTAACCTGATCTCTCTCCGGTTCCTATGTCGGCCAATCTATACTACTCTTACACTCCATCCACATATCAGCTGGGACTACTATCTCTAATAGAGTGTTCAAGTCTTCCTAAAGGCAAGTTGCATAAACCTGTCTGTCTGCTGGTACCATTCTACTTGCTTCTCTCTTAACCTGGGATAATCATTTGAAAAGGACAGAATGTCACTTCTCCTCCAAAGGACGTGAACAAAATTCCCTCCTGGAATCTCTCTCATTGGTAAAATTTTCACTGGGTCCTTGCCCTGCTGCACATTTGCAGTCAGCTCCGCAGAATCCCTTTTTCTCTTCTCACTTTTCTTTGCCCATCTGCCATCCCACTTGTCTAATGCTCCCCATATCTGGACACTTTGGAGTAACTCCCTAAGGTATACCTTTATCCCTGCAGATCTCATGTGTTCGAAGTCTTTTGCATCAAAATCTAACCTATAACTCCTTTTCAAATGTTTTGTCTTCTCTATTCTATGCCGTACTTCTCTGCCAGGTCTGCTAGCTTTTGATGCACATTGCTCACCTCCCTCATAATCTTCGGGAATAGATATCTTAATTCTGCTTCTGTGTAGGACTCTAATCTGTTCCATCCAATAGTCCCTTCGATGAGCTCACCCGCTTCCATTCCTAGTCTCGTGAAGGTCACATACTCCTCTCCCTTAGAAGCACTCTGCAGGGTAGTCAGCTTGTCCAAACATTCAGTCAATTGTTGGGCAGTCAAACCTTGCAACAAAATGTTGCTAGCCTGGGAATGTGGTGCCTGTTGTACAACTGTATTTGGGGTATGCGGTGTCAACAATTTCAAGCTCTGACTAACGTTTGACCCTATGACAGTATCCGTAGGAACTCCAAATCGACTAAGGTCTATCAAAGAACTTGATTCATCAAATGTCTGTCCCACAGGAGAGACTACTTGGATATTATCATTAAGTCCTCCCCTCATTGAACTCTGACTCAGGGCTCCCTGTCCATCTGCACTAGGTTTCTCTTGTGCAAACAAAGGTACAATCAGACCAATGTTGACAGGTACAGATACAGCATCTGGGCTTGGTCTGACATTCAGGTTCTGTGGGAGAGTAACTCCCGCATTTTGGTTAATCAGTACAGTTATATCTGCCTGTGTCCCTGTTATTGGAGTGTATTTTGGCATTGTCTGTGACTGCACTTGTGGCAGTAAAAGTGGAGTTGGCTCTGTCTGAACCAATGTTGGTCTCGGGAAAACCTGTCCTGTGGGCACTATTAGGTTTGTGCCTGTTTCTAAATAGGAACATCAGGGTAAATTCTCAGGACATTTGGCTGTGGCACCCGATTCTGTGCTACCGGGGTAATAGGTGCATTAAAACTACTCTGCATTGGGCTCTGTGTCATACTTGGATTAACCTCCACTGGACTCATTGTTGCGTTAACCTGGGTTGGAGCTGAAGGATTTACACTGGTGCTCGGACCACTCTTTTGTGCTGCATACGGTGTAGGAGGATTCCTCAATAACTGTAAAATAAACTCATCATTATCTGACTCTTCCTCATATATGTCAATCGTCCCCTGGACTCCTTTGGTCTTTGCTCCCTACTCTCAGAAGGGCTTCTGTTTGTTTTTCTGGTTGCTTTCTTTCCTTCTCTCTTGCTGTCCTGTGTAATTGCAGGGAACAACTCAATCCCCTGTAAAGTCTCAGTTCTCCAAAACTTTTGATCACTGTACAATCTAGCCTCTGCTAGTGTCTTTTTTGCCTTTCTCATTCTCCTAAAATTTCTATTGCTGTCTGGCTACTAATTCCCAGATCGTTGGTGCCTTGAACTGAGCTGGTCTCAGAGGGGGCTTCAAGACATGCAGCACCCTCCTCAGATGCTCTAAGATCCTCCAAATAAATGTTTAGTTTGCAGAAAACACTAGGCTCACATCCTTCTCTGTCACTTTACACCATTCCTTTAGCCAAAGACATGCCACAACCCTCTTTTCTTCGATGATAATGTAAGCTGGTGTACCTTCTGGTGGTGCAATATCCCCTACACTCATTGTAATGTACGTATCTCCCCTTAAAGCACTCTTTAAAGCTTTGAAAAATGTCATTTTTGCGACCTTTATGTTTTTCAATATCAAATCAGGAAGTGGACTTTTAATCCCAGAATTCTTTTCAACCACCTTCTCAACCAATTGCGCTTCACGGACTGCTGCCAATCCGTGCGCGACCCTTCTCACTAACCAATCCTATCTCAGCGCGGCTCCAATGACATCACTCTCACACGTACTGTGGCTGACAAAGTCTTGCGGCTTGTCCTCCTAAACTCAGATTCACACGGAACTAATGCAAAATTATTGCGAGCACTAAACAAAATAAAAAAACAATTTGCCTGTTTATTACAGGTGGGGTTACACAATCACTTCAGAAACTGAAGACTCTTTCTCTAGCAGCTACTCCTTCTTTCTCAGTTTCCTTGATTCGCAAGCAAAATTCGACCCACGAATGTCACTCTCAACTGATCAGTGGGTCTGTCCTGGTGCACATAGGAGTTGCCAGATCTCAGTCAAAAAATCATTTCACTCACTTTGATTCACACTCTGACTTGTCGACCACGCCCGATCGATCTATTAAACCAGACAAATTACAACAAAAACAAAGTGTCTCATATACTTTTCAATGTACTCTGGAGTCTTAGACCACACACGGTCCGTACATCGTCAACCACGTGGACAATGTTTGAGCACAAAGCGCCACACACATGTGAAGTTCGACGACTTCCCTACTCTCACATTTCGGAGTACGCACACTCCTTCTACAAATTCACTTTGAGTACACAAACTCCCTTTACCCTCACAAGCACCCCAATTCACCTGCAATTTGAATAAGCTGTCAAGCGCTAACCCTACTTCATTCACACCACCACTAGAATGCCAAGAACATCCTCAAACAGTCATTGGTAAGCTCCAAGATTCTGGGAAAGTCATTTTAAGTATTATGGGGCACATTTTCGCTCCAATTTGTATCATTGAATTTAGAAAAATCCCCAAATTCACCAATTGCACCCAATTTACGAATCATTTTGCTCTCAGTAAGGTATTAACCCTTACCCTACTATCATCTCTGGGGTCACCTGTTATTTCTTGCCTAAAATCTCTGGGACCAAACTCTCTGCTATCTCTCTTTCTGGACTGTATGATGGGCTCCTAAGTAGACAAACCCGTACTGGGCATCTATGATGGGCTCTTAAGGAGACAAACCATCAATCTCTGCTACCATCTCTGTTATTGTGTCAGACCTCAATAAGTAAACCTACAAGGGAGAAGCGAATAGGCCAATGGAGCTTTTGACTCGCTTTGAGGTTTTCCCACCATATATCCCACACATGCAGATCAATAATCAATAGCAATCAATAACATTGGTAATCAATAGGAGTCAGTAACTGTCACGCATCATGACCTTGCAGTCATGAATAACCACACCTTTAAGTAAAAGTTAGAATATTTATTTCCCTATATTAACAATGCTAAAGTCACATAACTCATTCTCAAAATCAACTGATAAACATACAAAGACCATACCAGCTGCCCAAAGTGGTGAAAGAATTATAATATAATCAATGCTTGAGCTACTACACATTCCAAAGTTACAGAACAAACTAATAACAGGAATAACTGCGCAAACGATATCACATACATTTAGATTCAGCAAAGAAAAGACATCAGCGGTAAGACATGTAGCGAACTTCATCAGTGAGAATTAGCATGTTTGGGCTTCATGCAAACAATTTAGTCACACCAATTTGGAAAACATCTATCTATGGTTCGATCAAAATAGCAGTTGGTACCTAGAAACAAAAGGAAATAGACATAGCAAACATATTCATAGTAAATGTACCTCTCCTCAGTAAGGATCAGCAAGCTTTGATAGTCTTTATCATCAGGACATCGGTTCGGTCAGCTAGACATCAGGATTCAGCATCAAAGTTAAAAAAAAGCAATAAAGTTAAGCATGTCTCTTCTCAAGATGGCCAAGAAAATAACGAACTAGACTCTCTAGGGGAATAGGGTGAATGGCGCACCTCCTCTAGGTGCAGTCTGGCTAAGTTAGATTTCCCAAAACTATTTCTCATATCCTAATTGGTCAGGGGATCGCATGTTCACACTTTGTCCAATAAAACTAAACCCTCAACTCTAAAGTTCTTCCTACTTCATGGTTCACACGTCGATGATTGGCTCCTTTCTTCTCACTCTTGTCGGTCAGCTCATCAGGTAACAATATTGTTGCAGCTTATACTCCAGTCAGTGGGTCCATTGTCTTCTCCTGGGAAGGTCAGTTTTACACACATTACATTAAACATTGTATCTTGGATAGTACATCGTCTTCTAGCAAGCAGTTTCTCATGAGAAAGATCTTCAGCTACGAGCACAAGGAGAGTACAGTGGAAAATCATAATTTAATTCTCTAAGCATCCATTTTATAAGCCGATTAAGAAATGCAGCTTGACATGAGGCCGTGCAACTAGGCCAAGACCTCGCTACGTTAAGGCCTACGATTAATAAAGCTAATACATAATACATAGCCCTTAATATGACATATTACTACATTAATCAAACATAAGCCCATCATTTCATATTAATAAGCCATTAATAAGTACACTTGGTGAACATTGGCGGTCACTCAGGAGGCGCACTTTCAAATGAGTGTGTTATTTTTCTCTAAGTTAATACATTTTCTATGCAAATTCAGCACTCAAAATACATGAATATTCATTAATAAACTCATAAAAAATTATGCATAAAGAGGTCCACCCACCATGCTATGCTGGTGTTGATGGCAGGAGAGGGAAATGTGGATGCTGGCAGGACTCCAGCCACTCTTCCGGCTTTACAGATTTGGATATGCCTTACAGCCAAGAAAAAATTGGTGGTCCAACATTCACTTCTGAGTTGCCGGATTGGGGGGGTAGGGGTGAAAACACACCTTTTCCCCCATTCCACGTCTTTGACTGGAGACAACTGCACAATACCTGCCATCACTGCAGCCATGGAGAAAACACAACCCTCACCCCTCTCACTGGATTCAGAGGTAGGGACACCGCATTTCCATGGTACGTTGGGTGGGCACTGCACGAGAGGTCTGGACCACTGCAGCCAAATACATGTCACAGTCATTTTTTTAATCACTGCGACAATCATATGTTGAGGAGACAATTGTGTCGCACACAGGCACAAAACGCATGTTGTGCACATAAACAACTATTATTGAGGTGTCATCATTCATTGCAAAATGAATGCTGGCACCACGATGACCACTGATGTTGTTGTGTATGTTGTGTTGCTGTGTGACATATTCATCTGAGTTTTGTTGTGTGGTGGACGTTGTTGTACTGTGTGTAGTTGTGCTTGTGTGTGAGTATGTTTGTGTAGCTGAGTGTGTAGTTGTGTTGGTTGTTGTGGCTGTGTCATATGTGGGTGCAATATCAATGGTGTGTGTATGTTGTGGTGTCATGAATATGTGCCAATTGTGTTCTCAGCATGTACGGGTTGTGTTGTGTTGGAATCACAATGGGTTACTGTGTGAATGTGGTGTGTTGTGTAATGTGTAGGGCAGGGGTACACGTCTGGCTAAGGGACAGTGTGTGTGTGTGACTTACTTACATATATTCCACAGCCTCTGCAATTGTACGAAGTCCATTGGGTTCCGTTGCCATCTCACTGTTTCAGAAACCCATTGCCAGTCCACCGCTTGTAGAGCTGTAACATCTAAATATGGCTGGCGGACGGCAGTTGGCTTTATGGTCTTTTTGGGTCTGCCGCCAATTCGGCTTGATGGTAACACTGCTAAGATCTAAATCAGGCCCTTTTGTGGGCATTAATTTAATACAACGATTGCATCAATGTCCCCATTCACTTTAATTTGTATAAAATCTTAGATTTATTGAAGAATGACGAACTGGGCTGAAATATTGGGCCTGATTTAGAGTTTGGATGACAGCTTACTTAGTAACATGATGGATATCTCGTACGCCATATTACGACTTACAAAAGATAAAATGGAATCGTAATACGGCAGATGGGATCATGTTTGTGACGGAGCAACCCCATCTGCCAATCTCTAAATCAGGACCTGTGTGCCCTAACAGAGCCATATTGCAAACTTACATATAGGTCCAGTTGTAGCTAACTTTCTAATGTCGCAACTTGACAAAATGATTCATACCAAACCAGAACACACTGGGGAAGAATCTCAGGTAAGGCCTCAAATCACCTATAAATTAGGTACCTGGAAATTATTAATTTGTCAGTGACCTTTTGCAAATGTGACAAATTAGCGACTTCTTATAACTTCAATGTTTGTCACCTTTCCAAAACCATTATGCCACCTTTATGTACAACATTTCCAGCACAAAAGGTAATTCCTTTATTCACCTACATTTTTTTAGAAAAAGGCTTTGTCATATCATGGAGCTGCTTGAATGTTTTGATAATACTCAAGTAGGCAGAAGAACATTCTGAGACTTAGTTACAGAAAGATACTATCATTAAGGCAATTCAGTTTCCATGGAAAAGTCTACTGTACAGCAAGGAAAAAGGGAAAATGTTTACAGATAAAGCATATTTGAGGGCAATCATCTTAAAATTGTTCCCTTCGAGGTGTGGACGCTTCAGATAATTCTGACAATGATAGGCTCTGCCATATAGACAATCAAACAAATATGAAGATATTCGGGGACAGGACACCTGAAGGTAGGTAACTTCAAGATATTTGCTTTATAGGAAAATGGAACAGAAAGCTGAACTACATTAAAACAGGAGCAAGACTCCAACAAAAGAATGCTTAATTTCAAAAGGGTGATGATATAAGAGAAAAAGAGATTATTTCTGTCATGTTTAAAACGTAAAGTAATGAGTTTAAAATAATACTTAAATCATCCAAAATACAATGTTCAGTTTCTGTGGTGTTGTAAGGTACATCATTTCAAAGCTGACAAGCTCACTGTGCACTAGGAAAGAGTCCACTTGTGAAGATTATTTTGCAGCTTGTCCCTCAGGCAACCGAGAGACCATTCACAGCAGACATGCCTAAAACATCATCAGTGTCTGGCACGGAATCTTCTTCCATTGGATTGGTCATTAGCTGGTCAGCTGATTGTGGCACTATAGGAAACCAGGACACTTCCTACCTCAACTCCTGGCGTCTCTTGGAACATAGCAGGGCCACCACAATCTTATAAGACGTCCCCTCTTTAGGCTTCCCAATGACATGGGATTCTCAGGACAGTTTATATCCCAGCAGTTGGGTTTCAGGACCTAAGGACATTGTACTTTTACATATGCCCTGAATCTTGTAGTATTTATCAGTGCCAACTTCATACTTCCAATGAAATACTTGGCATCTCTGGGCCTACTGGCTCTGTTACCCCACTGAGCCAAATGCCACCGTGCTCCTGGCCTCTGGCATGAGTAACAGGGCGTCTGCAAAGATTTTGGTTAGCATGTTACTTTAAAATCACACTGACGCCTACAACTATGTCTGGTATCAAGAATCATACTACTGGAGTCCCACAAAAGGCCTATAGGACACACCACCACCTGCCAATCATGATATGGATACCCTTCATAGTCGCTCAACCTTTACAGAAGAACCTTCTTCATACCAGTGTTGCTGTAAAGGGTTCAGGGACACCATGGTCTGCAGTTCCTGTAATGGAAATATCTCGTGAAACTTCTACCCCCAACCTTGCTTCACACACCATACTGTCCTTCAACATGCCTCAGGGTCTTGAAACCACACACATATGTCAGTGCAGAAACTCTGGTATCGTAGCGATGATATTACAATTCTTAACTTTAAACTTTCCAGATTAAAGTGATTTTCAGAGGTTTATAAGACCATATTGTTTATTAAAAAGATGAGCACAAGCAGCATTCTTGTCTCATTACAGACTTATTGAAGGGTTTGGAATGAGCTCATAAAAGTGTTTTTGCAGAGTTTTCCTCTTTCAAAATACATTTAGCTAACATCGCTCTACAGTTCTAAAATGTCACATATTTTTTTATGAAAATCGTCTCAAAGTTTGGGTAGATACACCTTCACAACTAAGCAGAACACCTTCACAACTAAGCAGAAACTGCGTTATTTATCTGGACGTAGGCGACGTCTATCAACATGATAAACAGGATCATAATATGCAAAACACAGGTCTGAGAAAATCTCTGCTCGACCTGTGGTAGATATGACACAAGCAGCAGACAGTTCTCAGATAATTGCCAGTTAACTTATAGCACAAAAGCAGCAGTTTTAAAGACATAACACAATAAAATTCCCAAATCAATTTAGTAACATGTAGAAAAACATTAATGAACAAAAAACACCAAACTCATCAAAATAAGATAAGAGTAACTGGAGTTATGGTTTGTTTTACTTTGCTTGCTTGTTTTGTTTTAAAGGAAACAGTGCCTGAAAAAAGGAACTCGCTGTTAAAAATAGTTTGCGGCGGACTGACACCTAGACATGATTTCAGAACGACTGCGATGGAATAAAGGTTATATATGCTCAGGTTCACAGAAATTATGCAATTTTGCGACCACTGCATTTTCTGCATAACTATGGATTAGTTGCAACTGCCACATAATCCATCAGTTGCTGCATACTCTGCCGACTGTAACAAAAAGGGTTTCTAGCAAAAGTTACTACATGTTTTTCAGCACAGCAGATGGCCCCTTGAAAAGGCGACCTGATCCCTTTTTTGCTGCTTATTGCTGTATTTTGGAGCTTAACTGGTACTAATGAGGTGAAACATTAGCCCATACAATGTTAACCTATGTAAAAATATCAACATAAGTAAGTAATACTATAGCAACATTTGCCCCATTAAACCACATAACTTGCCTTTCCTTGCCAAATAATTCAGTCAACCCTGCCACACATTTTGCTTCACCCATGCCACATATTTCCAGGGCCTTGGATAATATTTGTTTTTGCTGTTGAATTAATATTCTGAAAATGTAGTCAAAATCCTTCAGCTGGGCAAGGCCTAGTCATTAGCCGGTGAGTGTTTTTTGAAGTTAAATTTGTCATCATCAATCTCATGCAGAAGTCATTGCTTTTTGTGTCAAAAGCTCCAAGCACAGCAAACCTGGAACTTGTGACCAGTGAGAGTGCTTCACTGACTGGACAGATTTTTCACCCAGCTCCAGTGCAAGATTTATTCTCTGAGTGTAGTCATATCTTTGGAAGTCGAACTCCACCAGAGGTGGAAGGCTAGACACTGTAGCCAGACAGGGGTCATAAGGCCTTTACAGCGAGATCCCAATGAACATATTTTCAGTATGACAAAAAGCTCCAATGATAATAGAACGTGTTGTTTTTTCTGCCTATAGCTTAACCTTTATGGGTAAGCCTGGCCATACAGTCTCAGTCCTCTGGATGTAGAAAAATTTTCTAATCTCACTTTTCTCCAGTTTTTGGAAAGTTCCTTCTGGTCAATATTGCAGCCCCTGGTTTCTTATGGAGGGCCTCTAGGAACTGTGGGGCATATTTATACTCCGTTTGCGCCGAATTTGCGTCGTTTTTTTTCGACGCAAATTCGACGCGAAACTAACTCCATATTTATACTTTGGCGTTAGACGCGTCTAGCGCCAAAGTTCATGGAGTTAGCGTCATTTTTTTGCGTGAACACCTTCCTTGCGTTAACGATATGCAAGGTAGGCGTTCCCGTCTTGAAAAATGACTCCGATGCATATGCGTCGTATTTATACTCCCGGGCAAAAATGACGTCCGGGAGTGGGCGTGTCTAAAAAACCCGCATTAGCGCCGGATTTTAACGCCTGGGTCAGGGCAGGCGTTAAGGGACCTGTGGGCTCAGAATGAGCCCAGAGGTGCCCTCCCCTGCCCCCAGGGACACCCCCTGCCACCCTTGCCCACCCCAGGAGGACACCCAAGGATGGAGGGACCCACCCCAGGGACATTAAGGTAAGTTCAGGTAAGTATTTAAAAAAAAAAAATTGTGGCATAGGGGGGCCTGATTTGTGCCCCCCTACATGCCACTATGCCCAATGACCATGCCCAGGGGACAGAAGTCCCCTGGGCATGGCCATTGGGCAAGGGGGCATGACTCCTGTCTTTGCTAAGACAGGAGTCATTTCAATGGGGGTTGGGCGTCGTAAAAAAATGGCGCAAATCGGGTTGAGGCGATTTTTTTGCCTCAGCCTGACTTGCACCATTTGTGGACGCCCATACTCCATTTTCCCCTTACGCCGGCGCTGCCTGGTGTACGTCGTTTTTTTTAACGCACACCAGACAGCGCCGGCGGCTAACGCCAGCTAACGTCATTGAATAAATACGGCGCCCGCATGGCGCTTCAGAATGGCGTTAGCCGGCGCTAATTTTTTTGGCGCAAAACTGCGTTAGCGCAGTTTTGCGTCAAAAAGTATAAATATGGCCCTGTGTCTCTCTACAGCCAGTTTTGCAACAGAGTCAAATCCTTTGTACTCAGATGGGCCCTCTCGGATTCAGGAGTCCTTTTGCTTTTGTCCCTCTAAAGCAGTAAATGGTGGCCTAATCACTTAACTCTTGGAGAGCAGTGCCATCCACTGCTTGCCCGAATGAGCTCAGATTTCTTGATTTCTTGAAAGAGTCCTCATCTTTCTCTAAAAGTAGCCAGGAGTGATGAGTCCTATTTTAGCAGGACCTTCTTCTCTACAGAGGTCCAGAAATGTTTTGAAGGGGTAGTAGTTGAAGTCCAAATTTCACCAATTACTAGCCAGTAAGCTTTTATTTGGGTAGCATAAAGGCACCATGGCTCAGTACGGACTCTCTTCTGTGCTCCCTTTCACCAACACCCAAGAACACACGTCGCCACCCGCATGCTACTCCATTTACTACATACTACATTCCCATCAAACACTGTGAAATTCATCCTTACTACACTGATGGGAAAGAGTATCCATGTAGAGGCACACAGCATGTAGGCTGGCAACTGCAAGTCCTTTTATACGAAATCTTCAAAAATGGATTCAACGCTGCTGCACATTAATTATTTACACACTCTGACACACAGCTGTTTTCCCTGTCAATGATTTGGCTCATATCCTTATTTATTTGTCTTTAACAGTCATATCCTTCCCTTTAAATGCTCTAATCACAAGCAGGGGCGTACGTTAGTCAGCGAGTTTCAGAGGGTATGAATGTCAACTTTCATAACTAAAAAAAGCAGTGGGCTGCAGGGTGGAGGGTGAGATGATCAAGGTTTGGGGTGGACTTTTTCCAAGAGGAACAGTGTTAGTACTGATTTGCACTAAGTGGGCCTCTGTCTAGATTGGTGAAGTGGGCGTTGAAATGCTACCCAGAGAGAAGCCCTCTGTACCCATAGTTACCACTATGTAGTCCTAGTTAGGACCAGGTTTCCTTGGGAAATTATTTTTTTGGTTTACTGATAACTTTCACACAGTGTGATGAATCGTCACTAAACTTTCCAAAAAATAAGATTCATCCAGGTCAGCTCCTTTCTGGAAAGGTTCAGGGTTGTCTGTCAAGTGAGGGTTGAGAAAAAGGGAGGAGGATCCAAAAAGTGTTTTCTCCATACAATTCCTCATAGGAACTTTAGACACAACTACAGCCAAAGTCGCTGAGTGGAATTATTTCAAATTTGATAGCAAGCAAGATATTGATCCACAATTTGTGCTTTTCGTGATTTGGTATAAAACTGTTTAGTAATTTTTGAGAAATGAATGCTAGCTCTGAAGTATTTATGTGGAGTATTGCAGTACTGTGGGCTGACAAAACATGATCAGATTGGCCAGGGCAGTACTCCGTCTGTACTACTACAGTGGTACTGCAATGTTAAAAGATGCAATCTGATTGGCTGGCAGCACCATAAAGAGAAAGTTGCTGCAGTCATTCTATGACTCATCTCTGTGTTATAGAAAGCAAATAACACTAAGGCTCTTGTAGAGAGGGGGAGGCACAGGGAGTCACCCCTTGGGGTCAAATCAAAAATATTTATTTTCACACTGCTGCAGGACAGCAATACTATTTGTGGGGCCCTATATAATTTCTCAGTAGTATTGCAGTATGATGGAAAAAAGCCAAGACCTGGCAGTGCTGGAAATGGAAAATAACTGTGGGAACCCTAAAACAGGGACATTAAGGAGATGGGATTAAAGGGGATGAAGTCAGCGAAGGCAGAATCAAAAGGTATGCATTTATTGGTATTATAAACTCTGCACCAAAAGAAATTGACAATTTAAAAAGTGTTGGAAATAGCCATCTCAGCAGGGTCACCCCCAAACGTTTTACCTTCTTCCCTCCATTTGTTGCTGAATTCATTTTTGTCGGCTTTAGGACTCTTTACCACTTCTAGCTACTGCTAAATGCTTGTGCTCTGTCCCTAAAACATGATTTGATTACCCAACTGGCATATTTAAATTCCTTGTAAGTCCCTAGTAATGTGTAATACATGAGCACTGGGCCCCTAAATTAAATGCTACTAGTGGACCTGCAGCACTGATTGTGCCACCCATTTAAGTAGCCCTTTAAACATGTGTCAGGCCCGCCATTCCAGAGTCTGTGTGTGAAGTTTAAACTGGCATGTCGACTTGGCATTTAAAACACTTGCCAAGCCTCAAACTCTTCTTTTCATAGATATGAGTCACCCCTAAGGTAGGTATCATACGATAATATTCAGGATTCCTTATTACATTTAATTAATGAGGTGTAATTCCCAATTGAGAGAAGGTATATGTGTCTTGTTTAGTACCTGTGAAATTGTTATGATAAATCTTCTTCAATGGTAAAGTCAGATGTATTGGTACATATTTAGAAAAGCCACTTTTAGAAAATTGGCATGTTTCTGCTCTTAACCCTGTGCGCCTGCAGTCTCTGATAACTTGTCCGGGGTAGAAGACAGTTGTTCTTTGTGTATTCCCTCTGGACAGCCCACACAATGGGAGCTTAGGTGTGACTTGATGGCCCCGATGGGCCATCCTGACTGGAGGGAGGATCTCGCCACAGCCTCACCCTTACACCTGAATAGGCTGTGTCCTGTGCCCAGACAAAGGGTTTAATTACCCAGTGTTTTCACTCCAGCCAGCTGGGAGCCAAGGCAGGAGAGGAAGGAAATTCCTTGCACTTCAAAACCGCTAACTAGACGTTTCTCCCACCTTTCATAACCAGGGGACCACCGTATTAATACTAGACCTTAGATACCACCACTTCAGTACACTTCTGGACCTGTGGATACTCTGTCAGAAAGAAGGATTGCTGTGCTGCTGAAATACCTGTCTCTCTGCTTGACTGCTACTCTGAAGGAGCTGCTGCCTTGTTGTGGTGCCCCAATACCTACTTTCCTACTGCCTGGGGAAGAAGACTTGGACCTGCACCACCATCTTGCTCCCAGGATCCCAGGGCGACTCAAAGGGCTAGTCTGCTCGCCTCCTGATCTGAGCCTCAGGGACATAACAGGAACCCTACAGCTCTGGTACCTGTTTTTAATGAGCTCTTGACCACCAAGTGGCCCTTCTCGTGTCCAGGGCCCTTGGAAGATGTTTTCCAGCTCTTTAGGTCAAGTGTTTGGGCTCCTTCTGAATGTGCCAGTTTGCTCAGGATCCTCATTACTTGCCCAGAAATCCATCATGAGCAGTTACAAGTTAATCTCTTCACACATCAAGTATCCCCGCTCACAACCGTGAGGTTCTAATCTGCCCATCCACCATGCCTGGCTGGCTCTTCGTGCCCCGACACCATTGCCAGTGACACTTTTCCTGCTCCCGGCAAACGTCTTCCCCATGAACAGGACACTTGGCCCAATTCTTTAGAAGGTAAAACTTCAGGTGGACTAACCTGGGACTATATCCAACTCCCGCTCCATTGCGGTCGGCTTGATGTTTTTACTTTGACCATGTTGAACACGACCAGATAACCACAGTTGGAGCTTTATGCTTTTAGGTGTTATATTGCAGTTTATGTTTTAAAACTCAAATTCTACTACTTGGATTTTTGGTGTTTTGGTCTTGTTTTGTTTATTAAATGAAGATCTGTTTTTCTAGTTAGGTGTGATACCTTCTTGTGTGGTGTTTCCCCTATTTTGCTGTTTGAAGTATTGCACAAACTTTACACATTGCCTCCTAAGTTAAGACTGACTGCTCTATGCAAAGCTACCACAGGGTGAGCAAAGGTTAATTTTGAGTTTGTTTGTGGCTTACCTTGACTAGGATTGGGGTTCCTGCTTGGACAACGTGCATACTTCTGCCATCCTGAAACCCTGCCGCCGGTGCAACACTTTTTGTGACACACCGGCTACGCAGGCTGCTCACTCATATCTACAAGGCCACGCAAAGCCACTTTGTGTGGCTTTCCATGGCCTTGTAAATATGGAGTAAGGAAATGCAGCGCAAGTTGCTGCATTGCCTTACTTTGCATCAGGGAGGTGTTTCCATAGGTGTTGCTTGGGTGTTCCCATGCAACATCCATGGACTTTGACACATTTCCACATTCACAAGGATTTCTAAACCTGGGAATGTGTGAAAAGCTTATGCCACCCCAGGAGTGGCGTGACAGTGACGCAATGGGGAGATTTATTTCTCCCTGTTTTTCCTCTTTCTATATTTGCTGCATTCTGCAGCACACATCGAAGGAGAAAATAGCCTCCATTGATTGTTTTTGTGCAGGAAGGTGCCTCTTCCTGCACAAAAACAATCATCCCCAGAACACATGGTGCAAGGGTGCCTGCGTTGGCGCATGGCAGAAATTTGTGCGCCAGGGCAGCGGGAAAGGACAGAAATGTGCCATATCTTGTAAATGCAGCACATTTCTGCCCTTTCCCGGTGACGCAGGGCAGCACAGTAAGTCACTTTCTGCACCACCCTGCACCACGGGACTTGTAAATATGGCACTCAATTTTTAACAGAAAGATAATATTAAACTTATATTAACATATTTTATTTATCACATATAGACTACATTTTACAAGCACTATCACTTTGCTTAACATATATGTTCATATATTCATACGAGGCATAAATCAACGCGGATAATGATACAAACAGCCAATAGGAAAAAAAACATAAGTTTATTCCTCTACAGATTAACTGATAAACTGTCTCATTGTACCTTTAATCCCTGCTCTATCTGTAGATGAGATGTGAAATGCTGTACATGTGCCAAACCCAGAGACTGGTGCATATGCTGAGGACAGTCTGATTCTCTGTATCTGGACAGGGACAGAGGATGCTTCTGGCACCAACCAAGAACCCAGTGGCTGAGCCATAATACCTACCCAAATGGGAATAATGTGCTTTCCCTCAGCATTCCAGCAGTGGGTCTTGGGGCACTGCAACACCAGGGGTGGTTGACCATCTACAGTGCCTCGGCCACTCATGTGGTTTGGAAAATGGGGACAGTTGAAGACCTGGAATAGCTGCTAACCCCTCGCTGTGCATGGCTAATGGCCATGCATGGCAGTTGGCTGGTTGCCCACGAGGCATTGGGTGCAGGGCCTTCTTTGTGGCTCTAGGGCCACAACCATACTGTGCATGGCTAAAGGCAGTGTGCGTCAATGGTGTTGGCTGCCTGCAGTAATTGGGTTTATTTAAGCAGTTTGTTGATGAGCTCTGCTCCTAAGTGTTTGTCCCATTTTCCAGTTCTGCAATGGTAGTTCTCCATCACATCTCCAAGTTATTCCATGTAGTTTAGTGGTCTAGACTTTAACATAGCATTTTCCTGCACCAAACCTTTTCTGTGTTCTTCCAAAGATTGCAAACCAACTTCCTCCAAAAGAAATTCACCCACTTTAACTCCTTCATGGAAAGATATATGCTAATCTGTCAAGTAAGGGTCTAAAAAAAGGGAGTGAAGAAAAGGGAGTGAAGAGGGCCAAATGTATGATTTCCCATTTTAAATCCCATGGGAAAGTTGGATGTCTAATACAGAAAAACTGCTGAACACAAATAGACTTAATTTGGCATAAAGCTATAACTTTTATTGTGAAGGTGTGCTTGTTGTAATTTAGTGTAAATCTGCTCAGCCATTTTCAAGAAACTAGCAAATAGGTCATGAAGGGTTAAACCATGAGAAAATGTTAGAGATATATGGGCTTCTGGGAACTGCAGGAGTACCACAGTATCAACAATTCCAAAACAGCTGTTTGTGATTGGCTTTTACTTTGATGTGTTGCTTCTGTATCATCGTTTGGGAGAAGGACATGTAGTACAGAAACAATGTGGTTGGCTGGCCACTAACACTGGAGAAAATGTTTCAGCAGTCATTGTATGACATGGGGACTAAGAGAGAGGTAGGCTTTGCAGCAGTGAAAGACAAATGTAAGAGTTTTTCACTGCCGGGGCATATGAAATTTAAAAGTACATGTGCACATTTTTAAATACACTGCACTCTGCCCTATGGACAGTTTAGGACCTACCCTTCGGTTGATTTATATGTATTGAAAAGGAGGTTTTAGGACTTACAAAAGGTTTATTTTGCCACTTTAAAATAAAAGTTTAAAACTTCACATGCAGGCCTGAGACATGTTTAAAAGGCCTACATAAGTGGGTGGCATATTCAGTGCTGCAGGCTCACTAATACTATTTAATAATATGCAGGCCCTGGTTAAATGTGCCACTTTACTAGGGACTTACAAGTGAATTAAATGTGCCAAGATGGTGTAAGCACTTTAGCACTGGTTAGCAATGGCAAAGTGCTCAGAGTCCTAAAATCCAACTAAAATGGGTTCAGAAAACAGCAGGGTGAAGGTAAAGAGTTTGGGGATGTCCATGCAGAGAGAGCTAAGTCCAGCAATGGTGGGTATGGTGGGTATGAATTATCCCCACAATATGATGATGGCAATTATCATACTGCCCTACAAGGGCTAATGGGTTTGACACTTTCCCTGACACTGAGCTGGTGCCCCTTAGGACCCTACATGAAAAAACATGCTTAATTCATCGTGGTCATTAAATAGACAGCTAAAGTTTTACATCTACAAATGCCCTTCGTTAAATTAAAGCCAATGTCCTCACAGCCGAATTACAAATCTTCGCAGTTGACAATTCGTCACAGATTTAAAAATATCCCAAATTAGAGATCTCCACACTGGCACGAACCAATAGCTTTCTGGTCTCTGTTTCATGAGGGCCCTGACGTTGTACATAAAGAAACTGATGTCCGGCATTGTAGGTGGTGCTTGTATGTTGTAGTTATATAGCATATCCACCAGAAACAGTGTTACAGAACGTATCTAAGCATGTTGGTATTAGACTTCAAACACTTATTAAGCTGAAATAAGCAACTTCTGCGATTTGGTGGTAGAAAAATGTAATTTTTCATAAATACTTTTTCAAAGATGATTTGTTTTTAAAAAGGCCTTTTTCATTAAAGTCAAGTGCACCTTTTTGGAGACTTGTTTTTCACAAACTGTGTAAATAACAATAGTCTGATTTGTATACCAAGATCAAAGCACTGAGCAGAATGCAGCCTGATCGATTTAGGCATGTCTTAAAATGTACCGTTTAAGCGCCTCAACAAAGCCAAACCTCTCAAGCATGAAGATAAAACAAAGTAACAAGCTTAATTTCAGAAGGTTGCCTCGTTTTCTTTTCAAGATATAGTCACTGTTAAATTGGCCTATTTCAGTTTCAGAGCCGATTCATCTTTAAAGAAGAAACATGCATTAGTTGATATTTCGCTTTGCTTGCAACTCTTACGGGTATTTAATATCGAAAGGGGAACTTAGGGACACGTATAATGCACAAATGAATGTCTCCATTTCACTTTGAAGTGTTTGTGGCATTGTTTTATGTGTATAAGCCATGATTATTCCATGCTAAAGCCTAAGTTAACACTCCAGACACTCTGAAAGGACAATGATAAGTGAGAGCATTTAAATAAGGCTGATTTCACTCCAAGGGGATTAAGTGATGAGCTAATTTTTCTCCCCTGAGTCTGCAACTCATGGGCTTTCTTGTACTTACTTTGTTACAAAAACACCATTTGGCGAAGAACAAAAGAGATCAGAGCCTTTAATGCAAAGGCAATTTTTGTCGTGAAGGAATTGCCGCTGGCAACAGTCCATGTTATATTCAACTTTCTTCATATCAGAAAAAGGAAAAAAATGATTAGAGGAGGAGGAAATAGTTTTACAAGACTGCAACTATCCGTGTAGTTTGGCCTCGCACCATTTTACTTACCGATCGAATGACAGGTGTTTTCTTTTAATTTACACATGCCTTGTTATAATCTAGCTGGCGCCTTTTGGTTGTCTTGTCTGGTTCACTTTCAAAGTTACCAGTTCTATTACCCAACAGTTGTCATAAACCAACCACTGTGACCAAATAGGTGTTTGTTGGTTCTTCCAGTAAAACATCATGGCAGGGCCAAATGTTGTACTTGAGTGTCTACCATTATGTTTTCCTTTGTCTACCTCTGATTTAAGAGCCCCTAGCGTCTCCTTGCGCCACATTAGCATCATTTTTTTCACACTTATGTGGCCCAATGAGTTCAAAATTGGTGCCACAGTCTTACCAAGTGGCGCAATGCAGGCATTGCGCCACTTTGTAAGCCTTTGCATTACATTATGCCTGTGTTGTTTTCAGTGGGGCCTCAATGGGATTTCCGGGATTAGCATCAACATTTTTGACGCTAGTCCTGCAAAGCTCTGAACTAGCATCAGAAATTTTTAAGCTAGTTTCCCTAACTACCACCATGGTGTGCCGTATCTTAGATACAATGACACATGGGGGGGGGAGGGGGCTAAGGGATGCAAGGAAAGGGTGATACCACTTTCCTCAAATCAGTCCCTAAGTTTTTCACCATTTGAGCAGAAAAGGGTTGTGCCCTCTTTGACACTGATCATGGAAGAGGAATGGCCAAGGAAGATGGCAATGCAAGGGTCAACCACAGACATCACAATTTTTGTGAAACCAAATTGACAGCGGTCAGACTTGAATATCAAGCAAACAGTCATAGGCCCTCATTATGAACACGGTGGGAAAGACCGCACCGCCGGCAGTGGGGGTAGCTACCACCAACAGGCTGGCAGTCTGGGCCTCCAAATAATAAAGCACATGAAAAACAGACAGTCTGAAAAACACTCACAGACAGCAGAGGAGAGTCGAAAACAATGGAAGAGGCCACACACAGGCCGACGGAAAGGCCCTACCTGCCCAACAAATAATGAAGCACTAGACCGCCATCAGTTCCGGGGTGGGAACCACCGCCATTCAAAGCCAGGTGGAAACAAACAAAATAAAAGGAAACACTCACTGGAGGCTCACACAACACACCGAAGCAGGCATGGAGAGAGAGTTGGAAATCATGCCAGTGCTGCTCCTTGTCATATACCTCCGGGTCTGTGACCGCCAACGAAGACGGCGACGGTAAGTACTGCAACCTACTAAACAAGGGATGAAAGGGCACAGTGACATATCCACCCTCTCCACCCATTCCTCAATGCACCCACAACCCCTCACAACATCACAAGGCATACACACCTGAGCAAGAGGTACTTACCCAAGACAAGGCCAAGACATCCTGCCCAAAGTACACACATGTGCACAACACCCCCTCCCCACAATGAAATGAGGAACCACGGATCCAGAGTGTGCCAGCAGCAACACTAGGCACACCACACTTTATTAAGCTCCAGGAGCAACAGATTGTTCAAATGAGGCCATTGGCCAGTCGAAATCAAAAAGGCTGATGGGCCCAAATGGCCTGAACTTGACTCCCACATGCGCACATGGTACTCCACCATAAAGGGGCATCAATGGGGCAGCTAAGCACCTCAGGGAACAGGGGCAGGGAGTGGCGGGAGTGGGGACTTATGTCTGGGGGGGGGCTTGAGCTTGGGCTTACGTTTGGGAGGTGGAGAGAGTTTTAGTTTTGCTTTGGAAGGTGGGGGAGTGGGCTTGGACCCGGGGGGTGGCAGATGGTCCAGGGCCAGCACAGGGCCTCTTGCTCACTGGCTCACTGGAGAAGGTGCACAGGAATGGGAAGGGTGGACAGGGGCGGACTTGGACGTGGAAGGAGTGGACAGGTGTATATGTTTAGGGATGAGATGGGGTGGGCCAGTGGGTTCAAAAAGGTCTACACAGGATAGGAAAAGTTTCTTAGGGTAGTCGGGGTAGACCTGGAGGAAGGTGTGGGAGTGGAGGTAGAGGGAGTGGTTGTAACAGGTGTAGGTGTGCATGACATGGATGCAGGTGCCTGAACAGTAGGCTGAGGTGTGGTGGAAGTGTGCTGGGTGTGTGTCTGTGAATTTCTGAGTGTAATGGGAGGAGGAGGGGTGGACACAGTTGGACAAGACAGGCTGCCAGTGTAAATGGATGTTGTCTGGGTGTCTGCTAGTTTGGTGAGTGTGCTGCAAGTGTTACTCAAAGTCATTGTGGTGAGTGCAGGTGTGGTGTCCAGGGTGCATGAATGGATGTCTGGTGTTGTGGTGACTGCAAGAATGGGGTCAGCAACAGAGAATGAGGGTGCAGTGCTTGTGAGTGTGCATGTAGAGGTGACAGACAGGGAGGTGGAAGAGGTGGACACATTGGGGGAAGTGGATGTTGTTGTGTGTGCCTTTGTATGTTAGCTGTGCGTATACCTGTGGTGGGAAGTGTGGTGCTTGTGTTTCTCTGTGTGCTTCTTGTGTGTTGAGGTGTGTGCATGGCTGTCTGAACATGTGCTTGTGATGGGTGAAGGGAGTGGGGTGCTGGAAGGGGCAGAGGTGGTTGGAGGGGGGACGGAAAGACCAGAGACACTGGCTGCTGTCAAAGAGGGGGCCAGAGCCTAAAAAGATCTCTGTAGGCCAGACATGGCACCGTGAATGCCACCCTGGTTTGCATTGCATTGCTGCATCTGGGATGCTAGCCCCTGGATGGCATTCACAATGGTTGTCTGCCCTACAGAGATGGTCCTCAGGAGGTCAATAGCCTCTTCGTGAGGGCAGCAGGGCTGACTGGGGCAGGTGATGAGGTGCCAGGGGCGAAGGAGACGCCCACCCTTCTGGTTGAGCGGGCACGGGTGGTATGGGGTTGGTGGAAATTGTCAAAGATTGGGTGGGTCAGGGAGGTCCCGTCGGAGGAGGTCTCAGAGTCAGTACCTCCAATGGCAGTTGATTCCCCCATGGAACTCCCCTTGCCCTCCAACCCACTGGTCCCCTTCGCATCGGTAGACTCTGCCTTCTTGGAACCGTGGGCCGCTGCATCCTCAATTGCCGGTGCCACTGCTCCCTTGTCAGATGATGCTGTTGTACACAGACACCACATGAGTAAAGGGGTGGGGACACAAAACAGGAAAAACTGGAGAGAGAATACTGAATGGATGTACATATCTGGTTCACCCATACTCTCACTCAGCTACTACACCAACATTCAGCACCTACAGCTAAATTCATGACTATGTCCCTGACTACTGGCCACAACCCTGGTATACAACCATCTCCCACATTACAGAAGGACCTGAAGTACTGCAGACCTGTCTCTTATCATCCGACTGCCCATGGGGGCCATATTGCTAAATGACAACAGTCAGAGTCCCTGCCACTAGACAGCGTACATACTACAGCACCCTCAGACATCCAACAAGGAGGCATTATGTGGTCTTGGTACTCACCCCCTTGTGTCTGCTGTGCAGCTTTCAAGCGCCCATCCAGGTCTGGATATGCCACCACCAGAATGCGGTGCATTAGGGGGTCACGGCCCAACGGGCACCCCTTCCTCGTTGGGAGGACTCCCCCAGCTGGGCCTCGCAGGTCTTCCTCGCCCAGCGCTGCAGGTTCTCCCACCGCTTCCTGCAGTGGGTGCTCCACCGGTTGCAGACCCCAGGGTCCGCACCTTCCTGACGATGGCCTTCCAGAGTCCCCTCTTCTGAGGGGGGCGCTGACATGTAGGGGAGACACAGAAAAGAAACACTGAGGTCAGTAAAAGCACCTTTGATACCGCTGGCCATGCGTCCCCTATGGGACAGACACCTAAAACAGCATTCCAGCACCTCACTCACACTGAATGTGATGCATTCAATGGCTGTGCAGTTACAAATCGTGCACATGTGCATACAGCCATCCACAACCATCACACGTATCCATGCAGCTCTGGTCGATAATATAGCTTGGCATACAGGGGTAGGACCCTGTCAACCAGCTTCTCCAGCTCCTCTGTGGTGAAAGCCGGGGCCCTTTCCCCTGTGACTCATGCCTTTTCCAGGAGTCAGGACACAGTGTAGGAAGGTAGCCTCTTTCTAGCCCTGTTACCCCCACTTTTGGCCTGTTTGTGAGTATATGTCAGGGTGTTTTTACTGTCTCACTGGGATCCTGCTAGCCAGGGCCCAGTGCTCATAGTGAAAACACTATGTTGTCAGTGTGTTTGATATTTGTCACTGGGATCCTGCTAGCTAGGATCCCAGTGCTCATAAGTTTGTGGCATATATGTGTTACCTGTGTGGTGCCTAACTGTATCACTGAGGCTCTGCTAAAAAGAACCTCAGTGTTTAAATGCTCGCTCTGCTTTTAAAATTGTCACTGAAGGCTAGTGACTAATTTTACCAAATCTGATTGGCACACTGGAACACCCTTATAATTCCCTAGTATATGGTACCTAGGTAAATAGGGTACTGGGGTTCCAGGAGGTTCCTAAGGAGTGCAGCATTTCTTTTGCCACCCATAGGGAGCTCAGAAAAGTCTTATATAGGACTGCCACTGCAGCCTGAGTGAAATAACATCCATCTTTTTTCACAGCCATTTTACAGTGCAGTAACTTATAAGTCACCTATATGTCTAACCCTCACTTAGTGAAGGTTAGGTGCAAAGTTACTTAGTGTGAGGGCACCCTGGCACTAGCCAATGTGCCCTCACATTGTTCAGGGCAATTTCCACGGACTTTGTGAGTGCGGGGACACCATTACACGCGTGCACTACATATAGGTCAATACCTATATGTAGCATCACCATGGTAACTCCGAACATGGCCATGTAACATGTCTAGGATCATGGAATTGTCCCCTAAATACCATTCTGGTATTGGGGGACAATTCCATGCATTCCCGGGGCTCCAGCATAGAGCCCGGGTACTGCCAAACTAATTCTCTTGGGTTTTCTCTGCAGCTACAGCTGCCGCCAACCCTCAGACAGGTTTCTGCCCCCCTGGGGCCTGGGCAGCCCAGCCCCAGGAAGGCAGAACAAAGGATATCCTCTGAGAGAGGGTGTTACACCCTCTTCCTTTGGAAATAGGTGTTAAGGGCCTGAGAGGAGTAGCCTCTCCTGGCCTCGGGAAATGCTTTGAAGGGCACAGATGGTGCCCTCCTTGCATAAGCCAGTCTACACTGGTTCAGGTATCCACCCAGCCCTGCTGTGGTGCGAAACTCGACAAAGAAAAGGGGAGTGACCGCTCCCCTGACCAGCACCTCCCAGGGGGAGGTGCCCAGAGCACCTCCAGTGTGTCCCAGACCTCTGCCATCTTGGATGCCGAGGTGTGAGGGCACAATGGACACCTCTGAGTGGCCAGTGCCAGCAGGTGACGTGAGAGACCCCTCCTGATAGGTGCTTACCGTTCTCTGTAGTCTAATCTCCTCTGAGGGCTATTTAGGGTCTCTCCTGTGGGTTTCTCTTCAGATAACGAATACAAGAGCTCACCAGAGTTCCTCTGCACTTCTCTCTTTGACTTCTGCCAAGGATCGACCGCTTACTGCTCCAGGACGCCTGCAAAACCGCAACAAAGTAGCAAGAAGACTACCAGCAACATTGTAGTGCCTCACCCTGTCGGCTTTCTCGACTGTTTCCTAGTGGTGCATGATCTGTGGGCTGTCTGCCTTCACCCTGCACTGGAAGCCAAGAAGAAATCTCCTGTGGGTCGACGGAATCTTCCCCCTGCCAACGCAGGCACAAAACTTCTGCATCACTATTTCTCTGAGTCCCCTCTCATCTTGACGAGCATGGTCCCTGGAACACAGGAGCTGGATCCAAGTGTCCCCAACAGTCCAGTGGCCCTTCTGTCCAAAGTTGGTGGAGGTAAGTCCTTGCCTCCCCACGCCAGACATTAATCCTGTGTACTGCGTGAACGGCAGCTGCTAGGGCTTCTGTGCACTTTTGCAAGACTTCCTTTGTGCATAGCATAGCGCAGGTCCCCAGCACTCCGTCCTGCATTGTCCAACTCACTGAGTTGGACTCTGACTTCGTGGAACCCCCTTTTGTTGTGCTGAGATGACTGCCATGCTCATATCTTCTGAATGCCTGTTCAGGTGCTTCTGTGGGTGCTGCCTGCTTCTGCGTGGGCTCTCTGTGTTGCCGAGTGCCCCCCCTGTCTCCTTCTCCAAGGGGCGATCTCCTGGTCCTTCCTGGGCCCTGGCAGCTCCCAAAATCCTCAACTGCGACTCTTGCAGCTAGCAAGGCTTGTTTGTGTTCTTTCAGTGTGGAAACAACTCTGCATCCTCCAACACGCCTTGGGACATCTTCTGATCAGAGGAGAAGTTCCTGGCACCTTCCGTTGTTGCAGAATCTTTTGCTTCTTCCACCCTGAGGCAGCCCTTTTGCACCTTCATCCGGGGTTTAGTGGTCTCCTGCCCCCCTGGACACTTGCGTGACTCTTGAACTTGGTCCCCTTCCTTTACAGGTCCTCAGGTCCACAAATCAATCTTCAGTGCTTTGCAGTCAGTGGTTGTCTTTGCAGAATCCCCTATCTCGACTTTACTGTCTTTCTGGGGTAGTAGGGTAACTTTACTCCTACTTTTCTGGGTCTTGGGGTTGGGGTATCTTGGACACCCTTAGTGTTTTCTTACACTCCCAGCGACCCTCTACACACTACACTAGACCTGGGGTCCATTTGTGGTTCGCATTCCACTTTTGGAGCATATGGTGCGTGTTGCCTGTAGACCTATTATGTCCTATTGCATTCTATTGTATTCTACAGTGTTTGCACTACTTTTCTAACTGTTTACTTACCTGATTTTGGTTTGTGTGTATATTTTGTGTATATTACTTACCTCCTAAGGGAGTATATCCTCTGAGATACTTTTGGCATAGTGTCACTAGTACCTTTATTTTTAGTAAATCTGAGGGGGTCATTCTGACCCTAGCGGTCCATGACCGCCATGGCGGAGGGCGGCGGAAGCACCGCCAACAGGCTGGTGGTGCTTCCTGGGCGATTCTGACCGCGGCGGTAAAGCCACGGTCAGAAAAGGGGAGCTGGTGGTTTCCCGCCGGTTTCCAGCTGGCCCAGGGTATCCGCCATGGCGGCGCTGCTTGCAGCACCGCCATGGGGATTCCGACCGCCTTCCCGCCAGCCTGTTTCTGGCGGTGTCCACCGCCAGAACCAGGATGGCGGGAACGGGTGCCGTGGGGCCCCTGGGGACCCCTGCACTGCCCATTCCACTGGCATGGGCAGTGCAGGGGCCCCCTAACAGGGCCCAACAAAGATTTTCACTGTTTGCTTTGAAGACAGTGAAAATCGCGACGGGTGCCACTGCACCCGTCGCACCCCTGCAACTCCGCCGGCTCCATTCCGAGCCGGCTTCATTGTTGAAGGGGCTTTCCCGCTGGGCCGGCCGGCGGTCTTCTGGCGGTCGCCCGCCGGACCCGCGGGAAAGCCAGAATGGCCGCTGCGGTCTTTTGACCGCGGAGCGGTCTTTCGGCGGGAACCGCTTGGCGGGCGGCGACCGCCGACCGCCGCGGTCAGAATGACCGCCTGAGTATTGTGTTTTCTTATGATATAGTGCTAAGTGATATAAGTGGTACAGTAGGAGCTTTGCATGTCTCCTAGTTCACCCTAAGCTGCTCTGCTATAGCTACCTCTATCAGCCTAAGCTGCTAGAAAGCTTCTAATCTACTAATAAGGCATAACTGGACCTGGCACAAGGTGTAAGTACCACTAGGTACCCACTATAAGCCAGGCCAGCCTCCTACACACAGAAGCACACTTAGTGGAGTACTTGCATGCACGGAATCCGGGAGTCAAGTGAACCTGGGGTGACGAAATGGCGTATGCTCCGCGGCGGTGTGCACTGTCACCGCCGGCAGCAATCATGATAGGCCCATATTCCCCACTGACAGCCATGTTAACCAATGAATGGGTGCATGGCGGTGAACACTGCCTTACGCCATTACGACAACCGCAAGCGGTATGAGGTCACTTCCACTGCTACATATCTGGATGATAGGGGGCTGAAATTTTTCAAATTACTACGCAGTTATTATTTGGTCATGGGTTCCATGCAGGCCCTATGGACCCCAGCACTCAAACGCATGCCCAAAATACTATTTACTCACCACAACAGTCCAGATGTATCACTTAGGACAAGTCACTCCAGTTTAACATCCTACAATGCTTATGTGTCACCTAAATGTTTGACAGCAGTTTTGAATACACAACATGTTGTGCAAATTAATTTGTGTCCCCTCACATGTGTTCTCTACTCTTCCTGGGTACAGACCCATGTGGCGAGGGAGTGTACAGACCCATCTGTGTACAGACCACTTGTTGATTTGGAGACCATGGTGGAATGTCACATCATTATCAATTACAGACTCACTTGTGCTACTATTCATGAACTTTGTGCATTACTACATCCAGTACTGAGACCGGCTAATCGGAATCAGCATGCCATCCCTACTGAAGTGCAAGTGCTCTCTGTACTCCATTTCCTGGCCAAGGGCTCATTTCAGGTGACAGTGGGCATGGGTGCAAGGTTTTATCAGCCAATGTTTTGCCTTATCCTGACCAGATTCCTGGATGCATTTGTACAACAAAGTGCTGAACTACTTGCCATCAAGCCAGACTTTTATACCTTCGCCAACATTCCCCGTGTGAAAGGTGCCATTGATGGCACCCACGTAGCTCTCACCCCACAAGAATTTGTAAAAAGGTGTACAGAAAAAGGAAGAACTTCCACCCCATGAACATTCAATTGGTGTGTACTGCAGACCAATACATCTCACCTGGATCAGTCCATGATTGTTTTGTGCTGAGAAACCGCAGTGTGCCAGACATGATGGAACAACTAGGCGTTTTGAATACGTTGCAGGCGTTTCTGGAGTTTTGCGGTGGTCCCAGCATAGAGGGTGTTGCTGTAGTCCAGGCGGCTCGTGACGAGGGCGTGGGTCACGGTTTTTCTAGTGTCGGCGGGGATCCCGCGGAAGATCTTGCGGAGCATGCAGAGGGTGAGGAAGCAGGCGGAGGACACGGCGTTGACTTGCTTGGTCATGGTGAGAAGAGGGTCCAAGATGAAGCCGAGGTTGCGGGCGTGGTTTGCGGGGGTCGGTGAAGAGGGGGAAGATGTACACTCCAGGAACCAACTGATCCAACTCTACTTCCAGTGACTATGCAGTACTGTTGTCTGCAATGCCTACTGTCAGTCTGACTTATTCTCTATGGGGGGGTGGGGTCTGTAGCCGTTTACACTGTAACATCAATTTCAAGTGTATGTGACATGATAAACAACATGTTAGACATTTCTGTTTACTCCACACCATGTTGTGCGTGGGATGCAATTCCTGCTAGAAAGGTCTGATTATTGAATTTAACTGGCAAATGCATTCACACTTCGATTTGATTCAACATAATATCAGGGGACATTGAAATTGGTGTACATGTGTTTTAATAGGTGTCAGGGAGGCAATGGTGCTCTTTACAGTGATGGGAGTGGGCTGATGGTGGGTGTCCATACTGGCTACATGGTCTCAGCGATTGTTGGCAGTGGTTATATGTCCATCTGTACTTTACTAGTTGTTGAGTTGCTACTGGCCAATGAGGATGGTGGTTCAGTGGCACACTTGGGAGACAGTTTCTGTCAGAGTCACTTCTTTGACGGTGCCTCGGTCTTGGCTGGTGTACCAGTGCCATATCTGGGTCTGAGGGACCGTTTGAGTGTCTGTTGTTGGGCTGTATGGGTAGGGATGCTGATCTCCTGTGTGTCCTTAGACAGTGGTGCCAGTCCAGTTGATGCTACTGATGTTGATGGCTGGTCTGTATCGTGGTCTGTGGTGGGGGCTTCCTGGTTTGTGAGGGTCTCAGGCTGGGTTGAGAAGTGGTGCAGCAGTGCCCCTGCAATAGTGGCCATGGTGGCATTGAGCTGTTTCCACTGCTCCGTGGTCTCTTGGTGGTGTGCTATCTGCAGCCTTTGATTCTGCTCCAGGATGGCCAAGATCTGGCCCATCCTGTCCTTGGTATGGTGGTATGCTTCCAGGACCTCAGAGATCACCTCCTGGGCTGCGGTTCCATCCTTTTCCCCCCTGGCCCACTGATGCACTCCCACTGGGCCTAGCCCCCTGTGCCTGTGTCCCCTGCACAGGTCTGGCGGTACCACTTGTACTGGGGCCATTGTCATCCTGCCTGTTGGTAGGTGGAAACTGTGGCCTCTATACTTGTGTTCCACCAGTCTGTGGCCTGCATACACTGGTGTAGGGTTGTTTGCCATGTGCTGATGTTGGTGGCTGGGTGGTAGGGGTGTCAGTGGTGTCCTAGGTGGGGATGCTGAATGGTGACAGTCCAGGACTGTTTGATTGGCCAGGGAATTCCTCACTGTCCAGAGTTCCCTCTCCAGTGTTGTGAGTGGTGCCTCTGTCTCCATGTGGGGTGCTGGCATTCCTTGTCCTTTCCGTCAGGGTGGCATGAGGGGTGATGCCTGTGGGGGGGAATTGACATGTATGTTACATTTACAAAATCGGATGGGGTGCACAGAGTAGGCCTATTTTGTGCAGGCTTTCCACTATTGGGCCATGCAGGGTCCTTTTGTGAGGTTGCCATTGCATTTAGCATGGGATGTGGAGGTGCTTTGTGGGTGGTGTAGTGCCAATATGATACCTTGCAGGGGTGGGTGGCTGTGCACAGGGGGAGGGATGTGGGCCTGTTAGTGGGTTTGTGGGCATGCAAGGTCACTGGATGTAGTGATTGTGACCAGGGTGGGGTGTGGTCCTGGTGGTAGTTGGAGGTGTGAGGTGGTGCATGCATTACATGTGTGCTGGATATAGGGTAATTGTAGATGAGTTACACAAGTCCATTCCTCCATTGAGTCCAGTGAGGCCCTCAGGGTGCAGGATGGCCAGTACCTTTTCCTCCCAGTCGGTGTAGTCGGGGTGTCGGTGGGGATACTCCCCCAGTCTTCTGGACCCCAATATTGTACCTGGATGCCATGGACCTCACCTTCCCATGCAGATCATTCCATCTTCTATGGATGTCCTCCCTTGTGCGTGGATGGTTTCCCACTGCGTTGACCTTGTTCACTATTGTCTGCCATAACTCCATCTTCCTGGCGATGGGTGTGTGTTGGACCTGTGCACCGAATATTTGTGGCTCAAACTTGAGTATCACATCCACCATTGTTCTTAACTCCCTTTCGGTGAAGCTTGGGTGCTTAGGGGTGCCATGGTGTGTGTTGTAGGTGGTGTATTGTGTAGATATTGGTGAGGGTGCTTTTGTGTGGTTGGGTGTGTGAGTTGTATGTTGTTGCATTCAGCGTCTCCTTGTAGTGTTGTCAGTCTGGCTTCTCCTATTGGCGATGCAAAGGACTGTGGGGTGTGTCTGTGAGTGTTTTATGGTATTGTGTGTCAGGGGTGTGGGTTTCAAACTTGCCAATGTGTGCATTCCTTGCTGTTGGGTCCCATTGCTGGCCGTGGCGGTCTGTACCGCCAGCGGTCGTTCAGCATCCACTAACCGCAACAGTGATTTGTGCATTATTATTTGGAGAGCAAGGGATTTGTTTGCTCGGCGGTGGCGGGATGGGATGTGCAGCCTTTCCGCCGAAAAGGCCCTGGCAGTGGCTAGTGGTATCAATAATTTTGTTTTTGGTATCTTTATATGGCGGTTTCTGTTCACCGCCAATGGCGGTATTCTGTTCACCGCCACCACAGTGGGAGATGGTGTTTATCGCCATGTTCATAATGACCCCCATAGTAGACTGCTTGAGGAAATGTCATACGTCTCTCAGGCCATTTAATGCAAACAAATTTACACTTCAAATTCGCAGTGTCAAACTGAAGTAGCGATGAGAACTCTCCTACATGGGGCTGATGTGGTTTCCTGTGTTCCAGAGGAGTTATTTCTGTAGCTTCACCATTGAAGGTACTGATCCTTTGCTGAGTGGGAAACATGTTTGAAAATAAACTTCCAAAGCAGGAGTTTGTTTTCAGAAAACAAAAAAAAAACAATGTGTGAGGTAATTGTGTGTCTACCCTACCCAGATCTCCTGAGATATGCATGACTATTGTAAAAGGCCTCAAGAAAATGACAGACCTACTCTGGTCAACACATGACATAGAAAACAAATGAGCAGAAGTGTATATGATACATGAAAAGTACAGGCCTCGGCTTGAATACAATTGTCACGTAGGGATGCAGGAGAATGAGGAGAGAGGCCAGGTGCAGGGTAAAAGCAGTCACAGTCCGACTTTGCATGCCATAGATAATCTAGCAGGACGAATACACAGAGGTTAGTCTGAGCCACATTTTGATACCAGGGTTAGGAGAAAGGGTAAATCATGACAAGCTGAAAGGGAGACACAGCACTAGGGGCCAGATGTAGGAAACACTTTGCGAGTCGCAAACGGCAAAATCTGCCGTTTGCGACTCGCAAATGCGTGTTTCCTATGCAGAAATGCATTTTGCGAGTCGTTACCGACTCGCAAAATGCATTTCCGAATCGCAAATAGGAAGGGGTGTTCCCTTCCTATTTGCGAGTCGCAGTGGTATGCAACTCCATTTGCGACCGCGTACGCGGTCGCAAATGGAGTCGCAGTTACCATCCACTTCAAGTGGATGGTAACCCACTCGCAAATTGGAAGGGGTCCCCATGGGACCCCTTCCAGTTTGAGATTGGACCCCAAAACATTTTTTCAGGGCAGGGAGTGGTCCAAGGGACCACTCCCTGCCCTGAAAAAACCGAAACAAAAGGTTTCGGATTTTTTTGAAATGCAGCTCGTTTTCCCTTAGGGAAAACAGGCTACATTTAAAAAAAAAAAACTGCTTTATTTAAAAGCAGGTCGCTAACATGGAGGTCTGCTGACGTCAGCAGGCCTCCATGTTAGCGAGTGCCTATACTCGCAATGGGGCCGCAATTTGCGACCCACCTCATGAATATTCATGAGGTGGGTCATTGCGACCCCATTGCGAGTTGCAGTCGGTGTCTGAGACACCGTACTGCATAGCAATTTGCGACTTGCAAATTGCGAGTCGCAGGGACTCGCAATTTGCAAGTCGCAAATTGCTTTTTTGCTACATCTGGCCCTAGATGTCTGTGTTTCAAGGCTGGGAGGGAGTGGGAGACAGACCGTAAAACTTCAAAGTCTAGTAGATGTGTAGGGAGGACATATTGATAGAGTTCAAAGGGTGGGATCGAAGGACACTGTGTATGCAGGAAGATATACATGTATTATATCTGATATAACTGTATTTTTGTAACAAGCAGTCAGATAGAGTTTAAAGAATGACAGTCTTTGTTAATTGTAAATGTTATGAAGGAGGTGTAACTTAGGGGTCCACCAAGAGTATAAAAAACACGGTTTGTAATAACTGAGTTGAGTGTGGCTTCAGTTACAGAACTGTGCTGTACTCCCAGCCGTATTTTATTTACTTATAAATATACTCAATTATTATCATCAGAATTGCGTCACTTCTTTCTGACAAAAACTCAACTACATTTTGGCGAGCGGCAGCCAGGAGCCTGCTACTTCCTCAAGTGCCTGGACTGTGGCTGAAGGAAACACCGCCTATGACGCTTGAATACTACATTGGTCACAAATCAGGTGAGGATTACGTCTGTCTGTTCGAGCGGATGGGCAAGGTTCCAGAGGCTGCTGTCCTAAAGAGAGAGGAGGGGTTGGGCTTCAAACTCTGATAGTTAAAAGTGCTTAATTCTGTGGTAATTGTAGTATGGGGAAGTAAGTAAGTGCATACGGGATTTGTGTGGGCTTTTTTTAAATATAATGTTGATGTAGAAATGAAATGTGATATCTCGGCCAGGCTGGAAGACACACTATGGGCCTCATTATGACCCTGGCGGTAGAGAACCGCCAGGGCCAACGGGGGCGGGAGCACCGCCGACAGGCCGGCGGTGCTCCCTTGGGCATTCTGACCGCGGCGCTTTGGCCGCGGTCAGAAAGGGAAAACCGGCGGTCTCCCGCCGGTTTTCCACTGCCCCTAAGAATCCTCCAAGGCCGCCGAGGGGATTCTGACAATCCTTACCGCCATCCTGTTCCTGGCGGCTCGCCCGCCAGGAACAGGATGGCGGTAAGGATTGTCGTGGGGCCCCTGGGGGCCCCTGCAGTGCCCATGCCAACTGCATGGGCACTGGTGGGGCCCCCGTAAGAGGGCCCCGCTAGTATTTCACTGTCTGCGTAGCAGACAGTGAAATACGCGACGGGTGCAGTAGCACCCATCGCACCTTCCCAATCCGCCGGCTCGATTACGAGCCGGCATCCTCGTGGGAAGGGAGTTTTTCCCTGGGCTGGCGGGCGGTCTTTTGGAGGGCGGCATCCTGGCGGGCGGCCTCCGCCGCCCGCCAGGGTCGTAATGAGGCCCTATGTGTATTTGTGGATAACCTAGGAGAATAACTCCTGGAACACACATTAGGTGTATGAGTGGATAACCTGGGAGACTAGCTCCTGGAAGACACACTATGTGTATTTGTGGATAACCTAGGAGAATAGCTCCTGGAAGACATACTAAGTGTATTTGTGGATAACCTAGAAGAATAGCTCTTGGAAGACACATTAGGTGTGATAGTGGATAACCTAGAAAATAGTTCCTGCAAGGAACAGTTAATGTCCATTAGGTAATCCGGTTAGGTCCATAGGGTATGAATAGAGAGTGGAGTAAATCAGGTAATGTGTAAAGTCTGACAGGAGGTAAAGGGACGACCAGGTGGTTGGTGTCCATTGACTTTACCCGGAGCACAGTTTTGTTGAAAACTTGAAAAAGTGTAATAATAAAGACTAAAATATGTGATGTTAACAATATGTAATAAGGATGATAAAAAGAATGTGATTTTTCATATAATCATAGTGGGCAAATTGTACAGAAAAGGCAAGGATTCTTGACTGGGGTTATAAAATCTGAAATAAGTGAGGAAGAGAGATTGCAAGATCTTTGTCAGATTTTTGATATCCAATGGAAAAGCTTGAAGTGTCCTAGGAGTGGGGAAATGTCTGTGCAAATAGAACACAAGAATTAAAATGAGATGACATCAAGATTAGTGGAGATAAATAAAAAACCCTCATGAGTGATATTGATAATTTCCTGTGGCAGGAAGTAGATACCCTCGATCTAGTTTTAACATTTCAATGGGCCCACGGCCAACCCCCATGTCCTTGTGGCACTCCTTGGTTTCACATAACGCAGGAAATGATTGTGTTAGAAGCCCTCCTAGATGCATTTTTCACAGATTTATAGGAGTCTGGTGTTTTAAATGAAGAAAGGGACGTTACATCCCCAAGTGCCACTGTTGATTATTCTTGTTCAGAATAGGCTATAACCTTTATTGTGTGAGGTAACAATCTATTTCGTCCTCTATAAATGCACCCACACTTGACATTGAGATAGAAGAAGTGCTATGGGTTACCGAGATTAACAAAAGAACACATACATAGTTGAGAGAGGACATAAGGAGTGGGTTGTAATAAAGAGTATATAGACATATATAAAGCATAAGTCCTGGGAAATCATGGATGCTCCCCTGGAACATATGATAAAAACATTTTCATCTGACAAGAAGAAAATACAGAAAGATTGTAAGCTATAGAGATACCAAAGGCCATGCTCAGCCATGGCCCAAGGAAGGGACAATTGATGAGGACATAGTTGAACATACATTGACTTACATTAAATCTAAATATCAGAAGAAAAAGAGAAAGAAGAGAGAAGCTATTTTGTCGTTATGGCGGGTTTACTCAGATACAAAGTCAAATATAAAATCGACAATGTTAGAAAGGACAGTGACACACGCACAAGAAATACCCACAGAAGGGGCTCCAGAGGGACCCCACCATATGATCTCTACCCTATTCGGCCAGCGACCGGATATCAAGATCCAGTACGGGACGAATTTGAGCAAGGTGAGGCAGAGGTGAAGGAGGCAGAGAGAACACCTAGCCTAGTCCCGACAGCTCCTTGGGCAGAGTATGAACCGAGAAGAAAGGAAGGAGCAATACCTAGGGTACAACGCACTGGAGAATGGGCAGACAGATTTGAGAATGTTGACCCTCTTTGATGGCAATGGACTATTGGGCAGATTATTTTCAAATTAGGAGATACATCTGCAAATACATTGAGAGAAGCAGCAGGAAAGTGGTTGGCGGAGAAAAGAGAGAAGTAAGAGGATGTAGAAAGGTCACAATATGATAGATATTTTGAAGAAAAAAGAAGGGAAACAGGAGCTGAGGCAGCACTTGAGGATTGGGATGACGAGTCTGACACGAATGAGGGCGCAGCAGGAAGAGACAGAAAACCTGTAGAACTTTCGACCTCGTCCTAGATGAAGGTTACAAATAGTAGCTCGAAACTCGGGAGAAATAAAGAGAAAGTAAATTCTAAAAACAACCAAATTGAGGGTGTCACCTATTGAGACGATAGAACGAGAGGAGGGCATGTATTTTTGCCAACCCTTTTCAGATGAATTAGCAGAATGGACTGAAAAAGAGAGGAGAAAACCATGGCCCGACGGGGGTCTTTTCAACCCTATGATTTAACTATAGCAGAAGACTGCATACGACAGGGACAGGGTGCCCCGGGTTGGGATTATCCATACATGCAAGAGTGTCTTGCAGTTTTGAAGATGTATGCCAAAGACAAACTGACTGAAGTGAGATGTAGTAACAGGCCAAACCAGAGGTTAAGTAGTAGGTAAACGGGCCTCCCACCTATCACTCAACTGTCTCTCAGGAAAATGGATAGGTATTTTTGAAAAACATACTGCTGGAGTGAACCTTGCTCTGGGCGATGTCAAGAGTGTGTTGGGTTGTCTGGCAGGAGATGAGGTAAATACTATATTTACGCGAGCAGGACTTCCTCAAGTTTCGTTAACAAATACACAGTTTGATGGATCTTCCTTTAATAATGTCCGCCAGCATGTTTAGGATGCGCTGTGGCAAACATATCTAGATGGGCCAGATATTGGAGCTCTCATGGCGGAAAGTATTGAGCCATTTGAGGACATTGTAGAGTTTATTACGGGAATGAAAGAACGATGGATACAGGAGGTAGGATTTAATTGGGAGAATACAGAAGGAAATGCACTTTTATTTTATAATGTGCTGAAGAGAGGCCTTTCCCACTAGTATACAAGTAAATCTAGATGGAGTAGGGGTAATTGGAGCTAAACCATGGTCGGAAGTATAGGCTCACATAATACATTATTTTAAACATAAACAAGAGAAAGATAAAGAGAGAATGGAGCAGGCAGAGAGAGCTACTGCTAAGTTAGTGCAACAGAAACTTAAGAAACCAAGTACTGAAGGAGCACTTGTGACAGCACCATCAGCTACTGTTGCAACATCAGTGCAAGGGCAAGTACCAGGAGGACAGCTAGTGAGTGCAACAGTGAGAAGACAAGGAGGTCCGGGGGGAGAACAAAGAGAAATGCGTGGGAGAAGGCAAGGAGGGCACCGAGGGGGTCAGCCATGGTAATATTGCAGCAGGTCAGGTCATTTTGTAAGGGAATGCAGAATTAAAAGGATAGATTAATGTATGCAGGGGTGGTCCACCTCGCAAAGACAAGTAGCGAGGCTGCGGCAGATTCAATGGAGACCACAACAATATACGAGACAAGAGTGCCCCCAGACCCCTCAAGATCAGTTGGTGGCACCTCAGGGGCCACTGTAGCAACATGGGCCCCAGGGTGGCAGTAACACCATGGGTGGACAAGCGCAAGGGCAGTTAGGAGGAGTAGTGGTGCAAGGAAGTAACTCCTTTTGCGCACTGCCCCAAGTATCTAATGGAGCACTGGCACCTAATTATGTCCAATGACAAAGCCCACAGGTAATAACTATGGGCCAGATGTAGCAAACGTTAGCGAGTCGCAAATGGCCCGATTCGCAATTTGCGACCCCGCAAAATAGGAAATGGGATGCAATAATCCCATTTCCGACTCGCAAAATGCGACGCGAGCCGTTACCGACTCGCAAAATTTGCGACCCCATTTTGCGAACCGCAAATAGCAAGTCGTAATTTGCGAGTCGCAAACCATATGCAATAGCAACTCGCAAATTGCGACTAGTCGCAAAAAGCCCATTTTGCACTACCATTACCAAAGTATAAAAGGGGACCCAGAAGGCATCTGGTTTACTCAAGATGGCGGAGATATACCTGATAGCAGTGAGGAGGAGAGCCCACGCCGCCCAGCAGAGGAGGAGGAGGAGCCAGAGACAGGAGAAGATATACAGAACAAGGCAAACACTCTTCCAGCAAACTGAGGAGGAAATATTTGATAAATATAGACTTAGCAGCGCAGCTATACTAGATTTAATAGAATTAGTCAAACCACAGCTAGAACTCCAGACTGTGCGCGGCTGCCCCATCCCTACGCATGTGCAAGTGCTATGCTCACTGCACCTCTTGGTCTCGGGTAGCTGTCAGGGGGTCCTTGCTGTGGCAGGTGGGGTATCCCAAAGTGCACTATCACGGTTCTTTAGGGCATTCCTAGACGCCTTACTCACACACATGTCCCGATACATATTCCTACCCAGGAATGAGGCAGAAATCAACAGCACCAAGTTGGAATTTTACAGGATTGCCAACTTCCCCCATGTCATAGGGTGTGTAGATGGGACACATATACAAATATGCCCTCCTGCAAACCTGGAATATCTGTTCCGCAATAGGAAGTGTACCCACTCACTCAACATACAGGTGGTATGTGACGCCCATTATGTCATCACTGACATGGTTGCCAAATTTCCAGGCAGTACTCATGACTCCTACATTTTTAGGCACAGTGGGATACACCAACGCCTGGAATGTGGGGAGTTTGGAGACGGATACCTCCTAGGTAGAGCTGAATACACCTTGAAGACATGCACACAGGTCAATGTGCAAACCATCCATGCCCAGCTAACATTGTACTTTTTTGTGCCAAACAGGTGACAGTGCATATGCACTACGTCCATGGATACTAACTCCGTACTTAACACCCAGCAATGAGACAGAGAGGCGATACAACAGTGCACATAAGAGGACCAGGAACATAATTGAACGTACCTTTGGACTGCTGAAAGCAAGGTTCAGATGCCTCCACCGAAGTGGAGGTGCCCTCCAGTATACCCCAATAACAGCTTTTAAATAGTTGTTGCATGCGCTATACTGCACGACATTGCCACCAGACATGGGCTACCTCTCACTCCTGAAGACCCTGATTCGGAGGATGAAGAGCAAGAGCAACCACATCGCCATCATGGGGATAGGAGCATCGCAAATCAAGGCAGACTGAGACGGGAACACATTGCAAACCAATACTTTGGAAGGTACGTGCCAACTTTTACCATACTCACCAATGTAACAAAGAGTCCATGTGTTAAGTGGAAAGAACAAGTGATTTAATAAGTGCAAATAACAAAACTATGTATAATAGGAACAGTTCAGGGGCTTCAATAGTCCACCTGGCATGGGACACATTGACGTCATGTGCCACAACCCCAAGGACAGTGTGGAGCTCACACCCTACGGCGGGCTCGGCCAGCCTGGCTGGTACTAGGGGGGTCAGCAGTGCTCTGCCTTGTGCTTCCACTGCGAAGTACCCTGGTGTCACCGGCAGAGACACTGCTGACAGTGGATCCCTCCTCACTGTCCTGTGGTGTGTCGCCTGTGCCCCTGGCCACCTGCCGTGCCTCCATGAGGTCTATTGCATGGCTGAGACGGCCCAGTCCCCATGCCACGTCACCAGCAAAGTGGCCCATGTCCACCTGGAGGCTGACTGTGCGCCTAGACAGCCCTGTTGTGTTCACAGCCAGCCTTACTATAGAGGAGGACATCCTGTCCAGGCGTTGCAGCAGCAGGCGGTCCCTGCGCCGTGCACTGTCAGTCTGCATTAGCAGTCCTGCCACTATTTGGCACATAGAGAGCAAGGTCACCCGTGTTAATACTGATCACCTGCAACTCCGATTGTACCTGCTGCATACTGTTGGCATGATTGCGTTCAAAGCGCTGCAATGCCCCACTAATCCTCCTTAATTCTTGGTTTTGCAGGCGCTGACCCCGTAGGAGTGCAGCCTCGGTTGGTGATGTGGAGGCATGCTCTGACTCTGCCTGCCGCTCTGCTGTTGATGTTCCACGTCGCCTGCGAAGCGGTGGAGGCCCTGTGTTGTCTCCCATGGCACTCTGGCTCGTACCTGGTGCAGGCTCACACACCACTACTGCAACAGGTGTTTCCTGAGGGGACATGGTGTCGGTGGTGCAGGTAGCAGTGGTGGCTGGTCCTGTTCTCTCCTGTGTGTACTGGCTGACCAGTGGCCCCTGGCTGCTTGGGCTGGTGGGGGTGTCTTGTGGGAGACCTGTGGGACATAGGGAACACGCTGTCAGTGTCTACTATCTGTTATCAACTTCCTAATAAACTATTGCCTATGAACTGCCTACTTGACTACATTGCCCATAATGCATCAGTCTGGTGTTTGCTACTTTGAAATGGAGCTATCTTGGTTGTGTATGCTCCTGTGTACAAGGTGGGTGGGGGTATGGCATTGATGAGGGTACATGCATGTCACATGGTACTCACCGGTTGATGGTCCTGGCTCAGAGGTGTCCAGATATCCCATCCCGCTTACAGCCTCAGGCTCTAGGGTCTCTTCTATCCTTTCCTCCAGGGGTGTGGGTGGTGGTACCGTCGATGGTCCCCCTCCTGTGCCTCTCATCTCCCGGAGCCGCTCTGCCACCCTCTCCTTGGTCCGGGAGCGAAGGTCATACCACCTTTTCTTCAATTCTTCCACACTCTGGTGGCTGACCCCCAGGGAGTTGACTTTGTCCTGGATCTCCTGCCAGAGTCTTCTCTTCTCTGTCTCTGGCACGGTGAGGGCTGACCTGCCAAACAGCTCGTCATGGTGCTGACAGCACTCATCAGTCAGCACCTCCAACTCCTTTGCAGCAAACTTAAGTTTCCTCTTCCTTGGATTTTCAGCCATGGTTGCAGGAGCTCTGTTTGTTTGCTGTGCTGAAGTTGAAATGGGTGTGGTCCTCCCTCCTCCCAGGTGTATTTGTAAAGTTCCTGGCTGTGATGTCATCATCATGTGCCAGGAAGTGTTTTCCAGAGTGTTCTGAAGTTTTTTCCAGAGTGTTCTGCAGCACCTGCATTCAATTTTCAGCACAGTCGCTATTTGTGACACCCACTCGCAAATTGCGAGTCCGTTTTTTGCGCATTGCAGTTAGCGAGTCGGAAATTGCGAGTCGCAAATAATTGCAATTTGCGAGTCGCTCATTTTTAACTACCTACATCTGGCCCTAAGTGTGCAATATTATCGGTAACCCACAGATCAGAGGAGGAACCTTCTGTGGCAGTAGACATAAAAGGTCACCCCTATCAGTTTTTAATTGACACTGAGGCCACCAAATCTTGCATAAATTAAGGAACATTACCACTCCTGTGCAACTCAATGGACACACAAGGGTTTTCTGGGGCTGTCAGACTGGTTCTTTTTAGTAATTCTGTAAATATGACTATTGGTGATGCACAAATTGATGGGCCACTGCTATATTCCCCCAAGTCACCCGTTATCCTTTTGGGGAGAAATCTAATGAGCAAATTGAATATGACCATCTCGGTTTTGGAAGATGGATCGATGGTGTGTTATACACCTGGTGTTACACCAGGTAGGATATTATCTCTCATAGCATGTGAAGAATTTAGACAGCAGGGCAGAGCAGTACCAGTAAACACAGAGGCATTTTTGAGGGGCATAAACACTCTGATAGCACATACAGCAGCGCTGCAGGGGAAAACAGTGCAGTTACCAAAAAAATAAGGCCCTCATTACAACCCTGGCGGTCGGTGACAAAGCGGCAGTAATACCGCCAACAGGCCAGCGGTGAGAAAAATGTAATTTTGACCACAGCGGAAACCACCAACACATACAGCCACTTTAACACTCCGACCACCATGGCGGTAGCAACAAGCACCATGAAGGTAACAGCCAGGTGGAAGACAATGTACCGCCCACTGTATTATGACACACCAATCCGCCACCTTTTCGGGGGCGGTACCAATGCCATCAAAAGCACGGCGGAAACAGTACACAGAAGGGAAACTACTCACTTCTCAGCACTCAAAGAAGAACCACAACGCCAAGGAGCCCAAATTGCACATATTTCCAATGCTGGTTTACCTCCTCCTACACCATGAACACTAACTGTGGCGAAGACAACCACAGTGAGTACCACACCTAGCACGCAAGGGAGGGGGGAGGAAAAAAGAGAGTGACACACACACGCAACAGGCAACACCCCCTCCCCCACCCCCAAACACCATACACACAAACAGATGCAACAACATCACATGTACACCACGTAACCCTCAGGAATAATGCAAGGGCAAAATTAATTGATTAAAGTGAGTGTAATATTAAAAATGTCAATAAATATGTCCTTAAAGCACTAAGCAGTTTGCACAATATATACAAATGGAGGGACAATGCCCACTCCTAAATGTCTGTGGCCCACAGGGTCATAACACATAGGCTAAGGCTACACTTGACTCATGCCTCAATACGGAGAGAACACTGCAGGGGCATCAGGTCGAAAACACACAGGCACCACAGTGGGATGGGGAATGGGGTGGCACCTCAGCCGGAAGATGGTACAACACCACTGCTCCTGGAGGGGGCTACATGCCCTCTGCGATGTCCTGGGGGGTGCAAAGCCACAGTCTCTCTAGTGGGCGGTTTGCTCACTGTTTGTTCCTGGGAGTGCGAGGCCACAGTCTCTCTAGTGGGTGGTTTGCCCACTGCTTGGTCCTGGGGAGTGCAAAGCCACAGTCTCTCAAGTGGGTGGTTTGCCCACTGCTTGGTCCTGGGGATTGCAAGGCCACAGTCTCTCTAGTGGGTGGTTTGCTCACTGGTTCTGGAGGGGGGCTTATGCCCAGTCTGCTTCATCCTGCCAAGGAGGGGGGGAGTGGATGCCTTCTTCCACTGGTTCTGGAGGGGGCTTTGTGCCCAGTGTGCTTCATCCGGGCAAGGAGGGGGTGAGTGGATGCCTTTATCCATTGGTTCTGGAGGGGGCTCAGTGCCCTGTGATGCTGATCCTGGATGGTGGAAGGTCACAGTCTCTCACCTGGGTGTCACACCTATAGGTGCTGCAGGGACCAGGACGCACTACAGCCCATGCAGTCACAACTACACACTGCTCGCCGGCTGTGTTGGATGCTCAGTGGATGGCAGTTGCGGGGCTGGCGGCGGTGTTGTCAGTGGTGGGGGGAGGCTCCAGCCCTTCCCCTGCAGCCTCGGACTGCTGCCCACTGGGGCTGCTGCTGCTGGCAGTGGTGCTGCTGGCGGTGCAGGTGGCGGTGCTGGCGGTGGTGCAGGTGGCGGTGCTGTCAGTGGTGGGGGGAGGCTCTAGCCCTTCCCCTACAGCCTCGGACGGCTGAAGTGCCATGGCTGGTTTTGTTTGCCCAGATGCTGCTCCAGCCCCAGGCACCAGATTCATCCTGCCTGCAGCGTATGTTCTTTTTACATTGGCCTTGGCAGCTGTTGTCCCCTTCCTGCCCTTGGCAGATGGTGGTGCCTCCTTGCTTCTGCCCGCTGGTGTTCCCTTCCTGCCCTTGCTGGCTGGTGGTGTCTCTTTCCCCTTGCTGGCTGGTGGTGCCTCTTTCCCCTTGCTGGCAGGTGTTCCCTTCCTGCCCTTGCTAGCTGTCGGTCCCTTCTTGCCTTTGGCAGGTGGTGCAGGCACACTGGCAGTGCTGACAAGTGCCTCCTTGGAGCCTCTCACACATGTAGTAGCTGCAGAAAGTACAGTGGCTGTTGACTGGGTGGCTGAGGTGCTGGCCTGGGTTCTGCCCACCCTGTCCCAAAGTGAAAGACAGGGGGAGGGACAGGGAATAGGTCAAGAGTGGAGAGGAAAAGCCTTTTAGGAACAGTGGGGTGGGAAGAGGGTGATGGTTTGGGAGTGGAGGAAGAGGGAGTGGTTGTAGGAGGTGTCTGTCTGCAGTGTTTGGGTGCAGGTGCATCGGCTGGATGCTGTTGTGAGGTGAATGGCTGTTGGGTGTCTGAGTGCTTGCGTTTGTGTACTTTAGGAGGAGGGGGCTCAGACACAGTGGGAGAGGACACAGGGGACGTGTGCATGGGGGTGGTGACTGCCAGTGTGGGGCGTGTAGTGATAGGCGTGATGGAGGCAGTAGATGAGGATGTAGTGCATGCCGGTGTGAGTGGAGACACTACTGGGAGGGAGATGGACGAGGAGGAGGAGGGGGACACAGTGGAGGCACTAGATGTTGGTGTGTCTGCATCTCGATGGTGTTTGTGTGAGTGCCTGTGGGATGATGTGTGGTGCTTGTGTTTTACTGAGCCACTTCTGTGTGTTGATTTGGGTGCATGCTGGTCTGAAGGTGTGCTTCGGATAGGCTGGGGTTGAGGGGAATTTGACTGGATAGAGGGATTTGGGGGTGGTAGGCTAGAAACAGAGACAATGGCTGCCATCAGTGAGTTTGTCAGAGCCTGAAATGATCTCCGTTGGGCCGCCACGCCAGAGTGAATGCCCTTCTGGAATGCATTTGTTTGTTGCAAATGCCCTGCTAGACCCTGGATGGTATTCAGTATGGTTGACTGCCCAACAGAGAGGGATCTCAGGAGGTCAAAGGCCTCCTCACTGAGGGCAGCAGGGCTGATTGGGGCATGGCCTGAGGTGCCTGGGGCGAAGGAGATGCCCACCCTCATGGATGAGCGGGCACGGGAAACTCGCTGAGGGGCTGCTGGGAGGGCGGTGCTGGTACGGGGGTTGCAGCTGTACCTGTAGTTGGGGTGGCCAGAGAGGTGTCCGCTGCCGCCAGGGAGCTTCCATCGGAGGAGGTGTCGCTGTCAGAACTATTCCCTCCTATCTCCGTCGTGGTGCTCCCCTCGCAGTCCCACTGGTGCCCTCACCGTCGGTGGATTGGGCCTCCAGGCCCATGTGGGATGCAGCTCCCTCCATCACCGGTGCCTCAGCTCCTCCGCCAGATGATGCTAATGCACGCAAGGACAGGGTGACATAACATAAAGGGTGGGTAAGAGACAGATGATAGACTTAGTCAACGCCAGCAACAACACCACCGTTGGTGTACACAACTCACAGGCAACAGCCCTATGCACTAGGCCGTGCAATACCAGTTACAATGTTAGTCACCAGGCCATGCAGTACAATGCCTAACGCCATTAGCTGCACATCTGAAACCCACAGTACCCTGCCCAGTAGTAGATGCCCACTAGCATTAATGGGGTTGGAGTGCATCTGAGCCTGCCCATCATAGAACCTACCCTGCCATGTTCGTCCTAGCCTAGGGGCACCCACAGACCCACATCCCCCACCCAGGTTACACCTCAGCCCACGTACCTTCATGATTCTGAATCTGTACTCACCCCCTTGTGGCTGCTGTGATGCCTTCAAGCGCCCATCCAACTCCGGATAGCCCACTGCCAGGATGCGGAACATCAGGGGGTCAGGGTACGACAGGAACCCCTTCCTCATTGGGAGGCTATCCCCAGCTGGGCCTTCGCCATCTTCCTTGCCCAGTGGCGCAGGTCCTCCCACCGTTTGCGACAGTGGATGCTCTGTCTGTCAAAAACCGCCAGGGTCCGCACCTCCTTGGCGATGGCATGCCAAATACTCTTTTTCTGAGGGACACTGACCTGAAGAAAAAAGATACATAAGAAAAGGTACTAGTCATACCATCCGTACTGTTACACTCATGGCCCACCATATACCTCCCAACCCCTTACGCACAGACATTGCCCAACAAGCATGCAGCACTCTGGCCAGGAGCCCTCAGCCCCACCACATGAGGCTGACACACACAGCACCCCATACATTCATGCCCCATGCGTTGTGCTCACAGTGTACTCACCTGTTTGTCTGGAGGACCATAAAGTAAAGGGTACTGGGGTAGGACCCCATCCACTAGTCTCTCCAACTCCTCGGAAGTGAAGGCAGGGGCCCTTTCCCCATACACTCGAGCCATAGTCGCTTCCCGACACAGGTCACAGCAGCACTTGCAGTGTAGGTACTCTCCTGTTGAAGGTCAGATAGCAAGTGAGTGAACAGAGAGAAAATGACGGTCACGTCCACGGCGGTGCATACCGTCACCTCCGGCGTACATCACCATCGGCTACTGGAACCCTTAGGCCCCAATGATAACCAATGATGTTCTGCACGGTGGTCGTAGACTGCCTCCCGCAATGGCAGACAATGTTAGTGGAATTACCTCATTTCCACTAGTCCCTCCTCACAGGTCAGGCGGCCACTATTTCAAGGGGGAACAGGCCATGGCACCTACCTGCTTCACAGTAGCCATGGGCACATCAACGGACCTACACGTTCACATACTGTTTCTGTAAAAAAAAATGCAAGGCATATTAATCTGAGGATATGTTTGAATATGACCATCTGCTCACCGTTTTTCACCCTAGTGTTCAACCGCTAAGGATGAATAGGAGATGGAGACATACCCCTGTGTACAGACCCCTGGTGGACCTGGCGACAATGGAGGACAGGCACATTATCCTAACCTACAGACTTGATAGGGCCACAATCCATGAGCTGTGTGCCCAATTGGAGCGAGACCTGATTTCAGCTATCCGCCACCCCACTGGTATCCCCTCCTCTTGTGCAGGTCCTTTCAGTGCTCCATTTCTTAGCAAGTGGGTCCTTCCAAGCGACAGTGGCCATGGCAGCAGGGATGTCACAGCCTATGTTCTCAAACGTGCTCACCAGAGTGTTGTCTGCCCTGATAAAACACATGCGCAGTTACATTGCTTTCCCACAGATGGAGGATTTGGCCACAGTGAAGGCTGATTTTTTATGTAATGGGACACATCACCAACATCATTGGTGCTATTGATGGTACACATATTGCCTTTGCCCCCCCCCCACAAGAAATGAACAGGTGTTCAGAAATCGAAAGTTTTCACTCTCTGAAGGTGCAGATAGTGTGCCTGGCGGACCAATACATCTCCCATGTCAATGCAAAGTATCCTGGGTCTGTGCATGATACCTTTATTTTAAGGAATAGCAGCATTCCAAATGTGATGTCTTAACTGCAGAGGCACAGGGTGTGGCTAATAGGTGAGCCCATGGTCCCCACCCAGTGTCTGTTGGTATATAGGTGTGGGGTTGGCCCTAAGGGGGAGTGTCTGGCTAACAGGTAGCCCTCGATATTTACAGTTGACTCTGGTTACCCCAACCTCTCATGGCTACTGACCCCAGTGAGGAATGCAAGTACAAGGGCAGAGGAACGTTACAATGAGGCACATGGGAGAACAAGGAGGATCAATGAGCGCACCTTTGGCCTCCTGAAGGCCAGATTCCGGTGCCTCCATCTGACAAGTGGATCCCTGTGCTACTCACTCAAGAAGGTGTGCCAGATCATCGTTGCATGTTGCATGTTGCACAAGTTGGCCTTGAGACGCCAGGTGCCTTTTCTGCAGGTGGATGAGGCTGGCAATCGTCAGGTGGCAGCGGTGGAGCCTGTGGACAGTGATGAAGAGGAGGCAGAAGAAGAGGATGTGGACAACATATCAACCATAATTCAACAGTACTTTCAGTGACACACAGGTAAGACACTGTAACTTCACCTTCCATTGCAGTTTTGTGTTGGCCATTGTACATTGCAGCTTGATTTTCCTATTTCTGTGGCCACTTACTGTACCCTTTGGTATCTCTATTTTCAGATATCTGTGCCCCACTCTGGTTCCTATGTATCTATAACTGTACACTTGAATTGCAATGTTAACAACTTGGTAAACAAATACATATTTCAATCAATTGACAGACTCCATACTTGTATTAGTTCCAAGGGTGTTTATTTTAAGTGCTAAGCAGTGGAGGGGGTAGTGGAATGGGCTGCGTTGATGGTGGAGGAAAGTCCAGGATAGAGTTCAGTCTATTTGTATCACAGGTACATTGACCAAGGGGGCATAGGACGGGGAGCAATGGCAGTTCAAGGAGGAAAGGGTGACAGAGTGGGACACAAGGGTGACAATCAGAAGAGTTTTAATTCCTGGCAGGGGTTTTGGCAATAATCTCTGGCTTCAGCCTGGATCGCAGGGACCGTTTGCTAGGTGGTTCTCCTTCTGCAGGGGCGGGGTGCTGGCGGCCTGTTGTTCCTGTGGCAGGGCCTCCTGTCCACTAGAGGCAGCGGAGGTGGAGGGCTGTTCATCGGTGTGGCTAGTTTCAGGGGCCCGGTGGTGTGCCACTGCCTCCCTCATGGTGTTGGCCATGTCTGCTGTTGCCCTGTGCCTCTGTCCCATGAACCGTGTGCCCACTGCCCTTGACCCCAGGTCCCTGACCTTCCTGTGTTTGTGGGGTTGCCTGGGGTCCCTGTAGTGGTGGACACACTGCTGATTGACGTGTCCTGGGGACAGAGTGATGGGCCCGCTGGGTGGGTGCTATGGTGATGTTTCCTGAGGGGGAGGCTCTGTGGTGGTATGGGACTGTGTATGGGTCACCGACTGTCCAGAAGTCCCTGATGGCACAGGTTGGTCATCCTGATCCAGGCGTGCAGAGCTGCTGTCATCACTGTGGGCCGCTTCGGGGGGGACTGGATGTTGCTGGCACCTCCTCTCTAGTGATGTTGTGTTGGGGTCCTGTGTGGATGGAAGTGCAGTGTTATTGCTACTGATTGTGACATCTTGTGCATGGGTATGTTCCCTTCTATGGTTGTTATTACCAAGGCAGCTTTGGCTTGTTTGAGTTGTGATTTGGTTGGCTAAGTGATCGTCACTAGTGTGCATGCTGTGGTGATGGGTGTCCATGGAGGTCTGTGAGTGGTGTCCATGCATTGGTGTTGCATGCAGGGCTTGGTATTGGGATGGGTGGGTTGTGATGGTGGGGTTTATGTGAGGTGGTGGAGTGATGGGGGTGAGGGTAGGGGTGGGAGTTTGTGATGGCGTGCAGGTAGGGGGGTGGTGAAAGTAGTAAAGATTTTACTTCCCAGAGTCCAGTCCTCCTGCTCCTCCTGCCAGTCCCTCAGGATGCAGTATTGCCAAGACTTGCTCCTCCGATGTAGTTAGTTGTAGGAGAGAAGGTGGGGGTCCACCGCCAGTCCTCTGTACAGCAATCTGGTGTCTTGCTACCACGGAACGCACCTTTCCCGATAAGGTTGTTCTACCTCTTCCTGATGTCATCCCTTGTTCTAGGGTGCTCTCCCACGGCGTTAACCCTGTCCACGACTCACTACCATAGCTCCATCTTCCTAGCAATGGTGGTCTACTGCACCTGTGATCCAAATAGCTGTGGCTCTACCTGGATGGTTTCTTCCACCATAACCCTTAGCTCCTCCTCTGAGAACTTGGGGTGTCTTTGTGGTGCTATGGGTGTAGTGTGAGTGGTGTGTGTGAGGGTGTGTGGGGTGATGTGTTGAGGTGTGTGTTCTAAGGTCCATGGATGGTGTATGGGTGATGGTGTTATGTGGCTCTGGTTCTGTGGGTGCTCTAGGTGTCTCTCTCTCTCAGTTGGCAATTCTCTTTAGTCATAAAGGGTTGTGGGAAGTGTGTTTGTGCGTTTTATAGTGGTGTGGGTGTGGTATGTGTATGTGTGTCAGGTGCGTGTAGTTTGAATTGTCCAATGTGATGTTGTTTTGTTAGTGGGTGTGTATTTTGAACGCAGTGGTATGTACCGTCAATAGTTTACTGCGGTTGAATGTCCGCTGCGGTGATTTGTGGGTCATAATGCTGTGGGCGTATTTCTGTTGGCATAATAGTGTGGGTTTTGGTACTGCCATTTTATCACTGACCTTTGGTGTGGCGTACTTGTGTGTGTGTGTCTGCATAGTGGCAGATTTCTGTGTGGGTCATAATACGCATAGCAGTATACCGCCGCAGTATGATGGGGGCAGTCAGCATGGCGGTAAGCGTCACTTACTGCCAATGTTATAATGAGGGCCTTAGTATTTAGACCATGCGAACCTATAGACCCAATGACAGAATGAGAAATGGTACTGGACATATCAGTTCTTGAACTAAGGCCAACATATGCAATGTTAGTCGCATTTGACAAAGGACAGGGAATGTGGGCATCAATAGTGTTAATAGAACCCGGGGTGAAATTAGGAGATATTTCAGATGAGGAATTGTTCAGTGAACAACCTTTAATTGGAACAGTTGTGTTTGAAAAGGACATTTCTCTCAGAATGCAGTTGCAGTACAAGACAGTGTCAAAACATTTGTCAGACGCAACAATAAAAGGAAGAGATTTGACTAAGGTACCGGAAGTGTTATGGACACAGGGACCCCATAATATGGGATTGATTAAAGGAGCTGAGCCTGTTAAAATTACATTGAAACCTTGAGCCATATTGCCCATGATACGCCAGTACCCTCTGTCCAAGAAGCAGAGGAAGGTATTCTACCTACAATTCAGGCGTTAATTGAGCAAGGAATAATATATGAAAGATCGACACCATGTAATATGCTGATTTTCCCGATAAGAAAAGCTAAAGAGGGACCTTGGAGAATGATTCAGGATTTAAGCTCTCTGAACGATATTGCCATTCCGGAGTTCCCTGTACTACCCGATCCTTCTGTTCTATTGGCAAATATTCCTAAAGATGCCACTTTCTTCTCTGTAATCAATTTGAAAAATGCATTTTTCAGTATTCCATTGCATATCGATAGCCAATATTTGACCTGATTTACATTTAAAGATACACAATATTGCCATAGTAGGCTTGATCAAGGTTTTTGCGAACCCCAAGTATTTTTAATCGGACAGTTAAAAAGGACTTAGCAAACATTCAATGTAAAGGTACGCTTTTACAATATGTGGCTAATATTTTGGTTTGTAGTGCCACTGAAGATATATGTAGAGATGATACCATTAGCCTTCTCTGCATGCATGCAGACAGAGGATGCAAGGTAGATAAAAATAAGTTGCAGTACGTGCGGAAAGAAGTTCATTATTTGGGACAATTGATTTCTAAAAATGGGAGGAAGGTGACACCTGACAGAATAGAAAGAATAAAGAATATGCCCAAACCCACCACTACCAAACAGATGCAGCAGTTTTAAGGACTCTGTAACTATGTGAGGCAGTTGGTGTTTCATTATGCTACGTTGACAGCACAGCTTCTCACTGCACTAAAGGAGTCCCATGCCACTTCAAATAAAATACATTGGGCAGATAAAGGAGGGACAGCATTCCTGGAGCTAAAGAAAGTGATTATGAATGCTCCAGTGTTAGGTACACCCAATTACAAGAAACAATTCTACCTCTTTTGTCATTGTAATTGAATGACTATGACCACCGTACTGACTCAGAAAACATTTATGGGACATAAGCTAATTGCCAACTACAGTGGGATGCTTGATCCTATCGTGAAGAGCCACTATCCATGTGAGTAAGCCATGGTCACAGCAGCATTTGCAGGTCAGAAGAGCAGTACAATCATGATAGGATCACCTTTAGCACTGTATATATAGCATGCGATATTCGCTATTTTGCAAAGAGGCAAAAGTGGGGCGTGGTCTGGCCATAATTGAAGATGGCTGCCTAACGGGAGAGCTTCACTCGGCGGTGGGCCTTGGGCCAGAAGGGGAGGCGCTCCAGATAAAATGTGCTTCCTCATTTAGTGAGAAATGGTACTGGACATATCAGTTCTTGAACTAAGGCCAACATATGCAGTACTCTTTGCATTTGACAAAGGACAGGGGATGTGGGCATCAATAGTGTTCACAGATCCAGGGGTCAAAAAAAGGAGATATTTCAGATGAGGAATTATTCAGTGAACAACCTTTAATTGGAAAAGTTGTGTTTGAAATGGACATTTCTCTCAAAATGCAGGTGCAGTACACAGTGTCAAAACATGTGCCAGACGCAACAATAAAAGGAAGTGATTTGGCTAAGGTTCCTGAAGTGTTATGGACACAGGGACCCCATAATGTGGGATTGATTAAAAGAGCTGAGCCTGTTAAAATTACATTGAAACCTTGAGCCATATTACCCAGGATACGCCAGTACCCTCTGTCTAAAGAAGCAGAGGAAGGTATTCTACCTACAATTCAGGCGTTACTTGAGCAAGGAGTGATATAGGAAAAGTCAACACCATGTAATAAGCTGATTTTCCCGATAAGAAACGCTAAAGAGGGAATTTGGAAAATGATTCAGGATTTACGCTCTCTGAACGATATTGCCATTCTTGAGTTCCCTGTAGTACCCGATCCTTCGGTTATATTGACAAATATTCCTAAAGATGCCACTTTCTTCTCTGTAATCAATTTGAAAAATGCATTTTTCAATATTCCATTTCATATCGATAGCCAATATTTGACCTGATTTACATTTAAAGATACACAATATTGCCATAGTAGGCTTCCACAAGGTTTTTGCGAGTCCCCAAGTATTTTTAATTGGACAGTTAAAAAAGGACTTAGCAAACATTCAATGTAAAGGTACGCTTTTATAATATGGGGATAATATTTTGGGTTGTAGTGCCACTGAAGATATATGTAGAGACAATACTATTAGCCTCCTCTGCATGCTTGCAGACAAAGGATGCAAGGTAGATACAAATAAGTTGCAGCACATGCAGAAAGAGTTTCGTTATTTGGGACAATTGATATCTAAAAATGGGAGGAAGGTGACACCTGACAGAAAAAAGAGCCTAAAGAATAAGCCCAAGCCCACCACTACCAAACAGATGCAGCAGTTTTTAGGACTCTGTAATTATGTGAGGCAGTGGGTGTTTCATTATGCTACGTTGACAGCACAGCTTCTCACTGCACTAAAGGAGTCCCATGCGACTGCAAACAAAATACATTGGACAGATGAAGGAGAGACAGCATTCCTGGAGCTAAAGGAAGCAACTATGAATGCTCCAGTGTTAGGTACACCCAATTAGAAGAAACAATTCCACCTCTTTTGTCACTTTAATTGAATGACTATGACCGCCGTACTGACTCAGAAAACATTTATGGGACATAGGCCAATTGCCTACTACAATGGGATGCTAGATCCTATCGTGAAGGGCCACTATCCATGTGAGCAAGCCCTGGCTACAGCAGCATTTGCAGGTCAGAAGAGCAGTAGGATCGTGATCGGATCACCTTTAATACTGTATGTAGAGCATGCAGTATTTGCTATTTTGCAACATGGCAAAAGTGGGGCGTGGTCTGGCCATGATTGAAGATGGCTGCCTTACGGGAGAGCTCCACTCGGCGGTGGGCCTTGGGCCAGGAGGGGAGGCGCTCCAGATACAATGTGCCTGCTCATTTAGTCACCGGGGCCGCACTGAGGGCCGCTGACATGGGTGGAGTACTCAGCAGAAGGAGAGAACGCCTCTCCTCCCCGCCCGTGCATCGTGCTTGTTGAGGCCTGCGACCTGACGCCAAGCCGCGGTCTCTCGCACATTCCCTGGCCCGGCACAGCAGTACAGAAGGGGCTGCTTGGGACAAGCCTCTACAAGGTATCTGCTGTGAGGGATTGCCTCTGATGCCTGTGAGCCCGCCCCCCCTCCTCCCTCTGGCCTCTCAACGTCCCCCAATTCAGACAAAGCCTCTCTGGGGGACATGAGTACCCTGGACTGACAATGCCATGGTGCGGCGTGAAGGATATCGCCGCTGGCTGATTACACCTTAGAGGGGATGACCACATGATGGGAGCCGCATACACAGAACATCGTGCACCTAGTGCGCAATGTGGTGACCTGAGGCGCTGGTTGGGTCCATGGCCCCCCTATGGTGGGGGACCATGGCTCAGAACACGTAGAGGGACAGCGGCGCCCCAGATGGCTCCAGGATAGGGGCACGCCCCACCAGAGGAACTCTAGAAACCCACCAACAGACTTCATGGCCCTCCTACCTACCTTTGCACCTTCATACTAGGCACCACTCCCCCTTGCCTCCTTGCTTGAGGTCACTGTGGGCCAGATGTAGGTAGCCTTTTGCGCCTCGCAAAAGGTGAAAAACGCCGTTTGCAAGGCGCAAAAGGCCTCACATGATGCAGAAACACATTTTGCGAGTCAAAACCGACTCGCAAAATGTGTTTCCGACTCTCAAATAGGAAGGGGTGTTCCCTTCCTATTTGAGACCGCATCGCGATGTAGAGTTTATTTGTGACCGCGAAAGCGGTCGCAAATCAACTCGCAGTTACCATCCACTTGAAGTGGATGTTAACTCATTCGCTAACAGGAAGGGGTCCCCATGGGACCCCTTCTCCTTTTTGAATGCAGACAAAAATATTTTTTCACAAAGGTTTCGGTATTTTTTCTATTTGCAGCTCATTTTCCTTCAAGGAAAACGGGCAGCAAAAAGAAAAAAAAAACTGCTTTATTTAAAAGCAGTCACAGACATGGTGGTCTGCTGTCTCCAGCAGGCCACCACCCCCGTGAGTGCCTAGACTCGCTATGGGGTCGCAAACTGCGACCCACCTCATAAATATTTATGAGGTGGGTCTTTGCAACACCATAGCGAGTCACAGATGGTGTCTGAGACACCTTTCTGCATTCCCTTTTGCGTGTTGCAAATTGCGAGTCGCTGGGACTCGCAATTTGCAACTCGCAAAAGGGAACCGTCCTGCATCTGGCCCTTAGAGCGGCGAGAGTGCCGGGACCCAGTTCACCCGGCACGGCTGCATACCGCTACAGGCAGCGGCGCTGTGCACCTACACTCCGGGGGGGGTGGCGGAACCCCATGCTAAAGTGCCCCCTGACTTCTGATGGAGCGTGACCGTTGGAACGCGACGGCGTACAGGCTGCAACCTACCATTGGTGAGAAGGGATACCAACCAGCCAACTTGATGTCCTCCCGGTACGTCGGACTAAGGGCCCTGAGAGTGGAGAACCTTCTCTCCCTTCCCTCCCCCTCTTCTTTACCACACATAACCTCAGGGGGAAGTGTGGTTCACTAGTCCTGTCAAGTCTCAGAAAGGTGACCAAACCTCACTTAGATCCACAGTCCACCATGCCCTACCTGCACCACGAACCCTTTGATGCCAGGGGGCAGATCGTTGAGCAAGCACTCAGGCAAGCCGGCAAGACAATTACTCTTCTCTGAAGCCCTAGAACATTCCCGGACTTCACCTTCTGCACCTGAAGTGCACCCACTCGTGCAGCCCTGCACCATGACAGACCAAGCACAGGAAACAACCATGGACCGCATCCTCCAGGAGATCTCGGCGGTGGGCCGCAGGCTGGAAGGGATGGACAGTATGATGGCCTCTCTGACAGAGGACACTAAGGCCTTTATTACAACCCTTTTGGTCGGTGATAAAGCGGTGGTAATACCGCCAACAGGCCAGCGGTAAAAAAATTGGAATCACAACCATGGCGGATACCGCCAACAAGGTCTGCCACTTTCACATTCTGACCGCCACGGCGGTAGCAACAAACACTGCGGCGGTAACCGCCAACAGACAGACGAAAATGTACCACCAACACTATTAGAAGGCACCAATCCGCCAGCTTTTCCGGGGCGGTACCAACGGCATCGAAAGCACGGCAGAAACAGTCTTTGGAACGGAAACCACTCACCTCTCGACATCCAATGAACCTGGAAGCCATGGAGCCCGAGTTACAGGTGTTACCAGTGTTGGTTTACCTCCTCATCTACCAGGAACATCAACGACGGTGGCGTCAAGAGATTGACACACACACAATACACAACACTCCCAGCCCCACCCTCACCCACAACTCCATACACACAAACACATCCAAATACATCACAGATACACCCCGTCACCCCCTGGAAGAACGCAAGGACCAAGTGAAACGATTGTAATGAGTGAAATCATGGAACATTCAGATAGGACAAGATAACTTGAAATCATCAGTATATACAAATATTTACAGCAAGTACACAAGTCCAAAAACTGTTCCATGAAATGTCCGTTACCAGTGGTCCCAAAAAGCATGGGCGAAGCCCACACATAACACCTGCCTCAAAACGGATAGAATACTGCAGGGGCGTAAAAAAAAAAAACAGGCACCTCAGGGGAAAGGGGAGGGGGGCACCTCAGCCAGATGATGGGACGGCCCCACTGCTCCTCGAGGGGGCTCCATGCCTACTGCCTGGTCCTGGGGAGTTCAAAGCCACAGTCTCTCATGTCTCTCAAGTGGGTGCACTGCCCACTGCTTGCTCCTGGGGAGTGCAAAGCCACAGTCTCTCAAGTCTCTCAAGTGGGTGGTTTGCCCACTGCTTTATCCTGGGGAGTGCAAAGCCACAGTCTCTCAAGTCTCTCAAGTGGGTGGGTTGCCCACTGCTTTCCCCCGGGAAGTGCAAAGCCACAGTCTCTCAAGTCTCTCAAGTGGGTGGTTTGCCCACTGCTTTATCATGGGGAGTGCAAAGCCACAGTCTCTTCAGCAAATGCTGTTCTCCAGTGGTTCTGGAGGGGGCATGGTGCCCAGAGTGCTTCATCCAGCCAAGGATTGGGGAAGTGGATGCTGGTCTCCACTGGTTTCGGAGGGGGCATGGTGCCCAGAGTGCTTCATCCTGCCAAGGATTGGGTGAGTGGATGCATTTCTCCACTGGTGGGGGAATAGTGCTCAGAGTGCTTCATCCTGCCAAGGATTGGGTGAGTGGATGCTGTTCTCCACTGGTTCTGGAGGGTGCTTTGTGCCCAGTGATGCTGCACCTGGGGTGTGGCAGTTCCCATTCCCTCACATGGGTATCTGAGCCACAAGATTTTCAGGAAACAGGTAGCATGATACTCCATGGAGGCAGAGCCACACTCCACCCTGAGGCGAATTCGCCTGCCAACTGCTGGTAGTTCCAGCGCTGGTTGTGGTGCCTCATGTAGTGTGTGCAGGGTCCAGGACGTCTACTACAGCCTTGGACAGCTGCCCACTGGGGATGCTGCTGACGTCCGCTGTAGTGGCATTGGCTGGGCACGTCGAGGGGCAGGTGGCGGTGGCTGCGGCGGTGTCTGCGGCGGAGATGCTGCCGGTGGTGCAGGTGTCTGCACATGTGGAGGGAGACACCAGACCGTCTCCTGCAGTCTTGGAAGGGTGCCCACTGGGGATGATGCTGGGGACTTTAGTAGAGGCAGCAGATGTGCAGGTGGAAGTGCAGGTAGCGGTGTAGGTGGCAGTCGTTGCATGGGTGGCTACCGTCGTACAGGTTGCTGTTCTGTCTTGCAGAAGGGGTGACACAAGTCCCTCACCCGGAGGCTCTGTGTCCTGAGCTGACTTCCCTTTGCCCTTGTGTCCCTTCCCCACCTTGGAAGTCTCTGCTGGGACCTTGGCACTGTCCTCTTTGGTTCTGGGAGAGGCCTTGCTGGGTGGTTGGTGCGGCTGTTCCCTTCGGAATTCGGGCCCCTTCTTTACCTTGGCAGGTGGCAGAATAGGGTGGTCCTTGGCCGCACTAGGTGGGACATTGGCAATCCTGATGGGTGCCACCTTCGATTTTCTAGGACTTGCAGGAACCACAGTGGTCGAGGATTTTGTGGCTGAGGTGCTGGGCTGGGATCTGGACATCCTGGCCCTAGGGGAAGGATGGGGGGAGATGTAGGGAAGAGGTCAATGGAAGCCAGGAAAAGTATTTTAGACACACTGGGACGGGAAGATGGAGGGGGTTTGGGAGTGGAGCAAGAGGTAGTGGTTGTAGGAGGTGTATGTCTGCTGAGTTTGAGTGAAGGTGCATGGGCTGGAGGCTGTGGTGAGGTGGATGGCTGTTGAGTGGGTGTGTTCCTGCATTTGTGTAATTTGGGAGAAGGGCTCACAGACACACTGGGAGAGGACATAGGGGACGTGTGCATGGTAGTGGGGGTGGTGATTGCATGTGAGTGGTGTGTGTTGATGAGCGTGCTGGTAATGGAGGTAGTGGCTGTGGATGTAGTGCATGCAGGTGTGAGTGGAGATGAGACTGGGAGGGAGCTGGACGATGTGGAGGAGGGGGACACAGTGGAGGCAGTGGATATTGGTGTGTCTGCCTGGGGATGGTGCTTCTGTGAGTGCCTGTGGGATGTGTGGTGCTTATGTTTGCCAGAGCCACTTTTGTGTGGTGATGTGTGTACATGCTAGTCTGATGGTGTGCTTGGGACAGGCTGAGGTAGATGGGATTGGGTCAGGGTAATGGAGGTTGGAGGGGGAGGCTGGACACAGGGACAATGGCTGTCATCAGTGCTGAGACCAGAGCCTGAAATGCTCTCTGTTGGGCAGCCACGCCAGAATGAATGCCCTCCAGGTATGCATTTGTTTGTTGCAAATGCCTCTCGACACCCTGGGTGGCATTCAGAATGGTTGACTGCCCAACAGTGAGGGATCTCAGGAGGTCAATAGCCTCCTCACTGAGGGCAGCAGGGCTGACTGGGGCAGGGCCTGAGGTGCCTGGGGCAAAGGAGATGCTCACCCTCCTGGGTGAGCGGGCACGGTAAACATGCTGAGGGGCTGCTGGGAGGGCAGTGCTGGTGGGGTGGTGGCGGCTGTACCTGGTGTTGCAGTGGCACAGAGCTGCCCGCCACCGCAACAGAGCTCCCATCAGAGGAGGAGTTGCTGTCGCTGGTCTCACCTCCTGTCCTTGTCGTGGAACTCCCCTCGCACTCCGTCCCACTGGTGCTTTCAGACTCCGACATTCACCGTCCTGGGCCCTGTGAGTTTCAGCTCCCTCCTACTCCGGTGCCACTGCTCCTCGGCCAGATGATGCTAATGCACACAAGGACAGGGTGACAAAACAAAAAGGGGTGGAAAGACAGAGGAGACACATGGTCAATTCTGGCAATACCACTACCGTTGGTGGACACAACACACAGGGAGCAGCCCTATGCTCTAGGCCATGCACTAACAGTTCTTAGGAAAATCACCTGGCCATGGGGAACTATGCCTAAGCCCATTTGCTGTACACCTAGAACCCACAGGAACCTGACTAAGTGTAGATGGCCACTACCACTATTGGGGTTGGAGTGCCACAGAGCCTGCCGAACAAGGGACCTACCCTACCAAGTTTGCCCTGGCCTAGGGGAACCCACAGCCCACTTCCCCCACCCAGACACCTTGTAAAGTGTGCAGAGTAAGCTGAATGACACTGTACTCACCCCCTTGTGGCTGCTGTGATGCACTCAAGCACCCATCCAAATCTGGATATGCCACTGCCAGGATCCGGTACATCAGGGGGGTCATGGTGCAACGGGCACCCCTTCCACGTTGGGAGGCCATCCCCAGCTGGAACTCCACTGCCTTCTTGCTCCAGCGATGCACATCCTCCCATCTCTTGCGGCAGTGGGTGCTCCGTCTATGATAGACCCCCAGGGTCCGCACTTCCTTGGCGATGGCACGCCAAATTCCCTTCTTCTGGTGGGCGCTGACCTAGAGGAAAGGTAAAGTAAGAATGTTTTTTACTCCCCTGTCCAGTTATTAATACTCATTGGCCACAACTTCCCAAACATGCCCTGATACACATACACTGACCATCCTCACATGCTGGCCATGTATCTTCCATCAACGCCACTCCATACATTGAGGTCCCATCCACCATGCACACAGTGTACTCATCTGTTTGTCTGGAGGACTGTAGAGTAGCGTGCAGGGGGAGGACCCCATCCACCAGGTTGACCAACTCCTCCGAAGTGAAGACAGGGGCCCTTTCCCCAGACACATGAGCCATTGTCGCTTCCAGACTGAGGTCACAGCAGCACTTGCAGTGTAGGTCATCTCCTGTTGAAGGTCAGGTATCAAGTGAGTGAACAGATAGAAAATGGCGGTCACGTCCACGGAGGTGCGTACCGTCACTGCCGGCATACATCATCATTGGCTCCTGGAACCCATAGGGTCCAATGATAACCAATGCTGAATTGAACAGAGGGCTTTGCCTGCCTACCGCGATGCTGCACCACGCCAGCGCAGTTACCTAATTTCTTCTTGTCCCTCCTTACAGGTCAGGCATCCGCCATTTCAAGGGGCCACATGGCAGGGCACTTAACTGCGTCACAGCACTTTTGGGCAGGAATATGGATAGACAGCGCCACAAACCGATTAAATCACAACAGTGTAAAACACCCTTGTGCAACCTATGTGGTATATGACCCTCTGCTTACCCCTCTTCTCCATAGGGCATATCCGCTGGGGCAGATGATGAGATGGCGTCATCCTCCGGTGTACAGACCCCTGGTGGACTTGTCGACAATTGAAGACAGACACATCATTATCACCTACAGACTTGATCGTGCCACAATCCATGAACTGTGTGCCCAGTTGGAGCCAGACCTGATGTCAGCTATCTGCCATCCCACAGGAATCCCCTATCTAGTGCAGGTCCTGTCAGTGCTCCATATCCTGGCCAGTGGTTCCTTTCAAACAACAGTGGCCATGGCATCAGTGATGTCACAGCCAATGTTCTCTAACGTGTTGTCCAGAGTGTTATCTGCCCTGCAGATACACATGCGTAGCTACATCGTTTTCCCCCAGGTGGAGGATTTGCCCACAGTGAAAGGTGACTTCTATGCCCTGGGACATATCACCAACATCATTGGTGCCATTGATGGTACACATGTGGCATTTGTCCCACCCGCAGGGATGAATAGGTGTAAAGGAACCGCAAAAGCTACCATTCCATGAATGTGCAGATGGTGTGTTTTGCAGACCAGTACATCTCCCTTGTGAATGCCAAGTAACCTGGCTCTGTGCATGACGCTTACATTATGAGGAATAGCAGCATCCCTTATGTGATGGGTCAACTCCAGAGGCACCGTGTGTGGCTAATAGGTGAGCCCAAGGTCCCCACACAGTTTGAATAGGTGTCTGGGTCTGGGAGAGTCCCTAAGCGTTGGTGTGTGTCTAACGGATACCACTCGATATTTGCAGGTGACTCTGGTTACCCCAACCTTTCATGGCTACTGACCCCAGTGAGGAATCCCAGGACAAGGGCAGAGGAACGCTACAATGAGGCACATGGGTGAACTAGGAGGATAATAGAGTGGACCTTCGGCCCCCTGAATGCCAGGTTCTGGTGCCTCCATCTGACAGGTGGCTCCCTATAATACTCACCGAAGAAGGTGTGCCAGATCATCGTGGCATGCTGTATGTTGCACAACCTGGCTTTGCGACGCCAGGTGCCTTTTCTGCTGGAGGATGGGCCTGATGTTGGTCTTGTGATAGCTGTGGAGCCTGTGGATAGTGAAGAAGAGGAGGCAGAAGAAGAAGATATTGACAACAGAAACAACATCATCATGCAGTACTTCCAGTGAGACACAGGTAAGAGACTGGCACTGTTCCTCTCATATCAGGCTACTGTAGGACATTGTACAAGTCTGCCTTTTTACCTTTGTGTATGGACCCTGACAGTCACTTTGCCTTTCCTTTTCACAGATCTGTGTACCACATTCTGCCTTCTGCTATGTTTACTGGTGCCCAACAACTGTCATACTTTGGTATGTGCAAATAAACATTTACAATGATATTTGTCACAGAGGTTGTAATTACACACTTGTGAAAGTACAAACTGACTCCAGATGTTTTGTGATTCAAGGGTGTTTATTTAAGTGCTAATCAGTGGAGGGGTATGTGCAATACGCTGGGGTGATGGTGGAGGAATGTCCATGGTAGAGTTCAGTCTATTAGCATCACAGGTGCATTGCCCAAGGGGACATACGAAGTTGAGTAATGGCAGTTCAAGGTGGTCAAGGTGAGATAGTGGGACAGAAGGGTGACAATCAGGAGAGTCTTATTTCCTGGCGGGGGTCTTGGCAATGTTCTCTGTCTTGGGCCTGGATCACAGGGACCGTTTGCTGGGTGGTTCTCCTTCTGCAGGGGGTGGGGTGCTGGTGGACTGTTGTTCCTGTGGCGGGACCTCCTGACCACTAGCGCCGGTGGACGTGGAGGGTTGTTCATCGTTCAGGCTAGTGTCAGGGGCCCGTTGGGGTGCCACTGTGTCCCTCATGATGTTGGCCATGTCTGCCAGCACCCCTGCAATGGTGACCAGGGTGGTGTTAATGGACTTCAAGGCCTCCCTGATCCCCAGGTACTATTCCTCCTGCAGCCGCTGGGTCTCCTGAAACTTGGCCAGTACCATGCCCATGGTCTCCTGGGAATGGTGGTATGCTCCCATGATGTTGGAGAGGGCCTTGTGGAGAGTGGGTTCCCTGGGCCTGTCCTCCCCCTGTCGCACAGCAGTCCTTCCAGTTTCTCTGTTGTCCTGTGCCTCTTTCCCTTGAACCGTGTGTCCACTGCCGCTGACCCCAGGTCCCTGATTGTCTTGGGTTAGTGGGTTTGCCTGGGGTCCCTGTTGTGGGGGATGGACACACTACTGATTGACGTGTCCTGGGGACAGTGGGATGGGCCTGCTGGGTGGGTGCTGTGGTGGTGTTTCCTGAGGGGGTAGGGTCAGTGGTGGTTTGTGACTGTGGCAGGGGAACCGACTGTCCAGAGGTCCCTGATGGGCCGGGCTGGTCGTCTTGATCCAGGCGTGCAGAGCTGCTGTCATCACTGTGGGCCTCTTCTGTGGGGGGACTGGATATGGCTGGCACCTCCTGTCCGGTGACGCTGGGTAGAGGTCCTGTTGGGGTGTAAATGCATTGTTATTGTATCTGTGTGTGCCATCTTGTGCAATAGGTGAGTTTCCCTCTACTTAGTATTGGGATGGGTGGGTTTTGATAGTGGGGTATCTGTGAGGTGTTAGGGTGATGGGTGTGAGGGTAGGGGTGGGGTTATGTGATGGCATGCAGGTAGGGTGGGGGATATAGTAGTAAAGATTTGCCTACCAGAGTCCAGTCCTCCTGCTACTCCTGTGAGGCCCTCAGGATGCATGATCGCCAAGACTTGCTCCTCCCATGTTGTTAGTTGTGAGGGAGGAGGTGAGGGGTCCACCGCCAGTCCTCTGTGCGGCTACCTGGTGTCTGGATACCACGGAACACACCTTCCCCCGTAGGTCGTTCCACCTCTTCCTGATCTCTTCCCGTGTTCTTGGATGCTGTGACACTGCGTTGACCCTGTTGACAATTCTCCGCCATAGCTCCATCTTCCTTGCAATGTATGTCTGCTGCACCTGTGATCCGAATAGCTCTGGCTCTACCCGGATGATTTCCTCCACCATGACCCTGAGCTCCTCCTCAGAAAACCTGGGGTGTCTTTGAGGTGCCATAATGTGGTGCGGGTGATGTGTGAGGTGCTGTTTGTTGTACTGTGTGATGTGTTGTGTTGGGGTGCATTCTTTGAGGTTTGTGGATGTTGTATGGGTGATGGTGTTGTGTGCCTGTGGATGCTAGGGTTGTGTTTGCTATTCTCTCTCTCTCTGCTTCTTCCAAAATTGTCATTGTAAGGGGTTGTGGGTAATATGGGTGTGTGTATTATAGCGGTGTGAGTGTGTGGGTGTGGTGTGTGTATGTGTATCAGGTGTGTGTAGTTTGAATTGTCCAATGTGGTGGTGTTTTGTAAATGTGTGTGTATTTTGAGCGTGGCGGTATGTACCGCCAATAGATTTCTGCGGTTGAAAGACTGCTGCGTTGATTCGTGGGTCAAGATACTGTGGGCATATTTCTGTTGGCATGACAATGTAGGTTTTGCTATCGCCAGTTTATCACTGACCTTTGGTATGGCGGACTTGTGTGGGTGTCTGTATTGTGGGGGATTACGAGATGTGGGTCGTAATACCTGTAGCGGATTTCCGCCACGGTATCTTGGCAGCCATCAGCATGGCGGTAAGCGGGATTTACCGCCAGGGTTGTAATGAGGGCCTAAGTCAATGCACCTGGACATTGCAGGCTTCCAGTCACGAGTGACAAGCCTAGAGCAACGTGTGATGACAGTGGAAGCCCACGCCATCTCCTCCCAGGACAGAGATCAGGAGCTTCTGTGTCTCCGCAGCAAGCTAATCGACTTAAAGGACAGGAGTCACAGAGACAATATCCGTTTTCTCGGATTCACGGAAAACATAGAAGGAGCAGACATTCACTCCTTCCTGCAAGAGACCTTACCCAAGCTCACTGGCCTGACTTTCGACCCCCCTCCTGGAGTTTCAAAGAGCGCATAGACTTGGCCCCAAGTGCTGAGATGAAGCCAACTGCCCCGTCCAATCATAGCCTGCCTCTTGCGACACATGCAGAATGCCAACTCTTGCAGATAGCTCGCATGCAAGGACCATTCCGACCCCGTCTGCGCCAATTAGAGGTGAAATTTGGTCTATTCGAACCAGCAAGGATGTGGATCACTAAAAACGGTGTGTCCAAGGACTTCTATGACCCAGAGGACCTGCACTTTTTTCTAGACAGCCTACAGACCCCCCCATCGACACTGCCACACCACCCCAATCCCAGAGCTTGTCTGCGGCGACTATGAAATTTGGTCTATTCGAACCAGCAAGGATGTGGATCACTAAAAACGGTGTGTCCAAGGACTTCTATGACCCAGAGGACCTGTGCTTTTTTCTAGACCGCCGACAGACCCCCCCATCGACACTGCCACACCACCCCAATCCCAGAGCTTGTCTGCAGCGACTATGGCCCTGCCACCATAGGGACCTGCCCCCAAGAGACTGGAACGGCACGCCACTGACTTTCTCCCCAGGGCGAGAGAACTGGAGAGGCTCACAAAGAATTATGGTGACAGGGGGCAGGTGCAACACATGGTGGCAATACATGTGCAAGTGGCAGACAGAGACACATTTTGCTCCCCTCTCAAACCCTTCATGGCCCCCACCTGAAGGCAGAGACATCTGATAGGCAACAAGGACACTGCCACTGGCAGCTCTGCTACCCTACGTAAGGAATAACGTACTCCCCGCTGAACCAACGGACAGATGATTAATGTTCATACCTGCACTTTGCCTTTATTGTTCTATGGTCACAATGTACTCTCACAGCTTTACAGGGGAAGACAGGCGGCCTATCCCGAACCCGTCCAGACTATCTGAGCCCCATGTCTCATACACATTTTGATCCCTTAGACTTTCACGATTTGACTTCACTCAGAAAGCTACTGAAGGTTGCTGTTGTTTGTTTGATGTTTTCAAGCACCACTGTTATACTGTTCGAATGGCTGAGAGCCACCATTCCTTTCCTTGTTCTCCCCTGTCTCCCTCCTTCCTCCACCCTCCACCCCCGAGACCATATTGTGCATCTCGATAGACACAGTTGCGCCCCCTCCCCCCTACACGCACCACGCTAATGGCCCGGCCCCCGTACGGCCGCAACATCGTCCACTTGTGCTCCGCAACCACTGAGGGGTATCAGGACCTCCGTCTGACCCTTGAAAACCACTGAGCTCTCAGGGGAGAGAACCACGACTGCTGGGTCAACAAAATGTACTCCCCCCACCTCATCATCACCTTACCTTCCTCACTCTGAAATTCCAACACCACTACATCCACATGCCCCAAATCCGTGGCTCGCCACTCCCTCTACTGCATTGGCCAGCTGCCATACATTACACATGCAGTAACAGTGCTCTAGCCATGCGACTCTCTCCAGTATACTGGGCCCCCCCACCCCCCTTCGCGGCGGAGCAATGCTCTGCGATGACCCCTGCTGTGAGCTCTACAACTGGGCACTGCTACTGCTATACCACTGAATAGAGAGGGCAACGGCCTACTGGGAGCGTCCTGCACTTCCCCTCCCGGCTGTGAGCCCGATGGCTGAGGTTAGGAGCTCCACAGATTTAGGTTTAGACATGCAGACTACAGTTTACCATGAGTGGGGCTATCGTGCTCTGTCCCCACTACTCTTTTCTTTTAACCCTCCGGTTTGAGGTTTGTATTGTCACCTTACTGTTTTCTGAGTTCGTCCCTAGCATCTCTTTCTTTCCCCTCGGCTCTTTTCCCCTTTCTTCTCCTCTTCTTCCTATCCCCCTCTACCCCACTTTCCTACCTTTCTCTCCCCTGGTGTCTCTTTGCTTCTTTCCCCCCTTTACCATCTGTCTTCCCCTCCCCCTCCTCACCTCCTCCCTTTACCCACCCCTCCTAATGTCTCACTACCTACCCGGGTCAGCCCCTCATACCAGTTACTAGTACTCTCCTATTGTCCCCCTCTAATCCCCTCTTGTTCTACACTCGCTCTGTCCAACCCTTACCGGTTGCTCTCACACTGACCCTCTCTCGCACACACACACACCGTCCCTCACCACTGCCTGTCTCTACCCCAGTTTCTCGACCGTGCCATGGCTGGCCCCCCTACAGCCCGACTACCCCACTACGGATCTTCTCCTGGAACGTCAATGGCCTGACCCACTTCATAAAATGCAAGAAGATACTCTCATACCTCCACTCGAAACTGGCAGACATAGCCCTGTTACAAGAGACACACCTTGACAGGGCAGAATCCTCTAAAGTGCACTGTGACTGGGTAGGAACAGAGTTATTCAGCTGCAGCCCCACTTCAAGAGAAGAAGATGGTGGCGTCCCACAGAAATGCGGCGTTGCGATACTATTGCGGAAGAGCATACCTCTCATCGTCACTAAAACATAGGTGGATGCAGACGGACGCTATGTGTTCGCCAGACTAAAGCTAGGTAACTCCTCAATATGTGTGGGCTCCATCTATGCTCCTATGTGCTCAAAACGACGTTTTTTTCTACAAATCAACCAACTCTTGTTGGAAATAGGAGCTATCCGCTAAGTCATAGGGGGGAGACTGGAACCTGGCTGGGGACGCGATAATGGACAGGACTGGCCCCCTGGATACTGCCAATAATGGCGACAGAGCCTTCCAGTCTGATGTAATGCAGGATAATGGTTTGGGAGACCACTGGAGGTTAACACACCCGATTAACAGAGAATATTCCTTTCTGTCACCGGTGCATGGCACACAATCCCGATTAGACTATTTTCTCATCTCCCCCAGTTTAATGTCACACGTCCAGGACGCCCGTATATTGGAAAGTGGACTTTCAGACCATTCTCCAACCTAACTGGCTATCCAAGGGGGCCTAGTATCCCCGGGCCGCAAGCTTTGGCGATTTGCAGTTCACCGCTATCGCTCCCCGCAAGGTAAAGCACAATTACGAGTCCACACGTCCACTTACATCCAGAATAATTTAGGCTTCACAGACTCTAAGAGGATCATGTGGGCAGCAGCCAAGGCAACCATACATGGACAAATGATGAGAGACACAGTGCTGTCAATCAAAGAAAAGAAAGCACAACAAGAGACTTTGGAAACTGATATAAGGCAATTGACGTGGCAATACACGGGCCACCCGTCCCACCCCATGCATAGACATTTGGAATGCGCTTGCAAGACTTAAACCAGCTATATACCTCCCAAGCTGAGTACATGTTGCAACGCATACAAGGAAGACATTATGAGCAGGGGGAGAAAGCTGGCAGACTGCTGGCGGTACAACTCTGCCAGAGAACGGCAGCCCGAGCCATACTGGCCCCTAACGCCCACAAAGGAATGACACTCACATGTCCTCAGGACATAGTCAATGAATTTGCATCCTACTACTAAAAGCTGTACATCCCCGAATCGACATCCACATCCGATCAAATTGAGTCCTTCCTAGCTAGCATAACTCTACCCTCTCTCTCTGAAGAGGGCCACAACCTTTTGGAAGGGGACATTAGCTAGCTAGATATAGCGCAGGTCATCTCTGACCTCCCCTACCACAAATCGCCTGGAGAGGATGGGTTTCCTGTGGAATGTTATAAATGGGCAGGGGAGGAAATGGTCGATGTCCTACATGGAGCACTGGATGAGGCCTGCCGGTCAGACTCTCTGGGCACGATCTCTAACACCGCGATCATGGCACCATACCGAAGCCAGGTTGAGACCCCCTACTCTGCAGTAGCTATTGACCCATCTCTCTCCTGAACAGCAATATCAAGATTCTGGCCGGCGTCCTAGCGAACTGGCTACGGAAAGTCATACCCTCCCTTGTACACCATACTCAAGTGGGGTTTGTGCTGGCTCGCATCCCCAGAAATCACATAAGTACCCTCTGCCACACCCTATGGGAGTCTAGAAACACACCGGAAGCTGCATTGGCCCTAACCCTAGACACTGAGAACGGCCATATCTATTTGCGACCCTGGCAAAATTCTGCTTGGGAGACCAGTTAATGTCCAAGGTTCGCCTGCTATATGACCACCCCACAGCACAAGTTAATTGCGGGGGGTTCCTCTCGGATCCTTTTCCCCTCTGTAGAGGAACCCGACAGGGATGCCCCTTACCCCCCTTTTGTCCTTGTTAGCCATGGAGCTGCTGGCAGCCGCTATCCATAATTCTCCCTCGATAAAGGGTCTACCCCTACCAGGCTGGACCTCTAAAATCTATCTCTATGCTGACGACGTCCTTATCACTGTAACTGATCTAGAGCATTCCCTACCAGCTCTACGGAGGGTCATTGACGGCTTCGCACCTCTATCCGGCTACCGAGTAAACTGGGAGAAAAGAGAGGCCCTTGCAGGTGACAACAAAGGCTGCTCTCCACGGTTTCCCATTCCAAAGGACTCCAAAGCACCTCAAATACCTGTGAGGGCTGGTCAACCGAGGCCTGGACCACATGGTGACAGACAACCTTACCCCCCACATTACGCAAATGAGGCTGGACTTTGGCAAGTGGACCCACCTGGGCCTTTCCATATGGGGCAAGGTACAAGAGGTGAGAATGGTCATGGTGCCACGCTTCACCTACGTTTTAGGCCTCCTACCTCTTGAAGTGCCTCTTTCCACATTACGATCAATAGACGCAGCAATCAGAACCTTTGTTTGGGGCTCTATGCGCACACAAATTCCACCAGCTAAATTAATGGCGCTCTGCCCCCACGGGGGAATGGGACTACCTTCAGTGGAGCACTACACCCTGGCTTTGCACCTGTCACAATTAGCGAGTCGACGGAGTCGCCGCAGTGGGTAGCAGCGGAGAGAGCGATGCTTTCAGATGGCGGAGGCCTCGGTGGACTCTACTGCACTACATCCTCATCCCCCAGCACCAGGAATCCGATCTTGAAGGTGACACGCACGGCGTGGAGGAGGGCTCACCGCCTACTTGGTGTTCACGCCTTCTTGCACTCCCAGGCATCTTTGGCATTGTCAATCTGGCCCTGACCCTAAAGGATGAAGCGATCAAATTCTTTTCCACGTTGAAGGAAGACTTCAATCTCCATCCACGGCAGGAATGGTGCTACTTGCAACTCAAGCACTGCCTACAGCAAAATGCGGACATCAATTCTTGGGGACTTCAGACTTCGACCGTGGTGACTTATGTTCAAATGTGGGGGAAGCACAAAACCTCTATGAGGCCATCATGCATCATCAGTACTTGCAGCCTCTCCTGGAAAAAGTACGCCTGCAATGGCAAGCTTGCCTATGGCGGACCTTTGATGCAGAAGACTGGACAGACATACTGGATGCTCTCAACAGGGGCACCCGTGAAGCTCGTTTAAAATTCTGCCACTACAAGATCATCCATGACTGGTACTGGACTCGGGTGAAGTTACACAGGGCAGGGGTTCTTCCACACCCGAACTGCTGGCACTGCTCAGAGACGCGCTGCGATTTAGCTCACATCCGCAAACGATGCCCATTGGTCTTGCCCCTGTGGGAAGCTGTGGGACTCACTTTGTCTACTGCAATGCTGCTTCCAACATCACTGCCTTTCTCTCTTGCCATAACGCAGGATATTGATGTAGTCCCAACTCTGTCACAGCTGCACCAAAGACTGCTGCACACGGCACTAGCCACCGCACATTTTTTTATCCTCTGTCATTGGAGATCGGTGGACCCTCCCACCCTGGATGAGTTGATAGCGACAATGACTCGCATAGACGCCCGTGAGACAATCATCTATAACCTCCAGGCAGCCCTGTTTCACCAGGTGTGGGCTCCCTTCCTTGCAGACCCTCCACTACCTCTGGCCCACCGCTAGCTTCCTCTACTACCAAACCGTCCCGTTCTTATTCTAGACGCCCCATAGTGGCTGTTAGACCTTTTCATCCTTGGTGTGGTCTCCCTTAACTTTTTGCCTCTGTTCCTCAGGTTGTTCATGTGTGCTGGACTCTGATTTTGCTGTTTTTGTTACTCTGGGCACTTTAGCACTGCTAACCAGTGCTAAAGTGCAAGTGCTCCTTTACAAAATGTGTATTTAATTGGTTTATCCATGATTGGCATATTTTATTTACTAGTAAGTCCCTAGTAAAGTGCACTAGAGGAGCCAGGGCCTGTAAATCAAATGCTTCTAATGGGCCTGCAGCACTGGTTGTACCACCAACATAGGTAGCTCTGTAATCATGTCTCAGACCTGCCACTGCAGTGTCTGTGTGTGCAGTTTTTAACTGTAAATTCGACTTGGCAAGTGTATCCACTTGCCAGGCCTGAACCTTCCCTTTCCTTTTCTTACATGTAAGACACCCCTAAGGTAGGCCCTAGGTAGCCCCAAAGGCAGGGTGCAGTGTATGGTTAAGGTAGGACATATGGTAATGTGTTTTATATGTCCTGACATAAAAATATTGCTAAATTCGTTTTTCACTGTTGCAAGGCCTGTCCCTCTCATAGGTGAACATTGGGGCTACCTTTAAATCTGATTAAAGTGTAGATTCCCTTTGGGAGCAGATGGACATGTGGAGTTTGGGGTCTCTGAGCTCACAATTAAAAAATACATCTTTTAATAATGTTGATTTTAAGATTGTGTGTTTGAAAATGCCACTTTTAGAAAGTGAGCATTTTCTTGCTTATACCATTTCTGTGACTCTGCCTGTTTGTGGATTCCCTGTCTGGGTCAGTTTGACAGTTGGGCTGGTTGCACCTCACACTAGACAGTGACACAAAAGGAGCTGGGGTGAAGTCTGCATTTCCTGATGAGCCATCTGTGCTAGGAGGGAGGGGAGAAGTGGTCACTTACAACTGAAAGGGCTGTGCCTGTCCTCACACAATGCAGTCTCGACCCCCTGGTGAGTGTCTGGGTCCTGGCCTGGGCAAGGCAGGATTTCACATTCAAAAGAGACTTTACTTTGAAGTAGGCATACTTCAAAGGAGAAGTTGAGTATAAGAAGGGCACCAACAACCACAGACTTTAGAACACTTCTGGAAACTAGAGGAACCTCTGCCTGGAGAAGAGCTGAGGAGCTGAGGAAGAAGAGCTGCCCTGCCTGTGACTGTGCTTTGTGGAGCTATCCTACAGTTGCTGCTTCTGCCAGAGTAGGAGGGCAAAGACTAGACTTTGTGTGCCTTCCATCTTGTGAAGAAATCTCCAAGGGCTTGATTTAGAGCTGGCCTCCTATTGTTTGAAGTCTCAGGGACAGCAAAGACTTCTCTCTACCAGCACCTGGAGTCTCTGGAGAGACTCCTGCTCTGACAAGTGGTGCCCTATCCAGTCCCTGGGCCCCTGAAAGGAAAAGCTGGTGAAAATCCAAGGAAATCGACTTCGGACCGACGCAGCTGCTGAATCCGGTGACGCCGCCTGCAACCGACTCCCTGATCTTCACTTGAACACGACGACCTTCGCAGGCCCGACATCGCTGCAGCCCGCTGAAGTCCACGACTCCAAGGAAGTCGCCGCACCACGTAGTGACTGACGCTGCACAAAGTGTGCAGATTCAACGTTTCGCACAGATGCCGCGATCCCCGACTTTGCGCATCGGCTTGTTTTCACTCTTCACCAAAGGTCCCATACATGGGGGCCTATGCAACTCCGTGTCCGGTGCCGCTGGTGTCGGATTGTTGGGAACGACTCCGTCACGACACTGTGTTAACCCCTCATCGAAGCATTTTGTGTTTCTAAGTGCTGTTTTTGAGTTTAATATTTAAAAAAATCATAACTTGACTTGTGTGTGTCGGATTTGTGTTGTTTTGGTCTTGTTTTGTTTAGATAAATATTTCCTATTTTTCTAAACTGGTGTTTTGTCATTCTGTAGTGTTTTCATAAAGTTACTGTGTGTGTTGGTTCAAATGCTTTACACCTAGCACTCTGAAGTTAAGCCTGCTGCTCTGCCAAGCTACCAAGGGGGGTAAGCAGGGGTTAGCTGAGGGTGATTCTCTTTTACCCTGACTAGAGTGAGGGTCCTTGCTTGAACAGGGGGTAACCTGACTGTCAACCAAAGACCCCATTTCTAACAGTGGCATTCAGACCACCTCCACTCCCCGCCCCCCACTAACATGTACTTTTTACAAATCTGCTCACCATCATCCCATCCCTCCTGCACACCTCCGTTGTCCCATCTCCCCCCTCCACCTTACACCCCTCTCGTCTCTGTTTCCTAGACACCAGCTTCTAGCTTCTAACCTCTACCCCCACCTTTCCTTCCCCATATCTATCCTTCTCTATCATCTTTCTCCCACCATGAAAGGATGTTTTGCTGCTTAGCTGCGAAAACCTTTAATGCCTACACTTCGGGTACCACCATACAGTTGCAACAATACACTACCTCAATACTCACCACCATATGTCATACTTCAGCGACTCGTACCTCAGCCCCCCCTTTCGCCTCCTTCTCCCTGCTGCTATCCCTTCCCCGCTTTTCCATTCATTAGTTGTCACTGTCCTTTTATAGTGCTTAGAAGTACGAATGAAAGAGTTTAGCTGTAAGGAAATGCCTCCTTGGCATGGTTACCCCCAGACGTTTGGCTTTGCTGATGCTAAGTTATGATTTGAAAGTGTTCTGGGACCCTGCTAACCAGGCCCCAGCACCAGTGTTCTTTCCCTAAACTGTATCGTTGTCTCAACAATTGGCACAACCCTGGCACTCAGGTAAGTCCCTTGTAACTGGTACCTCTGGTACCAAAGGCCCTGATGCCAGGGAAGGTCCCTAAGGGCTGCAGCATGTCTTATGCCACCCTGGGGACCCCTCACTCAGCACATGCTTCACAGCTTGTGTGTGCTGGTGGGGAGAAAATGACTAAGTTGACATGGCACTCCCCTCAGAGTGTCATGCCAACCTCACACTGCCAGTGGCATAGGTAGGTCACCCCTCTAGCATGCCTTACAGCCCTAAGGCAGGGTGCACTATACCACAGGTGAGGGCATATGTGCATGAGCAAAACCTTAGACATTGTAAGTGCACGGTAGCCTCAAGAGTATATGGTCTGGGAGTCTGTCAAACACGAACTCCATAGCACCATAATGGCTACACTGAAAACTGGGAAATTTGGTATCAAACTTCTCAGCACAATAAATGCACACTGATGCCAGTGTACAATTTATTGTAAAATACACCCAGAGGGCATCTTAGAGATGCCCCCTGAAAACATACCCGACTTCCAGTGTGGGCTGACTAGTTTTTGCCAGCCTGCCACACACCAGACATGTTGCTGGCCACATGGGGAGAGTTCCTTTGTCACTCTGTGGCCAGGAACAAAGCCTGTACTGTGTGGAGGTGCTTCTCACCTCCCCCTGCAGGAACTGTGACACTTGGCAGTGAGCCTCAAAGGCTCACCTCTTTTGTTACAGTGCCCCAGGGCATCCAAGCTAGTGGAGATGCCCGCCCCTCCGGCCACTGCCCCCACTTTTGGCAGCAAGGCTGGAGAAGATAATGAGAAAAACAAGGAGGAGTCACCCCCCAGTCAGGACAGCCCCTAAGGTGTCCTGAGCTGAGGTGACTCTTACTTTTAGAAATCCTCCATCTTGTGGATGGAGGATTCCCCCAATAAGATTAGGGATGTGCCTCCCTCCCCACAGGGAGGAGGCACAAAGAGGGTGTAGCCACCCTCAAGGACAGTAGCCATTGGCTACTGCCCTCCCAGACCTAAACACACCCCTAAATTCAGTATTTAGGGGCTCCCCAGAACCTAGGAAACAAGATTCCTGCAACCTAAAGAATAAGAAGGACTGCTGACCTGAAGCCCTGCAGTGAAGACGGAGACGACAACTGCTTTGGCCCCAGCCCTACCGGCCTGTCTCCCAACTTCGAAGAAAACTACAACAACGACGTATCCAACAGGGACCAGCGACCTCTGAAGCCTCAGAGGACTGCCCTGCAACCAAGGACCAAGAAACTCCAGTGAACAGCGGCTCTGTTCAACCATCTGCAACTTTCTTGCAATAAAGAAACAACTTCAAGGACTTCACGTTTCCCGCCAGAAGCGTGAGACTTTCTACTCTGCACCCAACGGCCCCGGCTCGACCTGTGGAAAACCAATGCTACAGGGAGGACTCCCCGGTGACTCCGAGCCCGTGAGTAGCCAGAGTTGACCCCCCTGAGCCCCCTCAGCAATGCCTGCAGAGAGAATCCAGAGGCTCCCCCTGACTGCGACTGCCTGTAACAAGGGACCCAACGTCTGGAACCAACACTGCACCCGCAGCCCCCAGGACTGGTAGGAACCGAACTCCAGTGCAGGAGCGACCCCCACACGACCCTCTGCCTAGCCCAGGTGGTGGCTACCCCAAGGAGCCCCCCCTGTGCCTGCCTGAATCGTTGAAGTGACCCCCGGGTCTCCCCATTGCTTCCAATACAAAACCCGACGCCTGTTTGCACTCTGCACCCAGCCGCCGCTGTGCCGCTGAGATTGTACCTTCTGTGCCTGCTTGTGTCCCACCCGGTGCCCTACAAAACCCCATTGGTCTATCCTCCGAGGACGCGGGTACTTACCTGCTGGCAGACTGGAACACGGGGCATCCCTGTTTCCATTGAAGCCTATGCACCTGACTGGCCCTGAGCTGCTGGTGTGGTAACTTTGGATTGCCTTGAACTCCCAACGGTGGGCTACCTTGGATCCAACTTTGAACCCTGTAAGTGTTTTACTTACCTGTAAACTCAACAATTACTTACCTCCTCCAGGAACTGATGATTTTTGCACTGTGTCCACTTTTAAAATAGCTTATTGCCATTTTTGTCAAAACTGTACATGCTATTGTGATTATTCAAAGTTCCTGGAATACCTGAGTGAAATACATTTCATTTGAAGTATTACTTGTAAATCTTGAACCTGTGGTTCTTAAAATAAACTAAGAAAATATATTTTTCTAAATAAAAACCTATATGCCTGGAGTAAGTCTTTGAGTGTGTGTTCCTCATTTATTACCTGTGTGTGTACAACAAATGCTTAACACTACCCTCTGATAAGCCTACTGCTCGACCACACTACCACAAAATAGAGCATTAGAAGTATTTCTTTTTGCCACTATCTTACCTCTAAGGGGAACCCTTGGACTCTGTGCACACTATTTCTTACTTTGAAATAGTATATACAGAGCCAACTTCCTACATTAGCCCATCCCGTTATCCATAAGTTACAGTCTGTACGATCTCCAATTGATACGAGGACCCCGTTCCCCTTCTTTGTTCTGTATCATTCTGCATTATCGATAGTAAAATAACTACTAAACAAAAAAAGAGGCAAAAGCACTCTCACGACTCAGAGAGCATCCGGGTACAAAGTAATACTTTCATTACCATCTTTGCAGGTGGTTATATGTCATACAGTTAATCCAGCAACAATCTTTGCGCACCCAGTTACTGATGATGAACAAGTACATGACTGTGCCAATTATGTGCCAGAAGAAGAGAGTAAGGTGAGAGAAGATCCCATCCTGGGGAGCGTGCTGCTCTTTGTGAATGGATCCTCTTTCTCACATATGGAAACAGGGACTAGACATTCAGGAGCAGCAGTTGTAAGAGCCGATCAGCGCGGGTCGTCTGACACATTGCAGATAGTGAGTCAAGTACCGTTACCCTCTCAATTTTCAGATCAAGCTGCGGAATTAGTGGCTCTTATTTAAGCGTTGCAACATGCTGATGGGTTCGAAGTTACGATTTATTCAGATTCAGCATATGTTACTACTACTATGCATTCAAGCATCTATAGGTGGGAGAGGAGAGGATTTTTTAAATCTGATGGGTCTCCAGTGAGGCACAAAGATTTATTGACAAAACTGATACATGCTTCACCTTACCATATAAGGTGGCGGTAATAAAATGTGCGGTACATACAAACAAGCAAGAATTTGTCTTCAGGGGTAATGCTCTGGCAGTCTAGGCAGCCAAGGAGGCAGCTAAAACATCTCCAAATTATATTGAATCAGAAGAGAACACATTGGAAATGATAAGCAGACAAGAGAATGTTACTGAATTACCACCCTCGTACACTGAAACAGCACAATTACATGTATGTGCGTTGCAGGAAAAGGCCCCACTACATATAAGGGAATTGTGGGAACAGCGAGGACATATACAATCATCAACGGATTTCATCTATAGAAAGGAAAGTACTGGGAAACCTGTAATGCCAAATGGTTTGTTGTATATGGGGCTGGAACAACTGCAGCTCCCTGTGCATACTGCTAAAGAATATCTTCTAGCTACGTTGCAGGCAGATTGGCTTATCCCACATTTATCGGAAATTATTACAATGTATATAGTTGAATGTACAGTATGCCAACAATATAGCCAAAGACCTACATTGAAAGTTATTATATCAACAATCCCCCACCTAACAGGTCCATTTCAAAATCTACATTTAGATTTCGTTGACATGATCGATAGATGTAACAATTACAGGTACTTGATAGTCGTGGTCTGTCCTTTTTCAAGGTGGATCGAGGCAGGACCATGTGTACATAATGATGCTAAAGCAGCAGCTAATTTTTTGGTACGAGAAGTAATACATAGATGGGGAATTGCAGAAACGATCTGCTCAGATAATGGCAGCCATTTTGTTCACGCCCTTTTTCAACACATTTGCACCTCTCTTGGGATAAAGCATGAATTGTCATCTGTCTATAATCCCCAAAGTAATGGAATAGTGGAACACCTTAACGGCCTGTTAAAAAATAAAATAAGTAACCTGTGTGCTACATTGCATAAGAACTGGTTCTAGTGCTTTCCATTAGCTTTGTATGCTCTAAGAAATCAGCCAGGAAGTGATCATCATCTGACACCGCATCAGACAGTGACGCCCTATGCCGACTCCTTTAACGATAGCAAGGCAAAAGACAGATGCTCATAAAACTGCTGATGTTTTGGGGGATGAAATGAGTGGGTATCTGTCTCAGTTGTTGAAATCTGCAAAGTTCTCAACTAAACAGGTGAAGCAGCAGCAGAAGTGCACCACTGCAGCCCAGCAGATTATTCCAATTCCTGTGAGCCAACACATTTATGTACCAAACCTTGTGAGGCGATGGAAGGACAGAAGTTCAAGGGGCCTTCTCCGGTCACCCAGAGCACCCCCACTGCAGTGAAAGTGGAGGGCAGGAAACCATGAATACATTTGTCAGACATTCGACTGGCACCTGCTGTGTGTCATGCATTGTCATTGGTATAGGAACTTTTGGAGGAGAGCGAACCCAAGTAGAAATACCATTGTTCTTTTTCAAAGAGCGAGAGGAGCACCATATTAGCTCAGCTAACAGACTTTTTGGGCTGTTTTATTATTTGATTGTTCATGTTTTGTAAAAATAGAAGCAATGGCGAGGACAGGTACAAGGTGGATAGGTGGAAGGCTAGAATACCAGGGCAAGGATTCCTAGGGGTATCAAGATCTATTCTTCTATGTAAGGATTACGCAACCACCCCTAAGACCAAAGACTGTCAGGAGAGACCTTATCTGAGGGTAAATGGTTCAGTATATGTCCATGGTCAATGACACCATGGAGCAGTATTTGGATGTGGAACTCTCTCCTTATGGAGAGGGATTGGAAATAACATTAACCCACAACAGGTTTGTCAGGCTATATGGGATGAGAATATACAAGGTTTAACCTGGGGAGAAACACCTTCAACTCTTTGAGTGGGTCGAACACCTAGGGGGTCATTACAACATTGGCGGTAAAAGCCGCTTACCGCCGTGCAGAAGACCGCCAATACACCGCGGCGGGAGACCGCCACCGCTATTATGGCACACATCACGGATTCCGCCGAAATTCAGACACCCACACAAGTCCGCCACACCAAAGGTCAGCGAAAAATATGAGGAAACAAATCCTCCACCTCCACGCCAACAGAAACACGCCCATGCTATTACGACACACGAATCCACGCAGCGGTCATTCAACCACGGTATTCCATTGGCGGTACACACCGCCGCGCTCAAAATACACACACAGCTCTTAAACACCGCCACATTGGACAATTACAAATACACACACCTGATACACATACACACACCACTCCCACACACCCAACACAATATAAAACACACACCCACATCACCCACAAACCCCTACGACCACAAATCAGAGACGAAGGCCAGAGAGAGACAGCACAGAATAGATAACACCATCACACAGAGGCACACTACACCATCACCCACACAACATCCACGCACAAAATACCACATACCACTACACTAACCACACTCATCAACACATACACCACCCCACACATCACACACACCACCCCATGTCACGCCAAAGACACCCCCGCTTCTCCGAGGAGGAGCTCAGGGTCATGGTCGAGGAAATCATCAGGGTAGAGCCACAGCTATTTGGCTCACAGGTACAGTACACATCCATAGCCAGGAAGATGGAGCTATGGCAAAGAATAGTCGACAGGGTCAACGCTGTGGGACAGCACCCAAGAAATAGGGAGGACATCAGGAAGAGGTGGAACGACCTAAGGGGGAAGGTGCGTTCCACGGTATCCAGGCACCACATCGCGGTACAGCGGACTGGCGGCGGACCCCCACCTCCTCCCCCACAACTAACAACATGGGAGGAGCAAGTCTTGTCCATCCTGCATCCTGAGGGCCTCGCAGGAGTCGTTGGAGGAACGGACACTGGTAAGTCAAATCTTCACTATCATATCCCCCACCCTACCTGCATGCTATCACACACCCCCACCCTCACACCCTCCCCTATCACCATAACTCCTCACTAATCTTCCCATAACACCAACCACCCATCCCAACCCCAAGACCTGCATGGCACAACTAAGCATGGACACCCATCACTAAAGCATGCCCACTGCACACACCCACAACACCCCCCAAACATCACCACACAAGCCCCCACACAGGAATGCCTGCACTGGGGTTCACGCACACTCAACCATTGCACACCATGAAACACACACATGCAATAATCATGTACTTATACCCCCGCAGGAACCCGAAGGAACGTCACCACACCAGAGGATCCTGACAACACCACTCCACCCCCAGAAGAGGCCCACAGTGACGACAGCAGCTCTGCCCTACTGGTTCCCCTTGCCCAGCCACAGCCCAACACCGAGCTTACACCCTCTGGTAACACCAGCACAGCACCCACCCAGCGGGCCCATACCTCCCTACCCAGGACAGGTCAATCAGCGGTGTGTCCACCACTACAGGGAACCCAGGATAACCCACCACCCTAACAACAACAGGGACCTGGGGGCAGTGGTAGTGGGCACACGGTCCAGGGGACGGAGGCACAGGAACACCGGGGAACTGGGAGGGCTGCTGTGCGACAGAGGGAGGACAGGCCAAGGGAACCTACTCTCAACGAGGCCCTATCCTCCATCATGGGAGCATATCACCACTCCCAGGAGACGATGGCAACGGTCCTGGACAAGTTGCAGGAGACCCTGCGTCTGCAGGAGGAGCAGTATTTGGGGTTCAGGGAGGAGCTCAGGACCATCGGCTCCGCCCTGGGCACCATCGTAGGGGTGCTGACGGACATTCAAAATACCTTGAGGGACACCGTGGCACTCCAAGGGGCCCCTGACACTAGCCACGACGATGAAATGCCCACCACCTCTGCCGGCGCTAGTGGACAGGACGCCCCGCCACAGGACTAACACACCAGCACCCCACCCCCTACAGACGGACAACCACCACGAAAGCGGGCCCTGAGATCCAGGAACAGGACAGAGCAAGATGGCAAGACCCCCGCCAGGAAATAAGACCACCCTGATTGTCCCCCCACTGTCCCACTTTGTTACCCTGTCCAGCTTGGAACTGCCCCAGCTCCACTTCCAATGGCCAGATGTGCAATGTACCTGTGAGACTAATAGACTGGACTCTGCCATGGACATTCTTCCACCATGACCTCTCCCAATTTCACAACCCCCCTACATTTTTATGCACTTCAATAAACACCCTTGAAACCTCAATAATATTGGAGTCAGTCAATGATTGTGAACTTTGTATTGTCAATTACAGTGTTAAAAAAGGTTACCCATTGGAAGGTCAACATACCAATGTCACACATCACAAGCCTTTCAAGGGTGCCAGCTGTTGACACGTAGGTTACCACATTACTGAAAATGAAATGGAAGGGGACAACTCAGTTACCAAATAGGGAGTGAAATGTAGGTACAGGATAGAGATAGACATGTGAAATGTAATATGATGTGAAACATGAAATTGTACTCACCTGTATCTCATTGAAAATATTGCTGTATGACTGACTCCCTATTGTCGTTTTCATCTTCATCAGCTTCATCCTCATCACTGTCCACAGGCTCCACAGGCTCAACCGCTGCAACAACACCGTCATCTGGATCATCCTCCTGCAGAAAAGGCACCTGGCGTCGCAATGCCAAGTTATGAAGCATGGAGCAGGCGATGATGATGTCGCACACTTTCTTCGCTGAATAGAATAGGGACCCACCTGTCATATGGAGGCACCTGAACCTGGCCTTCAGGAGGCCGAAGGTCCGCTCGATCACCCTCCTAGTCCGCCCATGGGCCTCATTGTACCCTTCCTCTGCCCTGGTCCTGGGATTCCTCACTGGGGTCAGTAGCCAGGACAGGTTTGGGTAACCAGAGTCCCCCAATAGCCATACACAGTGCCTCTGGAGTTCACCCATCATATCAGGGATGCTGCTATTCCGCAGGATGTAGGCGTCATCCACTGAGCCAGGGAACATTGCATTTACCTGCGAGATGTACTGGTCTGCCAAACAGATCATCTGGACATTCATGGAATGATAACTCTTCCTGTTCCTGTACACCTGTTCATTCCTGCGTGGGGGGACCAGAGCTACATGGGTCCCATCAATGGCACCTATGACGTTGGGGATATGTCCAAGGGCATAGAAGTCACCTTTCACTGTAGGCAAATCCGCCACCTCAGGGAAAATGATGTATCGCCTTACGTGTTTCAGCAGGGCAGACAACACTCTGGACAACACGTTGGAAAACATAGGCTGGGACATCCCTGATGCCATGGCCACAGTTGTCTGAAAAGACCCACTTGCAAGGAAATGGAGCACTGACAGCACCTGCACGTCAGGGGGGGATTCCAGTCGGATGGCGGATTGGTGACATCAGGTCTGGCTCCAACTGGGTACATAGTTCCTGGATTGTGGCCCGGTCAAACCGGTAGGTCACGATGACATGTCGCTCTTCCATTGTCAACAAGTCCACGAGCGGTCGGTACACCGGCGGATTCCGCCACCTACCAAAATGTCCCAACTGACGGTGCCTAAGAAGGACAACAGCGAAGAAACTGTCAGCATTCCTCCAGGTATGTACCCACAGTCACACACAAGACTACAACAGACAATTAACCCATCCGGGAAAGGCTTTGAGTGTAGGCCTTGGTATGTGTGACACAGTAGTAACTGAAGCCATGTGGGCCCCTGAAATGGCGGCTGCCTGACCTCTAAACTGGGACATTGGAATTGTGGGGTAACTGCGCTGGCGTTGTACACCGTCGCGGTAGGCAGTCGTAGAGCGCGGCGCAATGCTGCATTGGTTAACATTGGACCCCATGGGTCCCAGGAGCCAATGAACAGGTGCGCTGGCGGTGATGATGCGCACCGCCGCGGACGTCACCGCCGCGGACGTCACCACCATTTTATATCTCTTCAATCACTAGATACCTGACCTTCGACAGGAGAGGACCTACACTGTGAGTGCTGCTGTGACCTCGGTCTGGAAGCGACGATGGCTGCTGTGTCTGGGGAAAGGGCCCCTGCCTTCACTGCACAGGAGTTGGAGAAACTTGTGGATGGGGTCCTCCCCAGTATACGCTACTCTACGGTCCTCCAGACCAACAGGTCAGTACACAGGGAGCACGTTGTATGGGCTAGGCCTGGGTGGAGAGGGCTGGGTGGATGAGGGAAGGGGGCAGAGTACATAGAACAGTCATGCATGGGGATGAATGGGCCACAGGGATAGAGTTGGGAGGGGGCCAATTACAACGATGGTGCTGTAGGTAATGACTGTTCCTCTTTCCTTGTGCATGTCATGTAGGTCAGCGCCCACCAGAAGATGGACATTTGGCGTGCCATCGCCAAGGAAGTCTGGACCCTGGGGGCCCACCAGAGACGGGGCACCCACTGCCGTAAGAGATGGAGGACATTCGCCGCTGCAGCAAGAAGACGGCAGAGGCTCAGCTGGGGATGGCCTCCCAACGTGGGAGGGGTGCCCGTCGCACCATGACCCCCCTGATGTTCCAGATCCTGGCGGTGGCCTACCTGGAGTTGGATGGGCGCTTGAGGGCATCACAGCAGACACAAGGGGTGAGTACAACCTCATTCTGCTGACTTTGCGCGTAGTGGAGGGGTCTGGGTGGGGGAGGTGGGCTGTGGGTGTCCCTAGGCCAGGGCGAGTTAGGTAGGCAAGGCCCCTCCGTAATGTAGGCCATGTGGCACTCTACCCCAGCTAAAAAAAAAAGACAAATTGATGTATAGTTGCCCCTTTGCCATCCATGTGGGCAGATTTCTACCATTGCCATATAGGCCATATCCCAGAAATTGCATGTGCAGAGGGCAGGAGCACGGCGTAATGCAGGGGGCTTCTGCGTTTGTCTTGTCCGCCAACGGTAGCGGTATGCCATGCACTAAAACTCTCTTTCTTCTGTCTCCCCCCATTTCCTGTTCTCCCTGTCCTTCTGTACATCAGCATCAACAGGCGGAGGTACAGTGGCACCGGAGCATGAGGGAGCTGCATCCCACATGGCCATGGAGGGCCACACCACAGACTCTGAATTCACCAGTGGGACGGAGGGCGAGGGGAGCTTCACGTCGGCCACAGGATCTGCAACCAGCGACACAGACTCGTCCGCCGATGGGAGCTCCCCTGTGTTGGCGGCACCATCTGTGTGCCCCACTTCTACAGGTACAGCCGCCACCTCCCCTACCAGCACCGCCCTCCCAGCAGCCCCTCAGCGTTCGCCCTGTGCCCGCTCACCCAGGAGGGTGGGCATCACCTTCGCCCCAGGCACCTCAGGCCCTGCCCCAGTCACCCCAGCTGCCCTCAGTGAGGAGGCCATTGACCTCCTCAGGTCACACACTGTTGGGCAGTCTACCATTGTGAATGCCATCCAGGGTGTAGCACGAGAGTTGAAACACGGTAATGCATTCCTGGAAGGCATTCATTCTGGTCAGGCTGTCCTTCAGCGAACCCTGCAATCACTGGCCTCAGCACTGATGGCAGCCATTGTCCCTGTGTCCAGCCTCCCCCCTCCAACTTCCTCCGCCCAGACCCAATCCCCTGTACCCCAGCCCATCCCAAGCACACCTACAGACCAGCATGCACACAAGTCAACACACACAAGTAGCTCAAGCAAACATAGGCACCACACACACCACAGGCACTCACACAAGCATCAGACCCATACAGACACAGCAACATCCACTGCCTCCACTGTGTCCCCCTCCTCCTCTTCTCCCTCCTCCCTCCCAGTGTCGTCTACACACACACCTGCATGCACCACATCTACAGGCACTAGGACTCGCACCAGGACACCCAGCACAACAAGCCGCTCACCTGCACTCACCACCTCCACTGCCATTTACACATCCCCTGTGTCCTCTCCCAGTGTGTCTGTGACATCCCCCCCAAAGTACACAAACACCAGCAATCACTCACCCAACATCCATCCACCTCACAACAGCCTCCACTACCTGCACCTGCACCCAAAACAGCTAAAGTGACACCTCCTACAACCACCTCCTCTTACTCCACTCCCAGAGCCCCTCCAGCTACCCATCCCAGTGTACGTCAGAAACTGTCCCTATGTCAAATTGACCTTTTTGCCCCCACCACCCACCCCTCCAATTCATCAGTCCCGTCGTAGCACCTCAGCCAAAAAGCCTCCAGTACCAGTGGTGTGTGTACCAGGTTTTTGGAGTGCCCCGTCCACCAAGGCAGGCAGTAGGACCCGGAGCCAAGGCACTGTCAGCCCACCCCCTGTAAAGGCTCCGAAATTGGAGAGTGGACGACGGGACCGTGTCAAGACTCCTGGTGGGACAAACAGTGACATGGGATCCAAGGCGATTGGTGAGTCATCTGTGACTCAAAAGAAGGTAGGGAAGGTCCCGAGGAAGTCTCTCCAACCTTTTGTCAGTGTCACAGCGGAGAAGTGCGCCATCATTTCCGGCGGTCCAGAAACAACCGCCAGCACCGTCGTTACTAGTCAGGAGACCACCGCCAGAGTCACAGCCCAGGAGATCCCAAGTATCGTAACTGGTCAGGAGACCACCGCCAGAGTCACAGCCCAGGAGGGCCCAAGTATCGTTACTGGTCAGGAGACCACTGCCGGAGACACAGCCCAGGAGGGCTCAAGTATCGTTACTGGTCAGGAGACCACCGCCACCGCCTGAGTCATAGCCCAGGAGGGCCCAAGTATCGTTACTGGTCAGGAGACCACCGCCAGAGTCATAGCCCAGGAGGGCTCAAGTATCGTCACTGGTCAGGAGACCACCGCCAGAGTCATAGCCCAGGAGGGCTCAAGTATCGTTACTGGTCAGGAGACCACCGCCACCGCCGGAGTCATAGCCCATGAGGATCCAGAATCCCACAGACCCGCTGGGCACTGATGGAACGTCAAGCCACACACCAACGTCCAGTGTGGAGTTCGTCATGCCACACACCAATGTCCAGTATGGAGTTCGTCATGCCACACACCAATGTCCAGTGTGGAGTTCGTCATGCCACATGCCAATGTCCAGTGTGGAGTTCGTCATGACACACACCAATGTCCAGTGTGGAGTTCGTCATGCCACACACCAATGTCCAGTGTGGAATTCGTCATGACACACACCAATATCCAGTGTGGAGATCGTAATGCCACACACCAATATCCGTACCAGAACCGCCATGTCAAAGCACCGCTGAACAAGGCCAAGACTGCCATGGTGAAGACCGCTGAACAGGGCAAAGACCGCCATGATGAAGACCGCTGAACAGGGCAAAGACCGCCATGGCTAAGCACCGCTGAGAGACTGTGGCTTTGCACTCCCCAGGATGGCACAGTGGGCAACCCTCCCACTGTAGAGACTTGAGAGACTGTGGCTTTGCACTCCCCAGGACGTAACAGTGGGGAGGCCACCCACTGTAGAGACTTGAGAGACTGTGGCTTTGCACTCCCCAGGATACAGCAATGGGCATGGAGCCCCCTCGTGCAGCAGTGGTGTTGTGCGTTCATCTGGCTGATGTGCCCCCCCTCTTCCTCCCTCTGAGGTGCCTGTATATATTCGGTCTGATGCCCCAGTAATGTTTTCTCCGTTTCCAGGCACGTATCTAGTGTGAGCTTCGCCCATGCATTTTGGGACCAGTGGTCCACGGACAATGATTGGTACACTATCCAGACTTGTGTAGTTGGTGTACATATTTGTATATACTGAATTTTGATTTTGGACTATCAGATTTTTCATGATTGCAATCGTTACAATCATTTCCTTTTGTCCTTGTGTTCTTCCATGGGGTGATGGGGTGTATATGTAATGTTGCTGCATGTGTTTGTGTGTATGTTGTTGAGGGTGAGGGTGAGGGTGGGGGTGTGGGTACTGTGTGTTGCATGTGTGTGTCACTCTCTTCCCCCCTCTCCTGTGTTGTAGGTGCAGTACTCACCGTGGTCGTTGCCGCCGCCGTTCGTACTCCTGGTAGATGAGAAGATACACCAAGATTGGTAACACCTGTAGTTCGGGCTCCATGGCGTCCTGGTTCCTCGTTGGGTGTCGAGAGGTGAGTGTTTTCCCTTCTGTGTACTGTTTCTGCCGTGCTTTTGATAGCGTTGGTTCCACCCTGGAAAAGGTGGCGGATAGGCGTGTTGAAATACAGTGGGCTGTACTTTGTCTTCCGCATGTCTGTTGGCAGTTACTGCTGCGGTGTTTGTTTCTACCGCCGTGGCGGTCTGAGTGTGAAAGTGGCTGTCTATGTTGGCCAATTCCGCCATGGTCGTGATTCCATTTTTTTGCCGACAGCCTGTTGGCGGTATTACCGCCGCTTTAACACCGACCGCCAGGGTTGTAATGAGGGCCTATGTATGTAGGAAGATGTACATGTATTACATCTGATATAACTGTATTTTTGTAACAAGCAGTCAGATAGCGTTTAAAGAATTATGGTCTTTGTTAATTGTAAATGTTATGAAGGAGGTGGAACTTAGGTGTCCACCAAAAGTATAATAAACGCTGTTTGTAAGAGCTGAGTTGAGTGTGGCTTCAGTTACAGAACTGTGCTGTACTCCCGGATGTATTTTATATACTCAATTATAATTGGAATTGTGTCACTTCTGTTTTACTGACAAAAACTCGACTACACTATCTCCATTAAAAAGTGGAGGTCACTCCATGCTAAATAGGACATGGTGACTGTTTCTGTATGCAGCCTCAATGGCATCGCTTCTTTTTTTAGACCATTTTTCTATAGTGTCTAGTGAGCTTTCTGCTGTCCCAGGTGGCAGGTGGTAATTTGCCTCCAGGGGGGCAGAACCACTGTTGGACCTTTACTGGTTGGGGGCATTACACTATGCCAGGTGGATTGACCCTACCACTCTTCTTTTTTTTTTTTTTTTCCTGGTGCTGGTGAAGAAATATGCAGGGTTGGACCTGGTATTCCTAGGTTCATGCATTATTTCCCTTTAAGGGAGAATCCCCAGATTTAGGTTAAGATACCAAAAAGAACCATAGATTCTAGCCCTCTTGTTTCTTTACACCTAAAACCATTGAACGCAGGCTAAGGACAATAAGAGAGACAAATTAGAAGCAAACAAGCAGCAAGTAGAAACAAAACCAATATGAAAAAAGAGATACTCAGATCAGGGAAATAAATTGAGACCAAACTCAAAATTCAATCATATATTCAAACACTTCATCCATCAAAGAGGCGGGGAGCATTCTGTTTCAGTCCAAATAGGATCTGTGATCAACATAAGGCACCAGTTATCAAAATTCTTCTTGACTAAATCAATCACAGAACATAACAGGAAAGTGAGATCATGCAAAAATTGAAAGCAAACTGATGTACATCCTAAAAGTATTAAACATTGTGAGCTAGAAATGCCTGACTAAATTATTAACACAACTTAGTAGGAAAATGAGTCTAAGGGCCTGAATTAGAGTTTGGAGAAAGGCTTACTTCATCCCGAACTCGACAGATATCACGTCCACTGTGTTACGATTCCCATTGGATATAGTTTGATTGTAATACAGTGGATGGGATATCCATCATGTTTATGACAGAGTAACCCCATCCACCAGTTTCTAAATCAGGCCCTTAATGGGTTTATGCTGGTGCATATTTTGAGGGAATACAAAATGTAGAACAATAAATCTAGGTGATTTCATTGTGCAGAAATTTGATTGAGGTAGCTTGTCTACTTGAGCATTTCTGAAAGATAAAGCCAAGATTTCTTACGTCTTTAGATATTTTTGTCATAGGTCCAAAGTTATCTTGTGCGACTGATAGTCATAACTTTTCCATTCATCACAGGTCAGAATTTCAGTTTTTGAAGTGTTGCTTGAATGAGATTTTACTTTAAAAAAAACAAGCGACAAGGGGCAAAACAGGAAACATTTAATTTAATTAAACATTATGGCCAGGAGAGCAGTTACAGCACCGGGGTCTGAGGACTGTCTCTCACAGCACGTTGAAATGGTCAATGTTTTATATATTTTTCAGTCTGCGAGCAAGAAACACATAAAACATTATTTCCGTGGTGAAATGGATTAGTAGATATGATTTCCAGATAAGGAATTCAAGTGGGCCTCGACCCAGCCTAGAAACTATGGCCCTCATTATGACATTGGTGGTAAATCTTGCTTACCGCCACATTGACGGCCGCCAACATACCGTTGCAGAGGAAAACATCCGTCGCCATATTATGACACACACACACCAAACTGACAGAATACTGCCACAAACACAAATCCGCCAGACCAAAGGTTGGTGTTAAACTGTCGGTACGAACACCTACACCGTTACGCCAGCAAAAAAACACCCTCCACCTTATGACCCACGAATCACCACAGAGGACATTAAATGGCGGTAAACCATTGGCAGTACACACCGGGGCGGTCATAATGGCCACCCAAATACAAAACAACAGAACATTGGCCAATACCAAAAACACATACCTGACACTAATACAACCAACAGCACCATAAAACACACACCCATTTTACCCACAACCCTTTGTCAACTTGAAGACTGCAATAGCTAGCCACGCAAATCACAGAGACAATTACTCACATACACCACCCATTCATCCGTCACACACCTCACACCCCACCACATTACTCAACACCCTCTGCACAACACACACCACACAACACCCGTGTCCTCAGAAAGGCACCCCGTTTTACTGATGCGGAGTTGCAAGTCATGTTGATGAAATAGTCAGGATAGAGCCACAGCTGTTTGGAGCGCAGATCCAGCAGATCTCCATTGCCAGGAAGATGGAGCTATGCCAAAGAATTGTGGACCAGGTGAACGCTGTGGGACAGCATCTACGAACAAGGGACGACATCAGGAAGAGGTGGAAGGACCTACGGGGGAAGGTACGTTCCATAGCAGCAAGGCACCAGCTCGCTATCCAGAGGATGCTATCCTGAGAACACTATCCGGTGGACCCCCACCTTCTCCCCCACAGCAGACAGCATGGGAGGATTATGTCTTGGCAATCCTGCATTCTGAGGGACTCACTGGAGTTGCCGGAGGACTGGACACTGGTGAGTCAATATTTACTACCTACCCCCCCATACCTGAATGCCACCAGCACCCCTCCTCCTGCAGAAGGTGAACCACCCCGCAAACGTTCCTTGCGACCCAGACAGACATCAGAAACAGTTGCCAAGACTAAGACCACCGCCAGGAAATGAGCCCCTCCTGAATGTCCACCTTGTGCTCCACTGTCACCTTGTCCAATTTGAACTGCCATTGTTCCCCTTCCTATGGCCCCTTGGACACTGGACCTGTGGAACCACTACACTGGACTTTCCTCTACCATCACCCCCATTCCATTGCACCATTCCTTCATAATTTTCACTTCAATAAACACAGTTGAACACAACTGGAGTAATAGTGTTTTCTCTGACAGAAATGTGCAATGTGTTGAACTGTATCATCCTGTGCAATTGTCCAGAACTTTGTTATTCCATCCAACAAATGCCCTGTCGAAGTTTGTAGTCATCACATCAGTACACAGTTGTAACCACACCAACATCTGCAAAATGGGAAGGCATAGGTGGCAATCAGTTGGGATGCTAAGGAAGTGACGGCCATCATGCTACAGCCACACAGAAAATAATTTATTAGATGAATGGTCAGTTCTACTTTCTTACCTGTGTGTCATTGGAGGTACTGCTGTATAACTGATGTCCTGTTGTCCAGCATCCTCACTCTCTTACTCCTCATCCTCATTGCACTCAGGGTCCACTGTTGCTACTGGAGCATTTTCACCCTCCTCCTCCTGCAGATATGGTACATGTCGTCTGATGGTCAGGTTGTGCAACATGCAGCATACAACAACTACTTGGCAGACCTTCTCAGGAGAGTAGCAAAGATATCCACTTGTCAGATGGAGGCACCTGAACATGGCCTTCAGGAGACCAAAGGTCCTTTCAATAATCCTCCTGGTACGCCCATGTGCATCATTATAACTATTCTCAGCCCCTGTCCTTGGATTCCTTACAGGGGTCAAGAGCCAGGACAGGTTTGGTTAGCCAGAGTTACCGCAAGAAGTACGGAATAAACATTAACCTTGCACAATGGCATGTGGGATGACTCCTGAAGGCATACACTGACATAAATTGTGTGGGGACTCAGGCTCACCTATAAGCCACACTCAGTACCTCTGTAATTGTGCTATCACTTGTGGGATGCTGCTAATTCTCAGGACAAAGGCGTCATGCACTGACCAGCAGTGACATGGGAGATGTATTGGTCAGCAAGGCACGACAACTGGACATTGAGTGAATGGAAACTCTTCCTATTCCTGAACACCTATTCATTGGCCCGGCGGGGGGGGGGCACTAAGGTAATATGTGTTCAGTCAATGGCCCCAATAACATTTGGAATATGTCCCATTGCATAGAATCCAGCCTTCAAAGTGGCAAATCTTCTACTTGGGGGAAAGTGATGTAGCTGCACAATTGTTTGAGCAAGGTAGCCAAAACCATTGCCAGCACTATTGAGAACATTGGCAGTGACAGTCCTGCAGCCAAGGCCAGTGTCACTTGGAAAAGGCCCTGCACCAGCGGGTGGATCCTAGTGGGATGAAGGATAGCAGATATCAAATCAGGGTCCAATTGAGCACACAGCTCTGTGATTGTGGCCCTGCAGTCTATGGGTGAGTATTATGTGCATGTCTTCCAGTGTAGCCAAGTCCACAAGGTGTCTGTACACGGCGACTTGCCTCCTCCTCCTAGTCCTCCACAGTTGTAGGTACCTTAGGGACAGAAGAGTGAATAGGGAGTGTCAACATGAAAATTTGATCCACCACTTCAGAGTACATAGAGCATGTATGTAACTGGACACTTTAAATGACTATGGCCCTCATTACAACCCTGGTGGTAAATCCAGCTTACCGCTGTGCTGAAGGCGCCAACATACCATGACCCAGGGATCCCTCAGATCCAGGAACAAGACAGAGATTATTGCCAAGACCCCTGCCAGGAAATAAGACCCTCCTGAATGTTACCCTTCTGTCCCACTTTGTCACCCTGTCCACCTTAAACTGCCATTGCTCCACTTCCTATGCCCCCATGGACAATGCACTGTGAGACCAAGAGACTGAACTCCACCATGGACATTCCGCCACCATCAGCCCAGCCCATTGAACACCCCCCTCCACTTATTAGCACAGAAATAAACACCCTTGAATCACAAATCAATCTGGAGTCAGTCTACTTTCACAAATGTGTAATTCCAACCTCTCAGAAATATAGCAGTGTCAATGTAAATGTTCACTTGCCAATGTTACACAGTTGTTGGCCAGCAGGAAACACCAGCAGAGGGCACACAGTGGGACCCAGATCTGTGAAATGGAAAGCCAAAGTGACATGTCAGGGTCCATACACAGAGCTAAAAAGGCAGATTTATGCTAGGTCCTGCAATAGTATGAGATGTGGGAGCAGTTCCATCCTCTTACCTGTGTCTCACTGGAAGTATTGCATGATGATGTTGTTACGGTTGTCAACATCTTCTTCTTCTGCCTACTCTTCTTCACTGTCCATAGGCTCCACAGCTGCCACAAGACCAGCATCAGGCCCATCCTCCAGCAGAAAAGGGACCTGGCGTTGCAAAGCCAGTTTGCGCAACATACAGCATGCCACTATGATCTGGCACTTCTTCTTCGGTGAGTAGTAAAGGGATCCACCTGTCAGATGGAGGCACCGGAATCTGGCCTTCAGGAGGCTGAAGGTCCGCTCTATTATCCTCCTAGTTCACCCATGTGCCTCATTATAGCGTTCCTCCGCACTTGTCCTGGGATTCCTCACTGGGGTCAGTAGCCATGATAGGTTGGGGTAACCAGTGTCACCTGCAAATATCGAAGGACAACTGCTAGACATCCTCCAAACATTAGGGAAGCTCCCATTCCCAGACACCAAATTAAACTGTGTGGGGACCCTGGGCTAACCTATTGGCCACACACGGTGCCTCTGGAGTTGCCCCATCACATAAGGGATGATGCTATTCCTCAAAATGTAAGCGTCATGCACAGAGCCGGGATACTTGGCATTCACATTGGAGATGTACTGGTCTGCCAAACACACCATCTGCACATTCTTTGAATTGTAGCTTTTCCGGTTTCTGTACACCTGTTCATTCCTGCGAGGGGGGTACAAATGCCACATGTGTACCATCAATGGCACCAATGATGTTGGGGATATGTCCCAGGGCATAGAAGTCACCTTTCACTGTGGGCAAATCCTCCACCTGAGGGAAAACAATGTAGCTGTGCATGTGTTTCAGCAGGGCAGATAACACTCTGGACAACACGTTAGAGAACATTGGCTGTGACATCCCTGATGCCATGGCTACTGTTGTTTGAAAAGACCCACTTGCCAGGAAATGGAGCACTGACAGGACCTGCACTAGAGGGGGGATTCCTGTGGGATGGCGGATAGCTGACATCAGGTCTGGCTACAACTGGGCACACAGTTCCTGGATTATTGCCCGATCAAGTCTGTAAGTGATAGTGATGTGTCTGTCTTCCATTGTCGACAGGTCCACCAGGGGTCTGTACACCGGAGGATGCCGCCATCTCATCACCTGCCCCAGCGGACTTGCCCTATGGAGGAGAACGGTGAGCAGAGGGTCATACACTACATAGGTTTCACAAGGCTGTTTAGCACAATCGTTAAATTATCTCTATGTGCCCTTGTCTGTCTGTATTCCTAGCCTAAATAGGTGTGACACAGTTAGTTGGCCTGCCATGTGGCCCCCTGAAATGGCGGCTGCCTGACCTGTAAGGTGGGACAAGGAGAAATGAGGTAACTGCGCTGGCATTGTGCAGCGTTGCAGTAGGTGGTCAAAGACCGCGGCGCAATTCACAATTGGTTATCATTGGGTCCTATGGGTTCTAGGAGCCAGTGACGATGTACGCCGGTGGTGACGGTACGCACCGCCGCGGACGTGACCGCCATTTTCTATCTGTTCCCTCACTTGATACCTGACCTTCAATAAGAGAGGACCTACACTGCAAGTGCTGCTGTGACCTGTGTCTGGAAGCGACAATGGCTACAATGTCTGGGGGAAAGGGCCTCTGCCTTCATTGCAGAGGAATTGGAGAAACTGGTGGATGGGGTCCTCCCCAGTACATGCTACTCTGCGGTCCTCCAGACAAACAGGTGAGTGAAACGTCTGCATGGTGGATGGGGCATGATTGTATGGAGTGTTCCGGATGGAAGAGACAGAGGAGGGGGATAGGCCAGCATGTGAGGATGGTGAGTGTATGTTTTTCTGGGACAGGGTGGGAGGTTTGTGTCCAATGTGTGAGAAGTAATATCCTTTTTAACTGCACTATTCCTCTAGGTCAGCCCCCACCAGAAGAAGGGTATTTGGCATGCCATCGCCAAGGGAGTGCAGACCCTGGGGTCTACCATAGACAGAGCACTCACTGCCGGAAAAGATGGGAGGACCTGCGCCTCTGGACCAAGAAGACGGCAGAGGCCCAGCTGAGGATGGCCTCCCAAAGTGGAAGGGGTGCCTGTCGCACCATGACACCCCTGATGTACTGGATCCTGGCGTGGGCATATCCTGAGTTGGATGGGCGCTTGAGGGCATCACAGCAGCCACAAGGGGGTGAGTACACTCTCATTCAGCTCACTCTGCGCGCATGATGAGGTGTCTGGGTGGGGGAGGTGGGCTGTGGGTTCCCCTAGGCCAGTGCAGACGTGCAAAAGTAGATCCATTGATTTGCAGGCTCATTCAAACTCCAATCCCAAAGGTGGTATTTGCCCTCTACACCTAGTCAGGCTCCCATGGGTTCCAGCTGTGCATGAAATGGGTCTAGACAGAGTCCCTTATGGGCATGTGATTTTCCCCTGCCTTGTTAGTGCATGCCTTAGTGCATAGTGCTGCTCCCTGTGTGTTGTGTCCACCAACGGTAGTGGTGTTTGCTGCATTGACCATGTGTAGGAGGCAGGACTGGCTTGTAGTGAGTACCAAGGGGTACTTACACCTTGCACCAGGCCCAGGTATCCCTTATTAGTGTATAGGGTGTCTAGCAGCTTAGGCTGATAGATAATGGTAGCTTAGCAGAGCAGCTTAGGCTGAACTAGGAGACGAGTGAAGCTCCTACAGTACCACTAGTGTCATATGCACAATATCATAAGAAAACACAATACACAGATATACTAAAAATAAAGGTACTTTATTTTTATGACAATATGCCAAAAGTATCTCAGTGAGTACCCTCAGTATGAGGATAGCAAATATACACAAGATATATGTACACAATACCAAAATATGCAGTAATAGTCTTAGAAAACAGTGCAAACAATGTATAGTTACAATAGGATGCAATGGGGACACATAGGAATAGGGGCAACACAAACCATATACTCCAAAAGTGGAATGCGAACCACGAATGGACCCCAAACCTATGTGACCTTGTAGAGGGTCGCTGGGACTGTAAGAAAACAGTTAGGGTTAGAAAAATAGCCCACCCCAAGACCCTGAAAAGTGAGTGCAAAGTGCACTAAAGTTCCCCAAAGGACATAGAAGTCGTGATAGGGGAATTCTGCAGGAAAGACACAAATCAGCAATGCAACAACGATGGATTTCCAAACGAGGGTACCTGTGGAACAAGGGGACTAAGTCCAAAAGTCACAAGCAAGTCGGAGATGGGCAGATGCCCAGGAAATGCCAGCTTTGGGTGCAAAGAAGCTGCTACTGGACAGTAGAAGCTGAAGATTCTGCAGGAACGACAAGGGATAGGAACTTCCCCTTTGGAGGACAGATCCCCCATGCCGTGGAGAGTCGTGCAGAAGTGTTTTCCTGAAGAAAAACCGCCAACAAGCCTTGCTAGCTGCAAATCATGTGGTTAGGGTTTTTGGATGCTGCTGTAGCCCAGGAGGAACCAGGATATCGCAAATTGCGTCTGGGGACAGAGGGGGCGTCGAGCAAGACAAGGAGCCCTCTCAGAATCAGGCAGCACCCGCAGAAGTGCCAGAACAGGCACTACAAAGTGGAGTGAAACAGTGCTCACCCGAAGTCGCACAAAGGAGTCCCACGTCGCCGGAGGACAACTTAGGAGGTCGTGCAATGCAGGTTAGAGTGCCGTGGATCCAGGCTGGACTGTGCACAAAGGATTTCCGCCGGAAGTGCACGGAGCCCGGAGTAGCTGCAAAAGTCGCGGTTCCCAGCAATGCAGTCTGGCGTGGGGAGGCAAGGACTTACCTCCACCAAACTTGGACTGAAGAGTCACTGGACTGTGGGAGTCACTTGGACAGAGTTGCTGGATTCAAGGGACCTCACTTGTCATGCTGAGAGGAGACCCAGGGTACCGGTGATGCAGTTCTTTGGTGCCTGTGGTTGCAGGGGGACGATTCCGTCGACCCACGGGAGATTTCTTCGGAGCTTCTAGTGCAGAGGGGAGGCAGACTACCCCCACAGCATGCACCACCAGGAAAGCAGTCGAGAAGGCGGCAGGATCAGCGTTACAGAGTTGCAGTAGTCGTCTTTGCTACTTTGTTGCAGTTTTGCAGGCTTCCAGCGCGGTCAGCAGTCGATTCCTTGGCAGAAGGTGAAGAGAGAGATGCAGAGGAACTCGGATGAGCTCTTGCATTCGTTATCTAAGGAATCCTCAAAGACAGAGACCCTAAATAGCCAGAAAAGAGGGTTTGGCTTCTTAGGAGAGAGGTTAGGCTAGCAACCCCTGAAGGAGCCTATCAGAAGGAGTCTCTGACGTCACCTGCTGGCACTGGCCACTCAGAGCAGTCCAGTGTGCCAGCAGCACCTCTGTTTCCAAGATGGCAGAGGTCTGGAGCACACTGGAGGAGCTCTGGGCACCTCTCAGGGGAGGTGCAGGTCAGGGGAGTAGTCACTCCCCTTTCCTTTGTCCAGTTTCGCGCCAAAGCAGGGCTGAAGGGTCCCTGAACCGGTGTAGACTGGCTTATGCAGAAATGGGCACCATGTGTGCCCATGAAAGCATTTCCAGAGGCTGGGGGAGGCTACTCCTCCCCTGCCTTCACACCAGCTTCCAAAGGGAGAGGGTGTAACACCCTCTCTCAGAGGAAGTCCTTTGTTCTGCCATCCTGGGACAAGCCTGGCTGGACCCCAGGAGGGGCAGAAACCTGTCTGAGGGGTTGGCAGCAGCAGCAGCTGCAGTGACACCCCGGGAAAGGCAGTTTGGCAGTACCCAGGTCTGAGCTACAGACCTGTGGGATCATGGGATTGTGCCAACTATGCCAGGATGGCATAGAGGGGGCAATTCCATGATCATAGACATGTTACATGGCTATATTCGGAGTTACCATTGTGAAGCTACATATAGGTAGTGACCTGTATGTAGTGCACGCGTGTAATGGTGTCTCTGCACTCACAAAGTCCGGGGAATTGGCCCTGAACAATGTAGGGGCACCTTGGCTAGTGCCAGGGTGCCCACACACTAAGTAACTTAGCACCCAACCTTTACCAGATAAAGGTTAGACATATAGGTGACTTATAAGTTACTTAAGTGCAGTGTAAAATGGCTGTGAAATAACGTGGACGTTATTTCACTCAGGCTGCAGTGGCAGGCCTGTGTAAGAATTGTCAGAGCTCCCTATGGGTGGCAAAAGAAATGCTGCAGCCCATAGGGATCTCCTGGAACCCCAATACCCTGGGTACCTCAGTACCATATACTAGGGAATTATAAGGGTGTTCCAGTATGCCAATGTAAATTGGTAAAATTAGTCACTAGCCTGTTAGTGACAATTTGTAAAGAGAGAGCATAACCACTGAGGTTCTGGTTAGCAGAGCCTCAGTGAGACAGTTAGGCATCACACAGAGAACACATACCTATAGGTCACAAACTTATGAGCACTGGGGTCCTGACTAGCAGGGTCCCAGTGACACATAACAAACATACTGAAAACATAGGGTTTTCACTATGAGCACTGGGCCCTGGCTAGCAGGATACCAGTGAGACAGTGAAAACACCCTGACATACACTCACAAACAGGCCAAAAGTGGGGGTAACAAGACTAGAAAGAGGCTACTTTCTCACACCATGTGTCTCCTCTGTCTTTCCCCCCCTTTTTGTTTTGTCACCCTGTCCTTGTGTGCATTAGCATCATCTGGTTGAAGAGCAGTGTCACCGGAGCAGGAGGGAGCTGCATCCCACATGGCCCTTGAGGGTGAAGTAACAAAGTCAGAAGGCACCAGTGGGACGGAGGGTGAGGGGAGCTCCACGATGGGGACAGGAGGAGGCACCAGTGACAGCGACTCGTCCTCTGTTGGGAGCTCACTTGCAGTGGGGGGCACCTCTGTGCCCACCGCATCAACAGGTACGGCCGCCACCCCCCTACTAGCACCGCCCTCCCAGCAGCGCCTCACCTGTCCCGGGCACCTAGGAGGGTGAGCATCTCCTTTGCCCCAGGCACATCAGGCCATGCCCCAGTCAGCCCTGCTGCCCTCAGTGAGGAGGCTATTGACCTCCTGAGATCCCTCACTGTTGGGCAGTCAACCATTTTGAATGCTATCCAGGGTGTTGAGAGGCATTTGCAGCAAACAAATGCATACCTGGAGGGCATTCATTCTGGTGTGGCGGCCCAACAGAGAGCATTTCAGGCTCTGGCCTCAGCACTGATGGCAGCCATTGTCCCTGTGTCCAGCCTCCCCCCTCCAACTTCCTCTACCCAGACCCAATCCCCTGTACCTCAGCCTATCCCAAGCACACCATCAGACCAGCATGGACACACATCAACACACAAGAGTGGACATGGCAAACGTAAGCACCACACATCCCACAGGCACTTACACAAGCACCATCCCCATGCAGAAAAACCAACATCCACTACCTCCACTGTGCCCCCTCCTCCACGTCCTCCTCCTCCTCCTCCCTCCCTGTCTCGTCCCCACTCACACCTGCATGCACTACATATTCATACACTACCTCCATCACCAGCACGCCCATCACCACACACCGCTCATGTGCAATCACCACCCCACTACGGTGCACACATCCCCAGTGTCCTCTCCCAGTGTGTCTGTGAGCCCTCCTCCCAAACTATACAAAAGCAGGCACATACCCACCCAACAGCCATCCACCTAATCCACCTCACAACAGCCTCTGGCCTATGCACCTTCACCCAAACTCACCAGACATACACCTCCCACAACCTCTACCTCTTCCTCCACTCCCAAACCCCTCCATCTTCCCGTCCCAGTGTGTCTAAGAAACTCTTCCTGGCTAACATTGACCTCTTCCCTACACCTCCCCCACATCCTTCCCCTAGGGCCAGGCTGTCCAGGTTCCAGCCCAGAACCTCAGCCACCAAATCATCCAACACAGTGGTCTCAGCGAGTCCAGTCACATTGGGGGCGGCACCCATGAGGGCTGCCACTGTGCCACCTAGCGAGGCCAAGGATCAGCCCATTCCACCTCCTGCCAAGGTGAAGAAGGTGCCCACATGCCGGAAGGAGGAGCCGCACCAACCACCAAGCAAGGGCTCCTCCAAGCCAAAAGGGGACAGTGCCAAGAGACCAGCAGCGACATCAAAGGTGGGGAAGGGACACAAGGCGAAGAGCAAGTCAGGACAGGGCACGGAGGCTCTGGTTGAGGGACCAGAGTCACCCCTTCTGTCATCCAGAACATCAACCTGTATGGCGGTGGACACTGCCACCTGCACCGCCACATGCACAGCCACCTGCACCGCCACCTGCACATCTGCTGCCTCAGCAACAGTCCCCAGCATCATCCCCAGTAGGCAGCCATCCAAGGCTGCAGGAGACGTCCTGCTGTGTCCATCCACAGGTACTGACACATGTACCACCACTAGCACCTCCGCCACAGACACCGCCGCAACCACCGCCACCAGCTCAGACAGTGCCACCACAGCTGACATGGCTATCATCCCCAGTGGGCAACCGTCCGAGGCTGCAGGAGATGTCCTTGACCCTGCACAGCGTACATGAGGCACGACACCCAGCACTGTTTGTACCTGCATGTGGCAGGCGAAGTCGCAGCAGGGTGGAGTCTGTCTCTGCCTCCATGGAGTATCATGCTACCTGTTCCCAGGCAATCTCGTCGCACACACACCAAGGTGAGGGAATGGGACCTGCCACACTGCATGTGAAGCACTCTGGGCACAATGCCTCCTCTAGAACCAGTGGCGAATCACATCCACTACCTCAGTCCTTGGCAGGATGAAGCACTCTGGGCACAATGCCCCCTCCAGAACCAGTGGAGAATCACATCCACTCACCTGATCCTTGGCAGGATGAAGCACTCTGGGCACAATGCCCCTTCCAGAACCAGTGGAGAATCACATCCACTACCTCAGTCCTTGGCAGGATGAAGCACTCTGGGAACAATGCCCCCTCCAGAACCAGTGGAGAATCACATCCACTACCTCAGTCCTTGGCAGGTTGAAGCACTCTGGGCACAATGCCCACTCCAGAACCAGTGGGGAATCACTTCCACTCACCTGATACTTGGCAGGATGAAGCACTCTGGGCATAATGCCCCCTCCAGAACCAGTGGAGAATCACATCCACTACCTCAGTCCTTGGCAGGTTGAAGCACTCTGGGCACAATGCCCCCTCCAGAACCAGTGGGGAGTCACATCCACTCACCTGATCCTTGGCAGGATGAAGCACTCTGGGCACAATGCCCCCTCCAGAACCAGTGGAGAATCACATCCACTTGAGAGACTGTGACTTTGCACTCCCAAGGATAAAGCAGTGGGCAAACCACCCACTTGAAAGACTTGAGAGACTGTGGCTTTGCACTCCGAAGGATAAAGCAGTGGGCAAACCACCCACTTGAAAGACTTGAGAGACTGTGGCTTTGCACTCCTCAGGATAAAGCAGTGGGCAAACCACCCACTTGAGAGACTTGAAAGACTGTGGCTTTGCACTCCCCAGGATACAGCAGTGGGCAAACCACCCACTTGAGAGACTTGAGAGACTGTGGCTTTGCACTCCCCAGGATAAAGCAGTGGGCAAACCAGCCACTTGAGAGACTTGAGAGACTGTGACTTTGCACTCCCCAGGACCAAACTGTGGGCATGGAGCCCCCTCGTGGAGCAGTGGCGTCGTCCGTTCATCCGGCTGATGTGCCCCCCTTCCCCCTCCCCCTGAGGTGCCTGTTTATTTTCGATCTGATGCCCCTGCAGCGATCTCTCTGTTTCGAGTCAAGTATCTTGTGTGGGCTTTGCCCATGCATTTTGGGACCACTGGTCCACGGACAATGATTTCATTAATATCCGGACTTGTGTAGTTGGTGTACATTTTAATTTGGCCTATCTAATTTTTCAATGATTACACTCGTTACAATCATTTCATTTTTTCCTTGCGTTCTTCCAGGGGGGTGACGGGGTGTATATGTAATGTTGCTGCATGTATTTGTGTGTATGGTGCTGTGGGTGAGGGTGTGGGTGGGGGTTTAGCATGTTGCGTGTGTGTGTCACTCTATTTTCCCTTCTCCCCTCCCCTGTGTGCCACTTTCTGCCTTTGAAGGTGGCAAACTTTAAAGGAAAGTCTCTATGGTTCACAAGATCCTGCCTTGCCCTGGCCAGGCCCCAGACACACACCACGGGGTTGGAGACTGCATTGTGTGACGGCAGGCAAAGCCTATTCAGGTATAAGCGATCACTCCTCCCTCCATGGGGACCCCTTCCCTTCTGCGAATGAGTTAGCACCCACTTGACATGGGTGATAACTGCGAATTGCTTTGCTTCGCGGTCACAAAGCAATTCTGCATCGTGGTGCAAATCGCAAATAGGAAGGGAACACCCCTTCCTATATGGGAGTCACATTCCTATTTTGCGAGTCGGAACTGACTCGCAAAATGGGATTGTGCATCGCGATGCACGTTTTGCATGGCGCAAACTGCGAATTTCGCAGGTTGCGCCATGCAAAACGCTTCGTACATCTGGCCCTAGATCCCAAAGCATTTGATTAGCATTTTTGTGGACCTTCAAGCTTGGCTTTGTGAGACATTTATTAGAAAGTCAGAGGCAAACCATTTTCTCACTATGTGTCTGGCATACATTGTCTAGCAGTATCTGGGCTTCTTACTGGGCTTTTACACCTACTAAGTTTATTAGGCTTAAGTGTAATGTGTTTTCTATTCCTTGTATCTTTGAAGGTTTTAAGTAAACACTCACATGCACGTCATAATGAAGCAGTAGAAAAGAGGGAAGCTAATTGGTAAGCACAAGATATAACATAATAAATAAAATTGATACTTTTCATGTGTTCAGGAATTGTCACTAACCTGTTGCCCTTAGCTTCTATAGATGTATACCAGATAAAGCCAAATTGACCAGTGCAGAAGTGTTCACAGTCAGAGGGATTGTGTTAGTGGAGAATTCCCTTACTTTATTAACCACTTCCCCTCTCATCCTGAACACTTTTTTGTCCTGGTTTCTTTATAAAGGGTTACGACCAATACAGTGGTTTGATGGTGCTGGCCATTCTCCTCTGGATTTGCTTTTTGTTCCCGAAGGATAGCATTACTTGAAGATGCATAACGTTACAAGTCCCACCTTTGGGTAACTATGTGCCCCTTGCAGACTGTCTATAGAATTCTTATGAAATAACTTGTCTAACTTCAAGATCTTGGAGTTCTTTTTCTTTGTCAGTTTTTTTATCTTTTCTAATTTGTCCTGGAGAGTCCTATAGGCACAGAGTCAGCTGTGGGGGCAATCCCAACGATTAATCAATGCTGTCAAATCTTCCTGTAAGTGCTGCACATCTTCCTTTGTCATGTCCGACTTAATCTAATGATTTAAAAATGAGAGCTCTGAAGAATCTTTAGGCAATGTTGCACTACTCCTGTGGAGTAGTGGAGTTGCTTAATCAATATTAGTAAAATGCTGAATCCTAGAAATGGGGTTTCTGGTTGGCAAGGGTATGCAAAGAAGCTAAGCAGAACCCACCCACTCTAGTTAAGGCGAGGGAGTTACACACCCAATATAACCCCTGCACACCCGCTAGGTAGCTTGGCAGGAACAGTCAGGCCTATCCCAGAGGGAATGTGTAAAGTGATTGTACAACACCCAGCACACATGATGCACTATCCCCACCACAAAGGAAACACAACACCAAGTTATAGAAAAATAAACTATATTGTACACAACATCATTAGACCAAACACGTCAGTAATACCCTGCTACCCAATCAGTTGTCAGAACATTGCATAGTAATATTGCTCCGCGAAGGCCAGCATTAGTCACATAAAGCACATGGGTTACTTATTATTCTGCAACATAAAAAGTAGTCAGGAAAACATTTTTATCACTTAAAGGTGCACATGTCATAATGAAACACATATCATAATGTCCATAAAAGGAATATCAGGGAACACATGGCAAGTCATGAAAACATGTCATCAGCAATGCATTTGTCCTCAAAAACATGTCACCAGAAATGCCAAATAATATCATGACTGCCCATGAAAAGGAAACATTAGATAAGCTCATGGCATCATTATCATCTTGCGGCATTATCATGGGTGCACCTTCTGAAACGCAGGGTTAACGTTGGCAGGGCCAGGGACCTCCATCAAGGGTCGCCACCCCGACCTGCTTATCTTTCATCAGCACCTGGAGAGGGCCCAGTGGGAATGCAAGGTCACAACCCCACCTGCAAACCAAACTAGTGAAAAGGGGCCAGGGGGGAGCGAGGGACCCCAGTTGAGGTCTCCCCTACTCCAGACAGCCTCCTCCTCCCCTGAACAACGTGCCCGAACCCGACCGTGTGCAAAAGCCTCCTTCTGCTATCCTTCCCGGGCGGCAGCAGTGAATGCACCCAAGGAGGTGCTTGACTGTGTCCCAGGGGAGCTCCTGTCAGCGCGCCTCACCCCATGGGCACCAAAAGGAGCATGTTTGCTCCAGACTTTGCACTCCTGTGCCCTGAGGACATCTCACCAAGCGTGTTTTGGATGCTCTCAATCGTCTCAGCCTGCCCAGGTCACGGCGGTGATAATTCCCTCAGGGAGACGGCAGATAGCACTTCAATGCGCTTTAAACAAATAAAGCCCAGCACTCCTCACTTGCTTCTCCAGCAAGTAAAGCGCTCAGCACGCGCTTCATTAGAGGCAACGAGCTCTCCTCCTGCACCATTCCAGTGCAGGGAAAACAAAGTTGCAGGGGAACAGATGCCTCAGCACCCTGACGCTGGAGACAATCAAAGGAGAGCACAGGGCGGTAGGGCCCAACAAGCACACCAGCTCAAGGGGTTGCAGTCAGTGGCAGTTGCTCCTAGTGACCCAGCAGGCCCAAGTCAGCATGACAGCAGCAGTCCAAGGCAGTTCCTGGTGAGACCCTCCAGCAGCATTCTGTGTCCAGTCCAGTTATTCAAGTGTCTCTCTAACATAGGGAAAAAACTTTGTTCTTACACTCAGTTTTGCACAACTTTAATAAAGAGGGGGAGAAGAGGTTCCAACCAGTTCTAATAGGTTCTAGGGGTGTCCTCTCTCTCTACAGCACAGGCTCCAGACATCAGTTGGGAGTAAACTACCCTTTGTGGGAGGCTAGGACACAGCCTTTACAAATGCAGGTGTGCCCCCCACCTCCCCTTCTCACAGCCGAGGAAGACTATTCAATATGCTGATGCACCCCTGTGACACCTCCATCCTCCGTGTGTACAGGCTGCCTGAAAAGTATGCACAAAGCCCAGCTATAACTCTTCCCCAGACGTGGATGGGAGTCATGCAACAAAACATCAGAGTAATTAGCACAGAAGAATGCTTACTTTCTAGAAGTGGCCTTTCTAGAATGGTAATAAAAAAATCCACCTACACCAGTAAGCAGCATTTCTCCCTACCATTACAATCATACCAAACATGCCTATGCTACCCCTCATAGATCAGACAATACCCTCTAGACATAAGGCAGGGCATTTCCAAAGCAATCCTATGAACAAGGTAGCCCTCACAGCAGTGAGAAACCACATAGGCTGTTTGTCACTGCCATGACAGTCCACACAACCAGACACATGCCCTCCCTCTTACATACATAGCACCCTGCCCATAGAGCTAGCTAGGGCCTACCTTAGGGGTGACCTATATTGGTAAAAGGGGAGTTCCAGGCCTGGAAAATACATTTAGATGTCAGGTCCCTGTGGCAGTAAACTGCTCACGCAAGTCTTGCTCTTCCAGGCCTGAGACAGGTTTGAAAGGCTACTTCTGTGGGTGGTGCAAGCAACGCTGCAGACCCACTGGTAGTATTTAAATTACAGGCCCTGGGTATAGGGATACCACTGTACAAGGGACTTACAGGTAAATTAAATGTGCCAATTAGGTGTAAGCCAATCATACCAACTTTAGAAATGAGAGCACCTAGAGCTAGGGCTCAGAGTCCTAGAGCCAACAACAAGAGGTCAGGAAAAACAGGAGAAGGAAGGCAAAAGGATTGGGGATGACCCTGCAAAAAGAGCCAGGTCCAACACCGGAGTAGTTTGTAATTAGATTCAGTCTTGCTATTTTTTATTAAGTACCAATAAAATGTGGATTTTTCAAATTCTTGAATTCAAAAAGCTATTCTTAATCAGATCTCTTTTTTGTGATTGCCAATTTAATGCATCCACTGCAATAGTGAATAGAGATGACATTGAGTTACTGGCAAGCAATCTCTGCTGGACCCTTCACCCAACTGGGATGAACCACTTTGATCTTTAAACTTGATTTTTTTGATTTCTCCAATGGCACTTCAAGGGAGGTATCTTATCTATACGGAGCAGATAGTCTGTCAATGAGCTTATGCTCCACTTTCAGATTATCAACAAGCTAAATGGACTTGACAGAAAAATTATGTTATGCATTGAGTGCGATGACCTCCAGAAACTCAGGAGAGCTCGGATTCGAATCAATACTGGTTTGTGAAAGATGAATGCCAGGTGCCTCATAGTTCTTCTTCGGTGACTCTTTGCTAGCACCCTTTACAATTGTCGTATTTTGTGGCAACGCATTTGCTAAGTAGCTAGATGCTAAGTAGAGTTATTGTTGTTCAGAGTGTTCTCAATTCCAAGAAGACTTTAATCTTCTGCATAAGACACTATCATTATCTCATGGTTGAGTATAGCAGATGACAAATTACATAGAGAAAGATAATTTATTTACACCAGGTGTAGGATTGACAGAACCGTTTGGCAGAATGTGATATAGGGTCGCTATCCTGGAGCTTGGAGTTTAAGCCTGAACTGTGAAGCTGTACCTTGATTGGCTGCTATGAGGGGAGCCATCGAGCCATAGACTGCCCTTAGTTGGTCTTCTTTCACTGTTATTAAACTGCCTAAAACAAAGCAATGTTATCTGCATAATGTTTCTTTTGGACAGAGCCTGGCGCACCCCCTCACCCCAGGCCCCTGCCTTAAATGAATTCAGATCTTCCATTTCTTCCTCCAAAATGAGATACCCAGTAACAGAAATCAGAGGGGAAGGATCTGTTGCATGCCGATTGTATATTTACTGTTGAACCATGCACAGAGAGCTCCTCCTGGCCAGTCTCAGATTTCAGAGTCCTGTCATTGCTTCCATTCCCCATATGATGAAGTTTAAGCCCCTTAGGCTTCACTGTACAAATAGAACTGTACTTTGAGTATTATTTGATGCTTTCCAGCTATCATTTTTTTCCTGCTGAAAAGGATTGATGCTTTTGAAGGCATGTTCTTGCCCATGTTTTTTGCATGCTCAAAGGTGTGAGATGCCAGCTAATGCTTATGTAGCCTTAGCTCGCCGAGTTCAATTTAGCAGATGTTGAGTATTGAGGAAATGATAAATTAGAGGCTGCCTTACCTTCCCCAAAATACGGCTATTTGCTGCACCTCAAAAGTCCCAAAAGGCCTTTCATAGTGATTATTATATTCATTTCTTGTTTGGGGAAGGGGGTAATAGTCATTTAGAGATAAATATGTCCCATTCTTCAAAAAAAGGTTTAAGAGCCATGACAGGGTTCTTCTAACCTCCCCTACCACCAAGACGTTCCACGAATCACTAATTCAGAAAAAAGTAACAAAATATGAGGAGTTATGTATCCCTCCATACGTTGGGTGGCTAAAGGAATGCAATCAGGGACATATTGCTCTATGGGTATTGGGCAAACTTGATCGTGTGCCCACGGCCTTGTGCTCAAATCCCACAGTCTTTACCTGCAGCAATTCCCTGTGTACAGTATCTGCATGGGATATTGCCTGTCGGCTCTGAGGGAAGGGGACTTGTGCACAAGTTATAGATTAAGACTAAGACTATGCTTTTTAGTCTTGTGTAAATGGTTGAAAGCCAGGATGTGATGGTGTCATTGGTAGATGAACTAGAGACAAGGGACGTACTGCATCTGTGGCATGTGCCCAACAAAGAAAGGGCAGGGCCCAGAGTAATTCAAATGCGGGAAAGCCATGTGTACCAATGACACAGAAGGGTCAGAGACCAGAGCATTTGCCCAGATAATGCAGATCAACCTGTGGATAATGTAGGTATGAATACTGGGAAGAAAGTAAAGTGGAATAGAATGTTGTATCCAATAACAACAGGGCATGACCTCAGACATTTGGCTAATCTCTGTCTGAAGTGGAATAATGATTGAAAAATGATGAACCAGGTTGTGGAAATGGCTTAGACTTTTTGTGAAAATCCCCTCCCTCAAATTTGTGGTTTCCTCAATTAGTGAATTGAGGACAAGATCTGCAGGCACAACAATCAGCACTCTCCTTCCAATTTATGGCATTTGACCATACCTTCTGCTTCTAGCTGAGATGTTTTGAAAGCATTCGACTCATGCACTGTGTTTACTGCACTGTGAGGCCCAAAGTGTGGTTGGAGTGCCCAGATATGAGTCTCAGTATCACTATGTCATTGGGCTCAAGCTATATCTCACTGATGAGAACTAAATAGGCCAAAACTCATCTAGGATTGCACGTTTTCCTGATATGATGGTACGTGATTTAACATTTTAGCCTGTACTACTCCTATTGGAGAAGTATCAAGTCAGATATGGATATGGTTATTACTATCAGAAGTGGCAAACAGGGTGAGAAAAAAGGCACTGGATTGCAGCTCCGAGCAATTAGAAGTGGTTAAGCTCTCCACCTGTCACCTTTGTATTTTCCTCAGTGTGGCAGCCTAAATGGAACTGATATGCCAAGATTTGGGGCCTTATTATGAATTTGCTGGACGGTTTAGGCTGTCTGTCGATCTTCCGAAGGGAGGTTATCATTATAGTGGCTTCCTACCCGCCAGGCCCATAAAGAGTTTCCTGCTAGGACAGCAGGTGGAAACCTGAGTTTCTGCCCGCTGGCCTAGTGGGAAGTACCCTACAGCCTTGTCTCTGGCTTGTAATCGAGCTGGGAGCAATGCATGAGGAAGCAGGGTGCACCAGCACCCTCTCAATGTTCAATGTCTGAAAAGCAGACAGTGAACATTGCGATGGTGCTGGACAGGGGGGACCCCTGCACTGCCCATGTCAAGTGTCTGCGAGCCTTTTCATTGCGGTGTTATCACCATGAAATCGGTGGTGGAGAAAAAGGTTCTATTCTCCAGGGCAACACTGCTTGCTGCGCTGGCCTGGTGGATTAGGACCACCACAACCGCCAGTTTGCCGGGATCACTGATCCTGGCGGTGCTGGCAGTACACCCGCAGAACAGCCACAGTAGTCATAATGTGGCACTGGGACCGCCATATTGAAGGCAGTCCGACTTCCACAACGAGTCCAGCGAGCCAAAAGACCGCCAGAGTCTTAATGACCCCTTTGGTCTCTTGCTCAATGTGTGATAGGACTCAAGTTGCACCTCACAAACAAGACCTAAAAACGCTGAAGCTGTTCTAGGGTTGCTTGTGTTCCCATATCGGAGGAGACCTGGTGTGGCAGTTCAAGATGGACAGCTCATATTGGAGCAGAACCATGACTGATTTGCTTATGTTTGGTCTCTTTTTAGAATGGCACATTGAATGAAAACCTGAGCACAGGATATGTGAAAAGATGATGCCCTGTGCCTGGTAGCCCAGGGTGCTGACGGCATTTGCTTTATGAATGGGGACTCATTTGGGTTGTGGAAAATGTGTCTGCTTTGTAAATATACCAGTATGTTAGGATTTTACTGTTCCTGAGTGAAAGCTTTAGAAAAGTTGTTCTAATTAACTTTGATACAGTTTGCAGGTTCTGCTGGAAACATTCAAACACCAAAACATGTGCACCAAACTCTGACTCTCAACTTATGAAATGTTTTATACATATTTGCCAAGTGTAATATGAGAGCATCCAAAGTTGAGTTTTCCCTTTAAATTGCCATATAGAATTTTTGGGAAGTTCTAATGCAAATACCACTAGCTAAACAATTGAGAGCTTTGCAATTAAGAGCACTCTGTCCTGAGTAGACTTGCAACATGATCTGTTCTGCATACTTAATGGAGTGCAGGCCATGGATTTCATGTTTGGGATTCAATGATTTGCCTCTTATGATACTGATGCAACACTTTGCACCATGCAAATTATTGCGCAAACCTGCGTACAGGCTGCACTCTCTTAATGGTCCTATAATTCCAACTGAAGGTGACAATCAATATATTTCAATAATGCACAGCACATTTGGCCTCACAAAAATGAGAGTATTAAATTTGCAAACCACAAAGAACTTTTAAAGGATTAGCAAGGGTACACATACAAATTATTTGTAATGCAATAGCCAATACATGAATGCTTCAGTCAATGTATATTCAAAGCCATAAGTGCTCAGAAAAACTGTTCTAAAGTTGTATCAAAATAAATCAAAGCAAACTCAGTTTCCCATGAGGGTAAAGACCTATTCAGTTAAGCTAGGAAAAATCATGATAGTTGGGGAAAAATCAGGAAGAAGGTGTGAGTATGCAGAAGCCTCTGAAAGGCACATACAAGAATTAAGTAAAAGCTTCCTCTAGCAAGAGGGGAAGGCAAGTGAGTGCTAAATTTGCACTAAACTAGTTTGAAACACATATATTAACATTTTGTTAACCTGCAAATGGCACCTATGAAGGGGGCCACTCACATTAGAGCACATGTTGATAAGACAAGTTCAGTATTTTCACAAGCTAAAGCACGATGAGATCCCTCTCCTAAACTTCCTTCAGCTTTAGTATCTGCAATATAAGAAGGTACTCTAATTTCATGATGTTTCTCTCTTAGGTACTCATTAGTGCGTGCTTCAAGGCTTGGGTATAGTTAAATATTCTCATGTGAAAGTAACAACAAATGATACATTGTTCGAAATTTCTGGAACAGCTTTCCTCCTGAAATGAAAAAGAAGACACACAACAAGGAAAACGTAGCAATCTAGCAATGGCCATTTTAACAGGAGGCTATTGTTTTTCTTTTTTGTCCTTATAACACTTATGTCTTGTTAAGGTCGAGCATGCGCTAGCATGCGCTTGAGCATGCGTATCGCTTGCGAGGCACTGCAGCAGTTAGAAAAGAGATTGGAGCCCGATCCATGTCACGTCAGTGTCTGTCATTGGTTCGTGAGCTTGCCTTTTAACATCTGCTTGCTTTCATTAGTTGAAGGCTTGCATACGTCATGCCTTTTCCGGTGGTTAGCCCTCGTCGAGCGCAGTGACCAAATACTGAAAACAGACGCAGCTCACTGTTTTCGGTCTAGTTTGTGGACTATTTTTTCTCTTTTTTTCGCAGCGTGATCTCACTGGGAAGAACTCGAGCACTTTGCATGACATCCACCCTGTTACATAGTTAATTGCACTTTTGCCGGTTACGTAGATAATTGCACTCTTGCCAATAGGTTTCTTTACGAGTGAACTGTAGCAGTGCGATTGTGCTCTTTTTATCCATTTAATGAGGCAAGCAAAGTCCAGTTGGGAGTTTACAACTGTTAATAGTTCTAACTCAGAGAAATGCGAGACCCGTTGAATTGCAAATTCTTGTGTTTACATATTATCATGAGAGACCATTGTTATGAAGCCACAGATGATATCATTCATCCCAGATTGCACATACCAAGGACCTTGCCTATAAGTCACCCTTGGGCATACCCGAGTTTATGGGTGTAATCTTAGGACTTGAGGCATCTTATTGACTCCCCTCTTGTTGCCAAATGCTCAATGGGCGAATACTGTATTAAAATTGGGTACTCTCTCAACATGTGCAGATCTTCCACATTCTCAGGTTCACACTGATGACACAGGCCACCTTTGTGTCTCCCAATACTCTTCAGGTTTGCTAGGTACCAGCATGCTCTGTGAAGAGTGAACAGGAGATGCTTTCTAAGGGAAGCAGATGTAACTGTTGAATGTAAAATGTGCAGAGATACTTGCCATTTGCCTGCCAGGTCCGTCTGTGGAAGGTCTTCCCCCCACGTTTCTGCAGCAAGGTTGAAATTGACATCCGCTTCTTCCATTATTCAACAGTACCATGTTGCTACCTCGTTTCCTCTTGGCTTAGTGTGCTTTAGTTCCTGCTCTGGATTGATAGGTCTGTCCATCTCAAATAAGTTTAGTCTTACTGGTTGTCACCACCTCTATCTCATAATATTTGCACCTTGATAATTGAGCTTTTGGGGCAGATTTAAGAAAACTGCTGCTGCACCCAGTGCAGCACCACTTTCCTTGCTCCCCTTCACACCCCCCTACTGCCACCATGTGTGAGCCATTTTTAAAATATGGCACACCATGGCACAGGGAAGGGGGCAATAGCATCAGAATTGTTGACGCTATTGATATACTGTTCAGGGTTAGTGTCATAAAAATTATGCTAATGTTGCGATCTATGGGGCAAGGGGATTTTAAACCTGCCCTTTTGTTTCCTACCTCTTCCCGTTATCCAAGTTTTCCTAGTAACACAACCTGTCCCCAAGTCATAATTCCTGCTTGTTACAATGGTTCTACCAGTTTATCTTGCAAATACTACAATGTACAGGTGAGTTCAAAATAGGAGTCAGATCACTATAATATACGATCTCACACAATGTTCTGATTTCGCACCACAAATTAGTAGCTGTCCCCATGACCTTCAACCTGACATTTTAAAAATATTTTGGCGCCCAAATTTATACAAAAACTTTTGTGTTCTCTTCTTTGTTTCTTTCAACACAGATACGTAAGACACCCTCTATCTAATTGTGCAGGCTTCCTTATAGGCATTTTACAGTTCTTAAATTGAAATTCCCAATATAGACATTAATGCAAGTACTCCCCTTTCCTTCCTTATCCCCAACTTTTTAAAATATGTTCTGACTCCCTTAGATGTGCATAAAAAGGAGCTACCTTTAACACGTGCTTTATTCATTAGATCTTTGTTAAAGCTAAGTGGGATAATATTGAAAAGGAAAGTAAATTTTTTGAGAATTAACATTTTCATCAGGTTTATTTAGGCGTACAGTAAAAGAGAGAGATTATGAAATCATCTGAAAGTTTTATCTGCTTCTGCCATAGCCCTATTAAATGTAAAATTTTGGTGACATTAATTAAATCATGTCTGAACCTCATACCCAAATATGATATCTCCTTTTAATGCACACTACCTTCAGAATCCATATTTAAAACCGTGATTTCCATTGTGTTATTGTTTACAAAATATTCCAATGGTTCTCCAAAATTCTTGGTAACTTGTTCCTCTTCTGGCCTAGCTCTGTATAAAGATAGAGTAACAGTGGGGATAAGGGATTCCCCTGTCTTGTACCACTGGCTATGTTAATACTTGTGCAAGATTCCTACTTATTATTATTCTTGACTTTGCTGAGCTACGAATTGGTTGTAAAGCCCTATACAGCTTTCTCCACCGGACGTTATGTTCAAGCACTGAGTCTGAATATCTCCAATTGACCCTGTTGAAAACTTTAGTTGTAGCTAGGGCCCTCACTGCTAATGGAATACTATATATGGGTGCAAAGTCAGTTGAACCAATCAACTCATGTATTATTTCTTGTAGCTGTCATCCAGGGATGAACTCTTCTGGTCCTTATGCACTAAGGACCATATTTAACAAAAATGATGCAGAACTGGGCTAGTGCAGTTGTGTGTCAAAAATTTTACCGCCAGCTAACGTCATTCCTTAGCGCCATTTTGCACCATATTTAAAAAGTGATGCACAATGGAGCTAAGGTATGGATAGTATAAAAAGAAATCACGGCAACCTTTGCGACATGCAGTAAGTAAAAATGCTGCTAATGCTGCTAAAATGGCTTAACATGATTAGCTGCACGTTTTTGGATGCTAAACGTATTACTGCCATATTTAACAGGATTAGCGCAAAAAAAAGCGCAAGCAATAAAAAAAAATTGGAGACAAGATGGAGAATGCAGGCCAGGAGAGACCCCGGAGAGATCCCAAACAGGCCCGTCCCAGCCAGGAGGTACCAGCAAAGTCCCAGAGAATGAGAAGAGAAAGCGGAAGTGTTGCTTTAGTGAAGAGGAGAATGGCAGCTTGGTCAGAGAGGTCATGGAGCACCAACACCAGCTCTTTCTCACCTCCAAATTGCCAATAGGTAGCAGAGAGGCTATATGGCAGGCAATAGTAGATAAAGTTCACGTCGTGGCAGAGGTGAAGAGGACTGTCACTGATTGTAAGAAGTGCTGGCACGATTGCAAGTGCAGGACTAAGGAGAAATTGGACAGGAACTAAAAGACAGCACTGCAGACTGGAGGTGGAAGTCCTGCACCCCAGGAGGACCTGGACGCTGGAGCAGATGGTAGCAGCGGTCATCCCAGAGCAGCCAGTCACTGGAATCGCAGGACAGGACAGTGCTGACTACTAATAACTACCACAAATGCATGGTGAGTTGCAGGAGGGGAATATCTGGTATGTTTTTCAAATGGCAGTAGGGGGAGGCACATAGGACACACTGAATGCATGCAAAACGGTTGCATCGGTACACATAGGATCAGAATCAAAAGGCCACACGACCCCCAAAGCCTCACTTTTAGTAAATCTCCGGCGGGGCTATGCAGTCCGACATATGCATAATGTGGCGTTCAGCCACTTACTATGGCCTAACACCACCTTGTAAATATGGCCCCTACACAAAGCATTTTGCCTGGAAGGGGCATGCTATCAGTGTGGCTGTGGCTGTGCCACAACAACACCCATTGCGTTTTGTCGTTACCCCACATCCAAACTACATGTTAACCTCAGTCAAGACCATCTCGGGGTGGTGTTAGGATGGCGCAAAAAAGGCAAAATGCCTTCCTTCCTCCTCGTGTCATTGCCCTTCTTATGCGTGCTGCATCCTGCAGCACACATTGAAATGACAAATTGCCATAATCGATTTTTTATGTGCAGGAAGGGACACCTTCTATCCCCTTCACAGTCTATCCCCTCCAAGCAGGCAGCTTTGCACTATTGTGCAAGGATGGCTGCGTTGGTGCAGGGAGCTTAATTCTGCACAGGCACCAGGGTAAATGCAGGGGTCCCCCATATTCCTGTAAATATGGCACATCCCTTCATTTCAAAAGGCATTTCAGTGGCAAAAATAGCTGCACTGAGCTGCTCCACTTAAAAAAAATACAGGGCCTCAGTGTGGAACATGTGCTACGTAACTCACACAGGGTGGCCAAACAACAACTCTCACACACCTCCATGTACCGTTTGGGAATGGGTACAAAAGTGAACATAAACAACATATGGGGCATGTCAGTGATCATTATTTGTGCTGCTGTACAGGTAGCTTCAATTTTACCATGTAACACGGTTGCCTGTGTTGTGGGAATGAATGGTGTTGTGCATAAAGGGGCACCTCAATGTGTCAGAACAGTCACAAGTGGCATCAATGTTGCACAATAGGCACTGTCACTAGCCCATAATGCAACAGTACCATCATACAGATAGTATAATGTGGATCCAATCTGCCCATTCCCCTCGTGCCACATTAACAAACTCTCAAAATGCATACATTGCTCCAGATTGTACATCCTTACACCAACATGTGCCTGTGGCAGATATGCTGTATGCAAGGAAATGTCCCTAATGTAGGGAGGGGTGAAGTAATGGGGCTGACAGTCCATGAAGGTTGCACTGTGCCTTACAATTAGCACATCTATGGGGCCTGCTATAGGCAGATGACAAAGTTACACAAGTATTGTAAGCAATGCATCTCCATGTGCTATGCTGCACTAGTGGCATCATTTATGGTGCCAATGCAGGAAAGCACCAAAATAGTGACAACACTCATTACACCATTGTGGGAATGTCCACCATGGTGAATAGGAATGTAATGACGTGATACCATGCTGTCAGTGGCTGGGGCAAGGGGCCTTCAAGGAATATGGTGGTGTGGGATCGATGCACAAAATACTTTGAAAGATTGCCCCATGTGTGATGCACAATGCAACACATAATACACAACTACAGCTTTGGGTCTGTAACGTGGCACTGAGCCACCAGTAGCAAGGGAATGATGTGCCATGTCAACAACCACTACAGTCATAGATTGACATTTCACTATCCCATTGCAAAGGATGATGCCTTACCTGCTGCCGACCTACCTGTCCTGGATTTTAAGGATGACATGGATGACCAGCTCCGGACCATCAAAGAAGAGACTCTCCAAGATGTCCTAGGATCCTTCCAGACAACTCCTCGAGTCACAGGGAGGACACACAGGGGGTCATTCTGACCCTGGCGGTCTAAGACCGCCAGGGCCACGAATGACGGAAGCACCGCCAACAGGCTGGCGGTGCTTCCTAGCCCATTCTGACCGCGGCAGTAAAGCAGCGGTCAGAAAACCGGGGCCGGCGGTTTCCCGCCGATTTTGCCCCGTCTGGGCTAATCCGCCATGGCAGCGCTGCAAGCAGCGCTGCCATGGGGATTCTGACCCCCTTCCCGCCAGCCTGTTTCTGGCGGTTGTCACCGCCAGGAAGAGGCTGGCGGGAACGGGTGTCTTGGGGCCCCTGGGGGCCCCTGCACTGCCCATGCCACTGGCAAGGACAGTGCAGGGGCCCCCTAACAGGGCCCCGGCCGGCTTTTCACTGTCTGCAGACAGTGAAAAGCATGACGGGTGCAACTGCACCTGTCGCATGGCCGCAACACCGCCGGCTCCATTCGGATCCGGCTTCTGTGTTGCAGCCCTCCTTCCCGCCGGCCCAGCGGGAAGGTCAGTATGCCGGCAGCGGTCCTCTGACCGCGTAGATGCCAAATGGCGGTTCCCACCTTGAATGACCACCACAGTGTTGTAGGGTCTCATTCTCACATGAACCACCCAATTGCCAACACACAGCACCAACCTGTCCTGCCACAGCCCTGGACTCTCAGGACCCAGACATCACCTTTCAGAGGACAATGGTAGGAGTCCAGTGGGAGCTGGCCAAGCAGGTGCAGGCTGGGATGGAGACCATGGTAGGCAGACTGGAGAGACTGCAGAGGTGCCTCAGTCCAAAAAAGACAACTCAGCTGCAATCAGAGGTACCTACTCCCTGCTAAGTAGGCTCCAGCAGTCCCTGGCCAACATAGCTGCTATCATGTGGCAGAGGCTTCAATAATTGCCCTCCCAAATTGGCAGCATCATGATAGATAACAAGCTGGGGGTGATACAAAATGCTCTGGAGTCCATAAAGTGGGAAGTGGCCTCCCTCAAGGAAAACGTGACTGCCTACCACAGTGATGTAGCTGTGGTGTTGAGAAATCAGCAGTTCCTCTTTGCTGCAGTGATGCTTTACATGTTCCCACAAATGGCAGCTGCCGGGACCTTTGATTCCACATCTCTATCCCCTGATGTGTGTATGGCCCCCTCACATTCAACAACTACAGCACCCATGGCACAGGAGACATCACATACGTCAGAAGATGAAGGTGTGGCGGGAGCAACATTCACACATAAAACCACCTGGTAACACCAGTCTGTGCCACATGGACTGTGTATCCTTAGTACTGTGCTTAAGATCATGCCACTGTGGCAATGTGCCCTAGCTGGCAATGTGTCCTATTCAGTCAACCACTGTTGATTTATCTGCTATGGACTGTCAATGTCTGAATTCCTACATATTGTCAATTTGAACACCTTCTCATTAATGCACACTTCTGCCCATGTCTCATGACGGCCCTCACCCTTGGACTCTGAATGTACATCAAATGGCTCAGCATCTCTCATGGGGTCAGAGAACTGGACATTGCAGTGCATTGTAAAATAAAATTGCACATGTAAATACATCTCCATATTCATTTGTAACATGCAATATTTTATGGTGATCGATCACCTCATCTAAATGTATCCATTGTGTGAAGCTATGTGAATGAGAACAGATCCTAATCATGTGTGTCTTACTGTCAGACACAAAGCCACACACTAGGACTCTAACAAGAAAAAGGTGACTGATGGTGTTGTGGACTACAACCAACTTACATAGCCTTAAAAATCATGTATTGAATAGATATATATGCAAGTTGACATATGACATGTATGGGTCAGAACTCAAGTGGCTGGAATTTTCCCTGATGAGAGCCGTAGTACAACAAATTTGTGTGACAAAATTGATCAGTGACGAGCAGTTGTCAGTGTGCCAGGATGCATACCCCAAACAAGGTGAAGTAAAATGTGCTACACTTTACAAGAATAATTGTGGCAGACCTCAGTGATGAAAGTTGATTTTGCGTTCTTACCTGTCAAAGATTTTGTATGCATACACAATGTGATTGTCAGGAACTGGGGATAAAAAATGTTTTGAGTAGCCGATGTCATATTGCAGCCAACCAGACAGCTCCTTGGTCATAGGGGATACACACAGCCATACATGTAAATCGACACAGAAAGCACACCCTACAGCATTCCTCTAACTTGGCCAGTGCACACATGAGAACACCCAGAGGTTCAATCATCATGGACACCTAATTGTCTACAACTAATAGGATTTATTGGTACTTAAAAACAACACATTACAAAAACCTAAACTAAGCACTATCCTACGCTAAGCTAACCTATACTAACTTATCTAAACTTACCCCTACAGCTATCTATTCTAATCTGAACTTGTCTTATACATATAACACCATACACATGCGACACACTAAACATTGTTCCTCCACCACCCTTAAGAGACAAGATACGAGTAGGACAACATAAACTAAAGCTAAACATATACTAACTTAACCTATATCCTAAACAAATATATATATATGTGTATGTTTTTATGGATTTTTTTTTAAATAGAGCCCCATACATAACCACCACCCAACCCCTAAAACAAAAAATGAAACTAAAACCCACCACCCAACTATACTTTCTCTATCCTACAACTAACCTAATCTATGCAATCTAACCTATTACTACCAACCTAAAACCCACTAAAACTAAATGCAAAATACAATAGGAGAAGGGAATGAACTGGGAGACTGCATATCCTGGATCACGCTTCTTTTTACAAAACTGTAAGATTTTTAAATTGCCAGCATTGTCCTGCTCCAGTCTCTCTACCGTGGCCATAATAGGTGCCATGCCCCTCCTCATGTCTGCCTCAAAGCTGGAGGATGTGGCTGCTGCAGGTGGCTTTTACAGTGCTTCTGTTGTCATTGGTGCTGTGGACGTGGAGGGGATTGGACCAGCTGAGGCACTCTGACCCTTGATGTGGTTCTCAATGTGCTCTGCCCTGTTATGGCTTGTTTAGGAGGTCCCCCATGTGGGAAGGCAAACCAAGATCCCGATGACGTCTCTCGCCGATATCTCCTGGACATCTTCCTGTACCCTGTTGTACCTCCATGATGTGGTGGAAACGCTCTGCCCTCTTATCAAAAGCATGCTTCTGTGGCAGCTAAAGCATAAGGAGAACATGACATCAAATCCTGCATTGGGTAGAAGTTGAACAACCATGCAAAGTACTCATCCTCATCAGATGACACATGCTGTCCACCAGACATTCCACAACAATGTCAACTACCAAATCCAGACTAAACTTCCTACAAGCCATCTACGGTATCATGTTCATGTCATGGGATTTACAGCTATCCATTGTGTACCATTAGGGCCCAGAGGTACGTTGGGCTAGTGCCTCCTTGCACCACATTTGCATCATCATACTTGTGAGGATCAAGTGGCCCAACAAAGCCCCAAATGTCAGTGCCATAGTCACAAAGTGGCACAATGCATGCATTCCACCAATTTAACTCCCCTTGTGCTACATTGTGTCTTGGCCAGGCATCATGTATGCAAAGTGGTGTTCACCCGGTAGGGGGACATGAAAAATGGCACCAGGAATTGTAAAAGATTCCTATGCATCATTTATGTTTCCTTCGGTTAACACCTGCTCAGAGCAGGCATTACAAGGGGGCACACCATTGCTTACAATGGGCCCCTATGTACAGTTCAGATTAGTCCCAATATCGTTTGCCCTGAGCCTGAACGGTATATCTATATTGTCTAAAGATATTGTACTTATTGCCGCCTACCCTGTGGCATGGTGTGCACAATTTTGGTGCAGACATGGTGGTGGTAGGGATGCCCTAAGAGTGGCACTGAACTGTCTGCAGTGACAGTTTTTCCTATTATTGAACTACCTGTGCACATGCATGTTTTACATCTCCTAAGTTTTAGGTAAACGCTCACCATCCATATTCTATACATATGCGACCAAGCTCAATCACAATTATCATGATGGGTAGATCATGTAGGTTAGTCTGCAACATCTTGTTTGCTACAATCCGTAGACGTATCCCACATCCATCTGGAGAAGAGCTAAAATCTCAATGTGTACTCAAATGACTGTTGCCCAGCACAATAAGGCTCCTTACCTGGCTGCTGCCTCACTTCATTTCATAAGAGGAGAGTGAGGCACAGGTGGTGCATGTGGCTTCTTAACACATGTACATCATTTGTACCATGTCCTGAATAAATTAAAGCAACCTGTGGCACACAGTGCTGTAACATGTGCTGTGACAAATATGTTGGCAAAGGTCATGATAATCAGATAAACAGCACCTCTGACACATATCTTGAGCGACATAGCTGTGTATGTGGGCATGCATTCTTTTTCCTAACACCCACAATTCCATAAAAGCGCATGTTGCACTCGTGCACCAATCAGCTTAATCTACATCCTCAACATTGCATCAGACATGATGTCAATACCCAAACTCAGACGATGTTATCTTATTGGTCACACATGCCATTTTAACATTGCATTGCACACATCATACCCTCTCACACAAAACCCTAGAATGACACCTGTGATGTACAAGGTGACACTTACTGGCTGCACTGGGGTCTTCAAACTGGGAAATGTCTCCGATTGTGTAGGGTGGAGGTCCACCTGCAAGACGTGACAGGAACACATAGCTTTGTGATTTTGATCATTTATGAGCTTAGACAACTGTTACACATTCAACTTGTTTAGCTGAGTAAGCTAGTCAACATTCTGTTAGGAATGAACAACTGCCAACCATTACATTATTTCTGTCTGTAAGACAAATGACCAGATGAAAGAGGCCCTGGTGCCACCAGAGTGTCACTTTCCATGACACTGCTGTGGTGCTTTTCCCTGCACCATATGTATAAGGAGTTGTTATGCCGCTTTTTGTAGCGCAATGCCTCCATGTACATATGGGAAAGAATGACACAGTTATCTGCGTCAGTGGGGTATGCAATGGTTGTTGCAGTGGCCATCCCATTGTAACACCCATAGCTTTTGACACTGCCCCAGATTTACAAGACATTGTACTTACTGCTAGCGCCAAAAGAGTAACAACACCCCAGGGGTGGTGTTTGCATGGCAAAGAGGTGAGGAAAGCTTTAATATCCTCTTGTTTCTTGCTTGTAATATGTGTGCGCCATTTGAAGGCACACAGAGAAGAGATAAAATGCCATGGATGTTTGCTTATGTGCAGGTAGGTGTCCCTTCCTGCACATTTACAATCTAACATAATGGATGTTTTGGCACTATTATGTGGCCTGCAATCTGCAGCACACATAGAAGTGGCATATCACAATTGTAGATTGTTTATGTCCAGTAAGGGATACCTTCCTGCACATAGACACTCCCCTTAACATAGGCACACTTACACTGTAGCCCAAGTATACCTGCGCTGGTGCTGGCTGCTGAGTTATGTGTTGTTGGTGACACAAGCTTGCCCTGTACTCTAGGAAATACGGGGCAGGCTTTAACATCCAACGCAGTGCAGTCCTGCTGATGTTAGCACAGCACTGCACTGCATCTGTATCTCACATATGTGGCTCATAGTTATCACACAAGAACATGCACAGATTTGGGTGGCAAACATATGAACATGTTTCAGATACATATTTGTAACAATATGGGGGGACAGGATACTGTCCATTGGCTAAAGCTTTGACCATTGTAGATGACCTATGTGACGAAGCAGGCAACCACTGAGATACTTGCCAGTTTTCAATCCCATAGCAACAGCACATACCTCCATCATGTATGTCCCATACGTAAAATATGAAACACCATGATGGATGTCAGGACACTGATGTTGGGAATCCTGTCAGTATGGTTGCACTTGGCATGTTTAGCACCATACATGAATATGCTACAGGTGATCCAGGAGATATCCCTCTCGCGCAATGAGGTCTGCCCACCGGTGTTTGAGATAGTGGTCCGTCCACACGCCACCAACGATTCTCCAAATGTGGTGGAGCACCTTGCCCCACCGCAGCTTCTGTGCCTCTACTGGGTAGCCCTGGATGACCTGGCCACCCCTTTTTAACATCATGGTGAGGTAGTGCTTCACCAACAAGATGAACCCTCCAAGTTCATCTCCACTCATACGGTGGGCTCTCCCCTTCCCGGACATATTTCAGTTTCCCTCCACTGCAAATATATTATCCCCAAATATTATTTGACACTACCCCAACTAACCCCAAATACCCCCAACAGACTACATTACGCAAGACAAACACCTGCCAAAACAAATACTATGACAGGACAAAAACACTATACAAAATTTACAAATTGACAAAGTTAACAGGACATCAACAGGACACAGCACAAAACTCAAAAAAAGCCACCACTCTTCAACCAGCACCAACTCCACACAACCTCTTGTTAGACTTTTCATCCTGGGCGTGGCCTCCCTTAACTTTTTGCCTCTGTTTCCCAGGTTGTTGTTGTGTGCTGGACTCTGTTTTTGCTGTTTTTGTTACTCTGGGCAATTAACCACTGCTAACCAGTGCTAAAGTGCAAGTGCTCCTATACAAAATGTATATGAAATTGGTTCATCCATGATTGGCATATTTGATTTATTAGTAAGTCCCTAGAACAGTGCACTAGAGGTGCCCAGGGCCTGTAAATCAAATACTACTAGTGGGCCTGCAGCATAAGTAGCTCTGCACTCATGTCTCAGACCTGCCACTGTAGTGTCTGTGTGTGCAGTTTTAACTGTAAATTTGACTTGTACCCACTTGCCAGGCCTAAACCTTCCCTTTACTTACATGTAAGGCATGCAAGGCTACCAAGGGCAGGGTGCAGTGTATGGTTAAGGTAGGACATATAGTAATGTGTTTTATATGTTCTGACAGTGAAATATTGCTAACTTTGTTTTTCACTGTTGCAAGCCGACCCTCTTATAGGTTAACATGGAGGCTACCTTTAAATATGATTAAAGTGTATATTCCCTTTGGGAGCAGATGGACATGTGGAGTTTGGGGTCTCTGAGCTCACAATTTTAAAATACATCTTTTAGTAAAGTAGATTTTAAGATTGTGTGTTTGAAAATGCAACTTTTAGAAAGTGAGCATTTTCTTGTTTATACAATGTCTATGACTCTGCCTGTTTGTGGATTCCCTGTCTGGGTCAGTTTGACATTTGGGCGGGTTGCACCTCACACTAGACAGTGACACAAAGGAAGCTGGAGTGTAGCCTGCATATCCTGATGAGCCATCTGTGCTAGGAGGAGGGGAGAAGTGGTCACTTACACCTGAAAGGGCTGTGCCTACCCCCACACAATGCAGTCTCCAACCCCCTGGTGTGTGTCTGGGCCTGGCCTGGGAAAGGCAGGATTTCACAAACAAGAGAGACTTTGCTTTGAAGTATGCCTACTTCAAAGGAGAAAATGGGTATAAGAAGGGCACCCAAACCACAGACTTTAAAACACTTCTGGAAACCAAGAGGAACCTCTACCTGGAGAAGAGCTGAAGAGCTGAGGAAGAAGAGCTGCCCTGCCTGTGACTGTGCTTTGTCAGAGTAAGAGGCCAAAGACTGAACTTTGTGTGCCTTCCATCTTGTGAAGATCTCCAAGGGCTTGATTTAGAGCTTGCCTCCTGTTGTTTGAAGTCTCAGGGACAGCAAAGACTTCTCTCTGCCAGCACCTGGAGTCTCTGGAGTGACTCCTACTCTGCCAAGTGATGCCCATCTAGTTTCTGGGACCCTGAAAGGAGAAGTTGGCAGTCCAAGAGCAAGAAATCCATGCACAGAACGCCGTGCGGGGAAAAGATAGACGCAACTCCGATCTGCAACTGCAAAATCGACGTGCCGCCGCTTTCCCGGCTGAAAATCGACGCTCGCCTGCAATGTGAACCAAAGATTGACACTCAGGGCTGGAGAAACTATGCACAGTATCGCTGATGGAGGCTGGTGAGATCGCAACCCGCACTGCGTGGTTTTCGGATCATCATGCGGCTGGATTTCCGACGCAAACAACGCTGGGTGTGTAAAAACAACAGAAGACCTGCCCGGACCTGAGAGTGCTGACCAGATCGACGCATCGCTCTCCTGCGGAGAGAAGAAACATTGCATGCCGACCCGACTAAAGGAGAAATTATGCAAGGTCTCGCTCGTTAGTGAAATTGATGCTTTGCAAGCCCTTTTTGACGCACACTCGCCCGTGCTGGGTTATTTTTGACACACCTAAGGTAAATTTTCACGCTAACAGTGTTAGTGGGTTTTTAAAATTACATGAAGACTCTTTGCATTTTTAGTGATAACTTGACTTGTGTATTGTGGATTTTTGTCATTTTGGTCTTGTTTTGTTTAGATAAATATTCTCTATTTTTCTAAACCTGTGTTGTGTCATTTTGTAGTGTTTTCATTAAGTTACTGTGTGTGTTGGTACTAATACTTTACACCTAGCACTCTGAAGTTAAGCCTACTGCTCGCACCAAGCTACCAAGGGGGTAAGCAGGGGTTAGCTAAGGGTGATTCTCTTTTACCCTGACTAGAGTGAGGGTCCTTGCTTGGACAGGGGGTAACCTGACTGCCAACCAAAGATGCCATTTCTAACACCTCTCATAATCACAGACTAAAAGACTGTAAAGAAAAGGTGAAAGTGAAATCACTGTATTATGTTTGCAGCAAGGAAATCCTGTTTCATCACTTCCTTGTCATGTGTGTCATTTTTTCTGCTATACATGACAAGCATGACACATGACGGTCATGCATGTTTTTTTTTTTCATGAAGGCTGACAAGGCCTGTCAACCTGCGATTGACGAGCAGGGACCAGGCATAATTTTTTTGATTTGCAATGTATGGAGAATTGCCGTTTGCGTAAAAATGTCTGATGCATAATAGAAATGCGTGGATTTTGTAGGAATGGCTGACAGTGCACCTAGATTCACATTCCTTGTTATAGAGGCTATGCATCGATGTAGCCAGCATGTTATGGATGCATGTGTGTGCAAGTGCATTCATAAATGTAACTGTAACTTTGGAATATGTTACCATATGTTTGTATGCGTATGTGATGCATACAATGACGATACCGTTTGCATATGTGCATGTGTTGTTAGACTTTTTCCACATACATGTTACCACATGTGAACTGGGAGGGTACACATGTGATGTAACACATATTTGTGGGTCTTCCACATTGTCAGGTCTGATTTGCAAATCTATGTTTGACAAAATCTCTTTAGATATGTGGGCTATGTCCAATACATGTTAATACATGTTATACCCTTGAAAAATCGTACACTAAGGATGCTGTAAACTATGGCTGGGTTAATTTCACGTAACACATGACATTGTGAGTGCATGTGTGTCTACACTGTGGTGTGTTGTATGGTTCATGGTTCCTTAAGCTATTCTACACATGTAACATACTGCTCCCCATGTATATATGATGCAGGAAAAGGTGTACTGACATGGTTCAATGAAGGTCATTATGTGACGTGTGTGTGGAAAGATATGTTCCATGTAATATGTGTAATGAATGCCAAAACAGTGTGTTTGTGGGATTTGACATCTCCCAAATCTATCTTCCAGCATGGACATATGTTGGCCATTGTTTCATGGCTGTGTATTCATATCTGTGCCACCTATGTTTCCCCTATATAGGTCAATGCATGATCATGTGATACATATATATTTTCATTAGTTGAAAGTTGACTCCAACACACACTACCAAGCCGGAGCCATTGAAGTGCTACATGTGTGCTGAGAATTCAGACATATGTGTAAAAAGCACACACTTGGTACATACAATCGACCAAAACATGTTTGTTTTGACTGTTACATACAATGGCATACAACTGTATTTCAGGGTTGCTGTCACGCAATGATGGCACCCTAGTCATCATTGCTCCTGTGGCACTTTGTGTGCCCACACAGACCCATGGTTGCATGTACTGACGCAGGCTGGCGGTGCTCCACTCATCTCAGTCCACTGTGCACAAGCAGCAGGCCCTGACTATGTCAAGAGTTAATGCAGCCTCAGCAGTGCAATTAGGGGACTAAAGCGGGCATCTACCGTCATCATGATTGCTCTTCAGCAGCGCATTGCGCTTTCCCCTGCAGACAGACACTTGCATACATGTGATCGCATGTTCTAGTATGTTTTGTTTCCTTTGGGGGTACTTGATTACAGGCTTGCCTTATCACATACAGGGGACTGGCTGCTTGTTCGTATAGGACATGTCTCATCATTTGGTTTGGTTTGACACAAATGGGCAAGTACATAGTTGCTGATGCCAACATGAATGGGTTATGTACTGACCTAGACATCCTCTGTGAATATATGTCTGGTGATCACATGGTACCATTGTTGTGTTGTACAGTCAGTATTGGTCTATGTGTTCCTTCTCAAACATTAATGGCATATCTTGTTTGGAATGGATTTGGTCCTACATTGCTGGCATTCTTTAGGCTACTTACCCTTTCTACACATCTTCTACTGCAACATTGTTCCGTCATACATGTACAGAATGCTACGTGAGACTTGTGCACTTTGTAGATGAAGCCATCTTCCTCTACTGGCTAAGTGATAGCATCCCTCCCATTCCGAGGCTGTGCTAGATTATATGACTTCCACACACACATGACAGTACACCAGCCACAGCACTTGTGTAGTGTCCTCCTCAAGTTGTATCTCCAAGTGTCAGAGGTAGTCAATCCGTTGTTCTTCCACATCCTTTGGTGTACATGGGCATCCATGCACATCTGCATTCCACAACCTATGTCACTTTTACCATGAGTGTATATTGTAAGTGTGTGGTGTCATCTCAACTATGATTTTGTTAAATGCCACATTCAACATTACTGCCTCCTTCTTCACCCATACAATTTTGGATGGGTTTGTGACATTTTTGGACATTGCTAGACTTACATACATATTCCAAACAGGATGAGCCGTGGAAGACCTAGAAATTTTAGGGTTTTGGTCCCAGTATGTCCGTTTCTCTTGGTCAGATATGTGAGTGTCATTATGAGGTATGTTTTCAAATGTCATGTGTGATGGTGTCATACAGACTTTACTGGCTTGCCTTGCAAACCAAACCATTGTAGGTAATTGCTAACCCTTTTCTACCTAGGCCATAGACCAGTACAGCAGGCTTCATATGTATTTCCAGATTAGCTGCAGGCATATGTCAAGACAACACAATTGTGTGATGTGTCTAAGAATGTACATTGGAAGTGCTGCAGACTATGCCTGCATTCCAGCCACACATTCATGTGGTGGTGCATTCTCCCATTTTATGAATCATTCCTGGCTATGGAGCATATGTGTGGAGAGTGGAGCAGCCCCTATTGCTGCTCTACTTGTCTTGGGGCCCTCAGCGCACTCCCCAGCCAACATGTGTGTGCTATATTTGAGAGACAACACACATGCCGCAGGGATGGGACCAAAAGCCCTCTCGGTATGTAATGCCATTGATATGCTGTGCAGGGTCAGGGCCAAACATTTGGCTCTAACCCTGACCAGAACATAATGGTCCATTTATACCAATGTTGTCATACCTGTTCATTGCTGGCATTACAGTTTAGTTCCTTAGTTTCAAGTACACCATTTTGAAACACCGCCTGCTGTATGTACGCTCCCCTTGCATACATTTGGCCTGGCATAGGCCTGATGGAGTACAAGGGGTCAGAATTTGCACAATGCATACATTTTGCCACATAGTATTTTTGGTGTGTGGATCTAGGCCTTAGAGAGCACGTGAGTGCGAGTAATGTGACGCTGATGTACAGCATGGAGGCACTAGACCTTCTTAAATCACAACCTATGGTCCAACATTATTTGCAACTGTTGTTGTTTTTTCCTGCTCTCTGAAGTATGGGCAACTTACCAATGGTATATGAAGCAGATAATGAGTACCCCATGGACAATCTGGTGCAAAGTGATTTAATGGTGATATTTACAGGGTTACTTTTGTTGTACGTTGTCTAGGTGAAGAAATTCAGTACAATTTGTTGTCTCCTGCAAACTCATGCAGCAGTGTTTTGTTGTTCCGTCTCCACCTGTGCTGCACCATTATCATCCTCATCCTCATTGGGGGCATCTACCAGTTGATCCCTGGGGACATTAGTCCAAATAAAAATGTTATGCAAGATTGCACATGCAGGGATTATCTTGCATACCAATGCTGGTGCATACAACAGGCTTCCTACTGTCAGAGCCAGGCACCTGAACCTTGACTTCAGGATTCCAAATGTCCTTTCTACCACATGTTGTGTCCTTCTGTGACCTTCATTGTATGCCAGCTCTTCCTCCGTTGTCGGGTTGCCAAAAGAAGTCATCACCCATGGCTGGATGCCGTAACCTAGTTTGTTTTAAGTGGAGTGGTGACACAGACTTGCATCTGGTATTGTGTGTGTTCCTGTTTGGTTGAGCGGTTGCATTGGTGTGTGGTGGTTGACGTTACTATCATGGGTTGTGCCTCAAGGACCTGGTGATTGTCAAATTAATTCTGGACTGACAGTTCGACCATGCCAGATATGTGTTGTATGGTCCATATTTGAGGCTGAGTCCTAATGTTAGTGGAACCTACCACCTCCTTGCACCACAAATGCTTTATTTTCATGTAGCACTACCCATGCAGTTCGACACCTAGTGACCTGTTGTGTCAGATTATGCCTCTGCCAGGCATCAAGTGTACAAGGGGGAGATTCACACAATAAGAGGACTAGCAAAATTGGTGCAGAGTATTCTCTAAGGTTCCTAGTTCATACTTTCAACACCTGCACAGAGCAGGCGTTAGAAGGTGGCACAGCATTTATTTGAATGGGTCCCTATGTACTGTGCATGAAATGGCCAGGTATGTTGTCAGTACTCCTACAGTGTCCATCAATGACATCCATTATCTTGACACTATTGCATTTAATTTGCGCCATGTTGCACCATATATTGTATACAGCACCAACATGGAGAGAGTAGGGTGTGGCAAAGTGGCACAATTACAGTGGTGCTGCTGTTGATACAGCACCACATTTCTGACATGTGGCCCTCAGTCACCCTTCACTTTAGCGCTACAGGAGAGTGATGTTCTGGGACTTTGGACCTATTTTGTATGTTGTGTGCCATGACGCAGATGTTGTGCCCTATGTGTAGCATGTAAATCCCACCCCTATTCCTTTGGAAAAGCTCCCTTGCACAAGTGTTGTGTTTGCCAATTGCTCTCTGCCATACATATATACATGGGGATCATGGGCACAAAGTGGCTCAGTTGCATGGTATGTTTTGTGATGTATGAATGAGTTTTCAGACACCTGTGTGACAGGAGAGGGAATGATGTGGTTTTCTGCAATGACCAACATCGCATGACCAGTCCTGCAAGTCCCATGTTTCCTCATTCACATGCATCTCTGGCCTCCTCCAGTATATTGTCAATAGTCCAGCTGGCACAGTCCCCTGTTGGCACCCTGGTATCATTTTAGAGAGTTGTGGAATTACCGGGTATGATTGTAGGTGTGCTGTGAGGTGTTCATCCATAAACATGGTCTTTCATGACTAGTGATGTTGTATTGCTTTGTGTGTGGCACAATGCACCAGGCAGGTGAAGGTGAACACAATGGGCACATCTGGTATGTTTTGGTGATATGTAGTTGGTGATGGCAACACTTGGATGACATTTGATATTGGTGCCACCAAAGGCTTCCACACCATGAAAAATGTGGGGCTGTGCCTATCTGTGACTTTCTTTATGTTGGCATGTCCAATCCTATTCACATAGCTGAGCTATTCCTTGTTAGGTGTTATGTGTGAGTGATCTGTATTTGGGCCCAGCTTCTGTATACAAAGGGGACATACCTCCACCTGTCCTTCTCATGGTGTGTTAGTCAGGTTGTGCCTCTATTATGTACATATGGGTGTATCTGTGTGTGATGTGCAATGAATGCGGAGTAGTGTGGCATGTGGCATTTGTGTTGTTGTCTGTACATCTGTGTTCCCCTGTCCATGTGCGTTTAGTGTGGTGTATGTGTTGTTTGTCCTACAAGTTTATTGTGTCACCTCTGTAACAGTTAGTTTGGTGGCTTACCTACGAGTAGCCCACTGCCATATTTCCCATCCTGGAACTGCTCATTGATGGTGGAGTGCTGGAATATGTAGGTATCATGGACGATGCCAGGATATTTGGCTAGGATGTTTATGAAGAGATAACAGTCGTCCACAATGGGATGCATATTTATGGAATGGGTATGTTTGTGGTTCCATTGCAGTAGGTGGCACAAGTTGGACATGGGTGCAGTCAATTGCACCCAGCTCATGCTGGAATCCAGCGATTTTGTAGAAACCTTCCTTGGTCTCCTGCTGCAGTTGTTGGATTTTGGGGAACCGGATGTTGTGATGTGTGAGGTGTGTGATTGAGTCCAGAACTTTTGGAAGGTAGGACGAGAAAGATGGCTGGGAGATACCACCCACTTGTGCCCCAGATGTCTGGAATGATCCTGACACCATGCCCCCCTGCCCAATGGCCATGCCCAGGGGACAGGAGTCATGCCCCCCTGCCCAATGGCCATTGGGCACAGTGCCATGTAGAGGGGCCCAAGTTAGGCCCTCTACTTATCGTAGATGGGTCCGCCCATCCATGGGTGTCCTCCAAGGGTGGGCTAGGGTGGCAGGGGTTCTCCCTGGGGGCAGGGAAGGGCACCTGTGGCCCACCTCCTCCCATGTGTCAAAATGACACGAGAGGATAAATAAGGCACACATGCCTTAGAGTCATTTTTTGGATGGAAACGCCTACCTTGCATATCATTAGCGCAAGGTAGGTGTCCACGCTAAAAAATGACTCAAACTCCATGGATTGTGGCGCTAGATGGGTCTAGCGCCAAAGTATAAATATGGAGTTGAGTTTGCACCGGATTTGCGTAAAATAAAATGGCGCAAATCCGGCACAAACAGAGTATAAATATGCCCCTTAGTGTCATTTTTTTGGATCAGTTCCATAACATGCGTTTATTTTTTGTGTCAGGCAGTAAATACGGCACTAGAGGTCTAGTTTCATTTGTTTGGAAGGGAACACCTACTGTGCATATCATTGTAGCAAAATGACTCAAGGTAGGGTGGTGCTCCCAACAAATGATGTTAACCCTGAAATTTTGTCACTAGAAGGGTCTAGAGACAAAATATAAAAATGGCGCTAGGTTAGCGCTGCATTCATGTCAGAAAAAAAGGCGCAAAGGTGGCGCTAAGTATTCTTAAATATGGGCCTAAGTTTTCAATTACTTTACTCAATCATTTAGCCAGAATACCTGTAAAAATACTGTATTCGCAATTTGCAGGAAAATGAACGTTTGTGAGTCACATTTCTTTGGGTTCTTATATGACTTCATTATTACATTGATCATAGCCTATTTCCAAGATGCTGTGAATGAGCTCCCTTGTATATAAATGGAATTAAACAACTTCACCCAAACCAGAATGAACTAGTCACCAAGCACCATATACACTTTATTCGACACACCATCTAGACCTGATGCTCTCCCTCCTTTGTTAGGCTTGATTGCTTTTCAAATCTCTTTCATCTTAATGTCTTGGTTTAATTTCCTGTTATTCATTTCCCCAATCTGTGGTAATGGGTCTTGTTATGTTGATGTAATAATGGGAATGACATTATTGAATATGGAAGGGGTTAGAATGTTTAGAATGACAGTTGGGAAAATCAGGTGCTAGAAGGACATAGAGCAGTTGGTTCACATAATAAAGGTGATTACTTACCTTACATTTGTGTAATGTTTTACTACACAACATTGGTGAAGATTTGAGACCAAGCCTTAGAGACTAACCTACTGAAGGCAGTTCAGTGTATTCTCTGTGCGGCTGCATTCCTAGGAAGTCATTTAATCCTTGAAGAAGGGGCATCCATACATTCTATTTAACACTGAGGGAAGTGTGTGAAGACGTTTGGTGCTGATGAAGAGACCCTTGATTGCGATGACTCCGTTCTGTAATTGGCACATCTTCTGATAGATGTCTGCATTATTCTCAGGCCAGTCAGTGAGTGAGGGCCTGTCTTTACCAGCATGCAATTCACCAGCCTGCATAGGTATGCTATTCTCTATTTACCAGTGATTGCCTGTGATCTGTGAGTGGCTGAGTCCCAGCCTGTATCAACACGTGATCCTCCGCTTGCCTGCACTGGCGTGCAAGTTTTCTCATGAGCCCCATTGCGGTTTCCTTGGTGCTAGCCTGAATCCGCATATGATTCTAAGTTTGCTTGCACTGGTGTTTTCACGAGCCCCATCACAGTGCTGCAATCTACTTCCTGTGCATGACACCCAGAGAGGCTGGAGGAGTGGTATGCATCTCCAACATTAATAACTTCAGCGGCTGGCATTTTGAAGAGTGCAGTAACCACAGAGCGGTAACTGTGAGTAACCAGTTTTGAGTGGTGAACCGGACACCTTTACCATTACGTGCAGAGAACCTTTGGTGATTCGCACACCTTATAAGTAATTCTTCATCTTTGGTTTGGTTTTACTAGTGAATATTGGGGTATGTATACATTGCACTCAAACCCATATTGATATACATTGTTTACTAGCCATATTATTGAGGTTGAATATTGTGGTACATGTCTATTGTTTTCCTTGACTTTATAATTACAAATAGCAGAAGTAGTGCTTGAGATCTGGTATTGTCTACTTCCAACATGGCTAGCATTACTGCAAATCTTCCAAAATATTTTTGTGGAGTCCAGGTGAACCACCTATCCCATGGCTACAGTGGAAGAAGTATTTTTTAATTATATAGTGACTATAGTATTCTAGGACAAATAGTTACCAAATAGGAAAAATAATTTATATTTGCACTCATTGGGGCTAGAAGGATTAAGAATATATAGCCAATTGCAGAGAGATGATGGGTGTGATAGTAATCTTGTTGTAAAGGCCATGGCACAACTGGGCAAGTATTTTTCTCCAAAGGTATGCAGAGGGGTCACTAGATAGACATTGTTTCGCATGAAAGAACAAAAAAACAACAGGAAGAAACCATTGATAAATATGTCATGGCATTGAGAAAACTAGCATTGGATTGTAGTTTTGGATGTCTACTTGAAGAAATGATAAGAGATTAGGTAGTAATGCATGCAATGCATGCACATGATTCCACTACAGGAAAGATTGTGGATTAATGGAGATGTGGAGTACAAAGATATATTGTCCATTGTATGCAAAGCAGAAATGTATGGAAGGTGTGCTAAAGCAATAACAAAAATGATTGAGTCAGACGTAGTAGCCACAATTTCCATTGACAAAACTGGGAAAAAAAATTACAAAAATAAAAAGGAGGGCACACTTAGGGTAGGTAATGAAAAAGTAAAATGTTGCAGGTGTAATAGTATGTCCACCTTAGCGAATAGTTTCCTGCCTTAATATAAAAGTGTAGTAGATGTGGGAAAAATGGCAACTAAGTATGTGTCTGCAAGATGAAAAGAGAAAGGCGACAAAATAAAATGTGTTGAAACAGAGAGTACTAATTCATCCAGTGAAGATGAAAATGAGGGTGTGTTGAATGTGAGGGAAAAAGTAATTCTAATAACTCTGATTAGAGCTGTAAAAAACAAACCTATATGTTTCATGAAGTTAGGTGGCGTAGGTCTAGATTCTGGCGCATCCTACACAATTGTGAATAAAAAATTGTGGAAGTTTAATTTTTATTTCACAGGTGAGACAATTGACATGAGTATTTATAGAAGGCAGACTGGCTTATGGAAAATGATATGGGATCAAGGTATGCTTAGGGGGCAGGACCAAAAGACTTTACATATAGTATTAGACCCCAACAGTAAAGAACAGGTTTTGATAGTAGATGACAAGACCATGTCCTCTCACCTGAACTCCAGGTTCCGAGGGAGAGAAGAGAATAAAACCCTCACCCCTAAACATAATTCTCTTGTATCTGAAATGAACAGGGAACGAGCGAACTGGGGAAAAGGGAACAGGGATTTGGGAAGGTAAGAGAAAGAAGACACTGATTCACGAAGGAACGTCACTTTTGTTCTAAGGAAGTAGTCTCTGGCTTGGTACAGAAATTCTTAGACCAAAAAAAAAGAAAAAAGAAAAAAAAAAAAAAACTACAAATATCACAGAGTCGTTCTAAAATCAAACTTATGAATTATTTGTGTTCACACAATAGACTCACTCCAAAACAATCAGAATAAATGTTTAAGTTCACATAGCTATCGAGCAATGCTTTCAGGAGTTCACAACACTTAACTTCAATGCTGCTTTTAAAAATACTTCTCAAGCTGTTTTTGGAAAATAGTCCCGTATCATGGGTTTCTCAGCATCGACGAATGTCTTTCATAATGCACCAAAAGGTCACTAACCTCAAGAAGGCTGAAAGCAGGGAGACGAGAGGGGAATTACTCACAAACCGACTTCTCCTAGATGTTTAGATTATTTGAGAAGGATGGAATACTGCTTGTAAATTCTCCAGACACTGCAAAAGTAATTCGCTCCAGAGAAGGAAGCTCCAATGAAGCCTCACACTGAAAAGACGACTCCTGAAAGAATCACAGAAATCCAGCTGAACCGGGAACACCTGCGAGTCAAGGTAGACTCAAAGACAAGCACAGGAAACACTTTGGCAGTTCTATTCATAGACTAGTGATGAGTCATCAGACACATGCTGGTGATGAGCCATCAATCACTTCTGATGATTCATATGAAGGAATTCTGGTTCAGAGTCATCAGACACATGCTGGTGATGAGTCATCAAACACTTCTGAGGATTCACATGAAGGAATTTGATGTCTCCATGAACCACTTGGCACACAGTTCACAAATGGGACAACACTTGCATTTATCAATATAAACAAACATGTAACGTAGTTTTCAACTCAAGTTACAGGGAAGTGCTGTGCTGTAAACACATTCATGACATGTTTCACAGTTCTTCATATATGCTGATTTATTTTGTGAGGGTGCAACAAGAAGCGTGCGTGTGTGGGTCCGAGCCCTAACAGTAGATGAAGGAGAAGTAACCGGAAAGGTGATGCTGAAGATTGTTCCTTTGTCTTCAATGGGGAAATTGGAAGGTTGAAAAATTTTGAACACAAAATTATTCTCGAGGACAATTCTACTCCAAAAGCCCAAAAAGCAAGAAAGGAACATATGGTAGTCTGAGATAAAGTTAAAGGTGAATTAACACAATTAGTGGACACAGGAATCATAGAGCCGAAAGAAGCAGCAGAATGGTTGGCCCTATTAGTGGCTGCTCGCAAAGCCAATGGCAAAGTGAGACCCTGCATTGATCTAAGGGAACTGAATAACAACTTTGTAGTAAATCAATTCCCCTTACCTAGGATTATTGAAATGTTGACTATGACAAAAGGGAAAAAAAGTGTTTTCCTCCCCTAATTTTTCAGAAAATGAAAGGAATTTTATTTCCCCAAGACAACATGCTAGTAATGGGAAGAGATATGGAGGACCGTGGCAAGAAACTGGAGAAAGTTCTAGAAGTGTTGGAAACTCAAGGCCTTACAGTGGAATATGCCAAAGGGAAGCTTGCTAGGGAACATGTAATTTACCTGGTGCATTAGATTTGCAGAAGTAGAATTAATCCCAAGTAAAGTTTGTTAAAAGCTATTAGAGATGCTTTGTACCCACAGAATAAAGAGGACTTATGGTTATTTGTGGGATTGGTGTAATTCTTGAAAAAATTTGCAATAATTGTTTCCATGAAAACTTTCCAGATAGGGACATTGCTAAAAACAAATCCAAAATTCATGTGGTCCGACTGGATGGAAACAAGAATTTAATAGCATCAAGGAAGCAATTTTTTCAGCACTGGCACTACAAGAGTTTGATCTCCAGTGTACTAAAATTGATACTAATTACGCCAGTAGTAATGGTCTGGTAACAGTTTTATCTCAGAGGGATACTGCAGGTGTTGAGGTCACCGGCATTATCACTTTCAGAAGAGAGCTATATAGTGATAGAGAGAGAAGCACTAGCTTGTGTATGGGCAATGGAACATTTTATCTCTTTTATATGGGGTAAAGAGATAAATGTTAGATGTGATCATAAACTGCTTGGGAACAGTTTCACACATAATAAAGGAGATTATTTAATTTATATTTGTGTAGAGTTTCACTACAGGTCTTCGTCAAACTATCTTTCCAGGTCCACCTACAAACCTTCCCATTCCTCTGCACATAACCATTGATAGTGTCTAAAAAATACCCCTTTATTCTCCACTCTGGTAGCTAGCGTTCTGCTCAAACGTTTGTTGTTGGACGTGGCCCTCTCTGCAGGGTCCCCTCTGTTGGAAAATGGGTTATTGGTAGGGCAGGTAGGTACCTACACCTAGCAACAAGCCACTAACCTCCACATAGGTACAGTTAGGTCTCAGTAAATTAATCCCAGCTCAACCCTTGGTAGCTTGGCAACGAGCGTCAAGGCTTAACTTAGGAGATAAAGTGTAAAGCATTCAAATATCACAAAACAGTAATTAAATAAAACACAGGAAACAGTGTAAAAATCCAAAACCAATTTATGAAAATAGTTTATATTTTTATCTTTAAAATGACACAAAAACATTTAAAATCGGTTCAGGGGAACCGGAGATATGAATTTTTAAAGAATTATTACTTTTCTAGCGCTTAGGAACAAAAAGCGCCAATCGGGTCATCTGGTTGCACCTCGACCGGGGCAAAGTCAAACTTTCAGGCCGACCGCGATGGAGCCCTGCTCGGCTACAGGTCGCGGGAGGCCTCGGTTAAAAAGTTACCTTCTGACTTAGTCTTTATTTTGAAGTTTTTCTTCACCGGGACGAACCTGCCAGTTGAATCCGACCTCCTGGAGCCCTTGTCCGGATACGCGATGTGGGTTTCCTCGGTGGAGACTTTTACCTTCGGACTTAGTCGTTTTTTCGAGATGAAAATCCTTCGACCGGGGTAAACCTGGATCTTGATCCGACGTCCATGGAGCCCTTCTCGGATACGATGGCTGGTAGGTCCCGGTCAACTTTTTACGTTTGGACTTAGGGGTCATTCTGACCCTGGCGGTCGGTGATAAAGCGGCGGCCAACCCGCCAACAGGCCGGCGGTCAAAAAAATGCAATTCTGACCCTGGCGGGAACCGCCAACACAGCCCGCCGCATTAACACTCCGACCGCCACTGCGGAACAAACAAACAGCGCGGCGGTCACCGCCAACAGCCAGGCGGCAGACAATGTACCGCCCACCCTATCACGACCCACCAATCCGCCACCTTTTCCGGGGCGGGAGCACCGCCGATAAAGACACGGCGGAAACAGACATTTCCTATGGAAAACGCTCACCTCGAGACACTCCACGCGGAATCCGGACAGCATGGAAACCGAATTGAACATCATACCTGCTCTCGTCTACCTGCTCATCTACCACGAGTACGAACTCCGGTGCAGACGTCAACGGTGAGTACTGCACCTACGACACACGGGAGGGGGGAGGAAGAAAGGTTACGGGCATACACATATGCGACCCCCCCAATATGTACACACCAATGCAGAGCAGGAAGTCACAGTGACACCACACAAAGACCCTTTAAAAATACAATGACACAACCAATTTTGGAATAAATTTTCATTGACAAAAAAAGCACCGGGAAATAATTGAGCAACTGTGAAAAATATTTACAAAAACTAAAAAGATATACACATCAGTGTATCACTGAAGTAACAAGTCCTGCACATCCTACGAATCTAACATGTCCGTGGGCCAAGGTTCTGCGAAACAAGGGCAAAGCCCACACACAAGACCTGAGTCCTTTGGAGAGAACACTGCAGGGGCATCCGATGTCAAAACTACAGGCACCTCAGGGGGAAGGGAAGGGGGGGCCACCACAGCCACATGAGTCCACGACGCCAGATCCACGAGGAGCCACCATGCCCACTGTACCATCCTGGGGAGTGCAAAGCCACAGTCTCTCAAGTCTCTACAGTGGGTGGATTGCCCACTGTGCCATCCTGGGGAGTGCAAAGCCACAGTCTCTCAAGTCTCACAAGTGGGTGGGTTGCCCACTGGACCATCCTGGGGAGTGCAAAGCCACAGTCTCTCAAGTCTCTGCAGTGGGTGGGTTGCCCACTGTACCATCCTGGGGAGTGCAAAGCCACAGTCTCTCAAGTCTCTACAGTGGGTGGATTGCCCACTGTGCCATCCTGGGGAGTGCAAAGCCACAGTCTCTCAAGTCTCACAAGTGGGTGGGTTGCCCACTGGACCATCCTGGGGAGTGCAAAGCCACAGTCTCTCAAGTCTCTGCAGTGGGTGGGTTGCCCACTGTACCATCCTGGGGAGTGCAAAGCCACAGTCTCTCAAGTCTCTACCTTGGGTGGATTTCCCACTGTGCCTTCCTGGGGAGTGCAAAGCCACAGTCTCTCAGGTGGATTACAGAGTCTACTGGTCAAGGAGGAGGCATGGTGGGCACAGTGAACCATAAACAGTGCCTGAGACGGCGGGACCCAGCGCAGCGGTGCATGACATGGCGATGTCCAGCGCAGCGGTGCTTGAGAGGAAGGGCCCAGCGGAGCGGTGCTTGAGATGGCGGTGCCCAGCGTAGCGGTGCTTGAGATGAAGGGCCCAGCGGAGCGGTGCTTGAGATGGCGGTGCCCAGCGTAGCGGTGCTTGAGATGAAGGGCCCAGCGGAGCGGTGCTTGAGATGGCGGTGCCCAGCGTAGCGGTGCTTGAGATGAAGGGCCCAGCAGAGCGGTGCTTGAGATGGCGGTGCCCAGCGTAGCGGTGCTTGAGACGGCCGTGCCCAGCGTAGCGGTGCTTGAGATGAAGGGCCCAGCGTAGCGGTGCTTGAGACGGCGGTGCCCAGCGTAGCGGTGCTTGAGATGAAGGGCCCAGCGGAGCGGTGCTTGAGACGGCGGTGCCCAGCGTAGCGGTGCTTGAGATGAAGGGCCCAGCGGAGCGGTGCTTGAGACGGCGGGGCCCAGCGGAGCGGTGCTTGAGATGAAGGGCCCAGCGGAGCGGTGCTTGACAGGAAGGGCCCAGCGGAGCGGTGCTTGAGACGGCGGGGCCCAGCGGAGCGGTGCTTGAGACGGCGGTGCCCAGCGTAGCGGTGCTTGAGATGAAGGGCCCAGCGGAGCGGTGCTTGAGACGGCGGGGCCCAGCGTAGCGGTGCTTGAGATGAAGGGCCCAGCGGAGCGGTGCTTGACAGGAAGGGCCCAGCGGAGCGGTGCTTGAGATGGCGGTGCCCAGCGGAGCGGTGCTTGACAGGAAGGGCCCAGCGGAGCGGTGCTTGAGATGAAGGGCCCAGCGGAGCGGTGCTTGAGACGGCGGGGCCCAGCGTAGTGGTGCTTGAGACGGCGGTGCCCAGCGTAGCGGTGCTTGAGATGAAGGGCCCAGCGGAGCGGTGCTTGAGACGGCGGGGCCCTGTTCAGCGGTGCCTATCTCCACGGCGGGCCCTGTTCAACGGTGCTCTTCTGCACCGCGGGCCCTGTTCAGCGGTGCCTATCTCCACGGCGGGCCCTGTTCAGCGGTGCTCTTCTGCACCGCGGGCCCTGTTCAGCGGTGCTCTTCTGCACCGCGGGCCCTGTTCAGCGGTGCCTATCTCCACGGCGGGCCCTGTTCAGCGGTGCTCTTCTGCACCGCGGGCCCTGTTCAGCGGTGCTCTTCTGCACCGCGGGCCCTGTTCAGCGGTGCCTATCTCCACGGCGGGCCCTGTTCAGCGGTGCTCTTCTGCACCGCGGGCCCTGTTCAGCGGTGCTCTTCTGCACCGCGGGCCCTGTTCAGCGGTGCTCTTCAGCACCGCGGGCCCTGTTCAGCGGTGCTCTTCTGCACGGCGGGCCCTGTTCAGCGGTGCCTATCTCCACGGCGGGCCCTGTTCAGCGGTGCTCTTCTGCACGGCGGGCCCTGTTCAGCGGTGCCTATCTCCACGGCGGGCCCTGTTCAGCGGTGCTCTTCTGCACCGCGGGCCCTGTTCAGCGGTGCTCTTCTGCACCGCGGGCCCTGTTCAGCGGTGCCTATCTCCACGGCGGGCCCTGTTCAGCGGTGCTCTTCTGCACCGCGGGCCCTGTTCACCTGTGCTCTTCTGCACCGCGGGCCCTGTTCAGCGGTGCCTATCTCCACGGTGGGCCCTGTTCAGCGGTGCTCTTCTGCACCGCGGGCCCTGTTCAGCGGTGCTCTTGCAGTATGTCAAGGGAGTCATACCTGGCCTGGACACCCTGCTCAGTCGCCCTCTGACCGTGCTGTGTCAGGCCCCTTCGGGGAGTGAGTCCTGGGCCCTTTGGTGTCGTCCCTTGCAGCCGGGATGGGGCTTGTGGGGCCCTCCTGCTCCGCGCTCCTGGTGGTTGTCCTCTCCGCCCTGCTGTCCTTCCGCTCCTTAGATGGGGCTCTCGGGCCCTTGCCTCCCCTGGCTGCTGTGGCCGGTGAAGTGGCCTGAGTCACCTCCTTGGGGGCAGCCGTCTCTGTCCGCTCACGGCGGCCCTTCAATTTCCGGGTCCTCTTGCCTGGGGGGGGGCTGGCTGTCCCCTTGCTGCTCACCGAAGTGTTACTGCCGCCAAAGGGTGGACTCCACATGCCATGCACCACTTGCACTGTAGTAGTTGGGCTGGTGGTGGCTGAGGTGCCCTTGGGATTTTTCCCAGTTGGAGGGGGTGGGTCGGGGGAGGGAAAGAGGTCAAAAGTGGAGAGGTAATTTTTCTTGGGACCAAGGTAAGGGGTAGGAGTAGTGGTGAGAGAAGTGGAGGAAGAGGATGTGGTTGTATGAGAGCCAGGTGTGCTGTCCTTGGGTGCAGGTGACTGGGACGTAGGCTGTGGTGAGGTGGTTGGCTGTTGTTTGGGTGTCTGCCTGCGTTTATGTGTCTTGGAAGAGGGGGTGACAGACACAGTGGGAGAGGACACAGGGGACGTGTAAATGCCAGTGGGGGTGGTGACTGCAGGTGTGCGGACTGTAGTGGAGGGTTTGCTGGTGGTGGAAGAACTGGCTGATGTTGGGGTGCATGCAGGTGTGAGTGTAGACGTCACAGGGAGGGAGGAGGGAGACGAGGAGGACGGGGACAGAGAGGTGGTAGTGACTGTTGATATGTCTGCATCTGTGTGTTGCTTGTGTGAATGCTTGTGTTTTCTGTGGTGCTTATGTTTGGATGAGCTGGCCTTGGGTGTTGAGGTGTGTGCAGGCTGGTCTGATGGTGTGGATGGGATAGGTTGAGGTACAGGAGACAGAGAAAGGGTGGAGGCAGATAGTAGAGGGAGACTGGAGACAGGGACAATGGCTGCCGTCAGTGCTGAGGCCAGAGCAGTGAACGCTCGTTGATGGGCAGCCTGACCCGAATGAATGCCCTCCAGGTAGGCATTGCTCCGATGCACCTCCCTTTCCACCCCCTGGATGGCATTCAGAAGGGTAGTCTGCCCAACAATGACCGTCCTCACCAAGTCAATGAGCTCCGCACTGAGGGCAGCAGGGGTAACAGAGGCAGGGGCTGAGGTGCCTGGGGCGAAGGAGACGCGCGCCTTCCTGGCCGAGCGGGCACGGAGCGAAGACTGAGGGGCTGCTGGGAGGGTGGTGCTGGTGCGCTGGGTGGCGGCTGTACCTGTTGTTGCGGGGGGCACAGATGGTGCCGCCCCCGCTAGGGAGCTCCCAAACGAGGACGTGTCCGTGTCGCTGGTGTCTCCACCGGCCCCCGTTGTGGTGCTCCCCTCGCCCTCTGGATCACTGGTGCCCTCGGTGTCTGTGTCAGTGCCCACCGGGGCCTGGTGACCTGCAGCTCCCTCCTGCTCCGATGCCAAATCTCCTCCGCCTGATGATGCTAAAACACAAGAAGACAAAGATTTAGGGTGGGGGGAGAAATTAAACAAAGTTGAGTGCATGCCTTAGCAATACCCTTTGCGGAGAGGACAGACACAGATGCCTCGTGCACTAAGTCGCGAACTTGGGGTACACTACTCAGTACTTCTGACTAGGCAAACAGGTCTAGGGACAACAGACGCGCACATGTGTGATGCTGGAGCATGGGTAGCTGCACTTGGCACCCTACAGAGGTGGGGGGCGGGGGCACAGGGCCATGCCTAAGGGAGCGGACTACACTACAGAGAGCGCCCGGGCCTAATGTCACCCACAGCCCTCCTCCCCCACCCAGACGCCTCCAATGCGCATACAGATAGGAGAATGTGCGGATACTCACCCCCTTGTGTCTGCTGTGCTGTCCTCAAGTGCCCATCCAAATTAGGGTAGGCCACCGCCAGGATCCGGGACATCAGGGGGGTCATGGTGCGACTGGCACCCCTCCTAGGTCGGGAGGCCATCCCCAGCAGTGTTTCTGCGGTCTTCCTCGTTCCGCGGCGGATGTCCTCCCACCTCTTGCGGCAGTGGGTGCCCCGTCTGTTGTGGACCCCCAAGTTCCGGACTTCCTCGGCGATGGCACGCCAAATATCGATTTTCTGGTGGGCGCTCACCTGTTTGACATGTACAGGGTGGGAAAGAGAAACCGTCACATATCTGCATGTTTGGAGTACATGCCCCCCCCTCCCCAACCTTGTCATGGTTCCCATTCTCTCATCTGTCGTGCGTTGCACTCCCCATTCCCTCCACACCCCACCAACTTACATCCCCCCCCCTCCACACAGGCATAACCCATTCAATGTGCACTGAGTGTACTCACCTGTTGGTCTGGAGGACCGTAGAGTTGCGCATACTGGGGGAGGACCCCGTCCACGAGCTTCTCCAACTCTTCTGAACTGAAGGCGGGGGCCCTTTCACCAGTAGCAGCAGCCATTGTCAATTCCAGACCGAGTTCACAGCAGCACTTGCAGTATAGGTCCTCTCCTGTGGATGATCAGGTCTCGAATGATTGAGCAGATAGAAAATGGCGGTCACGCCCGCGGCGGTGCGTACCGCGGCGGTGCGTCCCGCGACCGCCGGCGCACATCGTCATTGGCTCCTGAAACCCATAGGCTTCAATGTTAACCAATGCGTCTTCGCACAGCGGTCTTCGACCGCCTACCGCCACGGTGTGCCCCGCCAGCGCAGTGACCTCACATCCCATTGTCCCACTTCACAGGTCAGGCATCGGCCATTTCAAGGGCCCACATGCCTTAATTTCTAATGCGTCACACAGGCCTAGGCCTTGCAATGGCACACATACAAACATATCAAACCATACATTTACCTGTACTGTGCAAGCTGTGTTGTACGTACCTGTGAGTGGATTGACTCTGTACTCCATATTCTCCTTCCTAGGCACCGTCCGCTGGGACTAGCGATGAGAAGGAGGAATCCTCGCGTGTACCGGCCGCTGGTGGACCTGTCCACAATGGAAGAACGCAACATAATACTACGATACCGACTTGACCGAGCCTCCATCCATGAACTGTGTGCCCAGCTGGAGCCAGCCCTGATGTCCCCCATCCGCCAACCCACAGGAATCCCCCCTCTAGTGCAGGTTCTGTCTGTCCTCCATTTCTTTGCAACTGGCTCATTCCAGACAACAGTGGCCATGTCATCTGGGATGTCTCAGCCTATGTTTTCCAAGATCTTATCCAGAGTGTTGTCTGCCCTGATGAAACTCATGCGGAGCTACATCATTTTCCCAGAGGAGGGTAATTTGCCTACAGTGAAAGCTGATTTCTATGCCCTTGGACACATCCCCAACATCATTGGTGCAATTGATGGGACCCATGTGGCTTTAGTCCCCCCAAATGACGACGAACAGGTGTACAGGAACAGGAAGAATTACCATTCAATGAATATCCAGGTGGTCTGTTTGGCTGACCAGTACATCTCCCATGTAAATGCCAAGTTCCCAGGGTCAGTGCATGACGCGTATGTTATGCGAAATAGCAGCATTCCCTATGTGATGGAACAGCTACAGAGACAGCGTGTGTGGCTAATAGGTGACTCTGGTTACCCCAACCTGCCGTGGCTATTGACCCCAGTGAGGAATCCCAGGACCAGGGCAGAGGAACGGTACAATGAGGCCCATGGGCGTACTAGGAGGGTGATAGAGCGAACCTTTGGCCTCCTGAAGGCCAGGTTTAGGTGCCTGCATATGACAGGTGGATCCCTAATATACTCACCAAAGAAGGTGTGCCATATCATCGTGGCGTGCTGTATGCTCCACAACCTGGCTTTGCGACGCCAGGTGCCTTTCCTGCAGGAGGATGGTCCAGATGGTGGTGTTGTAGAAGCCGTGGAGCCTGTGGAGAGTGAAGAGGAGGAAGACTCTGAGGACGACACAGACAATAGGGACAGAGTGATACAACAGTATTTCCAGTAACACACAGGTAAGAATCACCCACGCCATTTCACAATTGCTTATAGCCTCCTGCATCTGTACTTTCTGTAGTTCCCCACAGATGTTTTTCATTAATTTTTGCCTTTCCCTTCCCTTCTCAGTGCTGTCTGACTCAGTACCTGACTTCTGCTTGGTTCGCCCATGAAATACAGCGTATTGACATTGGTATGTTGTCATGACTAATTGACAGAACAGAAATCGAACAGTAATATGTAATACATTTGTTAATAATACAGCATGACTCCAAACAGATTTGTGTGCAAAATGTGATTTATTTACAGTGCTAGATATCGGTACATGTGATTCTAAGGGTGATGGGTGGGGGTGGAGGAATATCCATGGCAGAGTCCAGTTCTCAGTCTCACAGGTGCATTGTCCTTTTGCCTGTGGAAGGATGGAGCATAGGCAGTTCATGGTTGGACAGGGTGGCAATGTGGGACAGTGGGAAGACTTGAGGGGGTATGTCCTGCTGGCGGGGGTCTTGACATCCTACTCTTTTTTTTTTTTTGGTCTCAGGCTCCTCTTACGGGGTGGTTGTTCTTCAGCAGGAGGTGGGGTTCTGGGGGGCTGTCGAGGTGTTGGGACCTCCTGTCTACTAGCGCCGGCGGAGGTGGTAGGCTGTTCCTGGTCCGGGCTAGTGACAGGGGCCCTGTGTGGTGCACCATGGTCCCGCAACCCGTCCTCTATCCTGTGGAGGGCCAGGACGATGGTCCCCATTGCGGTCCCGATGATTCTCAGCTCCTCCCTGAACCCCATGTAGCGTTCCTCCTGCTGTGCCTGGATCTCAGTGAACCTGGCCAGTACCGTTGCCATCGTTTCTTGGGAGTGGTGGTATGCCCCCATGATGGTGGTGAGGGCCTCTTGGAGAGTGGGTTCCCTGGGCCTCTCCTCCCCCCCCTGTCGCACAGCAGCCCTCCGAGCTGCCCGGTTTCCCCCGGCCTCTGTCCCCTGGACGGTGTGCCCGCTCCCACTGCCCCCAGGTCCCTGTTGTTGTTGGGGTGTTGGGTTAGCCTGGGTGCCCTGTAGTGGCAGACACACCGCTGATTGAGCTGTCCTAGAGACAGAGGCATGGGCCCGCTGGGTGGGAGCTGTGCTGGTGTTGGCAGAGGGGGTCGGGTCTGGTGTGGCCTGTGGCTGCCTGAGGGGAACCGACTGCCCAGAGGTCCCCGATGGTCCGGGCTGGTCATCAGGTTCACTGTCGACAGAGCTGCTATCCTCAGTGTGGGCCTGTTCCGGTGGTGGGATGGACACTTCTGGACCCTCCTGGCTGGTGTGTTGTCGTTCGGGTCCTGCATGGGGTAAGAGAGTTTGGTTATTGTTTCTGTGTGTGCAATAGCGTGCGTGTTATGGGTGCCCTTGTCCCCCAGTGCAGGCATTCCCTTGAGGGAGGTGTTGTGAGGGTAGTTAGTGGGGGGGGGGGGTTAGTGCAGTGGTCATGCTTAGGTGATGGGTGCCCATGATTTGTGTTGGCATGCAGGAGTTGGTGTTGGGATGGGTGGGTTGTGCTGGTGAGACATTGTCAGGGAGGATGTGTGCTGGGGGGTTGGGGGTGAGGGTGGGGGTGTGGGTTGGCATGCTGGTGGGGTGGGGGGGATCTAGTAGTTGAGATTGGACTTACCAGAGTCCATTCCTCCGGCTACTCCAGCGAGGCCCTGAGGATGCAGGATGTTCAAGACGTCTTGCTCCCACGATGTGAATTCGGGAGGGGTGGGTGGGGGTCCGCCGCCAGTCTTCTGGACCGCGATGTTGTGCCTGGAGACCATCGATCGGACCTTCCCCCGTAGGTCGTTCCATCTTTTGCGTATGTCCTCCCTATTCCTGGGATGCTGTCCCACCGCGTTGACCCTGTCCACGATCCGCTGCCATAGCTCCGCCTTCCTAGCTATACTGGTGTGCTGCACCTGCGAGCCGAAGAGCTGGGGTTCCACTCTTAGGATTTCCTCCACCATGACCCGGAGTTCTTGGTCCGAAAAGCGTAGGTGCCTTTGGGGTGCCATGGGGTGGTGTGGGTGAGGTGTGGGGTGGTGTATGTGATGGTAAGTATGTTGGTGAGTGGTGCTTTGTGCTACTATGTGGTGTGTGTGATGGTGTAGTGTGCCTCAGTGTGTCTTGCTTTGGATTGTCTGCTGTGTCTCTCTCTCCTTCTCTCAGTAATTATGGTCGCAGGGGTTTGTGGGTGATGTGGGTGTGTGTTTTATAGTTGGTTGATTGTGTGGGAGTGGTGTGTGTATGTGTATCAGGTGTGTGTATTTCAAATTGTCCAATGTGGCTGTGTTTTGGTGATGTGTGTGTATTCTGACCGCGGCGGTGTGTAGCGCCAATGGATTACCGCGTTTGAATGACCGCCGTGTGGATTCGTGGGTCAGAATGGCATGGGCGTATTTCTGTTGGCGTGACGGTGGAGGTTTGGTCATCTCCAGTTTATCGCTGCCCGCTGATGTGGCGGGCTGCAGTGGAGGACGGAATTTTGGAGGTTTGGCCGTTGTGGGTCAGAATGACCGTGGCGGTTAACCGCGGCCACGGCGGTCTTATGGCGGTCTTCTGACCGGCGGTAAGGGCCTTTTACCGCCGAGGTCAGAATGACCCCCTTAGTCTCTTTTTTGGATGTTTTTCTTTACCGGAACGAACCACGAAGTCAGGCCGAGTCGCGGTTGAGGCAAGCTGGCTAGAATTTCCGCGGCGGGTCGGTCCCTCTCTGGAGCTTTTTTCCAAAAATTCTCAAATCTTTTCCAAACTTCTGGGGCTTCACCCAGATGTTCTTTTAAGGTTCTTTTGGGGTCCACAGCTCACCCCAAGGGTCCAGAAGTTCTGTGATGGTCCTTGGGGGGTGCGGACTTCAACTCCCAGAATGCACCTGGCGCAAACTCCTTTTTGGCCACTGGACAGTGGTCAGCTGGTCGCTTTCTTCAGGAGTTGGTGCAGGGGACTCTGGTTTAGCAATTTTTCACCTGTAGCAAACAGGGAGTCCCTCCTTGAACCAGTTGAAGCCAGGCAAAGTCCTTCTTGTGGTGAAGCCCAAGTGTGCAGCTGGTGCAGTCCTTCTGAGTGCAGGGTCCAGGTGCAGGCCAGGGGTCCAGCAGGGCAGTCCTTCTTCTTCTTTAGTTCCTTTCTTGTTGAATTCTGGAGGGGATCTGAGGTGTGGGTGCAGGTCTGCCAGTTTTATCCTGGCTCCTGGGTGAAAAGCAGGGGGGCCCTGGTTCTCCAATCAGGGACAGGGTCGTCCCCCTGTGATGACCACTTCCTGGGAAGTGTGGCAAAAATCCATCCCAGAAGGCAACAGTCTCTAAAAATCCAACATGGATGAATCTGATTTTTGGAGGTTACATCTGGCTGAGCCCACCCACTGGTGTGGCTAAAAATCATAAACACACCCCTCTCCTGCCCTCTCCTAATCTAATCAAGGGGGCACCTAGCTGTCTGGGGTTGCAGGATGTGGGGGTGTTGATGGGTGCTCCAAATGTCCTTCTCTGCCTTTGAAGACCAGTTTGGCCGCCCTCCCCCTTCCTGCCTCACCATCTGCTGAGGGGAGATTCTCTCCCCCAAGCACATTCCTTTGTGTGAAGCCAGGCCACTTCACACCTAATCAAGGCAGCCTGGCAGAAGCTGCTGCAGGCTGGCCGATCAGAGCACAGCAGCAAAAACAATGCAGAGCTGAAATTGGCAACTTTTTAGGTAATGTCTAAACTTTTTATCTGAACAAGTTATATTAAATCCAACAACTGGAAGTTGTGGGATTTATTACAACAATTAATTTGATACCAAATTCTTGGTATGTAACATTTAAGGAGACTTTAAAATTTAAAATAAAGTCTGCCCATTCTAGCCTATGAAGGCCATTTACTTCAATGAGGGAAAAACGAATTTGGCTGTTTTTACCTCACCAGGGCTTATAAATCTTTTTTTATAAAGTCCCTGCTTATAGTTACATGGCACCCAGCCCTAGCGGCACATAGGGCACACCTTAGGGGTGACTTATATGTAAAAATAAGGTAGTTTAAGACTTTGGAAGTACCTTTAATTCCAAAGTCGAATTTGCATATAACTTTAATTTAAAAGCAGCCAGCAAGGCAGGCTTGCTTTTAAAATGACACTGGGCACCTCAGCAGTGCACCTAGGTGTGCACCACCTATGCTGTGGTCCCTAAACCTACATGCCCTACCATATACTAGGGACTTATAGGTAGGTTAACTTAGCCAATTATAATTAGCCTAATTTGCATATCCATTTTACACAGAGCACAGGCCCTGGGACTGGTTAGCAGTACCCAGGGCACCATCAAAGTCAGGAAAACACCAGCAAAAAGAGGAAAATGGGGGCAAAAAGTTATGGGGCCTCTGCAATCAGCCCTGTTTTCTCACACAACCCCCCCCCAGCCCACACGCCCAGGAGACTCAGCCCAACCCTGGGAGAGTCTTCCTGGCTTGTTAGGCGAGGAAGACAGTGAAGAAAACTGGCTGTCCCTTTGCAGGGCCTACTCTGCCTTATATCCTCCTGTCAGGGTCAATCCCTATGGGTAGTGAAGCCATCCCAACAGTAAAAGGACCCAAAACAAACTGAAACTTTCCCCTAGGGGGGTCTTCCTCCTTTCTCTCTGCCAACTTGGGTAGTGAGGTGCCCACCTCCCCTACTCCAAACTTTGCTAGGGCAACACCTAGCTTACCCAAAGAGGTCACCCAACACTTGAGCAACCCCACCATGACCAATAGGGTCAGGGGGCCTACTTTGCTATTGGCCCTGGGGTCTGCCTCCCAGGCCAAGTACAGTGCTGCCAGGAAGGCTAGCACCCAGCAGAGGCTACTGACAGCTGTCAGTACCCAGAACCACACCCTAAGCTCTCCACTGACAGGTGGCTGAGCTGCTTTAGGGGCAATTGTGAGGTCCTGGCACCCCTCTTGCTGTCTAGAGTGGGGGGCTACCACTTCCTGTGGCAGACACCCTCCTTCCACTCTCCCTTCTGTCAGTGCAGGGGCAACACCTTGCATCTGGACAGCTGCCTGACTACTCAGGACTTCCTTGGGGTCAGGTGAGGCCTCACCAGTGCCAACTCTGGGCTCCCCCCTTAATGGGGCAGAAGGCCCTTGGCTCCCTGGAACTCTCTTTAAGAGTGGCCTACCCTTCCTTTTCTTGGGGACCCCTGTCTCCTAACTGTAGGGACTGACTCCCCAGGACTTTGGGCGACCACCCCATCTGTGACCAGACTCACCTCTGGGAGGTCATTGCCCAGGATACAATCTAGGGGAAGGTCAGCACTGACTACCACCCTAATCCAGTCAAGGATACCCTCCATCTCTAGGGGCACTATGGCTACAGGTTTGGAGGTGACCTCCCCTGTGGCTATCCTGACTTTCTTTGTCTTTCCTGGGACATACATGTCTGGGGTCACTAACCGGTCACTCACTATAGTGTGACTGGCACAGGTGTCTCTCAGGCCAGTGGTAGTGATCCCATTCACTTGAATGTGGTGGAAGTGCCTACTCCCACCCTCAGGGATCACCAGCTTACCATCTGGTCCTGTCTCCCAGCACAATGCTAGGAGGACTTCATCATCTGAGGAATCCTCCTCTATGGCTACACTGGACAGCCCAGTGCTAACCACCTTCTTTGGACAGGCTGCATCTCCTCTGAAGTGACCTGTCTGCTGACAGTCAAAGCAAGCCCTACTGTCCAAGAGCTTTTTTAACCCTGGGTCTCCCTGTCTCTGATGGTCAGAGTGGGAGTGGGATTTACTCTCCTCCTTCTTAGGGTTCAGGGGTACAGAGGGAGTCTCTGTGGTGGGCTTACCACCTCCCTCCTTAGGTTTTTGGGGACCTGTCCCCCCCTTCTTGGAGTCTCCCCCCTGGGACTTGACAACCACCCTGGTTCTCAACCACTCATCAGCTGCCTCCCCTAGCTCTCTAGCGTTGGTCTGCTTAGAGTCCACTAGATGCTGGCGTAACCTTTCTTGGATATAATTGGTCAAGATGTGCTCTCTCATGATCAGATTGTATAACCCCTCATAAGTATCTACTTTGTTACCAATAATCCAGCCCTCTAGTGCCTTTAGTGAAATGTCCACAAAGTCAACCCAAGACTGGGTACTGACCTTCTGGGTGTCCCTGAACGTCATTCTATATTGCTCTGGGGTCAGACCAAACTTCTTGGCTAAGCACCTCTTCATACTAGGGTATGAATCTGCCTCCTCCCCCCTTAAGGTCAGAAGCCTATCCCTCCCTGAGTTGGGGACCAACTCCCACAAAAGGGAACCCCAGTATTGAGGCCTAACCCTTCTCATTTGGAGTGCCCTCTCAAAGGCCCCCAGCCACTTATCTATGTCATCCCCCTCTACATAAGCAGGAACTACCCCCTTGGGTAATCTGGGGCAAACTCCCCCACCCATGGACACCTCAGCTTCTTTATCGCTGCTTCCATCTCTTTTCTCTTTGTATGCCCACTTTTTCTTTTCTAGGGCCAGCTTCTCTGCTTCCAAAAATATATGTATGCTAGCTGGGCCTCCAGCTCTCTTTCTCTGATGGATGGGTTCTCTCCTCCTGAAAGGACCCCCTTCCCACCACTAGCTTTGGGTCTGCCCCTAGTGACTGTATTTACTGAGGACCGTTCTTCCTCATCCTCACTTAGGCTCAGATGCCTTCCCTCCCCTGAGTGGTTAGAGCTTGCATCCTCCCTTCTTTCTTCCTCCTCTGGAGCTTCTTCTGACTCTACCTCTTGGGCCTCAGCCCATGCTGTCAGGGATGTGATCAGGATTTGCTTCCTGAGATCAGTGGTTGCAGGCAACCCTCTTTCAATACACAACCCCCTAAGCTGGACTACTGTCAGTGTGGGTAGGCTAGCCAGATCAAGCTCCATGGTTCCCTAGTTTTGTGTCAACAAAAACTTTTTGCAAAAATTGGAAACAAGAATTTAGAAAAATTACAAAAATTCAATAATAGAAATTAATCCAAATTAAAAATTAAAAACAATTTTTGCACTAGGACAATTTAAAGGATTTTTAATTTGTTTTACTTAAAACTGTAACGTGATATTGAACACAAGTACAGGATCCCGTCGCTGCTTCCAATTATGTTGGAAAATGGGTTATTGGTAGGGCAGGTAGGTACCTACACCTAGCAACAAGCCACTAACCTCCACATAGGTACAGTTAGGTCTCAGTAAATTAATCCCAGCTCAACCCTTGGTAGCTTGGCAACGAGCGTCAAGGCTTAACTTAGGAGACAAAGTGTAAAGCATTCAAATATCACAAAACAGTAATTAAATAAAACACAGGAAACAGTTTAAAAATCCAAAACCAATTTATAAAAATAGTTTATATTTTTATCTTTAAAATGACACAAAAACGATTAAAATCGGTTCAGGGGAACCGGAGATATGAATTTTTAAAGAATTATTACTTTTCTAGCGCTTAGGAACAAAAAGCGCCAATCGGGTCATCTGGTTGCACCTCGACCGGGGCAAAGTCAAACTTTCAGGCCGACCGCGATGGAGCCCTGCTCGGCTACAGGTCGCGGGAGGCCTCGGTTAAAAAGTTACCTTCTGACTTAGTCTTTATTTTGAAGTTTTTCTTCACCGGGACGAACCTGCCAGTTGAATCCGACCTCCTGGAGCCCTTGTCCGGATACGCGATGTGGGTTTCCTCAGTGGAGACTTTTACCTTCGGACTTAGTCGTTTTTTCGAGATGAAAATCCTTCGACCGGGGTAAACCTGGATCTTGATCCGACGTCCATGGAGCCCTTCTCGGATATGATGGCTGGGAGGTCCCGGTCAACTTTTTACGTTCGGACTTAGGCGGTCATTCTGACCTTGGCGGTCTTTTCGCAAGACCGCTGAGTTACCGCTGCGGTGAAGACTGCCGACCGCGGCGGTATGCCGCTGTGCGCATTCCGACCGCTGGGAGTGTTCCGCCGGAAAACCGCCAGCAGCCACACTGGCAGTCGGCGGGAAAGTGGAGACTGGTCAACCTCCACCGCCACGCCAGCAGAACACCGCCCACAGAATTACGACCCACATTTCTGTGTGGCGGTCTTCTGTTGGCGGTCTTCTGTTGGCGGTCACCTCCCCATGGCTCCTGTCGCCTCCCGGAGGACCAACGCACAAGGTAAGTTGATCGTCCGTGAGGGGAGGGGGTGGGCGGGTGTTGTGTGATGTGTGCGTGCATGGGGGTGTGCGTGTGAGTGTGTAGAGGGGGTGTGTGAGTGCGTGCATGCGGGCGGGGAGTGCTGCTGTGCCTATGGGCAATGTGTGTAGTTCGGCGGGTGCGCATGTCGGCATGTATGTGTGCGGGTATGTGTCCCCGTTGTGTATGTGTGTGTGTAGGGGGTGTGTATATGTGCATGTTGGGGGTGTGTGCATGTCGGGGTGCGTGTATGTGCATGTCGGGGTGGGGGTGGGGAGGGGGTTCGTACCACCTCTGGGGGGTGGCAGGGGGGTGGAGGGCGTGGGGGGAGGACTCGGGGGGCAGTGGGGGGTGGGGGAGACCCCTATCAGTGCCAGGGAAGGAATTCCCTGGCCCCGATAGTGCCTACCGCCATGGTTCGCATGGCGGTTCCCGACCGCCAGAAACCGCGGCGGTAAGCAGGGTCATGATACCGTTGGCGGTCTTGGGTCGACCGCCGGACCGGAGTGCGCAGACTCCCACCCGTCGGTCATGACCGCCGTGGCTGTCGGAGTGGGGAAGTGGCGGTCGATCGCGGCGGTGACCGCCGCGGTCAGAATGCAATTTTTTTGACTGCCGGTCTGTTCTCGGTCCGACCGCCGCCTCTCCGCCGACCGCAAAGGTCAGAATGAGGGCCTTAGTCTCTTTTTTGGATGTTTTTCTTTACCGGGACGAACCACGAAGTCAGGCCGGGTCGCGGTTGAGGCAAGCCGGCTAGAATTTCCGCGGCGGGTCGGTCCCTCTCTGGAGCTTTTTTCCAAAAATTCTCAAATCTTTTCCAAACTTCTGGGGCTTCACCCAGATGTTCTTTTAAGGTTCTTTTGGGGTCCACAGCTCACCCCAAGGGTCCAGAAGTTCTGTGATGGTCCTTGGGGGGTGCGGACTTCAACTCACAGAATGCACCTGGCGCAAACTCCTTTTTGGCCACTGGACAGTGGTCAGCTGGTCGCTTTCTTCAGGAGTTGGTGCAGGGGACTCTGGTTTAGCAATTTTTCACCTGTAGCAAACAGGGAATCCCTCCTTGAACCAGTTGAAGCCAGGCAAAGTCCTTCTTGTGGTGAAGCCCAAGTGTGCAGCTGGTGCAGTCGTTCTGAGTGCAGGGTCCAGGTGCAGGCCAGGGGTCCAGCAGGGCAGTCCTTCTTCTTCTTTAGTTCCTTTCTTGTTGAATTCTGGAGGGGATCTGAGGTGTGGGTGCAGGTCTGCCAGTTTTATCCTTGCTCCTGGGTGAAAAGCAGGGGGGCCCTGGTTCTCCAATCAGGGACAGGGTCGTCCCCCTGTGATGACCACTTCCTGGGAAGTGTGGCAAAAATCCATCCCAGAAGGCAACAGCCTCTAAAAATCCAACATGGATGAATCTGATTTTTGGAGGTTACATCTGGCTGAGCCCACCCACTGGTGTGGCTAAAAATCATAAACACACCCCTCTCCTGCCCTCTCCTAATCTAATCAAGGGGGCACCTAGCTGTCTGGGGTTGCAGGATGTGGGGGTGTTGCTCGGTGCTCCAAATGTCCTTCTCTGCCTTTGAAGATCAGTTTGGCCGCCCTCCCCCTTCCTGCCTCACCATCTGCTGAGGGGAGATTCTCTCCCCCAAGCACATTCCTTTGTGTGAAGCCAGGCCACTTCACACCTAATCAAGGCAGCCTGGCAGAAGCTGCTGCACGCTGGCCAATCAGAGCACAGCAGCAAAAACAATGCAGAGCTGAAATTGGCAACTTTTTAGGTAAAGTCTAAACTTTTTATCTGAAGAAGTTATATTAAATCCAACAACTGGAAGTTGTGGGATTTATTACAACAATTAATTTGATACCAAATTCTTGGTATGTAACATTTAAGAAGACTTTAAAATGTAAAATAAAGTCTGCCCATTCTAGCCTATGAAGGCCATTTACTTCAATGAGGGAAAAACAAATTTGGCTGTTTTTACCTCACCAGGGCTTATAAATCTTTTTTTATAAAGTCCCTGCTTATAGTTACATGGCACACAGCCCTAGGGGCACATCGGGCACACCTTAGGGGTGACTTATATGTAAAAATAAGGTAGTTTAAGACTTTGGAAGTACCTTTAATTCCAAAGTCGAATTTGCATATAACTTTAATTTAAAAGCAGCCAGCAAGGCAGGCTTGCTTTTAAAATGACACTGGGCACCTCAGCAGTGCACCTAGGTGTGCACCACCTATGCTGTGGTCCCTAAACCTACATGCCCTACCATATACTAGGGACTTATAGGTAGGTTAACTTAGCCAATTATAATTAGCCTAATTTGCATATCCATTTTACACAGAGCACAGGCCCTGGGACTGGTTAGCAGTACCCAGGGCACCATCAAAGTCAGGAAAACACCAGCAAAAAGAGGAAAATGGGGGCAAAAAGTTATGGGGCCTCTGCAATCAGCCCTGTTTTCTCACACCCTCCAAACCTTTTATCTTTTCCTCTCCCTTCATTCTGAATTTAGTTTTTGTTTGCCTTAGGGCTCTGTGCACATTACCACTGCTAACCAGTGCTAACGTTTTTCTGCTTACTCTTTAAAACATGGTTAGATTGCCTTGCGCCTATTTGGCATATTTAATTTACGTATAAGTCACTTGTAGAGTGGCATACTATATACCCTGGACCTGTTGCATTGAATGCTACTAGGAAGCTGGCAGCAATTATTGTGCCACCCACTTAAGTAGCCCCCTTAAGACATGTCTCAGGCCTGTCATTGCATCCTGAATGCTCCTTTAACCTGCCAATTCGACTTGGCAATATAAGCCCCTTGTTAAGCCTTAAAATCATATTTTACTGCATATAGGTCACCCGTAAGGTAAGCCCTAGGTATTCCACAAGAGAAGGTGCACTGTAATTAAAAGGTTGGACACTTAGGCCCTCATTATGAACACGGAGGTCGAAACCGCTGTATTCATGCTCGTGTTTAAACTACTGACCGCCAGCGTTCCTGGATCCCCACCGGCCGTATTAAGAACATTCCTGTGGGCCGGCGGGCGGAAACATTGCTTCCGCCCGCCAGCCCACAGGAATGCCTGGCCGGGACATAGCCGCCGTCAATGCATCAGTGCGGTGGGTGCAGCTGCACCTGTCGCGCAGATCACTGCCGAAAATCGGGCAGTGACCTGCACGATGGGGCACTGCACCGGGGCCCCTGCACTGCCCATGCCAAGTGCATGGGCAGTGCAGGGGCCACCAGGGGTTCCCCGGGGCACCCCTTCCACCAGCCTTTCCCTGGCAGGGAAACCCCCCAGGGATAGCCTGGAGGCTGAGGAATCATTATCCAAGGGGCAGCACCGCTGCCCTGTTGGATAATAATTCGGACCGCTGCCTGATGGAGGCAGCCTGGCGGTGAGTGAGGGCCACCGATTGCGGCCCTCATAGTGTTCATTATGTGGCGTTGTGGACCTCAATGCCGGCTGGCGGGCCACACCACCATGTTCATAATGACCACCTTAATTTTAAGTTTTGTACGTCCTGGTAGTGAAAAACTCCTAAAATCATTTTGACACTATTGTGAGGCCTATTTGTCCCATAGGATAACATTCAATTGGATTTGATAAGTATTAACTTTTTAAAACCCCTAATGGTAATGTCTAATTTTAATTAACAATTTTGAAAATGCCACATTTAGAAAGTTAGCCTTTTCCTGTCCTTAGCCATTTGGTATCTATAGCCACCCCTGGATCACATGATTGGTGCAACTGACAGTTGGGCTGTCTCAGTCATATAATAGAGGGACTAGGTGTGCCTGAATGAGCTATCTGCTGGCAGGATGTGCGGGCAGTGCTGGCACAACCCTACTTGCAACTGAATAGGCTGTGTCTGCCTTCACACAAAGGGTAAATCACCTTCACATTGTAGTTGCAACCAGCTTGGAGCCATGGCAAGGGAGTCAGTAAATTCCAAGCACTTTAAAGAGAAACCTCTAGAAACGTCTCGCAACTTCTAAGAAGGCACCAAGTATAACACTAGGGCCCTTAGACCCACCCTTCAATTCACTTTCTAGACCTTTAGAAGGACCCCCAGAGGTCGGCCTGCTACTGTGACCTACTGTGTACTTTTCAGGACTGCATTCCCACACCTAAAAAGGCTGCTTTGCTGCCTGGAGCCTCCTTGACCCCTAAGAGGCCAGCTTTGCTGTTTGAGCCTTGCATCTTCACCTCAGCCCAAAACTAGTAGAGGGACAACAAAGGCTAGTTGTTGACTTCCTGTTCAGAGCCACAGGGACATAAAGGTGCCCCACCTTCTCCAACCCACACCTGGACCCAGCCTGAGTGAATCTTGAACCCCCAAGTGGAGCTCCACCTGTCCTGGACCTGTAATTGTGGTGTTAAAGGTGCCCAAATCCAAAACGTAGTACATTTTTGCCTAAAAAATGGTCTGAGAACTAAGGGAAAACTAGGGTCAACCAGCTCGTCGATCTGCCAAAGTGCATCGCCGGTCGACCTGACCTCACGGATGCCCCCACAACATTCTTCTCTGGAACAGCATATCCTGTTTAGTAGTCCTTCTCCAAAGGGATATCCAACCTCTGAACTGTCTTCGGCTATAGCCTACTGACTTGTTCCACTGGAGATTTTTGTCTTCCATAAAAGTGACCAAGTCTGAACATAAAAATCTTCAGCAAGATTCCGTCATGTGACTCAGCAAGGTTGACACTCCACCATCAGACACAGCATGCAGCCCTTGCTCCTCTGAACTTTGCCTTAGAACAATATTTTTCTTGAAAACTTTTCTAAGTTTGAAGGTAAGCGTTGGCCGGGACCGTGTCTTCGGCTATAGCCTACTGCCTTGTCCCACTGGAGATTTTTGTCTTCCATAAAAGTGACCAAGTCTGAACATAAAAATCTTCAGCGATACTCCATCATGTGACTCAGCAAGGTTGACAAGCCACCATCAGACACAGCCTGCAGCCCTTGCCCCTCTGAACTTTGCTTTAGAACAATATTTTTCTTGACATTTTTTCTAAGTTTGAAGGTAAGCGTTGACCGGGTCCAATATAGTTCTTGTATCATAACCATATTTTTAATTTGACCAGGGCTCACGCTACTAGATGCCTGCCTTTGGTACTTTGATCCTTTAGGCTCTATTTTTTATTAAAAACGTACAAAAAAAATCATAACTCTAGTTCTACTGGTTGGAGTTTTGTTGTTTTGGTGTCAAATAATTTATTAATGTTTGCTCTATTTCTATAAATTGGTGTGGGTTTTTTCTCGTGTTGTGTTTTCACTTTATTGCTGTTTGTGTGCTATATAAATACTCTGCCTCTAAGTTAAGCCTGCTTCCTTTATATTTCAATCTACCCAGGGTTAAGCACAGGTTAATTTAGTGAGTTTTTGTGGATCACCTTGCCAGGGATTAAGGCTGTTGCTTGACCAGGGCTCACACCCCTGTCAACCAGCAAACCAATTTCTCACACTTGTTATGAATTACCATTATCATGTTTTTGGTTTGGTCTAATTTAGTCTTCCAGGACAAAAGTTTACCACAATTTTCCTCATATTAGAAACCCTTAATGTACTGCGCTCTCAGCCTTTATGTTCTCTGTTCTCCAAGTTAACCTCAAGTTCTCTCCCCAGCCTCTGTAGTTTCCCCATCAAAATATCTTTCTCACTATCATCTATTAAGTGATTAGTTAACAATCCTTCCACTACCTCCATTTCCTTTTTTATCTATTGTTCTATCTTCCTCTCTTTTCTACTTCTATGCTGAGAGACGTTGGTAATTCTTCCACTTATAATGCCCTTAAAGGAGTTCCAAACATTATATGATGCAGCACAATACAGCAAGACAACTTGCTGGGCCATGTCAGATGGAGATGGCATGAATACGCTATATCTACCAATATATTGTGCGTCTGTTCCTGCTATTTCCCTGCAATAGCACTCTATGCACTGCCTAGCCCCAATGTAGACCCCCTTACATCATGGAAGGGATACCATCCTGCACAAAAACAACCCTTAGATGCATTTTCCCCTTTCTAAGTGTAGTAGAAAATGCTGCACACATAGTGGAATATTTATACTCTGTTTGCGCCGAATGTGCGCCAAAAATTTAGATGCACAATCGGCAAAACCGTGCACCATATTTAAACTTTGACGCCCGAGCCCGCGAACGCCAAAATTCCGCTGTGTGTGTCATTTTTCTGGATGTGGGAAACCGCCTTGCGTTAATGACATGCAAGGTAGGCGTTCCCGTCCAAAAAATGACTTAAACACCCGTGCGCCTTATTTATGCTACTGCGCAAAAATAACGCACGGCCGGGAAGCGGAGGTGGAAAATGACGCACAATCTGATTTTTGACAAAAAATAACATCTGGGTCAGGGCAGGCATTAAAATGGGGCAAACACACCACTACTTAAGGGAAACACACAGAAGCAACAGCAGAGCTCCAAAAGGAAGACATGGAGGTGCTTTTCATCCAGCATGCACGCAGATGCAGAGCACAGGACCAACAACAGCAGCTTCCACAACACCAGCAGGGACCCCAAAGGCAATGCAGAAGGCAGGAGATGATATTCCCCACCAGCACAACCCTTATGGGACTCCGCCAACAAGACATCATTCAGAGGTACAGGCTTAGCTGGCAAGCCATTCAGCAGCTGCTGCGCAACATTGAGCCACAGTTGCCACCCAGCTTGCAGACACCCGCACCATTCCACCAGAAACCAAGCTACTAGCTGTACTACACATGTTGGCAAGCGGCTCATTTCAAACCGCTGGTGCCCTGGTTCCTGGAATCTCACAGCCATCATTCTCCGCCTTCCTCCCCAAGGTACTGGATGCCATCATCTCCCTCACACCCGCAACATCAGCTTCCCCAACACACAGCAGAAGCAGCCGCTGACAAAATAGGGTTTTACCAAATTGATGGCTTCCCACACGTCCTTGGTGCCATTGACTGCACACATGTACGCATTGTGCCACCTGCCGCAACCGAACATCTATACCGCAACAGGAAGCACACACGCTCCATTAATGTGCAGGCCATTGTCGATCACGGGGTTTGATCACCAACATCGTGGCAAAGTATCCTGGAAGTATACATGATTCATTCATCTTCCGTCACTGTACCATCAATCAACACTTTCAGGATGGATGATATGGAAATGGCCTACTTGTTGGTAAGTACAGAAACCCAGTTATATACACACTGCAGATCAACCCTCTAGGACACACAACACATACACCACAACATCGACACGTAGACAGGAACACACTGAGGTTGTGACACCGCTAGGCATGTTTGATATCCTCACCCAATGGGAGACACACCTAGGGACAAATGACATTTCCAAATAACAACTGATGCCACTCCACAGACACAAGGGAAACATTTAAAACAACACAATAACAAACATATGGCCCCAACTGGCAGTACATCTGGAAAGAATAAACTTTCAATATCACATCAATAACATTCAATCCAACACCCTTCAAACCAATACGTACTGTGTAAGGGGTGTGTAATGTTTTTTGCTGCAGGTCAACCCCATGACACACATAGCATGATGATGACTACAATGAAGGTCACGTGCAATCATTGAGGCTGTACCAATATCTCACATCACTCCTGCTCTCACATTGCCCACTACCAAGAAGCAAGTGGACTGTGCGAAGAACACATCTTGACGGACAATATTGAAAGTGCACATTCATACACATATTCATTGCGACAAATTAACACACACAACAGACGTACTGCCATACGGACCTTCTGAAACCCTAAATGACAACCTCACAACCAAGTTAGCCATCGGAACCTGAACATGTTCAGTAGTATAGGTACACGTTACAACCTGAGTCGATTTGGCAAGGGCGGAGAATTAGGTCTGCAGTGAACTTGTCACACATGTGAAATTAGTGCATAGTCAATTGTTAAAACGTCAGTGCTCACAACGTACAGAGATGTTTTGTACATTGTCACCTTGCAAAATCTAAGGGTATCACTGATGCTTAAATTAATCTATTGCATATGTCAAATTGTATGGGATGTCCAGGGTACATAGATGCAACCGTGTTACCACCACTGTCGAATTGATTCTGTGTATGGAAGTATCATCTCACCCCCAGTTAAAACACCTGTTTCACAAGTCACATTGCAAGGGAGAACACACTGTACTGCAACTCTACAAAAATACTGCTGTCATCCGGTCAACAGCCAAACACCCATTTAGATAAAGAAACAACACAATGCTGATGGTACATCCTAGAAGCCTAGGAATCCACACAATAACACAAACACCAATGAGTCACAAACAACACAAGAGAACTACTGCCATGCAAAGTGATATTTATGGGGCAAGCTACATCAACATGTTCTCACTCATTTTCTCTTTCAGCTGATCAGGGGTATGGGGTCCAGCCATGGATTATGACCCCATTTGCAAACCCAAGCACTGCAACAGAGCGTGCCTATAATAAGTCACATAGGAGGACACGCACCATAGTCGAGAGGACCTTTGGAATCCTGAAGTCAAGATTCAGGTGCCTCGACATCACCGGAGGCAGCCTACTATACTCACCTGAAATGGTGTGCAAAATAATTTTGACCTGTGCCATCCTGCACAACATATGTGTAAGAAGGAACATTCCCCTATATGAACCCGACCCACAAATGCCTGAAGAGGAGGAAGAGGAAGATGCTGTCAACATGAGGATGACTATCCAAACACTGCTTCAGGATTGCGTCGGAGACAACATATTGCCCAAAATTTATTTTAACCTTACTCACCCATCACCACTGTCTTACCATATGTAAATAAACACCTATGCTAATCACCATATCATGGTCTGGATAATCATTTTTGCATAACATAATCTCTAACTATCAGAATCAGAGTGTAGCCTCATGGAGCATTGCTGAAATACCGATTAGGACACAGAACATTCCTCAACTAGTTAGATGCGTATGAATGTACAGCCACATTCACTCACACTGTAAATGACATATATCCTGTACATGTCACATTTGAAGGGCAATAGCAGAGGACCACACCTGTTTCACACATACATGTTGGCAACATGGTTCATCGCAGCATATGGCACACAACTAAGACACTATCAGTCAATAATGGAAAAAAATGCCTCATACATGAGGCAGTGGATGTGCTATTGCATTGGTAACAGGAATGTATGACCAGACCCTTGACAGCAGTAAGTGTTACATCACCTATCTTTGCAAGGACTATGTGTGACTAGATTTCCATATAAGCAGCAAAGTCATAGCACAAGTGCCCCAGGTATGACTAGCATTGCTCACATGACAGTCCCTGCACATGGCAGCCCATGTCCTGAATCCTGACACACACATGTTCCCGGTCTCACCCCACTCTTTGTCAGAGGTTCCTGGAATGGTAGTATGTGTCCCCAGATAATCCCTCCTTTACACACTCCCAGACTCACAATGTAAATCCAGTGTGCTATCCTCTGTAGTATGGTATGCTATAGTCATTGTACTTCTGTCTGCATGGACATAAGGTTAAATAATGCACTGGCTTGTAGTCTCTAAGCCCTGTTATCACCTGTACATTGCTTCCCATGTGAAAGGTACCGTTGGCCATTTGAACTTGAATCTCACCTACAGGACTTGTGAGAGACTGATTCTGCACACACCTGTGACCACCTCCATGTACACCAGCCATTTGAACATGCACTGCCCTTGCAGCTGCTTGGAACAGCATAGAAGCTGCCATTTCATCCATAACACTGTTATGCCTTCCCGTATATATCAGCTGTGTAACACAGCCCTTGGGTTAATGTGTTACTTTCCAACACACAGGCCAAAAACACTTTTCCATTTCCACTGTCTTGTTCCTCCTTTGACCACTCTCAGTCTGACCACTGTGTATTTACCTTGTGAAATGTTTGCAACCTGATTGACCCTGCATCCTGTGAGCATCAATGGCGCCTGTCTTAGCGTTACCCTAAAGGTTCCTTGGGCCTACATTTGTATCATAATTGCTTTCCCAACCCTCATATTCCTCTTGGGGTATTGTGTCAGGTGGGTCTACAATGCATACTCAAATACATTGTATGGCATAATAAGTTTATTTATTGCACCATGGGGGGGGGATATTTCTCTCCAAACAGCTGAATCATGGCCTATCCCTTGCCTGGGTCTCATGTATGCATGAGTGACAATTTGTGACAGTGTACCATGGCTGTATGCATGGTTTGGGTATGGTGCCTCCAGCACAACAAACAACGTCAGATAATGTGCATGAAATGTCTACACATGCTAGGACCTTGATAGTCCACACGCTGATTCACATTGCTCCCAACATATTAATGGGGCTCGTGTGGTCAATAGCTGTGAGAGTAATCAGCACAGAGGCACTGATGTTCCCAGATGCTGTGGGAATTTTAAAGGCCAACCTGTGTACAGATGTTGTCAGGAAACCTGCCGGTATAATATTCCTGAGACATTAACTTTGTTAGCACACCAAGGTTGCCCTGTTAACAGTCTTATAGCACGTCTACAGTGACAGGGTTGGGCCATCCCCATGTTTGTTCTCAAGTCCACATTGACTCTCCTTCTATTGATCTGCGAAGGATACTTCATAGACACAGGAAAGAGCTCCACAGACTCATGACTAGACCTGCACATAACTGTGACAACATAGACCCCAATAATTATATAGGCTAAACATTGGCCCACACACATGAACCAGACACCTCTGTGCATTTTACCACTGGAAATATGTGAACACGTGCTGCTTGGTTTGCTGGTCCTCCACTGCCACAGGAGAGACATGGCTCATTTATATGATTCCAAATGTGGCGTAACATTACAATTGTGTATTATATTAGTGACTCCTCACAAACACGGTACCCACATAGTATGATCCCAAGCCTGACTCAGGGTGGGTTAACAAACAAGTGCCTAGGAATTAGTATCCAACATTCCAGGACATGTGATGGCTAAGTTTTGGAACATTGACATGAACAACCGTCTGCTATCTATCCAGTGCATGCTTTGTCATTGGTGGTGTTTATGTTCCAAAAAACCTAGGAAGTGCACACATGAGTTCTTGCTATGTGTATGACTAAAACATGTCCTCTCTCATTTCCACACTGACTTGCATCTGAGGCTTGGACACATTGACTCCACATGCATACCAGCAGATTAGCAAAAATGCATCTTGTGATGTTCACACAGTGGGCCAACAACAATAGTAGTAGCCAAATCACACACATTGATCCATAGGCTTTCAGTTATTGTAGTGAGTTGCGTCACCTTGCTATCCTCTCTTGACACAAAACATGCCCAAACTGGGTAATACATAATCGTATCCCACACGTTTGGCCATCTATTGCGTCAGTGATACGTAAAAATCCGGTACACCAAGTAGAGGATCATAGTCCGCAGTAGTATTATCTGTCACATGTGCCCATACACCGTAATGCCCAATGTGGGTGCAATCAGCCTATCTCTTTATTTTCACAACTGTCATGTCCCATTCAAAATGAGAAATGACCCAAACCCTGTTAATGACAGAAATTTTTATGCATATGTGTCGAAATATGTCGCACAATGCCCTGAACCATCCATTGGCCCTGAGCGGTAATTCCCACACTACACCCCCAGCAGTTGGTTAAGTATAACACATATTTAACAATATGGATGCAGGGTTATTACTTATCATGTGCGTAAAAAATATTTGACACACAGACTGCAAGAGTCATTGTATTTTGACGCATGACAAGGAAAATGCACCGCATTTGAGGGAGGAAGTGATGTAATAGGATATCCTGTTTACAGAATTGGTACAGTGGGTGTACTTTCACTTTCCCTTTGCAGTCTGTGATATTTCCTGACTGTGTAGCTGTGTATAGACTTGTCTCTTTGTGCATTTTGTGATTTTGTCTCCAGTGTGGTCTTTAAATTGTCTTTTTGTGTATAATAACTGTGTTTGGTGTCCTGTCTGAGTGTTTTTGTGGTCAGCTGTGTTGTCAACATTTGTCTTTGTTGTGTTGGGTAGTGGTAGTTTAGGTATAGTTGGGCTGTGTTTGTAGTTTTTTTGCATTTTTATGTCCTACTTTCCCTCTATTCTCCTTTGTTCCCCTTTATCCCCTCTTTATGTTTGGTACAATAATGTTGGGTAGGCCTCGTCTTGGCAGGATGAGAGAGGAGGAGCTACGTGGGTTTATTCGGCTGGTGTGCCACTTCCTACCCCTGATGATAGAGGCAGGTGGTTGCGTGATCCAAGGCAATCACACAGAGGCAAGGAGGCTCCAGTGGGAAAAGGTGTTGTACCATCTGCAGAGAATATACAACATACCACGAAATGACCACCAGCTGAAGCACCGCTGGGCTGACCTTGTTGCCAGGGAGCAAGATCTGCTGGACCACCTGGGGATTGTAATTGGTGGCCCTGTTGGTGAGTACAAATCAGAGTAATGTGCACGTTTAAATGTTCTGTAGTGACAGTAGCTGATTAGTTCATATTCTGCCAGCAATGTTTTTGAACATGTGGAATGCCAGTGAAACATACAGGCCATATTTTGACTTTGTTAGCACCGCAATTGCAACCTGTTTTGAAGCAAGAGCGGCGCAAATTTACAAAATACAATTGTATTTTGGAAGTTTGCGCCGCCTTTGTGTCAAACAGCAACACAAATGCGGTGCAAAATATGTATAGATATGAGCCACAGTTGAATGGGAGGTATACAACTTTCCTACACATTACAGTCATTTGTTGATGCAACAGATAGACTAACTTTCTAAACACTACAGGAGCCTGAAAATTAGGTTGTTGAGTGTATCAGGAAACATATATTTGAAATCCAGAAATTTTTCAGAAATATTGTGTCCCTCAATTGTTTTCGGATACATGTCTGAACTGGATTCTGACACACAAGTAACAAGTAATAGCTTACCTCAGGTAATATCTTTTGAGTTTGTAGTGCCACATTTCCGTTTGTTAGCTTTATTTCGGTAAAAATAAATACCATAAAAGCACACCACAATTCACAGTCTTATAAAACAGCAAAGACATAAGAAGTTGGACTACATAAAAAAAATATTAAACATAAGGATTTTCCCTCTGGGAATTCATACCATATTATAAGATCGTATAATAGTGCAAGATTTTGTATGTTAGCTATCAAGAATCAAATACAAGCCTAACCGAACATATCACATGAAATAGAACATTTCTATTTGAAAGTAGAAAAATATGTAAGCATAAAGATACTTTAGACAATAAAAGTGATAAGTGCATATATTAAAATTCACGAATGGATTCATCGATAGCCACTCCGCACAACTATTGTTAAATTTTCCTTCTATTTAATAAAGGTATTCAGTCTACAGATTCGAAAAAAGAATATATGAAGCATAAGAATTTTTCCTCTAAAAGTTCAAACCATATTATAAGATCATATACGAATGAAAGATTTTGCATAATAGGTATCAAGAATCAAATACAAGCTTAGCCAGTCATTTCACATAAAATAAGGCATTTCTATTTAAAAAATATAAAAGTATCTAAACATAAAAATACTTTAAGCAATAAGAAGTGATAGGTGCATACATTAAAATTCACGAATGAGTTCATCAACAGCCACTCCCCACGTCTATAGTTAAGTTTACCTCTATTTTTTTAAGCATGTTCAGTCTACAGTGCCAAATAGAATCTAAATATTTTGCCAGACAACAAGCCACTAAAACTGATGGATCAGATTTAAAAATTCTCAGAGCCAGTGGACAGTTCTTAAAACCCATTTTCATACACAAAGGAATAATTCAACGAGCTCTCTGATTATGATATGCAGGACATTGGAAAAGGACATGAGTTATAGATTCTTCCCTGGCACAGCCCATTGGTATTGGACAATTTATGTGTTAATATGCGCAAAGGGAGAGAGCTTATCCTAAATCTAGTTTACAATGCACGTGCACGTGGAGAGAGAACTATGTCCATATATTGCACAAATTCATAATGGCATTTAATTTGTAAGAAACTGCCCATCATGGAAGATGATGAAACAGCAGACAATTGTGAAAGATGCACATGGAGCCAAAATGCATCCTTTAGTGACTGTGTTGCATTTTTTGGAATAAATGGCGGATCCTTCCATTAAGACCCCAAGCCAAGTAGTGTGAAAGTCCTTTCTACGTACGCACACCACTTGATTTTTGAACTAGTATTATTGGCCATCAGGTTAACTAGCCCACATCTGTAGGGAATAAGAGAGTCTAATGACCATAGACGGATCCAAGACAGCAAAGGCCTGAGAGCAGCAATCTGGCAAATAGGAGGCAAGTTTAGATCCATTTGAATAGGAAGCATTGGGGTACTGGAAGGAACTCTTAACAATGACCTTAAAAAATAGTTTTCCACCTTTGTCAAATCATCTAAATTACAGTGGCCCCACAGTTCGGCTCCATAAATGCCCCCCCCCCTTGCTTGTGATTTGTAGATTTCAATAGCGGGTGTCATGGCAAAGCTAGGAGATCTAGCTGCAAATCTTACAATACCACTCGTCCGTTGTTTCAAACGGAAATTTGATTTCTGAAGATGAGAATGCCACTTGTGCGAGTCTTCTAGTTTCAGGCCTAAATAATCAAAATCGCCAACTCTTTCCAAAGCGGCGCCCTCTAAATAAATGGGGGGCCGCATCCTACCTTTTTTATCCCCTAACACCATACACTTAGTTTTTAATCGATTAATTTCCAGGCCATGATCGTTACAAAAGGCCATGAATCTCGAAAGCAAGGTTGAGAGACCTGTGGCTGTTTGGGATATCAACAAGGTGTCATCGGCAAATAGGAGGCAGGGAATCTTCTGCCCTCCTAATTTGGGGGCATCGTTGGAGCACTCCATAAGATACGGAATGCATGCATTTATGAAAAGGAGAAATAAGGTAGGGGCGAGTACACAGCCTTGTCTCACGCCACGAGCATTGGGAAATTTTTAAGTTAGTTCACCTTGCCGACCCCATCTAATTATACCATAGTTACCAGTATAGAGATCTCTGATGATATTTAAAATAGAGCAAGGGACTCCCATTTTAGACAAGACCTCCCACAATTTATTGCGGGGTACCAGATCAAAAGCTGATTTTAGGTCAACAAATGCTACAAATAGGTGGCCTGAGTTCACATCAGCAACTTTCCATTTAATAGAAATGAACCGGAATATCTGGTCTATTGTACTGATTTTTTCTCTGAAGCCCGCTTGGAGGTGGTTTAGAATTTGGTTTTCCACTATCCATTTGCTCAGCCTGCTCAACAATTGATCACAAAATATTTTTTGGAGATTGTCGAGGAGGCTGATGGGTCTGTAGTTTCCCGGGGAATTCCTCTCTCCTTTCTTATAAATAGGCACAATGATTGCCTCTTTCCATGAGTTAGGGTAGGATCTAGTAATCAAAATGGCATTAGAGAGCCTGTTTATATACGGGCTCCAGGTGTTCTGGTCCGCTTTAAACATATCAGAAGGGATCCCATCCGACCCAGGGGCCTTAGCTGCTTTTTGGGCAGTGATGGCCAACGCAGTTTCATTCAATGTAAAGGGAGGCAAGAAGGACGTGGGCGAGTGAGATGTTATCGGCTCACCCAAGCTTGGTGCATCAAGGGTCAGTGGGGAACCATACAGTTCTTTGAAATGGGAAAGCCAGGCATCAGGGGTAATATGAGACTCCAAATAGGGGGCTCGGTTCTGATCACTGGGAGACACCAGAAGCCAGAATCGTTTGGAGTCGTGAGCCCTAACTGCCTCAAATAGGTCACTCCAGAACCCCTCGTCATGCTCATGTTTGCTCTTATTGCATATAAAAGCATAATCGCGTCTAGCATTAATAATACCCAGTCTGTCCTTTGTCCTTAGTACACTAACCAGAGTATTTTTAGCCTCTCTACACCTCTTATTAAACCATTTGGAGCAGGGTTGGGCACAAGAGTTAGTCAGCGGCCTAGCATGTTTAGAAAACAACTCTTTCAGGGTAGCAAAGAGGTCCAAATGGAGGGACGTAACTTCGATTGGAGCAAAAGTGAGACTATGGTCAAATAGCTGGTGGGAAGAAATTAAAGCACACACTTTTTCTCGGAGCTTGTTCGATCTCTCAAAAGAGTCCCATCTTACTGTGCGCCTGTTGCTAGACAACTCCATAACAACAGGAGAAGCAGAATGAAATACGGCTCCTGCTAAGAGAGATCTCTTATGCGTAATCTGTAGAGGGGCGTGATCACTAGTATGTGGATTGCCCACTTCCACATCTAGTATGTGGTGCCAAACTCTTAAATAAAAAAAAATGTAATCTAGTTTATTACTATAAGGACCCCTAAAGAAAGTTGGTCTGGCAGGAGTATCAGCTGGAAAACGGCCATTGCCAAGACGGAGACCATGTGATATCATAAGATCTATTACCTGCGTAGCCCTAACGCAAGGTTTATATGAATTTTGCTGGATGGAATGGGGAGGAATGTTCCATACACTATCTTCAGGCTGCATAACCTCTATGAGGTACATATTAAATTCAAGTTAGACATTAAAATCCCCTGCTATTATAATGTGATATTTAAGACGAAGATCTGGAATTAGAGTGTTCAATAGCTCGATAATAGAAGAGCGATAATTAGAGGGTCCCGGCCTGCTGTAAATATTTATACAGAGAACGGGGGAGCCTGAGATTGGTTGGATAGCAATAGCCAAAATATCATAGGAATCCACATATATCTCCTTTATTCTTCCCACCTCTGTCGATTTTACCCAGGTACATAAGCCCCCTACTGCCCTACCTGCTAGAGATGGCTTAGATGGTTTAAAAAAAGAACTAAACCCCTGTCTATATGTGCAGTGTTTGGCCCAAGTTTCCTGGAACATACATACATTGAAATTTTCAACAAATGCCCCCCACTCGGTGTCAGCAAGTTTGCCATTAATGCCAGCCACATTCCAGGACAAAAGTTTTGCTGGTGTCTAGGCAATAGAACAGCTTGATTTCACGAGGGTGTCATCTGGAAGGTCGCTGTCAATAAACTTCTCCATGAGCGGGTTTGTAAAATTGTTGGTGCTAGCAGATTGTGAATCCGAAGGAGGGACAACACCTGGACTAGGCGAGTAGAGTGGGGAACCTATAGTCCGTCGGTCTGAGCTAGGAATGGAGACGCAGGAATTAGTGGAATATAGTCAATCAATGTCAGAGGTGGCCCCCTGGAGATCGAAATCGCATGCTGATTGGCCACTAGAGACAGGACCGGAGCTGGTCATTGGGGCAAAGTCAGATGGTAAGCCTTTAAAGACCTGGTGGTCTGGTGGCCTAAAATCTTGATGGTCTGTAGAACGGCTCGAGGCCCAGTTGGCTGTTCTAGAGGAAAAGTTTGGCTGCATGTGACCAACAGTGGGGCGGCTGACGCTGAGAAAAATAGCAGATGACTTCCTATTTGTGTTGCGTGCTTCCATATCTAGGAGACCTGTTACCAGATGAGGATTTTTGAAATTGAGTTTTATGAAGTCTCGACAACCAGGAAGACCATTTACTTGTTCAGCAGATAAAATGTCATCATGGATGACTGAGCCACAACCTCTAACGTGCCTCAGCCAATGCGAGGCCTTGTTGGCTAGTGAGGCTTTATCTTCTCGCGTATTTGGGAGCAAAGGTGGAACATTACACGTATATATATAATTATTCTTAGTTGGATAAAAATTTTGGCGGGAAGCTTTAGTAGTGTCCCATTTAAAAGGGACATTAGAAGGAAGAGGAATATTGCGTTCGAGAGAGGACATGTGCTGGCTATGAGAACCCTGCCCTTCCATAGGCCTGCTGCACCTGTTGGCGGTGGCAGGAGCTCGGTTGAGGAAGCACTTTTTACATATGAGTATTTAGGTGTTGCAGGATTTGGCTTGGGCTCGCAGATAGGGAGAAGAAGTTTGCTTTTAAGAAGAGTAGTAATTTCAAACAATAAAGATTTCAGCTCACATATTTCACTCTTAATGCTAAACACCAGTGCTGGCAAATCATTTAGTAAAGGAACACTCTCCGTGTGTAACGAAGTCGCAGAGATTAATCGAGGATTTTCCAGAACTTGGGGGGCCAAAGAGGAAAAACGGTTAGAACAAGGAATTGTGGAGTATGTAACATTGTCATTTGATACTTCGGGATCAAGATGAGGAGCAGATAGAGTAGGAGAACTGCTAATATTAGTAGGGCCTTGGAGAGCTGACACCTGATGAGGTGAAGTAACAGTTTGCGATTTGGGGGCAGTGTACGATCTTGAAGTCAAAAACGGGATGAGGGTACCAGAGATCGGCTCCTTTCGTCAGACCCTCTCCTTAATATTTAAGATCTGTTCAACTTCTTCAATCAGATCATCTATTTCCTTAGCAACACAATTGGTGTGTGGTAACATGGCCTTATTAGTTTTAAGTATTTTAGATTTGGCTGAGCCCAGTGCGGGCTGCCTTTCGCCTTACGCTTCTCCATTGAGGATTAGGGCTAAAAAAACGATGCAGAAAGAATTTTAAAAGTGCTTCCCAGCACTAAGTAGACTAATGGCGTACCTTAAGGCCCAGAGGGGGGGCCCAGCCCGGCCTCCTTCGGTCTCTGACGGGCGCGGATGGGCCCGCCCATGGCCCGGGCTTTGCCCGGGCGCGTCCCGCGCAGCGGTGTTGCGTGGTGCGCTTTATAGCGCCCGCGATCTAAGCAAAGTGTCCCCAGGAGAGGGGCAGCAGGCAGCAACGGCAGCAAGAAGGAGCCTGGGACTTGGAGTCCCACCAGGCTCTTAGGCAGCAACCAGGAGCGGTGTTGCGCGGTGCGCTTTATAGCGCCCGCGATCTAAGCAAAGTGTCCCCAGGTGAGGGGCAGCAGGCAGCAACGGCAGCAAGAAGGAGCCTGGGACTTGGAGTCCCACCAGGCTCTTAGGCAGCCACATTTCAATTAGGGATGGCTGGCAAAAGGTATGCACACGGGTTCATATCTCTATGGTTGGTGCAACTCACCATAGCTGTTGCACATCAAATGAAGAAAATTATACAAATTGAGGGCTAGCAACTGTCCCTGGCCCTCTGTACATTGTACATGTGTGTCTAAAATTGGTCTTAGTCACAATGTCTGAGTGACTGGTATTGCAGTCCTCACGGAAAGTGGCTTTCGATGTCTCTCATGGATACACATGATGAGAGGAATACACTCCATGATTTTGCCTGCTCACTAATGAAGGAGCATGTTTGCCACCACATGATAGTTAGGGCCTCTGCATGTGTGCGGATATGTGTGTATCACTCACTGGAGTCCCCGGGTCTGTACATGTTTGCAGTGGTATGTAGGATGCAGTATCATCATGTCTGAGAGGCTTTACTTTCTGAGTTAATATTACACATAGTATTTGTATTTTGAAGTGTTATACAGTGCACAGACATTGAGCACATTTCTCCCTTCCATGCCTTACAGGTGGACCTGCACCCTACACTAATGGAGAGGTGGCTCTATTTGCAGACCCAGACATCTCCAGTAAGTGTTGATATTTCTGTTCTGTGTTGTGTTTGCTGATGAAGTGTGATTGACTCCTGTGTGTTGGACACATAGCAAGGTGTGATGCGCCGGTTAATCATGTTTTGTTCCTTGAGTGGAGTATCATTTTATCACCATCTTTGAGTTGGCCAATCCTTTTCTATTGGCATTTTTTGGTATTCTAGGTCAGTCATGTAGGCACGGCAATGTGAATAGGGATGAGTTATGTGGATAAAACTTGAAATTGGAAAATGGATCAGTGGACCATATTAGTTAATTAGTCAGCAAGTCAGACCCTGGTTTTTACATAATAGAGATGCCAAAGTCTTACCCACAGACTTCAGCTTCCATATTCATTAATGAACATGTTGGACTGTATGTTTAACTTCCTAGCAGCATGTAACTCCACATGTTGTGCTACGAGTATGAGGCACTTGAGTACAATGGGCTAGGTGTGCATGCAGCTCATGGCCAGAAGTGTGCTTGCATCTATCTGTTTGTTGTAACTCATGGCTTACTGGTAGGAAATGATTTAGACAATGGTCTGCATTTGCAAAGATAAGTGATGATGGGATTGTCCAAGGTTTAGGTGTACCCTATTTGGAGTTCCTCCTTACCTGTGGTGTGTTGGCCAAACCCATGTACAGCTTTCCAAGGCTTCCTGGGTGTCCATGTTGTTAGAAATGATTAGTTGCTTGTCCACCCCCCTCAGACACAGGCGTAGGGTTGTGAATAGTGTACCTAGGACTGATGATTCAAGTTTGGTACACAGACATGTAAATCAGTAAATCACTTGTCCAGACCTAGGATACCCACTTATGATTAGCACATGCATTCTATGCTGGCAAGTCCATTTTAAACTCACAGATCTTGTGGCCTTAAATTGCCATCCAGAACATAGAAATTTGTTGGCCTGTCAGTGGTGGAGGATATGCATCATGATTTTTACCTGACAACTGGCAGAACTATGATGCCAAAGTCATTCCAGTTGTTACCCATCTTCTGGGTTTGGATGTGCTATTTGATGATAGGATATTTGTAGGCTGGCTTGCCATGTACTTACTCAGGGACTATCAGGGACTATCAGTGATCTGTATGATGATATGGGCTGTTACAGGTACATCAGATGTATTGTCTGATTTACTTCTTGAGCCATTTCACACAATGCAGTACATAATGTTTGGTTTTCTATTTGTCTTAACAGCAGCCAATATGACTCCCATCCAGCTTTGAGAGTTTCAACGCAGGGCAATGTGTTACGAACACATTCTGGATGTGGAGTCTGGGTACCGCAACATGGCAAGACGATATCACCATGAGAGAGCCTCCGGAGTGTGGAGGGAATTTGCACAAGGGGGCCCTTCCATGTCCACCACAGCCACCACCACCAGCACCACCACTACCACCCAGGTGGCACCAACAGCAGCTGGGACCTTTTCTGGACTATCTACAGCAACAGCTCCAGGACCAGTCACAGCACAACCTGCACCTCAGCCTACAGACATGGCACAGACAAGGGCCCATACTTCATCGACTGGCACCCAGACCACCCCTGCTGCAGCCATAGATCCTGCAGCTTTTGCCCAGATGCAAAGGAACTTGGACCGTGTCCTACGGAAAATGACCAGACTGCCGCAGGAGGTGGCACAAGTTAACCGGAGAGTGCGTGTCATTAAAAAGACCCTTAGGGGGCTTAGTGTTAGGTTAGGTTAGTTTAGTTAGTAGTAGTGTGTGGGGGGTGGGGGTTTCATATTTCTTTCAACTGTTTTTTATTATGTGCATGTTGGGCAATATTGGGGTTTTGGTGTTTTAAAAAATGGAAAAAAAATATATATACAAAAAAATGTATCTTTGTTTTAGTATAAGATAGTATGTGTTTAGGTTAGTATCTGTTGTCCTCCATGTGTCCCATCTTATGGGGGGAGAGGGGTTGATGTTTAGATTGTTTAGTTAAATGTGATAAGTAAGTTTAGCTTAGGTTAGTTAGGGACAGTTGTGGATAATGTGTAGTTAGAGTAGAATAGGATAGGCTAGGTGTTTCCCCTGGTTTTAGCTTCAGTTTTTACTGTTTAATAAATATCTAGGCAACCCTTTACAGTATGTGTCACATGCTTGTAGATCAGGGCCTTGCCATGAGTGAACAGTGCCTCTTTGGTATTTGCGTTTGTGTCCCATGCTACAACCATATCCCAACTGAGCCGTTACATTGGCAGCTACACCAAAGATACTTAGCTAAGATTCATCCATCCATAGCACCCATCACTCACAGTTACTATGGATCCCAAAGTGTGGTTATTTTGTACTGCATGTTTTCAATGTTGCATATTTTGCTACCACATTTGGCATTGGGGACACTGTGTAAAGTCTGCCTGCAGCCTGATGTCCCAGCAAATCCTTATAAGGTGAGTGGTAGTATGCCCTCATGTAGTATGGTATACATAACTCACACCTATCATTTGTTACAATGTTCAGCACGGTTACTTATTTGTATGGAAACTCATACACATCCCTTCATGCTGTTTGGTGTGTGTTAGGTTAAATTTGGCAAATATGTCACACACGTAAGTTTTGACTTTCAGTAACAATCAAAGGGACTTTTTTCTGGCTTAGACATCCCTTGAGGAGGCGTTATTCTGTACAACACAGAATTTTGGTGCATAGTTTATATTTTGCTCTGAAATAATCCTCAGGGAGGTCAGATGATGGTACAATCCAGGCCACTGTGCATAGTTATCAGCCAAGAATCGTTCAGGTCAGGTGTCTAGACAATCAATGCTCATTGACCTCAGGTTAACATCACTGATGGACATCACGGTTGACGTGTCACATTACACAGAGACAAAGTTTTTATGTAAGTGCTATTTATTTTAAAGTGCTGTAGTCCTATATGTACATTGTCCATCATTGTGAGTCCATTAGTGTGACATCTTCCATTGTGATGCTACACTAGTGCAAAAGGACATGTCATTGGACATGCTGGGGTGAAGTGTCAGACAGTGCAGAGGGACAGGATTTGCCAATCAGTTAGTGAGAGACATTCACAGGGCAGGCTGACAAGATAAACAGTGGGTTGAAGAACAGTGCTTGAGTACAGTTGTTGCAAGACTGGCATGTTACAAAGCACAGGAAATGGTAATAGGTAATAGGTGGTAATAATAATAGGTGGCCATGTGGCAAGGACTAGTGCTACCGGGTACTCTTACGGGTGAAGGTGATCTGCTCCATGTCTTCATCTTCTGATGTGTGTGTTGTCTCCTCTGCCCTTGGTGGTGGTGGTTGTGAAGGGGCAACACACACCTCAGTGTTTGAAGACATGGAGTCAGACATCCTGGTAGCTGCGAACTGTGGGGCTCTTAAGGGCAGTACTGCAGCATGGAGGAGCTGCTAGGTCTTAAGAATAGCAGCCACATCATGGTGGTAGGCAGCCAGGTCGGCTCTGAGAGGTTCAATATTGCATTCGTGCACGCGTTGACAGGATTGTTGTTTTAGGTGTTGGGTCAACTCTGTTTCAGCTGTGCTGATTTCCTTCAACCTTTTTTCAACTTCCTGCATGATTGTTGTTCGCCCTTGCATAGCTGCTGCCCGTTCTTCAGTTGACATCATGCACGAATGCACCCCCTCTAATCTGGCTGCCATAGTTTGCATCCTCACCCGCACCTCCTTGGACAGCTCCCGCTGTACTACAACTACAGTTTGCTCAAAACTGGTGCCAGGGTCGTCAGAGTCTTCAGCTGTGTAGGAGCTGGCAGGTCGTACAATTGGAGTGGTGGGTGTGTCCTCTGTGATGGCTGCTGTATCTGTGCTCCTCCTTGTGACTGAAGGTGGGCTCTGGAGGGTTTCAAGGACATCTTGGAGGGTCTGCTGGCTGATGTTTGTCAGCTCGTCATCCATGTCATCAGGGAAGTAAAGGACAGGCTTATCCGCAGGTGAGCCATCGTCCTCTGCAATGAGATACAGTACAATTAGTGTGTCTGTGTTGTAGGCTTTGTAATGTGACATGCCTGCCTTCCTATTATTTTAACATTGTGTTCTTGGTTCCTGTTCATTGTTCCTGTCTTTCATATTATCATTCTCCCAGGCCTATGCCCCACCTTCATGTCACATGTATTGTGGTCAGTTTGTGGACTTGTCTGCATCACATCCTCTAGGTGTTGGTTCTGGCCAGATTGTGAATTGCCACCTTCTTGTCCTACTCAACCCTCCGTCTACTTCCATTCTCATGGTGAGGCCTTTCACTGGCTGTGGGTGCTCTGATGGCACAAGCACCACACTTAACAATCTGGACCTGCCCTAGTCTCTGATCATTCACATCCACCTATATGTAGTTGAGATGTGGCATATACTATGTCTAGCTTTGTTATGGCACAATATGGATGTCAGCATTGGTAAAGTGTACTGATGATGTTGGGGAATGTCTGGTACATTGGATTGCACTGATAGTCGTAGCAGTGTTCTATTTCCACCTCTGACTGTGCAGGTGTATTTCTGTAACCAGTCTCATGTGTCCTCCCCCTCAATGCTGTTGTCTGAGCATTATGACATTTCGGATATTGCATGGTGTCATTGGAGCTATTGTGACTCAGGCGCAGGGTGGACCCTGACATATGCAGCATGGGTATGACATTAGTGCTGTGTACCTCCTAATGTTAATGACAATGGGTGATGTTTGTAGCAACTTTTGGCAATGACATTTGACAGGATTGGAACATTTGTCTAGATTTCAGTGGATTGATAAAGTTGTCATCCTGAACCCTCTAATTTGGGTGTGTTTGATCCATTAGGATGTTACTGTCATTAGCTACTTGACCTTCACACACAGCAGAGGTGGTAGTGGCAACTGTTGTCAATGTTACATTCGACTTGCAGGTATGGCCAGAGGTTGTTAATTGGGCCCTAGTTACTGTCGGGGGAATACTGGCTGATGTGTGACGGGCTGCCTGTTTTACTTTGTACCCTGCCCTCCTGGCCAGGCTTTACATTTGCAACATTCTTGGCAAGGCAGCATACCCCCATGCAAAGGTTGTTGGTGTTGAGTAGTAGTGTGCCCCAGGTTTCCTCAGAACGGGCCATGCCCGGTGCCGTGCCCCTTTACCCATTCCACTCCCTGAATATCATGACTTTCATGCATTTTGTAGTAGGTATGTCCACCCCCCCATGCATACAGTTAACATTTGTGCATTTTAATTCCCCATGTGACTTACCCTGCTTGTGCGTTGTCTCCTAGTAGTCTGCACTGTCCTGTCCTTGACTCCCTGTGACGATCTCCTCAGGGATGACGGCTGCCACCATCTCCTCCATGTGGTCCAGGGTCTCCTGGTGGGCTGGACTCCCACCTCCAGTCTGCAGTGCTGCCTTCCTGTTCCTGGCCATCGTTTCCTTGGTCCTGCGCTTGCAGTCATGCCAGCGTTTCTTGCACTCGACTGTTCTGCGTACTTCTGCCACACTGCTGATCTTGTCAACAATTTGTTGCCATATTGCCTCTCTCCTACTGATTTGCAACTTTGAGGTGCTGGTGTTCCGTCACCTCATTAAACAGAATTTCCTGCTCCTCTGCACTGAAGCAACACTTTCTTTTCTTCTTCTCCCTGTCCTGGGTCTTGTGTGTGCCCTCCTTGCTGGTTCCTGATCTGTTGTCATCTTCCTGGGGTCTGTGCAAGCATCTGGGATCCATTTTCGCTCTCCTATGCACATTTAGCAGTGTTGGCGGCGCTTTTTGATGCAATTGCGTAAAAAAATGGCGCGTATCCGGTTTGCGCCATCGTAAACCAGCTCACAGTCATTTTCGCCACGTTAACGTTGTTTTCCTTTATGACGTGATGCAGTGGTTTGAGTAAAAAAAATGACTCACACCTGTGGCTTGTGCCGCCGTGCGTCAAAGTATAAATTTGACGCTCGCACGGCGCAAATAAATGGTGTTAGCCAGCGGTGATATTTTTGATGCAAAACTGCGTCGGCGCAGTTTTGCGTCAAAAAGTATAAATATGAGCCTTAGAAAGAGGAAGCAACAAATAGAAATAAAGATATTTTCCCTCATTCATTCTCAGGTTTACTAATCTTGGTAAATCTGGAAATGCTCCATAAAGCATGGGTGCATGTGTGGGAACATCTATGCACCACCCATGTAATGCCTTCCGGCCGCAGGGTAATGCAAGGCAGAGACTTGTGCTGCCTTGCTTTACTCAGGATTTACCAAGCCACGCACAGCTGTGCAAGGTGACCTTGCATGGCTTGGTAAATCTGTCTTAAGCATTGTATTGCCCGTGCATTACCCTGCGTGATAAATCTAGCCTAATGTTTATTGGATCTGTGCCTGTATTTCTCTTCAAAAACTCCACTGTCCAGCTGGTCAACAACCTCCTGACATAAAAGGAGCTTACTATCCACCATCCATCTCTGCGACTCGGGGCTATCTCTGAACACCAATTCCAAACTGATTACAGAATGGTCTGATATATGTTTGGGAATATGCTTAACAGAAAGAGCTTTGCCTCTATGTTCAACTCTGTTAGGAAATAATTCTCGAATGATGGCCATAATTCTTATTGAAGAGTGAAAGCCCCTGTCACATACTCTCCTCCACCAAACATCCCAGAGCCCCATGTCCTTTGTTAACCACCTCACGTATATTTGCATCTTAGGGACATTTATTCTCATACTCTGTATTGACCTATCCAAATGGACATACAAAAAAATATCAACTTTTCCTGCCATTATTTTTGGTGCCTTATACTTAGCAAAACTTCTCTCAGCTTGAAAAGGGAATTCTCATCATCTATATTGGGGCCTTGTTTAGGCCTGGGCAGGAACTGGGAGAGTTTCACTCAATGAAAATCTACAGAGTTACATAAAAACTCTTTGAGATTCCCTAGAGTTCCGTGAGTGGGTGGAATTCGGGCACACTGCTCTGTTCACTCTGATTTTTAGAATCAAAAGCTTTATCACGCAGCAGGCCAAAGGGTGCTGCTTCTTTCTGCCGCTCGAGTAGATTTTCTAATCAAACAGCAGCTTTCTCAATACAAACGGCTGCATCCTGCTGCGACCACCTGTGTTGATTAATCTCACTGCAAGGTGCTCTAACAACCAAAAATCATGTTAGGGAATGCAAATTCTCACTTGTGCTCACCAATTTAACATTGGTGAGCTACACACAAGAAAAAGATCCACCAAACAGCGGTTGATGTAGTTTTGCAGGAACTCTGAGCTCTAAGCAGAGCACAGAGTGGTTAAACTCTGCAATCTCCACTGGTGGAAAAAAACATTTCAGCCACCCCTAGTCCTAATATGCTGCAACGTTAGATGGTGCTCCACTTATTCAAATTTTTATCACCATCCATCGTCCTGCTTTGTTCAAAAAGACTTCTACCAGCCCTATACCTCCATTAGCTCTGATCAGTATTCCACCCGAGTGTGGACCTAAAGATAATACTTGTAAATGCCCTTTGTGAATTCCCAAATTTGTAAACGTAGACATTTTGACCAAATGTCTAAGTTTACCCTTGTGAATCAGGCCCTTTATTTATAGTTCACAATCTCTTTTTTTCGGTTTCAGCGGGCAATAATTAGCCAACACATGTTTTGCTTTAGCCAATGTCTTGCCAGTGAGCTTTCTCTAGGGTTCATGTCAGTGGCAGCTACTATTGGCTAAAAACGGTGGGGTGGTTTGTGGCAAAATGCCGAAAAGACTCACCCATGCTGCGTCTGTACTCCTGGAGTCCCGGGTGACACATATTAAGGTGTTTCACGGCTTCCTGTTGTGCCAACAACCAATCCTGGAGATACTCATATGCTGGTTTCAGCATGAGCAAAGCTCCAGGATTGGTTGGAGCAGGATAACCCAGCACCCATGTTGAGGCTGGGGCCCTGTGCTAGCAATCCCCTGGCTGTATCACAGCCCTGGGATTGTTGGGTCTACAGTGAGCATGTTAGATAAGTCAGCTGTAGGCAGCCAACCTATCTGACATGCACACTGAGCACTGGCAGCAGCCCCGTCCGCACCCTCAGGTATGCACTGTAACAGCAGAACGGCTATCCCTGTGGCAGCACACAGAATAATAAAATGGTAGTGACCATTGTATATTCTCTGTGTTTACCTGTGGCACTCGCTGGATGCAGGGCAATGCTCCTCCGCCCGGTAGGAGGAATCTCCATTGCTCTGCTTCATATGTTGTACCGTTGATAGGTCAGTTACTCAGTCCTTCATGTGTAGCTGGACTCCCTGTGTGTCGGTGTGCACATTCAGTCCTGTGAAACCTGTTTAGTTCCAGGCTGACCAACAAGCTTTTGTAATGTTGTAACAAAAGAAGCATACTATAAAAAACCTAAAAGAAAAAGAGTCTATCTTGTTACTTTAAAATGAGTCTTTGCCTTACGTACAATAAGTGAAGCAATGTAATTATAATAAACTGTGGTACCAGCCTATGGAGTGGCTAATATGGTTTAAAATGCAGAAACAGTGATCACTGACCTGATACTAGATAGCTATATAGGCATGGTGTTTGTTCACATATTTATATATTGAATGGTTGCCATTTTATTAAACAGTACTTCCACTAGTATCCATGCTTATTTAGTTGGTTTTTCAGAGACCATGTTAAATTGTATGATAAAAACACAATGAAAAGGCAACCAAAAAATGCCAGCTATGTCTAGCTGACGGCCACATTGACTGTGACTAGCAAACAGTTGGATTTTTTTACATAAAAAGTATTTTAGGTCACTTTCTCAGACTTTAGAGGTATGATTCTCTCTTAGTCATAGCATATGATTTGAGTGGTTTCATTGGTACCTTTAAATAAGTTAGAAATTATGACCTGTATTTATACTTTTTGGAGCAAACCAGGGCTGGCGCTGTTTTGCGGCAAAAAATGTACCACCGGCTAATGCCATTCCAATGTGCCAGGCGGGTGCCTTATTTATGGATTGACGTTATCCGGCCCTGCGGGCTGGTCAGAGTAAAAAAAAATGACTCTAACCAGGCAGCACCGGCATAGGGAAAAATGGGGGTTGTGCGTCAAAAAATGGTGCAAGTCAGGTTAGAGTAAAAAATCATGGCTCTAACCGGACTTGCGCCATTTTTTGATGCACAACCCATATTGAAATGTACCAAAGACAGGAGTCATGCCCCCTTGTCCAATGGCCATGCCCAGGGGAGTTCTGTCAATGTCAATGAATACACAAACAGATAGAGTCAAAGAATGCATATAATGAACTAGCCCACACATCAAGAAAGTCAAACAATTAATCTTATTTTGAAACATCCACTTTAAATATGTTTTATTTGCCCATTCCTTTGAGCTGGACATTGCATTTTCTAGTACAATTTGAGATATTAGGCTCATCGAAGGCTCGGTTGTTTCAGATCGGAATAAGTCCATCACAATGCTGGCAAGAGTTCGATCTTTTTGAGGTCTCAAAGCACTTACAAAGGGATGGTCAGGCATGTCTCACACTATGGACCCAGATGTTTCTGACTCACACTTGAGAGAGATCACTTTTTTCAAATTAATTCGGACATAGAAGTGGCTTACGGCAGCCAGACCACAGTTTAAAAGTGTAATCAAGAAAATTACCACAGCAATGAAAACGTGCACATACGTGAACCTTTTGTGCCTACCCGTCGTTTTTCTGACACCAGGTTTAACAAGAAACCATTGAGCACTTTCATATGAGTGAATTATTAATTGACGTGAAAAGTATTATTTCAAGTGAAAACTGTAGAAAATAAAATGTACTATGAGCATTAAATCGACCAGCTTACATTGATTTCATTATGAATTATATGTTAAGATAATAAGGCCCATATTTATACTTTGTGACGCAAACCAGCGCCGGCGCTGGCTTGCGTCAAAAAATTTACCGCCAGCGCCTTATTTAAGGATTGACATTAGCCAGCGCTGCGGACTGGTCAGAGTAAAAAAAAATTACTCTAACCAGGCAGCGCCGGCGTAGGGAAAAATGGGGGTTGTGCGTCAAAAAATGGTGCAAGTCAAGTTAGAGTAAAAAATCATGGCTTGTGCCATTTTTTGATGCACAACCCCCATTGCCATGACTCCTGTCTTAGCAAAGACAGGAGTCATGCCCGCCTGCCCAATGGCCATGCCCAGGGGTCTTCTGTCCCCTGGGCATGGCAATTGGGCACAGTGGCATGTAGGGAGGCCCAAATTAGGCCCCCCCCCATGCCACTTTAAAAAAATAAAAAAATCATACTTACCTCAACTTACATGTACTTTCCTGGAATGGGTCCCCCCATCCATGGGTGTCCTCCAGGGTTGGGCGAGGGTGGCAGGGGGTGTCCCTGGGGGCAGGGAAGAACACCTTTGGACTGCTTCCATGGTCAGAGACCATGGAAGTGAGCCCACAGGTTCCTTAACGCCTGCCCTCACCCAAGCGTTAAAAAACGGCCGCACATCAGGATGTGTGCCGTTTTTTAAGGCCCGCCCCCGTGCATCAAAATGATGCGGGAGTATAAATAAGGCACACATGTCTTAAAGTAATTTTTGGGATGGGAATGCCTACCTTGCATGTCATTAACGCAAGGTTGTTTCCTGCATCCAAAAAATGACGCATACGGAGGATGTTTGACGTTCGCGGGGTCGGCGGTCATAGTTTAAATATGGGGCAAGTTTTGCGCCGAATGTGCGTCACAATTCAGCGCAAACAGAGTATAAATATGCCCCTAAATGTACCTATAAAATTGCTTGACCTAACATGAATGATGCTTCAATAAACATAATTTGCTTTGCATAGTTGACTTGAATGTATGGGTGTGCAATAGGTTTTATTAAATATATTTGCTGTATTAAATGTGCTTAGGCTTCTTTAACATGACTATGCCTGAAAGTTCATTCTGCATGCAGTTATGGAAAATTGGAGCTGTCACCTATTCACTTTAAGCTGAATAATTTTCTTTAGGTTGCAGAATTAATGGGAATGTTCTATTCTATTCCACAAGAAGAGCATGATTCAAGTTTAGCTAATGTAACAATATTTGTTCTAACTGCTGAAGGAAGATTCATGTAGCTTATGTGAAAGAATATTTACTTAATTTATTGTGTGCCATATAAAGGGAAATGCATGAAGCTGATTACTAGAATGTGTAATATTTTAGTATAACAGTATGAATTCATAGTAGACACAATGGACATTTGCTTAGAGAATTATAGAGAGAGTTATAGACTTACAGCAGCATATTTTTAGAGTTAGTTGCCCCAGCTAGATATTTTCTAAATGATTTTTGCCTTCTTTATTTTTGTTTTTGCCCGCATGTGTTAACCCGTTCCCACACATGTAAGTCATAATTCTAGTTAGTGTTAGGAATGGCCACCTCTGGAATCTAAAATCTGAAATTGAATTGCTAAACTGTATTTTGATATTGTACTGATGTCATTGTCTGCTTCAAAATCTGGTAATGATGTTCATATTGTGCTGTTGCTAATCTACATTATTCTTTTGGAGTTTTTAACAGTATTGATGTTTAGTAGATTGAATTATTTCAGATGCTTTGTTCAGCCTTTGATCTTTGTGTATGTTTATAATCTAGTTTTGCGCATCATTTATGTGACATTGATTTTGGGATTGTGATAAAAATTTGAATCTTCATTGGGTTTGGAGTTTAATTTAGTGCTGAATTATTCATGGTTTTTCATATTGTTTATTGGGTTTTATGTTATTGATTTGTGGGTTGTTAGATCCTAACTTCTACTTCGTCATCAAGTCCAAAGATTAAGTCCACTTCTAAGAATGAGAAATTGGGATGTTGTTTCACCCAAGTGCTTGCGATTTCTGAACCCATGGTGTGAAGAAGACTTCTGCAGGCAGCTCCAACAAATTTGGTAGCAGCGTTAATGGTTTTCAGGTTCCCCGGGAGGACATCAACCCTCATACCTGAGCAAAGGCCTGTAATCTACATCAGCATCTGCAATGGGGCATTCAGCATACAGTTGTGGTTCCCTGTCTGGAATCTCCCTCTTGACGTGTACTAGGACTAGAAAGTGTTTTTATAACTAACACCCAGATGTTCTAAGAAAATGTTCCTACGTAAGGATGTGTGTTTTTCTACTAATTTGGAGACTAAACTTCTACCACGTTTACTGGCAATGTACCAGACTGTAGCCTTGACTGAAGCACAGGACTATCAAGAATGCATTATTTGAAAACACAGTGCTGAGCTAAGCTAAACAGTGCGATGGAAGAAATTAAAACAAGACGTAAAAACTGGTTATTGTAAAATAACCATGCGAAGATGAATAAAACATATCTCGGGCAAAGTGTACAGCGGCCTAGTGTGTTAAACTTACGTGCATGGAGCTATACTTAAAATGGCTACACAACACCCTCCCCTTGTCGGTAGAAAGTGGTTCAAGCCAGAGCTGAAATGCCCTAACCTAAAATATATCTAAACCCCTACTTAATTTTGACAAGTCGAAAGGACATGCAAGCATACTACTCAGCAATTTAAATGATGAGCATGCGGCCAAGAGCCGAATTCAATGGAAAATGTCAATTTAGGACAGTTCCAAATCAAGCATCAGTCATGGAAAGCAGGAGATCCTCCACTTCGGCAGATGACAAAACCGGTAAATCTGCGCCAAAGAACCCTGTGTCAACAAAGGCGGCATCCTGTGCAGTGCCTATTAACGAGTTAATGGTAACTTCCTTCAGGAAGGGTAGTTCGTAATCAACTTCTCTGAGCAAACGCAGCGTGCATGTCTGGTAATGAACCCTCAACGAGAACATCAACATATCAGCATCAATCACTGAGGGGCATTGCTGTGAAAGACAAACTTCCAGTGCATGTTCAAAAGAGCACCAACTGCACCGAAACACGGGCTGCACACAATCCAAAACCGGTCTGAATGACAGAGACCAGTCACACCCGAATGTTCCAGGAGTGTTGCTCCAAACTGCTGCATCATGCGTTCAAGACACCGCTGCGCTGATGAGAGCGCCTTCATTTGTCCTTGTTGCGGCGGGACAGTGATTGCGGAAAAACAACAGCAACAGCAAAATGCCTGCTCATAAAGCCAAAGTTATTAGAAATCCCCCAAAAATGCTTCCGAAAATTGAGTGAATAGCCGAAGGTATCAAACCGAATATAGAGGAAAAGGTGTGAACAAAACCAATACCAACAGCTTTGAAAAAATGTGCTAATCCAGCCGTGCTGGATGCATTAAATATACGTCCCATGAGTTCACCAAAGTGTCTCGGAAAGTTCATATTTTACAGGAACTGTATTTATGCCAACAACCTTTCCACTTGAAGTGTGTATGTGTCGCGTGCAGATGTAAGGGCCACATGCTTCTGAAACAATAAAGCCTTCAGTCTACTTAACTTGTCAAAATTCACCTTGGAAGTAGCAATGTGAGGCCACATATCAGCTACCTCCCTAAATTTAGTTGGGGGAAACAACACGTTCCCGCAGCATGTAACGACCTTAGAGACCGAGACAATGTAAACTATTCCGGCCCGCATGTCACAACAGTCTTCACTAGTGAGAAGGACGTAGCTGCTGTTTGAAAGCACCTGGAACGTGCGTTTAATCAAGGGGACTGGAACTCCCTTCAGATAGCAAGCCATGTTCGCAACCGAGGCATTACACGCCCCATGCAAGGACAGCTGCTTACAAATCCCCGCCGTCAATGTCTGAAGTGTCCAACCCAACTGCATAATGGACCTGGTCTGACTCTGTCCATGATATAAAGAAGACATATCAGATTGTATAATGTCTATAGCAGAAGAAACAATGTTGTTAATTGTATATATCCGGTCGGACAAGGTGTGAATCTCATTATCCACAACAGCTAATGCCTTTTTCTAATTTTCCTGATCTATCTGCCTTAACCGGGCTGCAGCTTCTTGTTGGGAAAGTTTCCATATTTCATTGTATACCTCATACAAGAAACGCATCCTACGTGGTATCTTTGGGCCTGACAAGAACTCTTGTAAGTCAGTGTTGTTAGACAGGAGACTGAGGTGTGTCTTAACCGCGGCTAGTGATTTGAGCCACTGTTGGCACAATTTTCCTACACTATATGTTGTATTTATATCAGCATGTTCTTTTGATATATAGCGAGGGTCTGACCTACTCATTCGGAAACCCACTGAGGAGGTGACAAAACGTTGATGACACCCGTTGGTATTTATTGCCCACAATAACCACCCGCCTGGATGTGTCAGTGAAGCATTAAACGTACCATTCTGGACCCACTCATTGAGCTCATTTATAGTTGAATTCGTGTACTTTTGCCAGTCATCACATTTTGCAGGGGCAGGTATACTGGGCATGTTTAATTCTCCAATTGTGGCTAAGCCTAAACAACTAGTTTGTTGTACTGTTTCATTTAAAAAGATCATTTGCACAGGGATGAGGCATACTCTAAACAATGTTTCTCTACCCTTGGTCTGCCAATTTTTTGTTCCCCAAACGGTTTTCAAATCAACATATTTTGACCAATACTCATAACCTTCAATTGATAACCGGGACACAAAGGAGTCCGGATATATACATTTTGTGTTGGTCAATAACATATGTATATCCTTAGTAGGAGTTACCTTGAAATAATATGACTCCGCATTTTTTTGACGATGCCCAAAAAAATACGCAAACTTTTCAGTATAAGTTTTTGAACTCCCTTGCGGGGGAGTTGGACAATGTTCCCAACGCGTGTAATTAAATATTGTTTTTGGACTGCTCGCTCTATGTATGAAGAGGTGCCCATAATAATTATAGCAAAACATATCACCATAATTTTCTTTAAACTGGTAAACATCTTTGTTTTCATAGACAGTATAATATTGCTATTCTGTCATCATAGAATCAACTGTTTTCACATCCCAATCATCCAATACAATGCCTGGTATGACTATATCGTTCATTGATAACTTTAACACATACAGTACTTTAATAATTTCAGTGGGACCATATATATCACACATTGCTTTGTCCCACACAATCCCATCAGGAATTGGTACTGCAGAAATGTTCACAAAAGACAAGTCTCTTTGAATCTTATGTGATGAAAAATGTGGTTTCAAAACCTCCTCCACCTGTTCAACCGCTGATCTCTCGGGAAGAAAATGACCATGTATTAACAAGAAAAAAGTAATGACAAAACCAATGCAAAGCAGAAAGGCTAGGACAGTCATAGAAATCCATACATAGTTCCATGGAAAAATGAAATATGTTTCTTTAAGCCAATTTAACAGCTTACGTGCACCTGACAGATCAGCTGTCAAAGAGGCAAACGAGTCCGATCCACCATTGTTGTAGTCGGCAAATTAACCAGAGGCTGTTCGTACAAATGGCATAGCTGTGGCCAATGGTGGAGTTGGTGTTTCCTGTGGTGGTACACTAGAGACAGCACCATCCGTCTGGCTAGTAGTCATAGTGACTTGATCAAATGTTTCTAAATTGCTTGTTGTTAGTGGAACTAATGCAAGATCCTGGGTATGTATTGTGAGGAGTAGAGTCAGAATGTTCCCACATTATGAGTTGTTTAGTATAGTGTAAGGGTTAATGAAATCTCAGCGTTATGATCCAAGAGTGCTGTACTTGTTTTTTTTTTATAGGGATGAGAGATTGCTTCATTTACATGACACAAATGAAGATTTATTTTCCAATGTCTATTATAGTCAACTGTAAGAGTATGTGGACACGATGAATGTGTGTGATTGTTATGTGTATACAAATTCCATAATCAGTACAAGAAAGAATTACTTATCACAGTTTACCATTAATTTATGAGATTAGTTGCAGATTATTATTAGCACGTTTTTACAACCAGGAATAAATTCAACAATTTTGTTCCAACTTTGACATGGTCTTTTCTTTTGTTCCACTTAGCATTTGAGCAGCATTGCAAAAGCTATAAACATAGGCATGTTAGGAGGTTTCTTTGAGCCTACACTGACTTTTGGCACAGCATATGCACACAGAAATAACCTAACATATTCTCACACAGGTAGAAAAGAAGTTCATTAATCAGGTGGATGACAGAAGAAAAGCAACGAAAGAAAGAATGGACGATAGACTAGTTAGCAAAAAAAGAAACATGTTACAACACACCTGGCACACAAGGTTGCTTAGCTCTAGATTACCAACATGTAGGAAAGCTTTGTATATAGAAGCCTCAATCAAAGGCTGACAATAAGTTTGTAGGAACGAGTGAATGCAAACATGTGTTCCTGTTCAAGAGTGTATGGGATTTTATGCTAAATGGACAAGACCCCGCTGAACCTGGGGTTTATTACATCTGTGATAAGACTGCTTATTACAAGCTGCTGAAAGGCTGGTATGGTACATGCTTTATTGGAGTGGTTTTCCAGAACATTTACCAAGGGGACAACATTGACAATCCTGAAGGGATTGAGAGATTTAAAATTAGATTTAGGAGAGGAGTAAGTGGTTCAGAGATTACAGGATATATTTTTGGAGCTATTATTCCATCAGTGGAAATGATCTTAAATGACATTAAGATAAGGAAGTTCTCATTGTAGATAAGATGTCAACTGATTTTTTAGGTACAATGCTCCTAATGGACACGGAAATAGTTGATGTAAGGTCTATGATTCTTTAAAATTGCCTTGTGTTTGACATTCTTTTAACAAAGGAGGGCAGAGTCTGTAAAGTTTTGAAGTCACAGCACTGCTGCATTTACAATAAGAAGAGCAGCAAGGAAGTAAGGAGGTATTTAGCTAATCTGACAAGTCTGAAAAATGACTGAAATGACCCAAAAACACACATTTTTGGGAAACACTAGGTGAAGGATTCTCTAAGGTAGTTACTTTGGTAACTTTGGAAATGGTTTTGTGAAGATGATCCAGAAACCTTACTGATTGTGATAATGTGCATTATTTGTGCACTTGGATTATACAAAGCTTACAATTCCTTGAGGAAACAAAGCAAAGAATAAACAGAAGAGGGAAGAAAGGAATTGGAGGATATGAGAAACAGATATCTGTCAATGAAAAGAATTGACAATGATCGCAAACTTAGATCAATACATTATCAAACTACAAGGTTTTGACTTGTCCCATTGTAAATGAGAATAATTATTTTGTGATGGCACAGATTGCCATCAGAGGAGGTATTGAGTGGGATCACATTTTAATAATTAATTAGTGGCATAGAAGTGGCATGTGGCAGCCAATAAACACACAGTTTAAAGGCTTAGCCAAAAAAATTAAGACAGAAATGAAAACTTGCATATTTGAGGTTTGAATTACAGTGAGCCATTTGTGCCTACCAGTCATTTTTCTGACACTTAATAAGAAACCATTGAACACTTATTTTTGAGTGAATTATTAATAAACATTAACATGAAGAGTATAATTTCGAGTGAAAACTGTAGAAAATAAAATTTATTATGAGTATTCATTAAATGTGCTTCCATTGATTTCATTATGAATTATGTGCAAAGAAAATAAACACACATTTAAATCCAAAATTGCCTGAAATAAAATGAATGATGCTTCAATAAACATAATTTGCTTTGCATATTTGATTTGAATTCATGGTTGCTCAATATATTTTGTTAAATGTATTAACTGTATTAAATGTGCTTAGGCTTCTTTAACATGACTAGGCCTGAAAGTTCATTTTGCAAGCAGTCATGGAAAATTTTACTAGTCACGCTGTTCACTTTAACCTGAATTATTTTCTTTAGGCTGCAGAAGTCATTTGAATGTTCTATTGTATTTCATGGGAAGAACATGTTTCAAGTTTATCTAATTTAACAATATTTGTTCTAACTGCTGAGTTGCACAGGAAGATCCTTGAAGCGTATGTGAAAGAATATTAGCTTAGTTTATTTTGCGCCATATTAGGGGAAAAGTATGTAGCAGATTATTGTAGCATGTAAAATTTTAGTAGAACATTATGAAGTCATAGTAGAAACAATGGACTTTTGTTTAGAGAATTTCATAAAGTTGCAGAAATTGGTGGTGCCATCTACAATGATTGGATGTGAAATCAATGCCCAGAGTGTGCCCACCTGATGGACCAATCAAATGGATTTTGGCTACTTTAATTCATGAAGAACTTTGCAACTAAAGTCAGTCTTCTCCAGTTTTCTCCCCTTCTTGGTGCTTTTTAAAACTCTGTTTGTCTATTTTGCTTAAGTCTGCTTTCTCATACTTCTGTTCTGAATTTCCTGATGAGTTTTCTCATCATATTATTAACTGCCATATTCTGTTATGTGGTTCATTACGAATAAGCCCAACTAATTCTGAACTGCTGATCTGTCTTTAGTGCAGCTCATGTTCTGCACTGTCCTGCTGCTGCTGTTGACTGACTTCAGAAGATGATGAATGTTCTGTGCGATGACCTAGCGCCTACTGCTGTCCTATAAGTGGAGGTATAACTGAATGTTTTTTTTCTTGTTTACTTTTCCAGCTAGTGACTTACTCCAGTACGTATTCATAGTTAGTTGCCTTCGCTAGATATTTTCTAAATTATTTTTGCCTTCTTTATTTTTGCTTGTGCCCGCATGTGTTAGCCTGTTCCCACACATGCAAGTCTATAATTCTGGTTAGTGTTAGGAATGGCCCAGCTGAAATTGAATTGCTAACTTGTATTTTGATATTGTAATGATATCATCATCATCAACTGCTTTCAAATCTGATAATGATGTTCATATTGTGTTGTCACTAATTTACATTATTCTCTTGGAGTGTCTAAGAGTATTGATGTTCAGAAGACTAAGGCCCTCATTGCGAATTTGGAGGTCCCATGACTGCCACGGTGCTGATGACGGTCACACCACCGGTGGGCTGGCAGAGAAGACCTCCATATTATGAGCATGGTGGTATTCACAACAGAACACAGCCAACATACCACCAGTACTGCCAGTGCAAAAGGACCGCTGTGGGTGGTGGAAGGCATCCTCAGACCAGCAGAGACCATGGTTCCACTGACCGTATTACGAGGTTGGATACCGCCAGTATTTCTGGGACGGTTACCCCACCACAAAAAGCCTGGTGGAAAGGAACAATATAAAAGGATACACTCAGGAACACAGACACGTCCACTGCCCCCATGGAACCTGAACTTGAAGTCTTCCCACTGCTCCTGCTGGTCATACTACACCAGCACCAGCGACAGCAACAGACAACAATCGTAAGTACATCCACCTAGCACACACTGGAGGGAAGGCCATTAGTACACACACATACACAACACACAATCCCGGCACAGCAAAACACGGCCACACACACGCGCAAACAGACACCCGAACCAACACACATACACATCTACATACACACTCCCATACACAAACAACACACACCACAGCCAACATACACGTGCCAAACACACACCACACCACACCCACACACCACTGCCACTGTTAAACACATTCACACAGAACACCACCCAGTCACACAACGCCAACACTATTGTAAACATACAGACAGATTGGCAGAGAGCCACACTGCACACCTATACAGGTAAACACATACTGGCTGCAACACGTAACAACAGCACACAATCAATAGAAACATTAACACTGTCAAACAACTTGTCTGAGCACACACCGTGTGAACCCAACACACAAAGTACATCACAGATGCATTACAACACACATACCAATTCAACACAATGCCACACAACACCAACTCAACACATCACAACAAGTCCATTGCACCCACACATCTCACCCTGCTACACAAAAACATCACATACACAGAAGACACACACCCAATCGCACAGGTACAACACATACATGTGAAAGGAAAGCCAGGACAAGTTTGTAACCTTTGACACCAAGATAGGTGGCACCCACATTGCTTTGGTACCTCTCAAGGCCAATGAACAAGTGTACAAGAACAGGAAAAACCTTTAATCCATAAATTTCCAGGCGGTGTGTCTCACTGACCAGTGTATCTCACAAGTGACGGGCAAGTTTCCTGGTTGTGTGCATCACTCCTACAGCAAACGATGCTCCCCCTGCCCCCCTGCCCGCTGCTGCTGCCCGTTGCCCCCATTGGCTCTTGGCCCCCGTGTTGACCCTCGTTGTCTATACACTATTGTTTGTATCGCTGTGACGATCATGCCCCTAGATGACCCTTAGCCACAGCACTGGCCGGCACTCAGCCCTTTTCTGCTGCACAACTCCACGTGGCAAGGAGCGTGGCAAGGAACAGGCAGTAGAGTGAGCGTATTAGAGCGGCACGGGCAGCCCTGCCTCTCAAGCACCCAAAAAAGGAGAGAAAGCAGAGAGGCCAAGAGAGGCCAAGAGAGGCCAAGGGAGGACAAAAGAGGCATGGAGAACCAAACGAGGGGGGGGCGGTAGGGGAGAAGCTAAAGGACCAGAGGAACAAGAGGGCATAAGAGACCTCCCCTCACCCAACACGCTTTACATGAATGAACCCTGGAGCATAGAACGGAGGTAAGGTGGAGCGACAGCCAAGTAGGAAGCCAAGCAAGCAAGCCAGCCACCTTAGGAAATATACCATAAGGACCGTGAGGACTGTGATAAAGGTCAAAACTACCAGTGAGGGCACAGATGGCAATTTGAACAACGAGTGCCAGAGGTACATTAAGCATACATTGGCAATCATAATTTGAAGCAAACTCTACACTGTTCATTACAGCTGGAGTGCGAGTCTGAGCAGCCCGTCCTGCTTGGCCTAGAGCCGTATACACAAAAGTGGGGTCAGTGAAAAACTGCAGCTGAGCCTAAAATGAGGTCAGGATAGGAAAGACAAACAAATACAAGAATAAACAAGAGAAGAGGGCTGAAGGCGGGGCAAACAGCAAAAAAAGTAAAGGCAAATGCCGAAAGAGAAAATGTATCCTTAATATCACCCATCACAAGAATGTTTGATAAAGTTTTAAAAGTGCCAGAGGAATTTGACTTTTTAAAGGTCCCTGTGGGAGTAATTTTCTCTACCCCAAAGGACACAAATCTACTCACAACACAAATTACACCAATAAAATATAGCCCTGCACAAATGAAAAAACAAGGAGGTGACGTGAGAGAGATCTGGCAGGGAAATAGTTCAAAAACTGGCCTTAAGAACCAAGGAGATGAGATCAAAGAGGGCAATGACGATAGTGTAATGCTGGGGTGGGGCTCGGTGAATGACACATACCTTTTATCAGTAATGCCAGAGTCACCACCAAAGCAAAATAATAATAATAAGGACAAAACACCCTGGTTGAAGAATGGACAACCAATGCCCCTAGAAGTTACCATGGAGATTATAGCCAGGTGAAGTAAAGACTCCATTTACAAAATCGGATGAGATGAATAAAATGGAGAGAGTTAAAAGAGGATCAGAGGCTAACAGTCCAGTAAGTAAAGAGATTGAATTGCCCCAAAATAACTCGCTAGTAAAACAAATAGGGCAGGTGAAACAGGCCACAGAGGCCACACAATGCACCCGAGAAGAGATACAGATAAACAAAACAAAAGTGGAACTGCACCATATAGTGAATGTGTGGAAAGTTATATTTAAAACATCACAATTGACTCTGGAGGCACTAACATATCATTAAAATAAAATGGATGTCCAAATAGACTTACTGAACATAATGGCAACCTCAATAGCAGGCATTCATGAGAAACTGGCAGATCTAAACTCATTGAATACGCGGGCACAATTCCTGGCAACAACAGCAAATATAGAGTGCACATGTTTCCCAGTAGTGGACAGATTAAAACAAATCCCGGAAGTACTAAGTACTATTATAGAGGTTATAAAATAGAATAATCCGGCAGGAAACAGAAAAACACAAGGGTTATGGAACAAGTGTTGGAATCCTACAAGGGAGGTACAAATAGATCATGAAAATTATTAAATAAAAGATGAGGATAAGGAAGCAGCAAGTGAAGATAGAAAACTGCTTCAACAAATGTCAACAGAGGCCTTACTTGTAAGGATAGGCCAATCAGTGAGAGTATTATGTGTGATGTCAAACCAGAAATTCAAGACAAATCTAATATATTACAAGTGGAAATATTAAATGGAGCAGTAGAATGGGGAATGACAAAATAACTAAGGAATAAATTGCCTAAAGGCAGAAACAAACAACAAATGAGTTCAGCAAAGCTAGATTTTCTAAACACGTAACAAAGGGTGGAAAAAAACGGTGAGAGGAAACCAGCAAAGGTGCAAGTGGAGACAGAATGTATAAAACTCTTTCCAATATTTCAAAAGCATGAAAGAAACAATGATAATAATGCTGCGAAATCTGTCAAAGTAAAATCGACGGAAGAAACATATTGGGCAGACAGTCCAACGAAGGAAAATCAGTCCCCGACAGTTACAAACTTAGTAAAGCACAGAAATATTGGTGAAAAAACAATGAAGGTAGATCAGCAGCAAAACATAAAAAACCCAAGTGACGGGGAGAACATAGGCTCCACACAGAAGCCTAGGGACCATAGAAAGGCAGCAAGTTGAAGTCCCTTTCAGTGGAGGATCCTCAAAAAACAGAGAGAGCAATCGTCAATACCAACAGACAAAGTGTAGTGAATAACAAGAAAGAGAGGATGGAAGTCCTGGACACAAAGGACTGTGTAACAGAATTACAGAGCAGAATAGGGAAAGGTATGATGTGCCAAGGACTGGTATATGATGAGGAAGGATCTGGGAAGGAATATAAAGGAACCAGCAGGAATGGTCAAAAGACAATAATCAATATTAAGGGACAATCGGAACGGTCTCAATGAGTGTCCAACTTTATTAAATAATTTTAACCCGGTATATAAGTTTAGAGGCTCACATGACATCTTAAATTGGGGGAACATATTAAACTTATTACATGCAATTCCAACCCGGTCAGAACTTATCTCCAACAACATAGTGTCAATTGAGTTTCTGGGTCATGTTGAAGTGAGGACGCAGGAAGCCACCATGGTCTTTTTCCTATATAATGTGTTAGCACAATCGGTAATGAGAGAAAAAGATACATTGGCTGCCTGAGGGATTCAATTATCATTTCCCCCCCAAGATATGCATCCAGAACCATTTGAGAGGGCTAAATCCATAACAGACATGCCCACACATGAGAAGGGGAATCAATTTTATTCAGACCTCAGATCCGCAAGAGGACGGTCAGATATGGCGGAGGAGACACTGCATCCCTCAGGCCCAGAAATAAAGTAGAAGGCCAAACAAATAAACATAGACTGGCTATCAGAGGCATTACATGGGAAATGCAAGATACAACCTGCAGAGACTAATGCTATTAATAGACAGTCTGATGTACTAACTTTTAGTTCTTGGAACATTAATGGAGCACATACAAAGTCGCAAAAGAAAGATTTATCCGTTTTGCTAAAAGGGAGTCAAATAATATGCCTCCAGGAAACGTAAGTGATAGAAGCCTTTGACATAGTAGGGTATTCTGGTTTTACAGTCTGGCAGTTAAAACTAAAAATTAGGGGCACCCAAGAAGGGGTTTAGCAATTTTGATTGAAATAGCATAAAAAATGGAGGCATCAATAGTACCCATAGGTAATAATAACATTTTGGTGCTGAAATTGACTAACTGAATGGAGGATATAAACATGTCGTTATACATAATAAATGTGTGTATTCTTCCATATGCAAAAATAAAGAGTTCAATAGTATGTGAGCTAAGTGAGGTGATAATGACCTGCCAGAAGTAATGGCACCAGAAATAATAGTAACTGGGGACCTTACTATGGACCTGATGTGCCATTATGAACGGGAAGAACAGGTAATACAGCATGACCTCATATGGTCAAGTCCCCCCTCCCCCAAATGACTAGGGAACCCAAGAGAAGAATATATGACAAAAAGGCAGATGCATTAGTAAAGGACATGGAGCCTTAGGACTAGGGCCCATATTTATTTTTTTAGTGGCGCATTTGCATCATTGTTTGACACAAAATCGGCGCAAACTTACAAAATATAATTCTATTTTGTAAGTGCACCAATTTTGCATCAAAAAACGACGCAAATGTGGAGCTAAAAAAGTATAAATATGGGCCTAATAGTGCTAAATGGGAGGTTTTAATCAGATAGTCCACCGGGATGGACCTATCACTCAGTCACTGCATGCTAAATAATTGACTACACAATGGTTACACTAACTCTCTGGCACAGGGTAAAATCTTTTAGTATGAATAAAACCCAGAGAATTGGCCATGGGAAGCAAAGAATTGTGCTTTCATTGCAAGTTCAACAGTATAAACAGGCTCCCTTGTTGTTTGGGGAAGACACTACAATTAACTATTGCAGGCTAATATGGTCCAGTAACTTGGATGTCCAAAGAAAGCTAGCAGAAAGATTAGTAAAAGAAACCATACCTAGAGGACAGGGTAATAAAGTAGTACAAAGGGAGAATTTCCTTAATAAAATAATGGAGGACGGAGCAATACAGAGGACCCATAAATGTCCTCGAAAAAGGTTGATGCAGGGAATCAGGGGTAAAATAAATTTCTCCATTTCTACTCACAAGCTACAGAAAAAGTGGAAAGAGCTGTATAAGGATATCAGGAAAGACCCACAAAATAGACACCTAAGCAATACCCTCGCAAAATTAAAAAGGACCCTGCACAGACAGGTCTGGGCCGAAAAAAGGGAGGTAAATGGCAATTTTTGGACCAAGGTGCTACACTTATTAAAACAAAAGAATGCAAGGCAGTTCAGGAAAGTCGTAAATGGAATAAATCGCCCACAAAGCCCAATAGTCAATTCTAATATACCAGAACAGATAAGGGTAAAAAAAAATATATATTTTCTTAAATCATCAGCAATCAGGCCGTGGGAAGGTGAACCTAAAATTGAGAACATCAGGAAGGGGGATATGGGAATAGATGCTCCTGATATAGAGACATTCCCAGAGAAACAGATAAGGGATATAGGCCCTCATTACAACCCTGGCTGTCTGAGTTAAAGCGGCGGTAATACCGTCAACAGGCCGGTGGTAAAAAAAATGGAATCACAACTATGGTGGAAACCGCCAACACATACAGCCACTTTAACACTCTGACCGCCACAGCGGTAGCAACAAACACCGCGGCGGTAACTGCCAACAGACAGGCAGAAGTCAATGTACCGCCCACCCCATAACAACCCGCCCATCCGACAGCTTTTTCGGGGTGGAATCAACGCCATCAAAAGCACGGCAGAAACAGTACACAGAAGGGAAACCACTCACCTCTCGACACTCAACGAAGGACCAGGACGCCATGGAGTCCAAGCTGCAGGTCCTGCCCATGCTAGTCTACTTTCTCATCTACCAGGAGTACGAACAGCGGCAGCAACGACCACGGTGAGTACTGCACCTAGCACACAGGGGAGGGGGGGCGGAAAAAGAGAGTGACACACACACGCAACAAGCAACACCCTCACCCACAACACCATATAAACAAACACATGCATCAACATTACATTTACACCCCGTAACCCACTGGAAGAACACAAGGACAAAAGGAATTGAGTCAAATTAGTGATATATTAGAAATAGTCAGATATACGTCGTAATTTTAAAAACAGTATTTACAAAAATATACAATATGTACATAAGGCAATACATTGTCCACTCAAAATGTCCTTGGGCCACTGGGACAAAACGCATAGGCCAAGCCCACACTTGACTCCTGCTTCAATACGGAGAGAACACTGCAGGGGCATCAGGTCGAAAACACACAGGCACCTCAGGGGGAAGAGGGATGGGGGGCACCTCAGCCAGAAGATGGAATAATGCCACTGCTCCTGGAGGGGGCTTCATGCCCACAGCGATGTCCTGGGGAGTGCAAGGCCACAGTCTCTCAAGCCTCTCAAGTGGGTGGTTTGCACACTGCCTGGTCCTGGGGAGTGCACAACCACAGTATCTCAAGTGGGTAGTTTGCCCACTGCTTGGTCCTGGGGAGTGCAAAGCCATAGTCTCTCTAGTGGGTGGTTTGCCCACTGCTTGGTCCTGGGGAGTGCAAAGCCACAGTCTCTCTAGTGGGTGGTTTGCCCACTGCTTGGTCCTGGGGAGTGCAAAGCCACAGTCTCTCTAGTGGATGCCTTCTTCCACTGGTTCTGGAGGGGGCTTTGTGCCCAGTGTGCTTCATCCTGCCAAGGATAGGGTGAGTGGATGGCTTCTTCCACTGGTTCTGGAGGGGGCTTTGTGCCCAGTGTGCTTCATCCTGCCAAGGATAGGGTGAGTGGATGCATATCTCCACTGGTTCTGGAGGGGGCTTTGTGCCCAGTGTGCTTCATCCTGCCAAGTCTAGGGTGAGTGGATGGCTTCTTCCACTGGTTCTGGAGGGGGCTTTGTGCCCAGTGTGCTTCATCCTGCCAAGGATAGGGTGAGTGGATGCATATCTCCACTGGTTCTGGAGGGGGCTTTGTGCCCAGTGATGCAACACTTGGGGTGTAGCAGTTCACAGTCCCTCACCCGCTTGCCTGAGGCACGAGATTTGCAGGGACCAGGATGCATGATAGTCCATGGAGGCAGGGCTAGAGTCCATCTGGCAGCGGCTACGGCTGCAAACTGGTGGTAGTGCCGGTGCTGGTGGGGGTAATGCCAGTGGTGGAGGGAGGCTCCAGCCCCTCTCCTGCAGCCTCGGACAGCTGCCCACTAGGGCTGCTATTAGTGGTGCTACTGTCAGTAGTGCAGGTGGTGGTTCTTGCGGCGGTGCTAGCAGCGGTGCAGGTGGCGGTGCTGTCTGCGGTGCAGGTGCAGGTCCTGCCAGTGGTGGGGGGAGGCTCCAGCCCTTCTCCTGCAGCCTCGGACGGCTGCCCACTGGGGCTGCTGTTGCTGACAGTAGTGGTGCTTGCGGCGGTGCAGGTGGCAGTGCTTGCGGTGGTGCTAGCGGTGGGACTGCTGTCAGTGCTGGCCGTGGTGCAGGTGGTGGTGCTGGCAGTTGTGCTGGTAGCCACCAGGCCTTCACCTGCAGCCTCGGACTGCAGAAATGCCTTGCCTGGTGTTTTGTGCCTCTTCCTCACCTTGGCAGATTGTGGTGTGACCTTGGGTCTGGCAGCTAGAGTCTTTGAGGTGGCCTTGCTGGGTGGTTGTGGCTCCTTCCCCTTGCTGGATGCTGTCCCCTCCTTCACCTTGCCAGGTGGCGGAATGGTTTTGTCCTTGGCAGGGCTTGGTGGCACACTTGCTGGGCTGACGGGTGCTCCCTTTGAGCCTCTGATAGATGCCGGAACCACAGCGGACGTGGACTTGGTGGCTGAGGTGCTGGGCTGGGTTTTGGCCACCCCGGCCCAAGGGGAAGAGCGGGGGGAGGGGTAGGGAAAAGGTTAATGTTTGCCAGGAAAAGCTTCTTAGGGACACTGGGGCAGGAATAGTGAGAAGGTTTGGGAGTGGAGGAAGAGGGAGTGGTTGTAGGAGGTGTCTGTCTGCTGAGTTTGCGTGCAGGTGCATGGGCTGGATGCTGTTGTGAGGTTGATGGCTGTTGGGTGGGTGGGTGCTTGTTTTTGTGTATTTGGGAGGAGGGGTCACAGACACAGTGCAAGAGGACACAGGGACGTGTGCATGGATGTCGGGTGCTGACTGCCAGTGAGGGGTGTGTAGTGATGGGCATGCTGGTGATGGAGGTAGTGTATGAGGATGTAGTGCATGCAGGTGTGAGTGGAGATGCTACTGGGAGGGAGGTGGACTACCAGAAGGAGGGGGACACAATGGAGGCAGTGGATGTTGGTTTGTCTGCATGGTGATGGTGCTTCTGTGAGTGCCTGTGAGATGAAGTGTGGTGCTTGTGTTTGCCTGAGCCACTTTTGTGTGTTGATTTGGGTGAATGCTGGTCTGAAGGTTTGCTTGGGATAGGCTGGCGTTGAGGGGATTGGGTCTGGAAAGAAGAAGTTGGAGGGGGAGGCTAGAGACAGGGACAATGGCTACCATCAGTGTGGAGCCCAGGGCCTGAAATGCTCTCTTGTGGGCCGCCACACCAGAGTTAATGCCCTCCAGGTATGCATTTGTCTGTTTCAAATGCCTCTCAACACCCTGGATGGCATTCAGAATGGTTGACTGCCCAACAGTGAGGGATCTCATGAGGTCAATACCTTCCTCACTGAGGGCAGCAGGGCTGACTGGGGCAGGGCCTGAGGTTCCTGGGGTGAAGGAGATGCCCACCCTGCTGGGTGAGTGGGCACGGGAAACACACTGAGGGCTGCTGGGAGGGCAGTGCTGGTATGGGGGTGGCAGCAGTACTTGTTGTTGGGGTGGGCACAGAGGTGTCTGCCACCACCAGGGAGCTTCCATCGGAGGAGGAGTAGTGTTCCCTCCTGTCCCTGTCGTGGTGCTCCCCTTTGCCTCCATCCCACTGGTACCCTCACCATCAGTGGATGCAGCCTCCAGGCCCATGGGGGATGTAGCTCCCTCCATTGCCAGTGCCTCTATTCCTCCGCCAGATGATGCTAATGCACACAAGGACAAGGTGACAAAACAAAAAGGGGGGAAGAGACAGAAAATACACTTGGTCAATGCCAGCAGCAACACTACTGTTGGCATACACAACTCACAGGGAACAGCCCTATGCACTAGGCCATGCACTACCAGTTAGAATGCTAGTTACCAGCCCATGGGGTACAGTGCCTAATGCTATCAGCTGCACTCCTGAAACAAACAGGGCCCTGACCAGTAGATGATGCCCACTAACACTGTTGGGGTTGGAGTGCTTCACAGCCTGCCCAACAAGGGACCTATCCTGCCATGTTCACATCCCCACCCAGGTCAACTCTTAACACGTGCAAAATAATGAATCTGTATTTGTACTCACCCCCTTGAGGCTGCTGTGATGCCCTCAAGCGCCCATCCAACTCCGGATAGGCCACCGCCAGGATGCGGAACATCAGGGGGGCCAGGGTACAACGGGCACTCCTTCCTTTTTGGGAGACCAGCCCCAGCTGGGCCTCTGCTGTCTTCCTTGCCCAGCGGCTCAGGTCCTACCACAGTTTGCAGCAGTGGGTGCTCCACCTGTCAAAGACCCCAGGGTCCGCACCCCCTTGGCGATGGCACGCCAAATACCCTTTTCTGATGGGCGCTGACCTGCATGGAAAAGACAGCAGAAAAGGGAATTAGTTAGCCGTCCGGACCATCACACTCCTGGCCCACCAGATCCCTCCCATCCCCCGATGCGCATACATTGACCACCATACATACAGCACTCTGGCCAGGACGCCTCACCCCCCCTACGTGTGGCTTACACACACAGCACTCCATACATTCATGGCCCATGCATCATGCTCACAGTGTACTCACCTGTTTGTCTGGAGGACCGTAGAGTAAAGTGTACTGGGGTAGGCCCCATCCACCAGTCTCTCCAACTCATCCGCAGTGAAGGCAGGGGCCCTTTCCCCAGACACATGAGCCTTTGTCGCTTCCAGACACAGGTCACAGCAGCACTTGTAGTGTAGGTCCTCTCCTGTTTAAGGTCAGGTAGCAAGTGAACGAATAGCTAGAAAATGGCGGTCACGTCTACGGCGGTGCTTACCGTCACCGCTGGCGTACATCGCCATTGGCTTCTGGAACCCATAGGGCCCAATGATAACCAATGCAAAGTTGCGCAGCAGTCGTCGACCACCTACCGCAATGGCGCCCAACAACAGCAGAATTACCTAATTTCCACTCGTCCCTCTTCACAGGTCAGGCAACCACCATTTCGGGGGGGGGCACAGGCCATGGCACCTAACTATGTCACAACAGTCATTGGCACAGCAACTGACTCTCGGATTCACATACTGGTCCTGTAAAGGAAAAGATTCATCATTATTTCAATTGATGTGTGAATTTGACCCTCTGCTCACCGTTTTCCTCCATAGGCTTCAACCGCTGAGGATGAATATGAGATGGAGACATCCTCCAGTGTACAGACCACTGGTGGACCTTGCGACAATGGAGGACAGACACATTATCCTAACATACAGACTTGATCAGGCCACAATCCAATAACTGTGTGCTCAATTGGAGCCAGACCTGATGTCAGCTATCCGCCAGCCCACAGGTATTCCCCCTCTAGTGTAGGTCCTGTCAGTGCTCCATTTCCTGGCAAATGGTTCCTCTTCCAAACGACAGTGGCCATGGCATCAGGGATTTCTCAGCCATTGTTCTCCAATGTGTTGACCAGAGTGTTGTCAGCCCTGCTGAAACACATGTGAAGCTACATTGTATTCCCACAGGTGAAGGATTTGGCCACAGTGAAAGCTAACTTTTATGCCCTGGGACATATCAAAACATCATTGGTGCCATTGATGGTACACATGTGGCATTTGTCCCCCCTCCGGAGACATGAACAAATGTTCAGGAGTAGAAAAATGTATCACTCAATGAATGTGCAGATGGTGTGTTTGGCGGACCAGTACATCTTCCATGTGAATGCCAAGTATCCTGGCTCTGTGCATGATGCCTTTATCTTGAGGAAAAGCAGCATCCCATATGTGATGAGCCAACTCCAGGGGCACCGGGTGTGGCTAATATGTGAGCTGAAGGTCCCCACCCAGTATAAGTTGGTGTCTGGGTATGGGGTTGTCCCTAAGGGTTAATGTGTGTCTAGCAGTTGTCCCTCGATGTTTTCAGGTGACTCTGGTTACCCCAACCTCTCATGGCTACTGACCCTAGTGAGGAATGCCAGGACAAGGGCAAAGGAATGTTACAATGAGGCACATGGGCTAACAACGAGGATAATTGAAAGAACCTTTGGCCTCCTGAAGGCCAGGATCCAGTGCCTCCATCTGACAGGTGGATCCCCGTATTACTCACCCAAGAAGGTGTGCCAGATCATCGTTGCATGTTGCATGTTGCACAACCTGGCCTTGAGACGCCACGTGCCTTTTCTGCAGGAGAATGAGCCCGGAGATAGTCTTGTGGAAGCGGTAAAGCCTATGGACAGTGAGGAAGAGGAGGCAGAGGAAGACAATGTGGACAACAGAAGTAATATTATACAGCAGTACTTCCAGTGACACACAGGTAAGACACTGTAACTTCACTCAACTTTTCAGTTTTCTGTTGGACATTGTGCATGGCAGCCTGATTTCCCTATGTCTATGGCCACTTACTGTAACCTTTGGCATCTTTATTTTCAGATCTCTCTAGCCCACTCTGGATCCTGGCATGTTTACTGCTGCCCACTAAAGGTCATTCCCATGTAAATGTAACTGTACATATGACTTGAAATGTTTTCATGATGTTGTACTAATACATCTGTGAATCATTTGAAAGACTCCAGATTTGTATTTGTTCCAAGAGTGTTTATTTAAGTGCTCATAAGTAAAGGGGGATGTGCAATGGGCTGGGGTGATGGTAGAGGGATTTCCAGTTAGAGTCCAGTCTCTTGGTATCACAGTTGCATTGTCCATGAGGGAAAAGGAAGGGGAGTAATGCAGTTCAAGGTGGACAGGGTGACAGAGTGGGACAGAAGGGTGACAACCAAGAGAGTCTTATTTCCTGGCAGGGTTCTTGGCAATGTTCTCAGGCTTCTGGCTCTGGGTGGGGTGCCATTGGCCTGTTGTTCCAGTGGCAGGGCCTCCTGTCCACTAGCGCCGGCGGAGGTGGAGGGCTGTTCTTCGGTGTGGCTAGTGTCAGGGGCCCTTTGGTGTGCCACTGCCTCCCTCATGGTGTTGGCCATGTCAGCCAGCACCCCTGCAATGGTAACCAGGATGTGTAGATGTGTTTGAGGTCCTCCCTGATCCCCAGATACTTTCCCTCCTGCAGCCACTTGGTCTCCTGCAACTTGGCCAGTATCTGGCCCATCGTCTCCTGGGAATGGTGGTATGCACCCAGGATGTTGGTGAGTGCATCCTGGAAAGTGGGTTCCCTGTCGCATAGCAGTCCTCCCAGCTTCCCTGTATTCCTGTGCCTCTGTCCGCTGAACGGTGTGCCCACTGTCACTGACCCCAGGTCCCTGATAGTCCTGGGTTTGTGGGGTTGCCTGGGGTCCCTGTAGTGGTGGACACACTGCTGATTGATGTGTCCTGGGGACAGTGGCATGGGCCCACTGGGAGGGTGCTCTGGTGTTGTTTGCTGAGGGGGGGGGCTCTGTAATGGGTTGGGACTGTGGCAGGGTAACCGACTGTCCAGAGGTCCCTTATGGGCCAGGTTGGTGATTGTGATCCATGCATGCAGAGTTGCTGTCATCACTGAGGGCCTCTTCTGTGGGGGGACTGCATATTGCTGGCAACTCCTCTCCGGTGACCTTGAGTAGGGGTCCTGTCGGGATGCAAATGCAGTGTTATTGTATCTGCGTGAGGGTATGTTTCCCTGTATGGTTGTGATTGCCCTGTCAGCTTTGCCTTGAGTGCGTGATGATTTTGTGGGCTAGGTGATTCTTTCCAATGTGCATGATATGGTGATGGGTGTCCATGTAGGTCTGTGATCGGGGTCCATGGATTGTTATGGCATGCAGGGCTTGATATTGGGATGGGTGGGTTGTGATAGTGGGGTATGTGGGAGGTGGTGGGGTGATGGGGGTGTGGGTGTGGATGGGAGTTTGTGATGGCATGCAGGTAGGGTGGGGTATAAGGCAGTGAAAATTTGACTTTTGAGAGTCCAGTTCTCCTGCTACTCCTGCCAGGCCCTCAGGATGCATGATCGCCAAGACTTGCTCCTCCCATGTTGTTAGTTGCGGGGGAGGAGGAGGATGTCCACCGCCAGTACTCTGTACAGCTACCTGGTGTCTTGCAACCACGGAACGCACCTTCCCCAGTAGGTCATTCCACCTCCTCCTGATGTCATCCCTTGTTCTGGGGTGCTGTCCCATGGAGTTGACCCTGTCCACGATTCTCCGCCACAGCTCTATCTTCCTTCCAATGGACATCTGCCGCACCTGTGATCCGAATAGCTGTGGTTCTACCCGGATGATTTCCTCCACCATGACCCTTAGCTCCTCCTTTGAAAACCTGAGGTGTCTTTGGGGTGCCATGAATGTGGTGTGAGTGGTATGTGTGAGGGTGTGGGGTGATGTGTTTTGGGGTGTGTGTTGTGAGGTGTGTGGATGGTGTATGGGTGATGGTGTTCTGTGGCTCAGATTGAGTGGGTGCTCCGGGCTTGTGTCTCTCTCTCTGTTGGCAATCCTTTTTTTTTTCATGGAAAGGGTTGTGCGTAATGTGGGTGTGTGTTTTATATTGGATTGGGTGTGTGGGTGTGGTGTGTGCATGTGTGTCAGGTGTGTGTAGTTTGAATTGTCCAATGTGGTGGTGTTTTGTAAGTGTGTGTGTATTTTGAGCACGGTGGTGTGTACCGCCAATGGTTTTCCGTGGTTGAAAGACTGCCGCAGTGATTTGTGGGTCCTGATACTGCGGGTGTATTCCTGTTGGCGTAATGGTGTGGGTTTTGGTACCGCCAATTTATCACTGACCTTTGGTCTGGCAGACTTGTGTGGGTGTCTGTATAGTGGCGGATTTCTCTGTGTGGGTCATAATACCCACAGCTGAATATCACCGCAGTCACAGTATGTTGGCGTCCGTCAGCACCGAGGTAGGTGGCATTTACCGCCACGGTTGTAATGAGGGCCATAGTGTGAAGCTCCAGGAAAGATGGTGCCCTGGGACCGAATGGGATTCCCCAAACCTTGTATTCATCAAATATAGATCTATGGGGCCCTCTACTGGCAACAAGTTATAACTGTGTGATACAGTAGCAGATAGTGCCAGATTCATGGTGGGGGTGTATAATAAACCCTATACATAGGAAAGGAAATAGGAACACAGAAGAGAACTACCGGCTGATAACGCTCCAAGACATAGAAGCAAAGTATTTTGTGAGCTTATTACTGGGCGAATTGAGGGAATGGGTAATAGATGAGAAGATAGTTCCATTAAATCAAACAGGATTTACACAAGGAACAGAAATCAATATTGCAATATTGTACCTATTGACGGATAAACATATTCTCAAGAGGCAACAATTGTACCTCAGTTTTATTGATTTTAAATCAGCTTTTGATCCTGTGAATCGGAACTTACTCTGGAAAAAACGTACACTACAGAGCATCCCATCTTCTTAAGGATATTCAGCTCTTGTATACTGATACGTGGGTGAGAGTACGAATAGGGGACGGATCTATTCTATCAAGGAAAATATACACCATTCAGGGATTAAAACAAGGCTGTGTCATGGCATCCTATTTATTTAACCTGTTTTTAGCAGATTTGTCATATGAACTTGAAATATTAAATTCTCACTCTCCAAGATTAGGCCTGATGAGTATATCAAATATATATACAGATGATGTTGTTCTTATACGTCAAACACGGATGGGATTACACAGACTAGTAGGAAGGTTAGCAGAGTACCCGAAGGATGATGGGCTAACAGTAAATCTAAAAACGACCAAAGTAATGGAATGTAGTAGGAAAATAAACAAGAAGCATAAAAGGTTTCTGAATGCAGAGCAGGTTGAGCAAGTGCAACCTTACCACTATCTGGGAGTACTGTCTGAAGCACAGGGATGTTTTATTCAACATAAGGATGAAATAAGAAGAAAAGGGCTAACATTGTGGCTAATTTTTTTAACCTTAAAAAGAACACTTAATGGCCCTAGTATTCTACCTCTAGTGAAAGTGATATCAGCTAAATTGACACCCAGTTTAACCTATGGTAGTGGTTAACTGTGTGGGCGTGATGAAGCATGTTTAAACACGAGCATAGTGAAAACGCATAGGTGCCTATTTTTCCTACCGCCAAACACATCGCCTGCACAAATACGTCTGGAGTTTGGGTTATTCAACCAGATAATAGCCTGGAAAGGGGCCTATGTGAATAGCTGGTATCAAATTAAAACAGACAATAGGAATGACCTATGCCAGGTTCTGTGGAAAGGACTTTTATAATAGTAGCGGATACCCTGCCACACTCTACTTGGCCTGGGAAATAGAGTATCTAGGGGTATATGGAAGCTGGGGAAGTGATTTATCTACAGCAAGTTTCCAAATAGTATTAAATATTAGAATGAAGAGGCTATCCATGTTGAAAGATGAAGAAACATTATAAAAAAGATCACATGCATGGAGGGTGCTAAATGACTACAAGTTCCTTCAACTTCAGTTGTATTTTGAAACAGGCTGGTCCCCAGTTCTAAAAATGGAATTCATGCATATCCGATTAGGGAAGTTACCAGGTGATAAAAGTGATTACTCAAAAGGGAGGGTAAGCTTGAATGAGAGTTGTAGGTTATACAAATCTGGAAAGTGGAATTTGAGACATCTCCAATGTTTGTGCCCAGCCTTAATGCAGGAAAGGAAATGTCAGCTAAAAACTATTTTCAATCAACATAGTATATGAACCTGTAGACAAGCAGTAATAGTATGTCGAAAACCACATGATTCCATCTTGACTTCCTGCATGTTGAAATTTTTAGGGGGCAGAGAAAAAGTAATTCTAAATAAAGTAACAGAATAATAGCAGTATCAGGAGAGAGAAAATAAGAGACAGCAAAATTTAAAATAACTCTGACACAAGTCATATAGAATATGGAGGTTATGTTTCAAGTCTACTTTTAAATGTTACTTTATTCAAGGAAGTTCCGATATTTATGTATTTATGTGGTGATACTATGATTTTAATGATTGTAATGTTAACTGTACAATAAAAGATGAATTAGTTTATTCATTCATTATTGTATGTTGAGGAGGTGGCAGCTGGACCTGAGGCTGATGAAGGTGACATAGATAGTGATGAGGATGCAGCTAGAACAGAGTTGATCCAACAATAATTCCTTTGACATGCAGTTTTATGTATACTGTACTTCTGTGTGCCTTGTGACATTGCTCCTCCAGATGTTTGCCATCAGTGGAGGTGGCAAGTGCAGCTATCTTACTGTGTGGGTTTGGGGGACAACATGTTGGTCATCAGGAGAGGAGTTACTGTTCTTATGTCAGAGCTATTTTTGCTATGCTGTAGTCTAGCATCAGATATGTAATGACTTGTCCATGTTGTATGTCCCCTGTACTGCTCAGTCAACTGCAATTGGACTGGCACACATATAGTGATTGACAGTTTTGCTACCTATCCTCACTGTACACAACTAACGTTTTTGGAACATTAGTTTTGCTGACAGTGGGACTTGCATTTAGTGGAGTAATGCCAGCTCTGAGGGATGGACCATTGGGAATGCATATCTGGGAAATATGGGACTGCCATGGTAGTGTGTGTTTGCATTCCATTTGCCTATTCACACTGGTGAGCTCAACAATGTACTACATTTGTGTTGGTTGTGCAACATTGACTCCTATCATGATGGTTGTACCTGTCTTGGTCTCCTTGCAGGTCTGTTGGGTGGTGCTATTCTGGTTCCTGCCTTGACTGGTGGCCCCCTTGACACATGTTTTACAGTATGGCGGTCATTCTGACCGCGCCGCCCGCCATGCGGTTACCGCTGAATGACCGCCCCGCGGTCAAAAGACCGCGGCGGCCATTCCAACTTTCCCGCTGGGCCGGCGGGTGACCGCCAAAAGGCCGCCCGCCGTCCCAGCGGGAAAGCCCCTGCAACGAGGAAGCCGGCTCCGAATGGAGCCAGCGGAGTTGCAGGGGTGCGACGGGTGCAGTGGCACCCGTCGCGATTTTCACTGTCTGCAAAGCAGACAGTAAAAATCTGTATGGGGCCCTATTAGGGGGCCCCTGCACTGCCCATGCCAGTGGCATGGGCAGTGCAGGGGCCCCCAGGGGCCCCACGACACCCGTTCCCGCCATCCTGGTTCTGGCGGTGAAAACCGCCAGAAACAGGCTGGCGGGAAGGGGGTCGGAATCCCCATGGCGGCGCTGCTTGGGATTCCCTGGGCCAGGGGAAAACCGGCGGGAAACCGCTGGTTCCCCTTTTCTGACCGCGGCTTTACCGCCGCGGTCAGAATAGCCCAGGAAGCACCGCCAGCCTGTTGGCGGTGCTTCCGCTGCCCTGAGACCGCCAGGGTTGGAATGAGGGCCTATATGTCTGTTCTAATGTCATTCTCCCTCACATTGCACCCCCTTCTGTCCATCTTAAAGGGTTGAAATGATCAATTTGCTAATTATATGGACATTGTGTACAGCAGTGAATCTTACTTGTTACAATAAATACAGGTAAGCATTAGCTGTGCTCAGTGCTGTTTATTGTGATACACAAGTGCAATAGATAAAGCGTGGGGTAGTTGTGGCTGTAATCATCAGATCAGTTGGCCCAGCTGCTGGTGGTACAGGTCCAGTATCCAAGTGGATACAGTGGATTGTCAACAGGGTGTGTCAGTTGCATACATCGGAGAATGTTCAGGAGAAGGTCACTTCCTGGCAGTGGGTTTGGTCTTGGCAACAGGTCCTGCAGAATGACAGGATGGACAACTTTGTTTGCGTGGGGGTTCCTCAGCCACAGGGGGAGGGGTGCTAGTGGCCTGTGGGTCCTCTGACAGGTCCTCCATCCCACTAGCTGCAGCAGATGTGGATGGCTCAGTTGGTATGTGAATAGTGGAAGGGGCCTGCTGGTAGGTGGAGGATGCACCCAGGTTGGTAGTCAGTTATTTGAGTACCCCTGCAATGGAGGCCATGGTGACACTATGGACCTGTCACTGCTGCATGGCCTCCTGGTGGTATTCCCTCTGCAGCCCATGGTTCTCCTGCAAAGTTGAGAGGATCTGGCCCATCTTGTCCTGCGATTGCTGGTATGCTCTCAGGACTTTGTCGATGGCCTCCTGACCAGTCGTTTCCCTTGGGGACCCCATCCCTTGGCCCACAGGTTCCCTCCAACTGCCCCTGGCCCCCTGTGCCTGTGCAACTGGAATAGTGTGCCCACTCCCAGTTACACCAGGACCCGGGAGTGAAGGGTTGGCTCTGGTCCCTGTACTGTGGGGCACACTGCTGATTGACCAGTCCTTGGTACATAGGTTTGGGGATGAGGGGTTGGCCGTGCTGTTGTTGCCACTTGGGTGGGGGACTCGGATGTGGCCAGGGTGGGGCTGGTGGTAGTGGACTGACCAGTTGTCCCAAATGGGCCAGGTAAGTCGTCATAGTCCAGACATTCACTGGGGCTTTCATCCTGGGAAGGGCTGTCTGTCTCTGATATCCTCTGCTGACTGGCAGTGGCAGGGGTACCTGTGGATGGAGATGGAGAGGGTTACATTGTGGAGGTGTACTTCTTTGTTCTCTTGCCTGGTGCATGCAGTGGCTCGACTTGCTTCCCAATGATGGCAGTGACAAAAGAAGCAATGTAGACATTGTCTGTGGGTTGTGGATGGTGACATTGGTTCCATGTAGTTGTGGGTTGTGGATGGTGGTGGATAGCATTGCTGTCATTGTCATATAGTAATATGCAGTCGACACATCCAGTTGGTGTTGCTGGTGCCATGGTTTTTCGTGCAGGTTTTCCACTCGGAAGTGGGAATAGCAGCTTTTCATGTGTAGGTAGTAATGCATTGTGGGAGTTGTGATGCTTGCCATTATAAGGGCTATCTGTGCAGAAGGGAGGGACTGTGTGGGGATAGTGGCAGTGGGGTGGTGTGTCATGAAGGGGGGAGGCATCAGGTGATTGGGGGGCAGTAGTGTGAGATGCTGTGAATTGGGGAGTGATAGGGTGGTGGGGATGCATGGTGTACAGCAGTCGCTGGTGCCAGGGGGGTGTTTTTGACTTACCGAAGTCCAGTCCTCCAGTTACTCCAGTCAGGCCCTATGGATGCATGATGTCCCAGACCCTCTCCTCCCACGATGTGAGCTCTGGGGGAAGAGGTGGGGTTCCACTACCAGTCTTGTTAATGGCAGTCTGGTGTTGTGAGGCCATGAAATGCACCTTCCTCTAAGGTTGTTCCACCTCTTCCTGATGTCCTCATTTGTGCATGGATGGGTGCCCACTGAGTTGACCCTCCTGTCACTTTTCCTCTGCCATAAATCAATTTTCCTGGCTATGGATGTTTGCTGGACATGGCTCTACCCTGACGATTTCATCTACCATGATCCTTAACTCTTTGTCTGTGAATTGTGGGTGTTTTTTAGGGGATATGATGGTTGTGATGTGGTTTTGGGAGGGGATTTTGTATGCAAGGTGGGGTGATTGTGGCTTTGTAGTGTGTGGGGGCTCTTGGTTTTGTGTGCTGAAGTGTTGTGGTGTTTGTGTGCAGTTGTGATGTGTGTATGTTGTTGACGGTGCAGTTGTGCGATGTGTGCTTCATGTGTCGTGTATATGTGCCTATTGAGTATAATTGGTAGGAGATGGATTTGTGTCTCCTTGCTTTCTCTCTGTGGTTGTAGTTGCAAATGATTGTGGGTTGTGTGTGTTTTGTATTGTAGTGGTGGTTGTGTGTAGTTTGGCAATGTGTGTCAGGTGTGGGATGTTCATACTGTTCACTGTGGTGTTGGGTTCTGGTGGTGGTGATAATTTGAGCACGGTGGTTCGCACCTCCAATGGTTTTCTGCTGTGCAATGACTAGTGTGCTGATTTGTGGATTGCAATATGGAGGGCGGGATGTTGTTGGTGTGGCGGTGCTGGGACCGCCTCTCTCTCGCCCTTGGTCAGCCTGGCCTACTCAGATTTGTGACTGTTTTTGTGTGGTCTCCAGTATGTCACTGGTAATATGGCGGTCGGGATACTGTTATTACTGGCAGTATTTTGGCAGCCGTCACCACGTGGTCTTCCGAAAAGACCGTCAAACTAGTAATGAGGGCCTGAATCTTTTCAGATGCTTTGGTCTGTCCATGTTCTACATTGTGAGAAAACAGGGCTGATTGCAGAGGCCCCCTAACTTTTTGCCCCCATTTTCCATTTTTTGCTGGTGTTTTCCTGACTCTGATGGTGCCCTGGGTACTGCTAACCAGTCCCAGGGCCTGTGCTCTGTGTAAAATCAATATGCAAATTAGGCTAATTATAATTGGCTAAGTTAACCTACCTATAAGTCCCTAGTATATGGTAGGGCATGTAGGTTTAGGGACCACAGCATAGGTAGTGCACCCATAGGTGCACTGCTGAGGTGCCCAGTGTTATTTTAAAGGCAGGCCTGTCTTGCTGGCTGCTTTTAAATTAAAGTTATATGCAAATTCGACTTTGGAATTAAAAGTAGTTCCAAAGTCTTAAACTACCTTATTTTTACATATACGTCACCCCTAAGGTGTGCCCTATGTGCCCCTAGGGCTGGGTGCCATGTAACTATAAGCAGGGACTTTATAAAAATAGTTTTATAAGCCCTGGTGAGGTAAAAACAGCCAAATTCGTTTTTCCCTCATTGTAGTAAATGGCCTTCATAGGCTAGAATGGGGAGACTTTGTTTTAAATTTTAAAGTCTCCGTAAATGATGTATACCAAGAATTTGGTATAAAATTAATTGTTGTAATAAATCCCACAACTTCCAGTTGTTGGATTTAATATAACTTGTTCAGGTAAAGAGTTTTAGACTTTACCTAAAAAGTTGCCAATTTCAGCCCTGCATTGTTTTTGCTGCTGTGCTCTGATTGGCCAGCCTGTAGCAGCTTAGCCAAGCTGCCTTGATGAGGTGTGAAGTGGCCTGGCTTCACACAAAGGAATGTGCCTGTGGGAGAGAATCTCCCCTCAGCAGATGGTGAGGCAGGAAGGGGGAGGGCTGCCAAACTGGTCTTCAAAGGCAGAGAAGGACATTTGCAGCAACCAGCAACACCCCCACATCCTGCAACCCCAGACAACTAGGTGCCCCCTTGATTAGATTAGGAGAGGGCAGGAGAGGGGTGTGTTTATGATTTTTAGCCACACCAGTGGGTGGGCTCAGCCAGATGTAACCTCCAAAAATCAGATTCAGCCATGTTGGATTTTTAGAGAATGTTACTCACTGGGATGGATTTTTGCCACACTTCCCAGGAAGTGGTCAGCGCAGGGGGAAGGACCCTGCCCCTGATTGGAGAACCAGGACCCCCCTGCTTTTCACCCAGGAGCAAGGATAAAACTGGCAGACCTGCACCCACACGTTAGATCCCCACCAGATTTCAACAAGAAAAGAACTAAAGGAGAAGAAGGACTGCCCTGCTGGACCCCTGGCCTGCACCTGGAACCCGCACTCAGAAGGACTGCACCAGCTGCACACTTGGGCTTCACCACTAGTTTGCTACAGGTGAAAAATTGCTATCCAGAGTCCCCTGCACCAACTCCTGAAGAAAGCGACCAGCTGACCACTGCCCAGTGGCCAAAAAGGAGTTTGCGCCAGGTGCATTCTGGGAGTTGTAGTCCGCACCCCCCAAGGAGCATCTCAGAACTTCTGGACCCTTGGGGTGAGCTGTGGACCCCAAAAGAACCTTAAAAGAACATCTGGGTGAAGCCCCAGAAGTTTGGAGAAGATTTGAGAATTTTTGTAAAAAAGCTCCATAGAGGGACTGACCCGCAGCGGAAATTCTAGCCGGCTTGCCTCAACCGCGACCCGGCCTGACTTGGTGGTTCGTCCCGGTAAAGAAAAATCTCCGAAAAAGAGACTAAGTCCGAAGGTAAAAAGTTGACCGGGACCTCCCAGCCATCGTATCCGAGAAGGGCTCCATGGACGTCGGATCAAGATCCAGGTTTACCCCAGTCGAAGGATTTTCACCTCGAAAAAACGACTAAGTCCGAAGGTAAAAATCTCCACCGAGGAATCCAGCATCGCGTATCCGGAGAAGGGCTCCAGGAGGTCGGATAGGAGTGGCAGGTTCGTCCCGCTGAAGAAAATCTTCAAAATAAAGACTAAGGGGGTCATTCTGACCCTGGCGGTCATTGACCGCCAGGGTCAACGACCGCGGGAGCACCGCCAAGAGGCTGGCGGTGCTCCCAAGGGCATTCTGACCGCGGCGGTATGGCCGCGGTCAGAAACGGAAAACCGGCTTGCTGCGCCGCCATGGGGATTCCGACCCCCTCACCGCCATCCTGTTCCTGGCGGTTTTGACCGCCAGGAACAGGATGGCGGTGAGGGGTGTCGTGGGGCCCCTGGGGGCCCCTGCAGTGCCCATGCCAACGGCATGGGCACTGCAGGGGCCCCCGTAAGAGGGCCCCTAAAAGATTTTCAGTGTCTGCCATGCAGACACTGAAAATCGCGACGGGTGCTACTGCACCCGTCGCACCCTTCCCACTCCGCCGGCTCCATTCGGAGCCGGCTTCCTCGTGGGAAGGGGTTTCCCGCTGGGCTGGCGGGCGGCCTTCTGGCGGTCGCCCGCCAGCCCAGCGGGAAACACAGAATAACCGCGGCGGTCTTCTGACCGCGTAGCGGTATTCTGTTGGGGGAACTTTGGCGGGCGGCAGTTAGAAGGTAACTTTTTAACCGAGGCCTCCCGCGACCTGTAGCCGAGCAGGGCTCCATCGCGGTCGGCCTGAAACTTTGACTTTGCCCCGGTCGAGGTGCAACCAGATGACCCGATTGGCGCTTTTTGTTTCTAAGCGCTAGAAAAATAATAATTCTTTAAAAATTCATATCTCCGGTTCCCCTTATCCGATTTTATTCGTTTTTGTGTCATTTTAAAGATAAAAATATAAACTATTTTTATAAATTGGTTTTGGATTTTTAAACTGTTTCCTGTGTTTTATTTAATTACTGTTTTGTGATATTTGAATGCTTTACACATTGTCTCCTAAGTTAAGCCTTGACACTCGTTGCCAAGCTACCAAGGGTTGAGCTGGGGTTAATTTACTGAGACCTAACTGGACCTAAGTGGAGGTTAGTGGCTTGTTGCTAGGTGTAGGTACCTACCTGCCCTTACCAATAACCCATTTTCCAACATACATGTATGTTTATAATTTCGTTTTGGGCATCATTCATGCAACAATGATTTTGGGATTGTAATGAAGCTTTGAAACTTCATTCGGTTTGGAGTTTGGTTTAGTGTTGAATTTTTCATGGTGTTTAATATTGTTTATTGGGTTTCATGTTATTGAATTGTGGGTTTTTAGATCCTAACCATCGACTTCGTCATCAAGTCCAAGGATTCAGTCGACCTCCGAGGATGAGAAATTGGGAAGGTCTCTCACCCGAGCGCTTGTGGTTTCTGACCTCAAGGTGGGATAAGACTTCCAGAGGCTGCTCCAACACACTGTACCTCTCATTTTTGATTATTTTGAGGAAACTATTCCTCTATCTTTAAGGACAGCTAACCAGATATCCAGAGCGCATGACAGTAAATTGACGGTCTGTCAGGCAGTAAGGAAATAGTGTTTTTCTTACAATGTCTCTTTGCTTCTAGGTTACAAATCCCATTTTAATTTCTTACAAAGTATTTCTTAGACAAGCTAAGATCTTTTATCACAGGAATGTGATAGAAGAACCTGCCAATTGACGCTGAGCCCTTTTCTAGGTAGGTAATGATCTCATTTACCCTCCCTATGCAATTAACACTTCTCGCTTTTCCCAAGAATTCTGTGAAAGGCTGTCTTCTTATTTGGGAAATAAACAAGTTCTCAAGAACAGAAATACAGAATGACATTAGGGTCCTTGCAGAAATTATTCTAAGCTCAAAGGAATTCTTATTGTGAATATGGTTTATATGATTCAGGTATCATGTACTTCTCATTTGTTATCATCTATCAAATCCAGAACTCCAGATGATGCCTGCTGATCGGAATACTTTATGACACACCAAAGGCAGCAGTGTTTGCTCTTACAGTTGTTTTAAACCATCCCATTGGATCTTGACAAGATCAGAAGAACTGGAAAGAAAGTGTAATCAAACCTTTAAGCATAATTGAAGTAAACCTATAGATACAATGTGTTTCTCCCACTATAGCTAAAATTGGAGAAAGGTATATGGCAAAATGACTATCAAGTAATCTTCTGTAGAATAAACTGTTGGCCATTGCACAGACTGGCATTTGACTAGGTATAGGAAAGAAGACTATTTTGCTCTCCCTCCTAAATGACTTCAGAAAAGACATGTACAATAAACGTGTGGTAGGCCTTATTCTTTTGGATCTCTCTGCAGCCTTTGATATAGTTGATCATGCCACCCTGATCGACTGTCTGGTGGATGTGGACCTTTGAGGCACTTTGTTGGCCTCTTTCCAGTACCTTGTGCCTTGAGAGTGGTTCTCCTTTTTTTTCTTAACCAGAGCCAATCTCTTTCTAAGAACCATTATAAGTCTAAACCCAGAAAATGTAATGTGGCTCCCTAATTTAATTTTACATCTACATTGGACCACTTATAAATGCCACTGGTTGGTTGGATTGAAGTATATGTCATATGCTGATGATACCTAGCTTTTTCACCCTCAACAGTTTCAGGTACGAAGTCAAGCTATCTCTTAATTCGTGTTTGTCTTTAAAGAAGACAAATAACTTTCCCTTGAAGTGCAGGTAAACTCAATAGTATCTCTATGCTTATTACAAATGAAATTCCAGTGGACAACTCTCAGGGAAATTCCACAAGAACAGTGAGCAGAGGTAGCAGCATCCATCCTTTTTTAAGCTAGGCTATAAGAATGTCTACTGCCTGTGTCTTTCTATAATGCTCCTATCAAGCATGCAATTGTTTCAAAATTCTTTCATCAGGCTTGCATAAGCTTGACCCTAACACTAAGACTAGTTGTAGTTTGCACTGGTTGCAAATGGAACAAAGGGTTCTTTTTAATCACTTTGTTTGACCTATCCAGCCTTATTTGACATTGGGAGTCCCACAATCAAGGCCCCTGTGACTAACTATTACCCAGTGCATATTCTTTAGTTAGCCTCGCCATTCTGGCCTTGTTTTTGTGTTTTAGGTAAACATGCCTTGAAGAAAAAACATTTTTAGTATTTGCATCAAAAACTTCAATGCAACTGCCTCCTGACCTGCACTCTATTGCTAACCACAGTGTCTTCTTTTATTCTTCCTCTAATGCTACTTCTCTTCTTCCTTACCTTACCTTGGCCTTCAATGAATGCTGCACTGATAGATGCCTCTGTTCATTCATTCAAGAAATACATCATGGTGCACAAAAAGTAACCTGATTCATCTGGTGGAAAGACCTTCACCACACTTTAAAGGATTCTCTGTAACACATCTTAACAGCTCCATATAATGATCTGTAAAGCCTCATGGTTGTGCTGTTGCTCATCAGGAATCTCTACTCATTGGGAACAAATTACTTGCATTTGTTTTCACTGTTTCTTTTGATACTGCTTCTATAACTAAAATCTGGCTGTTGTCCAGATGATTTGCCAGATTCTGACTTTCCATAGCTTAAAAGTTTAATGTACGCCCACAAAAGCATTTTGAGGGCTATGTTTGGGGCGAGTGTTTCATATGGAACCAAAACATTTCTGTTGTGATCGTCGTATACACCCACATCTGCTGATTCCTGCCAACTAACCTACTCAGCTACCTGCAACCCATGCTTGCAGAGTCCAGTTTCCAATTGCTATTCGGTAATCCGGTGTGGCATCTGGGAGCACCCATTACACACTTCCAAGCTTTATTTACTCCAGGGTCTGTGTGAAGAGTTTACAGGGCTGAAGGCACTGAATCATCCGTCATTGCATACCCACATGCCTGTCAGAAGTTCTCCTTCTCAGTTCACTCAGCTGAGATAGGAAATATTTCAACATTACTGCATGTGTAGCATGCTTTTAATAGTTCTACACATGTCCCAGTCTCGAATAATTCTTCGGTGTGTGTGAGAGAACGTAACCTTGCTGTGCCATTACGCCTCTTAAAACGTGAATTGAAAGGATGGTTGTTTTCCTTCTTAAAGAAAGACATGTTTTTTGAGGCGGCGCATGGTAAAATATACGAGCTAAGTGCACAGATTAATGTAATGCTTTATGCATGCCTTATTTTATCATCGTTTGAAAGCATGCTTACGCTATAGTATTTTTGAAATATTATTTCTTACAATCATTATATATTTGACACGAGACATATATAATTTATATATTTATTTTGAAATATTATTCCTTATAATCAACATATATTTGACACAAGAGACAAATAGAATTTATATAGCCCAAGAGTGTATTCATGTTAAATTAGTTGGCCAGAGTAAAGGCCCATATATTGTTTTACCTTCAATGTGCAGTTTGCTCTTGAATGCGTTTCTAAAGCTGCAGGTGTCAGGATCTGAAACTGAGTTAAAAGGGAGTTCATTGTTCGAGATGATAAGAAATGCCCAGTGGAATGCTTATCAAAGATTTGAGTAGTATCCTGAACTGTCAGCTGAAATTCCAGAGCGTGAGGGTGTACCAAGGTTGACAATACAAATCCAGAAGGCCCAGGTGTCAATTGGCAATATATAATTATTGGTTATATTTTTGAACTGGGAAAGGTTTTTGCAAATGAGATTATCCTTGGAAGAATTGGGATTTAAGTCTGTTTTACTTGACGGTAAGATTCAGATTCACTCTGTCCTGAGCTGAGATCGGACCCTACTTAGATACTTCTCTTAAACTCTAATTTCTCCGGCTTCATGCTGCCATACTTCTCTCGATGCAAACTTCTCCAGCAGTTCTGTCATGCTGACCACTTTCCTGAACCCATTGAATATTAGCATATTTAGAATTGTAGATTAGATGGTTAAACAACACAAAGTAGGACAAGGAAAAAACTGCAGAAGCCTACAACCCAAATCTGAGCTCTGTCTTTATCGGGGGCAATGCTGGGTTCTTAAACATGCCCTCACACAATCATTGTGGCATGCTTCATAATCGGGCTTTGCTTCAACATCCCCGCACTAGCCAATGTCAGGGATGGAACAATAAGGGAGATGGGGTGCAGACATAAATGTACCTACTCTGCAGAACACACAAAACGTTTAGCCTGGCTAGGATTAAAACTCATAAACCAGTGGTGACATCAGGACATTACTGCCCATTCACCCCTAATTGCCCGCTAATGTGTCAAAATGTTTCAGCCAATCACCATTGCCCTTTAGGGTCAGGGGGCCTTCATCAGTACCTTGGATCCCATAATCAATACCCATACCTGTTTTTGTTGAATATCAAAAAACAGGGTGGCTTGGACTCAATAGTCCTTTACCAGTACACACACTTGGAATTACCTAAAATATAAGACAAAAACAAACACATAAATATAAACACATAAAACAGACCCAGCGTTTTCACACAATTGTGACTCATGTGCCCATACTTTACTGACCTTTAGCGAAAAATGGACAAGTCCCCACTTGGGACTCCCCCACAGAACTACATATCATCTCCATTGTAGTGCACAACATCAGCGAATGCACGTCACCCCAAGGACTGTAGTGCTAGAAATCTCATACAATCATTCACTTACTGAATCTCTTTGCCCCTGTTGCTCCCTGGAGTCACAAAATAGTAAAAAGATAAGTGCCAATATTTTAGCACTACACAAAAATGTGTAAACATTCAAGCAGTCAATGTTATATTCCTATTTAGAATAGTCTATTAAACTTCTAGCTCGATTTTATAAATGGCACTTTTCACATGCCCCCCGTTGTTCCCAAAACCTCGTCCATGTCTTCCACATTCCCCCTTTTGTAGAAGAGTTCAAATCAAATTATGCCACCTTCATTTAGGAACCATTCGTTAAGTTTCTGCTTGCACCCAGGTCCAAATACCTAGAACTTCCTTCGTCAAGGGACTGGGGCCTCTTCCCTCTGCGACTCATGGTTCAGGGGAGACGCTGGGGTGCAATTGCACTCCTTCTTTTACCTTCTTGACACTACGCCCATGTGACCACCCCCAAAAGTCACATGCTCATCAAGAACTCAGAGTTAAAGTCAGATGTCACATTGCTACCACGGCGGCCGTCTTAAAAATCTAGGTTATAACTGTTTGCACTAGGTCAATAAGATTCATGCCTGTTTCCCCAAACAGATATTAAAAACCAGTAAAGATAACACAAGTGGGGAGTATGTTTTAACATATCCTCAACCTGTCATCAATATGAATTGTAAACACACCTATAACTATCACCATTATGTCTACGAAACAGTGCAATGCAATTACTCAGGCCCGACGGTGACAGAAACAGTGACCTAACGGTTGAATCACAAGGGCATGACAAATGCTAGTTCATGAACGTGAATATGTTGGGGTTTATATGTTTTCCCTGATGGGACAAAGCCATACAAAAGCTCAATCAAATGATGGAGGGCATGGGAGACATATGTGTTACCTAATAACATAGGGGCACAAGGCAGGTACAATTCCTGATGGGAATCAGACAAGCAGGACAAATACGTTACACAATCTCCCCAGTATAGTTCTGTGGTCAACTTGGAACTAGGCATTGAGGATACCTCTTACTTATTCCTGTGCACACATCTCAGAGTCGCCCCAAAGAGCTTACCCATCCCACTTGTGGAATTAATCAAAATTCATTGTCATAATATGAGTGTAAAGTGGGAGAGACCCTCCAGGGACGTGCAGAGGTGAACTTACAAGGGCACCTTCTTGAAGATGACATTCATTACAAACAGTTGAGTTGGTGCCACTGTATGTCCTCATTCAATACTCATTCATGAGTATGGATTTGATAGATCCACCTTTGTTCATGTTTGAAGAGATACCCTTTAACATGTTTGATGTTAGACTGAATTGTAGGCTTGCCCAGAACTGTCCAAACAACAATCTCCACACCAGGTCCCATTTCGAGATAATGGGTTGTTAATTAGGTTGTTGCTTTTCTGAATCTGATGTTGCTCCTAGGTTTCATGACCCTGATTTTGATCTTCCACATTGTCATCCTAATGTAAAGAAGGTTGCATGGGCACAGGATTAAATAGATGACATTTTCTGAATTATAGTTGGTATGTTTCATTTGTACCCATGGGGACACCAGACCCACGTCTACTGTCCTAGTGCAATCTGTATGAGGATATATACTGCAAGAGCCACAGGCTCAGTGGCCCCTTAATGGTGGTTTGTCCCATATTCTTGATTCTTTAGTCGATGCTTGCTCTTGAGGTCTTGTGTGGACCAACACATTTTGAAGGCTGCCACTCTTCCTGAAAGAAAAAATATTTTTTTCTAGATCCAGACTGCTGGAATTTAGAATCCACCAATTCCTTGTTATAATCTGTTTGAAAAGATTGGAGGCCATGCTGAGTGTTGTCACACAGATGGGTCTATCAACTTTTGGTCTTGTCCGCTGTTCAAAAATAACCTTATGGTTACAGTCCATTGCTCTCTTCTGCGCCTTCTGGACAACCCTTAGTGGATATTCATAGTTAATTACTTTATTTTCCAATTTCTGGGACTCTTGTTTGAAATTGCTCAATTCAGAGCAGTTACTCCGAAACCATAGGAACTGTCCATATGGCAGGCTTACCCTCAATGATTTAAGATGAAAATTATTGAATGAGAAGAGACTATTCCTATCTGTTGGTTTATGATACACTCCTGTGGATCTGCCCCTTTCCGGGACATTATTTCTAGATCACGAAATAGTAAGGAGTCCCCCATAATAGTAGATGTAATGTAAAGAAGTGGATTCCTTCCATTCAGTCATTCCATGACTTTGTTGATTGACAGTCGCCCCTTCTCCATATTAGGGGGACATTGTCTATAAACCGGTGCCAGAGTCTGATGTGATTGTTCCAAGGTTTGTCTTATCCAAAGGTGAATTTTCCCTTGAACTCTATCACATACAGACAGGCCAGACTCAGTACAAATTTGCTGTCCATAGATGTTCCGTGTGTATGGTAGAAAATGTTACCTTTAGATTCAACTCCCTTATTCCTTTCACTTCATGAGTCATTGCCTGCTCAAATTCTGCCACTTCATGTGGTAGCTGGGACAGCATCGGTGTAAAAGTGGACCTGGGGCACAAATGCGTGCCCCTTGTTGTGATGACATTTCCTCATTATAATCAAAATAGACCCTAAGATGTACCCTTTTAAAGAATTCCACCAGCTCCTGTTTGATTTTGAAACTATCCACCATATTACTGGGAACAAAACCCAGGGCTCTTGCCAGGACTTTATTTTGAGAGACAGATAAAGTCACATCTAAGAAATTAATTGTCAAATCTAATCTTTGCTTATCCCGGGTAGAAATTCCCAGGACATGCTTCTGGTTACTCTTTGATTCAGATCTTCCCACTGAACATGTTGTTCATTTCTTTATCTCATCGTTCTTCCCATCCTGCCCCTTCCTAAAAGAGAGTGTTGGTTCTGTTGGAATTGGAAGGGTTGCATTGGCTGCACGTGTGGGAACGTAGGTGGCCAACCATTACCTGAAACCACATGTGGTGCAGGAGTTAAATAACTTTGTGTGTGTTCTCTCTGAAAACCCTTCCCTATCTCCCTCCGCTAAGGTCTATACTCTGAGTCACTGCTCTCACTCCCTAAGATCAAAGTAGCGCTATCTCTCATTCCCTTCTGAACTCCTTTTGTTTAGTGTACTCATCTGTGATAAGGAGGTACACCTTTTCTTCAGAGAACCATTTTAAATCCTTCTGTAGTTTATTGATTATAGATTGCATCCGAAATTCTTTATGTTCTGCAACTTCCTTCTTTGCTTCATCTAGTTTCTTTTTTAACATAGGTATCTGTGTTTTGAATGTTTGTTCACTTGTCTGGGTTTGGATCAGCAACACACCTGATTTTCCTAGCAGTGTTGATGATAAGGATAAGGCAATTCCTTGCAAATTTCCAAGCAATTAAAGCCCAGTCTCATCTAAATGATGCATCTTCCACAACAATCAAAGGTTTGTTTGTGATCAACAAACCCCTTGGAGCTGCATTGGCCCTTACATATTCCGTCAGTATGCATTGTGTAGGATGGTTTTCACTTGTGTATATTTAAAGTCAAACAGGGTCTCCCAACCTTCTACTTGGGTGAGTGCCTGAGTGATGGTTGTGTCCCCAAGTATGGTTCTTTTTCTGAAGTGAGGAAAACTGGAATGGTATTGAAGACAGTGGCATGAGTTCCTTTCCTACTGGCCCAGATAAGAGGGCTGTTAGTCCTGTGGGACCTGTTACTACTAGTGTTCCTTGTGAACTAAGAAGTGAGGATCAGCCAGAAGGCATCCCGGTTGACCTCAACGTAAGTCCCATTGATCCTCTGATGGTGCCATTTACTATTGGCCTACTAGGTCCTATGTATAAATCTGAAGGTTCTGGGATAAATACATACGATTTGGCAGTGCCTAACAGTGCTGCAGGATCAATAAAAACTCCAAATGATTCAGGTAATAGAGAAATTGACCCTTTGATTCCTACACATACAAGCACTCTGTGTGCAGCAAGTGCAGACATGACTTTGAATATGTCAGGATGGACTTTGAAGGCACTTATCTGAAGATGCCCTCTCGTACTATTCCTGTATGTGAACTGCCTTTGAATTTGGGGAATGGTTTTGAGGGAAATGATTTCACATCTAAGATTACTGTAGTAGCTTGATCTATTACGGCAAAGGAGATAGACACATGGGTGCAATTCTTTAATAGAAGCACTCCCTCTAAAGAGAGCATGAATTCAGAAGTGAGTCAGGGAACAGTTCCTTCTGCACAGAGAGAAAACAGTTTTGGATGTGGCAAAGTTGACAGTAGAATTGGACACAATGATTGTTGGGAATCGTGGTTTAGAATGATTGGAGACTTATCTCAAGGATGAGCTCGCATTTATGTGCAGGGAAATCGCTAAGCAAGCAGGTCAAGTTCATGATAAATTGGCAGAAATGGTTCAGAGGTATGAGGTTACCTAAATAAGTCTAGGTCTCTGCAAAGAAGCTATCAAGTATTCTTCAGTAAAAAGGTCAATGCTGATATGAGAACTCCAGGGTTAAAAACTCAGATCAAATAATAATTCAGAATATTAGGAAATGTAGTTAATTGGATAAATGGAAAAATAAATGTGTGAAAAAGAAGGAGATAAAGAAACCTTCAGGTGAACCACCTCTGGTTGGAGCAGAGGGAGGCATTGCAAATTTCACTTTGAGAGAAGTACCTGGTAGAGTTTATGTATATGTGCCATGGAGTACGAGTGATCTTGCATCATTTACCAATGATTTCACAAAATTAAGAGACAAGTCATAGGAATGGTTTCAACAAGTTGCAAGATTTGTAAAAATCACACAGGTGTTGATCTGAATATGTTGTTTGACATTGTTGTTCCAAGTGATCTGTGGACAGAAAGTAATATAGCTTTCTGATGGCCTGAGGAGGAACCAACTAGAAATACATTGATGAAGGGTCCTTCACTGTCAGCAATGAAGAAATATCAGAAAGTCATGACATTCCTGAAGGAGAAAGTGGCTCCTCAGGATGTTGATTGGGTCAAATTGACAGAACAACTCAAGAACAACTCAAGAACCAAAGGAGTCAATCCATATTTAATATGATAAGTTGTGGCAGGCATTCAAACAATACAGTGGTATGGAAATACTAGAAGCACAGGATATATGACATTTTGTATCAAGGTTTGTGACATGGTTGAGACCAGAAATAATCATGATGATCCAGCAACATTTGATCAGAAGGCAAAATAATGAAATCTTGAGTTGCACAAAATATTGCCATGATGAAATTGAGATAAAGCAGAAAAAGTTGAAGGAAAAACTGATGGTTGCTCAAATGAAATCTGCACAAACAACTAGCCAGATACCCCTAGCAGTAAATATTATGGGCACAATGTAAGGTATATACCCGCTGCCACAAAATCCCATGCAACTTAGAGGTTGAGGAGTCCCTATGGATCCAGGTACAGGAATGAATGTAAATAGTCTAAAATGATCAACACAGTGTCATATCTGCAGTAGAGTGGGACACTGGAAGCAGGAATGTCATTTAAATCAGCTAATAAAGCCCAAAATGCCAGATTTTTTACCTTCTCAGAATAAGAATTCAAATCAGATGCAAGGTGTACAAAGACCTAGAAGTCACAATGTGTCCAATTTTGGAAGCTCCTCAACCTCTGATTCCACAGCAAAATGATTTTGGGTCACGTCAGAATATGAATCAAGGTTTGAGAATGAATACAAATTTGACGCCGGATAATAACTCATTTCAACACACTGAAGTGGATGGCCATTCCTGTGTCATTTGTGGTTGATACTGGTGTTACCCATTCTACTCTGAGAACAGTAGAAGTCCCAAACCTACTCCTCCAATCCAAGTTGTTGGTGTGGAGAATAAACAAATGACTGTTCAAGAAACTGCCCCAGTTAAAGTGAAAATAGGATCTGTTGAGGATAAACACAAGTTTATCGTATGTGATCACAGTCCAGTGAGTATCTAGGGATGAGACTTGCTTACAAAATTAAACTGTGTTATCTTTTGCACTCCATCAGGAACAGTGATGTGCAAACCCATGATAAGGATGCTGTCTTTAAGTTGATGAAGAATGAGCGTGGCATGGTGATGATAATACTAACATTTGATGATTTGCCCCAAGATTTAAGAGAAACTGTCAAACATGAGGTGTGGGATTTTACGGGGAAGGATATTGGACTGATTAACAGTGTAGAAGCTGCCTGGATTTCTATTAAGCCTAATGCTGAATTTCTGAGAACCCCACAATATACTTTGACATCAGAAATTATTGCTAGTATTATTCCTGTGATTGAATCCATGATACAGCAGGGAATTCTGAAGGAGATGATGGGAATTCCTTTTAACTCTCAAATTATGGGGCTTTAGAAACCAAGTGGCAAATATAGGATTGTACAAGACCTGAGAAAAATAAATAACGTTGCTGTTCTTTGTTGCCCCGTGGTACCGAATCCAGCTGTAATACTGTTCCAGATTCCATGTGAGAGGTTCACTGTCATTGATTTGTGTCAGGCCTTCTTTTCGATACTGTTGCATGAGGACAGTCAGTTCCTTTTTACATTCCAGCTCGGAAACAGGGTCTTAACATGATGTTGTGTCCCACAAGGGTATACTGAATCTCCATCTATTTTTAATCAGATTCTAAAGAAAAACCTGTAATCCTTAATCATGCCTTGCAGTTCAGTCTTGATCCAATACATTGATGACCTTATAGTGGCTTTCAATACTCAAGAAGCTTGTAAACAAGACACTATTGTAGTGATGAACCACCTGTCTGAGAATGGACATAAAGTGGTACCAGGAAAGTTACAATATTGTCAAAAAGCAGCCCAGTATCCTGGACACAACATTTAAAAGGGAGTGAGGAAAGTGTCACAAGAGAGGATTTCAGCAATATTGAAAATGAGTCTGCCAACAACACAGAGGAAAGTCAGGATGATTCTGGGAATGGTGAGCTACTGTAGATAGTGGATACCCAACTTTTCTTTAATGGCCAAGCCTTTACAGAGGCTGACACTCAAGAATGGTACACACCGCTGCGCGCAAAATACACACACACTTACAAAACTACACCACATTGGAAAATTCAAAATACAAACACCTGACATACATGCACACACCACACCCACACACCCAATCCAATATAAAACACACACCCGCATTACCCTCAACCCCTTACAACTGAAAAAAAAGACCAAGCACAGAGAGACAAGCAAAAAGCACACACCCAATCAGAGGCACAGAACACCATCACCCATACACCATCCATGCACATCACAGTATACACCCCAACACATCCCCCCACACATCACTCCACACATCACCTCGCACATATTACTCCCACCACATCCATGGCACCCCAAAGACACCCCAGGTTTTCTGAGGAGGAGCTAAGGCTCATGGTGGAGGAAATCATCCGGGTAGAGCCACAGCTATTCGGATCACAGGTGCAGCAGACGTCCATTGCAAGGGAGATGGAGCTATGGCCGAGAATCGTGGACAGGGTCAACGCCATGCGCCAGCATCCAAGAACCAGGGATGACATCAGGAAGAGGTGGAACGACCTAGAGGGGAAGGAGCGTTCTGTGGTTTCCAAACACCAAATTGCTGTTCAGAGGACTGGCGGTGGACCCCCACCTCCTCCCCCATGATCATGCATCCTGAGGGCCTCGCAGAAGTAGTAGGAGGACTGGACTCTGGTTAGCCAAATCTTTACCATTATATCCCCCACCCTACCTGCATGCCATCACATACCCCCACCCCTACCCTCACTCCCATCACTCCATCCCCTCACATACACCCCACCATCACAACCCACCCATCCCAATACCAAGCCCTGCATGCAACAACAATGCATGGACACCCATCACAGACCTGCATGGACACCCATCACCACAGCATGCCCAGTAGAGAGACTCACCCAGCCCACACACTCAGCACTCACACAAGGCCAAGGTGACAGGGAAAGCACAATTATACAGGGAAACACACCCATTGCACAAGATGGCACACACAGATACAATAAGAATGCATTTGCATCCCAACAGGACCCCTACCCAACATCACCGGAGAGGAGGTGCCATCAACAACCAGCCCCCCCCAGAAGAGGCCCACAGTGATGACAGCAGCTCTGCATGCCTGGATCACGATGACCAACCTGGCCCATCAGGGACCTCTGGACAGTCAGTTACCCTGCCACAGTCCCACAGCACCCACCCAGCGGGCCCATACCTCTGTCCCCAGGACACGTCAATCAGCGGTGTGTCCTCCACTACAGGGACCCCAGGCATGATCAGGGAGCTGGGGTCAGTGGCAGTGGGCACACGGTTCAGGGGACAGAGGCACAGGACAACAGGGAAGCTGGGAGGACTGCTGTGTGACAGGGGCAGGACAGGCCCAGGGAATCCACTCTCCATGAGGCACTCTCATACATCATGGGAGCATACCACCATTCCCAGGAGACCCTGGGCACAGTACTGGCCAAGTAACAGGAGACCCAGCGGCTGCAAGAGGGACAGTACCTGGGGATCAGGGAGTACCTCACAAAAATCTACACCATCCTGGTCACTATAGGAGGGGTGCTGGCTGACATGGCCTACACCATGAGGGAGGCAGTGGCACAACAAAGGGCCCCTGAGACTAGCAAAACCGAGGAACAGCCTTCCACCTCTGCCAGCGCTAGTGGACAGGAGGCCCCGCCACAGGACCAACAGGCCACCAGCACCCTGTCCCCTGCAGAAGGAGAACTACCCCGCAAACGGTCCCTGCGTTCCAGGCAGAAGACACAGAACATTGACAAGACCCCCGCCAGGAAAGAGGACTCTCCTGATTGTCACCCTTCAGTCCCACTCTGTCACCCTGTCCACCTTGAACTGCCATTACTCCCCTTCCTATGCCCCATTGGACAATGCACCTGTGATACCAAGAGACTGGACTCTATCCTGGACCTTCCTCCACCATCACTCCAGCCCCTTGCACTTATCCCCATATTATTTAGCACAAAAAATAAACACCATTGAAATATAAACCATACTGGAGTCAGTGTAATTATTGGAAAGATGTATTCTTACAACATTCTCAAAACATTGCAATGTCTATGTTCATTGAATTATACCAATGTATGACAGTTGGTGGACAGCAGTACATATAGCAGGAGCCAGAATGGGGTACACAGATCTGAAAAAAGGGAATCCAAAGGGAACAGTCAGTGGCCATAGACAAAGGGTAAGAGGCTGCCATGTACAATGTCCAAACGATTACTGAAAAGTAAAGTTGAGTTACAGTCTCTTACCTGTGTGTCACTGGACGTACTGCTGTATAATATTTGTTCTGTTGTCCACATCTTCTTCATCTGCCTCCTCTTCCTCACTGTCCACAGGCTCCACCGCAGCCACAAGTCTATCACTAGACTCATCCTCCAGCAGAAAAGGCACCTGGCGTCTCAAGGCCAGGTTGTGCAACATACAGCATGCCACGATGATCTGACACACCTTCTTCGGTGAGTAGTTCAGGAATCCACCAGTCAGATGGAGGCACCGGAACCTGGTCTTCAGGAGGACGAAGGTCCTCTCAACAATCCGCCTTGTTCGCCCATGTGCCTCATTGTAACATTCCTCTGCCCTTGTCCTGAGATTCCTCACTGGGGTCAGTAGCCATGAGAGGTTGGGGTAACCAGAGTCACCTGTAAATATTGAGGGACAACTGTTAGACACAAACAAACCCTTAGGGACAACCCCATACTCAGACCCCAACTAATACTGTGTGGGGATCTTGTCCTCACCTAATAGCCACACCCGGTGCCTCTGGAGTTGCCCCATCACATAAGGGATGCAGCTATTCATTAAGACATAGGCGTCATTCACTGAGTCAGGATATTTGGCATTCACATGGGAGATGTACTGGTCTGCCAAACACACCATTTGCACATTCATTGAATGATAGCTTTTTCTATTCCTGTAGACCTGTTCATTTCTGCGGGGGGGACAAATGCCACATGTGTAATATCAATGGCACCAATGATGTTGGGGATAGGTCACAGGGCATAGAAGTCAGCTTTCACTGTGGCCAAATCCTCCACCTGGGGTAAGACGATATAGCTGTGCATTTGTTTCAGCAGGGCAGACAACACTCTGGTCAGCACGTTGGAGAACATTGGCTGAGACATCCCTGATGCCATGGCCAATGTTGTTTGAAAGGAACCACTTGCCAGGAAATGAAGCACTGACAGGACCTGCACTAGAAGGGGGATTCCTGTGGGCTGGCGGATAGCTGACATCAGGTTCGGCTCCAATTGAGCACACAGTTCTTGGATTGTGGCACGATCAAGTCTGTATGTGATGATAATGTGCCTGTCTTCCATTGTTGCAAGGTTCATCAGGGGTCTGTACACCGGAGGATGCCGCCATCTCATCATCTGCCTCAGCAGTAGTAGCCTATGGAGGAGAACCGCGAGCAGAAGATCATTTACCACATAGATAGCACAAGTGTTCTAGAACTTATGTCTCAGAAGCAGTTTGTGAATTCGAGAGTCAGTATATTTGCCAATATGTGCTGTGACGCAGTTAGGTGCCATGCCATGTGCCCCCCTGAAATGTCGGCTGTCTGACCTGTGAGGAGGTACAAGGGGAAATGAGGTAACTGCGCTAGCGTTTTGCTGCGTCGCAGTAGGCAGTCAATGATCGCCGTGCAACTCCGCATTGGTTATCATTGGGCCCTATGGGTCCCAGGAGCCAATAGCGATGTACGCTGGTGGTGACGGTACGCACCGCCGTGGACGTCACCGCCATTTTCTAGCTATTCACTCACTTGCTACCTGAAAATCAACAGGAGAGGACCTACACTGCAAGTGCTGCTGTGACCTGAGTCTGGAAGCGACATGGCTAGAATGTCTGGGGAAAGGGCCCCTGCCTTCACTGCGGAAGAGTTGGAGAAACTGGTGGATGGGGTGCTCCCCAGTACACGTTACTCTACGGTCCTCCAGACAAACAAGTGAGTACACTGTGAGCATGATGTGTGGGCAATGCCGGTTTTGAATTGTGTGGATGTAAGCCACATGTGGGGGGGTGCTAAGCCATCCTGGCCTGAATGCTGCGTGAGAGGTGGTCAGTGTATGTGCGTCAGGGCATGGGTGGGAACTAGTGGGTAATGAGTATGATGGTCCAGACGGGTGAGTACTTACATTTTCCGCTGTCTTTTCCCTCTAGGTCAGCGCCCTCCAGAAAAAGGGTATTTGGCGTGCCATCGCCAAGGAGGTCTATCACAGGTGGAGCACCCACCGATGCAAGAGATGGGAGGACCTGCTCCGCTGGACCAACAAGACGGCAGAGGCCCAGCTGGGGCTGGCCTCCCAACGTGGAAGGGGTGCCCGTCGCACCATGACCCCCCTGATGTTCCGCATCCTGGCGGTGGCTTATCCGTAGTTGGATGGGCACTTGAGGGCATCACAGCAGCCAAAAGGGGGTGAATACAGATTCTGAATCTTGACTTTGCGCGCTTTAGGAGCTAACTAGGTGTGGGATGTGGGCTGTAGGTGCTTACTCCAGGGCGATCATGGCAGGGTAGGTCCCTTGTTTGCAGGCTCAGAAGCACTCCTACCCCAATGGTATAAATGTCCAACTACTACTGGGCAGGTCCAGGTGTGCAGATGCTGGCGTTAGGCATTGTACCCCATGGGCTGGTGACTACCTTAGTCACTGGTTTGGCATGGCCAAGTGCATAGGGCAGCTAAGTGTGTTTTGTGTACGCCAACGATAGTGGTGTTTCTGGCATTGACCAAGTGTATCCTCTGTCTCTTCCCTCCCCCTTTTGTTTTGTCACCTTGTCCTTGTGTACATTAGCATCATTTAGCGGAGGAGCAGAGGTACCGGCAACGGAGGGAGCTGCATCCCACATGGCCCATGAGGGCAAATCCACTGAGGGTGAAGGCACCAATGGGACGGAGGGCAAGGGGAGCTCCACGACGGAGACAGGAGTGGATACCAGTGACAGTGACTCTTCCTCCGATGGAAGCTCCCTGGCGGTGGCTGACACCTCTGTGCCCACCCCAACAACAGGTACAGCCGCCAACCCCCCTACCAGCGCCGCCCACCCAGCAGCCCCTCAGCATGTTTCCCGTGCCCGCTCACCCAGGAGGGTGGGCATCTCCTTCGCCCCAGGCACCTCAGGCCCTGCCCCAGTCAGCTCTGCTGCCCTCATTGAGGAGGCTATTGACCTCCTGATCTCCCTCATTGTTGGGCAGTCAACCATTCTGAATGCCATCCAGTGTCCAGAGGCATTTGCAACAAGCAAATGAATACCTGGAGGGCATTCATTCTGGCGTGGCGGCCCAACCAAGAGCATTTCAGGCTCTGGCCTCAGCACTGATGGCAGCCATTGTCCCTGTGTCCAGCCTCCCCCCTCCAACTTCCACTACCCTGACCCAATCCCCTCTACCTCACCCTATCCCAAGCACACCTTCAGACCAGCATGCACACACATCAACACACAAAAGTGGCTCAGGAAAACATAAGCACCACACATCATCACACAGGCACTCACGCAAGCACCATACCCATGCACACATACCAACATCCACTTTCTCCACTCACTGTGTCCCCCTCTTCCTCTTCATCCACCTCCCTCCCTGTAGCGTCTCCACTCACACCTGCATGCACTACATCATCAGCCACTACCCATCACAACACACCCCTCACAAGCATTCACCACCCCCACAACCATGCACACGTCCCCTGTGTCCTCTGTCAGTGTGTCTGTGAGCCTTCCTTCCAAAGTACACAAATGCAGGCACACACCCACTCAACAGTCATCCACCTCACAACAGCCTCCAGCCCATGCACCTTCACCCAAACTCAGCAGACGTACACCTCCTACAGCCACTACCATTTCCTCCACTCCCACACCCCCTCCATCTTCCTGTCCCAGTGTGTCAAAGAAACATTTCCTGGCTAAAGTTGACCTCTTCCCTACGCCTCCCCCGTCCGTCCCCTAGGGCCAGGATGTCTAGATCCCAGGCCAGCACATTAGCCCCCAAGTCTGAGAGGATCGAAGGGGGCACCCGTCAGGGCTGGCAGTGTGCCACCTACCAATGCAAGAGACCACCCGATTCGGCCACCTGCCAAGGTTAAGAAGGGGCCAGCATGCAGCACCGGCAAGACGCACCACCCACCCAGCAAGGCCTCATCGAAAACAACAGAGGGCAGTGTCAAGGGCCCAGCAGCGACTACCAAGGTGGGGAAGGGGCATAAAAGCAAATGCAAGGCACTTCAGGGCTCGGAGCCTCCAGGTGACGGACTGGTGACCACCATTTGTCCTGACAGGCCAGCTACCTGTACCACAGTAAGCACCACCGCAACAACCACCACCTGCACCGCCATCTGTACCGCCCCCTGCACCGCCGCTGCCACAACGACAGTCATCAGCATCATCCCCAGTGGGCAGCCGTCCGAGGCTGCTGGAAATGGACTGGTGTCTCCATCAACTACTACCAGCACCTGCACCATGGGCAGCACCGGCAGCATCTCTGCCGCATACACCGCCGCAGGAACCGCCACCTGCACATGCCCAGCCGGTGCCACTACATTGGACATCAGCAGCATCCCCAGTGGGCAGCCGTCTGAGGCTGCAGGAGATGTCCTGGACACTGCACCCACAACTTGAGGCACCACCACCAGCACTGGCACTACCAGCAGTTTACAGCCTAAGTCGCTGTGGGATGGAGTCTGTCTCTGCCTCCATTTAGTATCATACTACCTGTTCCCTGCACATCTCGTGCCTCAGACACCCAGGTGAGGGAATGTGAACTGCCACATCCATTGTGCAGCATCACTGGGCACAAGGCCTCCTCCAGAGCCAGTGGAGAAATGCATCCACTCACCCAATCCTTGGCAGGATGAAGCAGACTGGGCACAAGGCCCCCTCCAGAACCAGTGAAGAAATGCATCCACTCACACCCTCCTTGGCAGGATGAAGCAGATTGGGCAGAAGGTCCCCTCCAGAACCAGTGGAGAAATGCATCCACTCACCCAATCCTTGGCAGGATGAAGCAGACTGGGCACAAGCCCCCTCCAGAACCAGTGGAACATGTCACCCACTTGAGAAACTGTGGCTTTGCACTCCCCAGGACCAAGCAGTGGGCAAACCACCCACATGAGAGACTGCGGCTTTGCACTCCCCAGGACCATGCAGTGGGCAACCCACCCACTTGAGAGACCTGAGAGACTGTGGCTTTGAACTCCCCAGGACCAAGCAGTGGGCAACCCACCCACTTATGAGGCTTGAGAGACTGTGTCCATGCTATCCCCAGGAGCAAGCAGTGGGCAAACCACCCACTTGAGATTTTGGCTTTGCACTTCCCAGGACCAAGCAGTGGGCAAACCACCCACTTGAGAGACTGTGTCTTTGCATTCCCCAGGACCAAGCAGTGGGCAATCCACCCATTTGAGAGACTTGAGAGACTGGCTTTGCACTCCCCAGGACCAAGCAGTGGGCAACCCACCCACTTGAGAGACTTGAGAGACTGTGGCTTTCCACTCCCCAGACCAAGCAGTGGGCAAACCACCCACTTGAGAGACTTGAGAGACTGTGGCTTTGCACTCTCCAGGACATCGCTGTGGGAATGTTGCCCCGTCCAGGAGCAGTGGCTTAGTACCATATTCCGGCTGATGTGCCCCCCTCCCCCCCCTGAGGTGCCTATATTTTTTCGACCTGATACCCCTGCAGTGTTCTCTCCGCTTTGAGGCAGGAGTCAAGTGTGGGCTTCACCCATTATTTTTTGGCCCACTGGTCCACAGACATTTGCAATAGACACTGTACGGCCCTCTGTACATTTTGTACATTTTGTACATTTTGTACATTTTGTATATACAGTTGGTTACAATCGTTAAATTTGCATGCATTTACAAAATATCACAGATTTGACTCAATTCCTTTTGTCTTTGCGTTCTTCCAGGGGGTGACGGGGTGTATCTGTAATGTTGTTGGATGTGTTAGTGTGTAAGGTGTTGTGGGTGAGGGTGAGGGGTGGGGGTGTTGCATGTGTGTGTCACTCTCTTTTTCCTCCCCCTCCCCTATGTGCTAGGTGCAGTACTCACTGTCGTCGTCGCCACCGTCGCTGGCTTCTTTCAAATTCAAATTCTGCAGTTCGGGCTCCATGGCATCCTGGTTCTTCATTGAGTGTCGAAAGGTGAATGGTTCCTCTTCAGTGTACTGTTTCTGCCGTGCTTTTAATGTCATTGTACCGCCCCAGAAAAGCTGGCTGATTGATGCCTTGTAATACAGCGGGTGATACATTGTCTTCCGCCTGTCTGTTGGCGGTGATCGCTGTGGTGTTTGTTGCTACCACCTTGGCGGTCAGTGTGTTAAAGTGGCTGACTATGTTGGCGGTTTCCACCATGGTCGTGATCCTATTTTATTGTCCGCCAGCCTGTTGGCGGTATTACCGCCGCTTTATGACCGACCACCAGGGCCACAGTCACAGAAAAAGAGTTTTTATAATGTTGGAGTTGATACTGGTTGGGCTGAACATCCATGAACTCAACATTGTGGTTGAATTGTATTGTGGATTTTTGCTGCTTTCATTGAGTAGGGTTTGTGTACATATTAAAGACATTTTTGTTGATTGGGATAATTTGGAAGATTTCCTATGCCCCAGTATAAGAAGAAAGAGGGTTGCCATTGAGAAGAACACCGAGTAGTGTGGGGAAGCCTCACAAACATATGTACATTGTGGTTCAATTAACTTTGAATTCTGTTGCTGTTCACATTGGTGAAACCAAGGAAGATATCTTGCTGCTGCTGAATTTAGTTTGATAATAGATGTGATCTGATAATAGATATGATTCTAAAGATGTAATGGAGCAAAACAAGAAAAATATGAGTAGATGCATAAAAGGTGCTTTATTGCTTATTTCCCTTGTAGTATTAGTAATATTGCTAATAGGAGCATTTCCCTCTACACACTCTTAGGAGAAAAAGTTATTTCCCAGCGTTTCCACCTAAACTCTTAGTGCAAAGAACAATAATGTTTATGTGTTAGATAAAATGAATTAAATCTAGATGAATCTAGAGGACATTATTCAGATAATGTGTATTTAGAGCTGTTATATAAATATGCAAATACAATGAATGCTAGAGACTGCCATGTCTGTACTTAGTTACTTGCTTCCATGTCAGAAGGCATCACATATCATCTTATCCTATTGATATATAGGGGCATATTTATACTCCGTTTGCGCCGAATTTGCGTCGTTTTTTCGACGCAAATTCGACCAAAACTAACTCCATATTTATACTTTGGCGTTAGACGCGTCTAGCGCCAAAGTTCATGGAGTTAACGTCATTTTTTTGCGTGAACACCTTCCTTGCGTTAATGATATGCAAGGTAGGCGTTCCCGTCTTAAAAAATGACTCCGATGCATATGCGTCGTATTTATACTCCCGGGCAAAAATTACGCCCGGGAGTGGGCGGGTCTAAAAAACCTGCATTAGCGCCGGATTTTGGCGCCTGGGTCAGGGCAGGCGTTAAGGGACCTGTGGGCTCAGAATGAGCCCAGAGGTGCCCTCCCCTGCCCCCAGGGACACCCCCTGCCACCCTTGCCCACCCCAGGAGGACACCCAAGGATGGAGGGACCCACCCCAGGGACATTAAGGTAAGTCTAGGTAAGTATTTTTTTTTTATTGTTTTTGTGGCATAGGGGGGCCTGATTTGTGCCCCCCTACATGCCACTATGCCCAATGACCATGCCCAGGGGACAGAAGTCCCCTGGGCATGGCCATTGGGCAAGGGGGCATGACTCCTGTCTTTGCTAAGACAGGAGTCATTTCAATGGAGGTTGGGCGTCGTAAAAAAATGGCGCAAATCGGGTTGAGGCGATTTTTTTGCCTCAGCCTGACTTGCACCATTTGTGGACGCCCATACGCCATTTCCCCCCTACGCCGGCGCTGCCTGGTGTACGTCGTTTTTTTTAACGCACACCAGACAGCGCCGGCGGCTAACGCCGGCTAACGTCATTGAATAAATACGGCGCCCGCATGGCGCTTCAGAATGGCGTTAGCCGGTGCTAATTTTTTTGGCGCAAAACTGCGTTAGCAAGTATAAATATGGCCCATAGTATTTCTTGTAGTCTGCTGCTAAGTAAGAAATTACAATGAGGAAAGTTTTCAATATTATTTTTCAACTTAAAATGCTGTTTTGCCAGAAGTTCCTTTGTTTAAACACCTGAATAAGAACCTGTATTTTATGGATCAAATCTGTTTATTATTATTTTGCAGGTATAAACATACCAAACACAACTCAGGGCAGTAAATGAAATATATTGCTCCAGCAAAGACCACAACACTGACAACAGAAGATCCTCCCGTTGAAATCTTACTCTCTGGCCGCACCAAGGCAGCCTCTCACCATCCCCCATTATGTAACCCAGAGAGTAGGCTAGCAGTGTCCAATACGCTTCCAGATTACGGGTCCTGCCAATGTGAACCACCCAGACAAATAGATAAAACATACTAACAATGCTTCCCCTCTAGAGTCCAAGTCATCTCTGTGTCTCTCCCGGCCCCTACCCCCTCCAACTCCAGTTCTCCAAAGTCTCCCCTCACGGTATCCTGCACACAGTTCAAGTCAATCTCAAAACTCTCAGATAGGCCGGGCATGTCAGTTCCGTAAACTCTGAGGATAGGATCTGAAGGAATGGTTTCCATAGTACATTCAAACCACTCATTCGCTGCTGGGAGGCCAAAGTGAGTTTCTCCATAGCCAGGATAATCCACAGCTTCTGTAACCATGCCGCCCACGTCAGGACTCTGTCCGTACCCCAGAAAGCTAGAATATGCTATAACGCAGCATTAAGCGCCAGATCCATCTGCCTCCCCTTTAGCGATCTTAAGGGGAAAGTAAGGGGATTGGGCAACCCCAGCACAATATACGATGGGAACCTTGGGATCTCTGTGTGAAATGCTGTATCTATATCATCTAGTATGCTTTCCCAATAACGATGTAGCTTGGGGCAGTGCCAGAGTAAATGCACCAGTGTACCTGTGGCTCCACAACCCCTCCAGCACAGATCCGACTTACCAGGGCTCCATGCGTGGATGCGCGCTGGAGTATAATACCAGTAGGAGGCCACTTTATATGATGTCTCTGTCCCTGTTGCATTATAGGCTGTGTGGTGCATTCAATAGAATATGCTGTCCCACTCCTCATCCGTAAATTCCCTCTCCAGTTCTCTCTCCCATCTCAGCTGCCCCCTTGACTTGGGCAGGCGCTTCTCCCAGCAGGAGTCGATATATTTCGGAGATGACACCCTTATCGTCCTTCTTTAGCAGCAGCCATTTCTCGAATGGTGTAAGAGGCCTATCTATTAATACTCTATTAGCCGACAGTAGGGCCCAGTGCCGGACCTGATAATACATCAGCCTATCCGCCTCCCATAAGCCGTACATCTCCTTCATGTGGTCAAAGGACAGTACCCCATGTTCATCAAAGAGGCTTCCCACTCTCTTACAGCCCCCCTCGTACCAGCATCTAAGTCCCTCTAGATTGAGTCCAGGCTCAAAGTCAGGATTCGCGCCAATGGGGGTCATCGGGGATGGAAAATACATCAACCCCGAATGACAAGCCTCAGTGTCCCATATTCACAAAGTTGCTCCCGTGACCAGAGAAGAATAAAGTCCCATAGATCTGTGCCGACATAGGAGCCAGGGCTCCTTCCATATATGGGAGCCCGCCACCGCTTGGTCCATAAAGCACCAATGTTTCTCTGTGAGCCGGCGACTCCACTCAAAGAGAAAACGTAGCTGCGTTGCCTGGAAATAACGCAGAAGACATGGAATCGACAATCCCCCCCTACTCTTAGGGCGATACAAAACCTGTTGCAGCAGACGCGCTGGTCGGCCCTCCCAGATAAACCTCAGAACCGCCGATTGAAGAGTAGCGACCGTCCGGGGAGGTGGGGTCAGCGGGAGCGCTTGGAATACATAAAGTATGCGCGGTAGAACAGTCATCTTAACCGCCGCCACTCTACCCAGCCATGACAGCTTGTGTCTCCCCCACGACTCCAGTTCCCGCTGTACCTCGCAGACCAACTTCATATAATTCAAGCTCGTTGTCTTCATGGCAAAGGTCGCTAGTTCTACCCCCAAGTAGGAAATGCGTGAAGACGACCACAAGAAGGGGTATCTAGCTATCAAGTCTTCCTCGTGATCCGGGTTCACAGATAAACTCAGGATCTGAGATTTCTTCATGTTCACCTTAAATCCCGAAACCTGGCTAAACTCATCTAGTATCCCCATGAGCTCGGGCAACGAGGTCATAGGCTCCGCCACTGTAAGGATAACATCGTCTGCATAGAGAGTAATGAGATGATGGTCTCCCCCAAATTTCACACCGGAGACCAGAGGACTGTCCCGCAAGCGCTGCCTGAGGGGCTCCATATATAGCGCAAACAGGAGGTGGGAGAGTGGGCATCTCTGTCCAGTCCCACGCCTAACTGGGAACGGTAGAGAGAGCACTCCATTAACCCGAACCGCCACCATAGGGGACTGATAGGCGCATCGTATCCAAGACCTAAACCCAGGGCCCAGACCAAAACGCTTCAGCACCTGAAAAAGGTATGGCCAGTGAACCCTGTTGAATGCCTTTTCGGCGTCTATACCTAAAAGGAGCGCTGCCCTACGAGATCGATCTATTTTATCTAACAAATGCAGAAGCCACTTCGTGTTATCGCCATATTGTCGATGAGGAATAAAACCTGACTGATCCGGATCAATAAGACACGGCAAATAAGGATTGAGGCGACATGCAAGAATCCCAGTGAACAGCTTGGCGTCGATGTTCAGGAGCAAAATCGGTCTGTATGAAGCGCACTTTTCTGGATCTTTACCCTGCTTATGTATAACTGCGATGGTAGCATCTAACATACTAGGCGTCAGAGCTCCCGTCGTCTGAAAGGAATTAAAAAGACGCTCAAGGAGCGGGGCGAGCTCCGCACAGAAGGGCTTATAGAATAACACTGTGTACCCGTCGGACTTCCCAGCCTTTAGGCGCGAGATAGCCGCTATAACCTCATCTGCTCTTATCGGCTGGTCCAGCAGGGACGCCTCCCTCTCCCCAAGAGGGGTGACTGCTACGTCCTTTAAATAAGATTCCAGAGCCGTGTCGTCCTGCACATCTGCCGCATACAAACCCCGGTAAAAGTCTGTAAAAGCTTCTGCAATCTGGTTGCTCAAGTGGGCCTCCCCCCCTGAAGGGGAGCGGATTAGTTTTATCACCGACGCCACCTGTTGCGCACGTAGCTGGTGTGCTAAGAGTTTTCCGCACCTGTTGCTGCCAATATAATATTTATGCTTAAGTCGCACTACTGCATACTCCGCCCTATCCCAATCCAGTCGTTTCAGCTGCTGCCTCACCTTCTCTAACTCCCGCCAAATTCTCAGTGCACCCGTGGATTTATGGGAACGTCCAGTGTAGCCACCCTCTGCTCCAACTGCTCCCTTATCTCCCTCCGTGCCTTATTGTCTCTTGCGGACAGTGCCATTACCTCGCCCCTCACCACAGCCTTCAGGGCCTTCCAGACCGTCTCCACAGAAGTACTGCCATCGTCATTGAAGCTAATGTAGTCCGCGATCGCGGTCCGGAACAACTCTACCACTGTCTCACTCTGCAGCAAGGAATCCCTAAAACGCCAGGTCGGTGTACCGACTCGGCCCACCTCCATGGTATGCTCTACGATAACCGGAGCATGATCAGTCAAGGCCCTCGGTTCGATCGTGGCCTCCCTGACTCGGGGCAGAAACTCGTTTGAGGCCAGGAAAAGATCAAGCTGTGCATAGGTCTTGGACGCTGCCGAATAGAAGGAATAATCTCGCTGCGTAGGATGTAGCTTCCTCCACACATCCTCCAACCCACATTCAGCCAGCCACTGGCGTCCCGCTTCCGATAACGCCCCTCCCTGCCCAAAGCGTTGGCCCGAGCGGTCAAGCTCGTTGTCCATCACTAGATTAAAATCTCCGCCCACCAAAATGGTGCTATCCGGCGAGCTAAGTGTCGGGGAAACCACCTGTCTCAGGAATGCCTCCTGCTGGATATTTGGAGCATGGAGAGAGGCAACGGTGAAGAAAAGGGCCCCAGTCTTACTCTAATAGCCAGGAACCTGCCTTGCACTTTGTGTACTTTCCCCACTATTTCCCCAGGAAAAGTCCTTGAGAGCAGTATTGCCACCCCAGCATGCTTCGAGGCTGCAGAGGATCAAAGTTGTCTAGGGAACCAGCAAGAGCGCATGGGAAATGTGTCTCTGTGCAGCAGGTGTGTCTCCTGTGATAAACAGATATGGCTCCCAGATTTCTCTAGACCTGACAATATCCCCAGCCACTTGGTCGGGCTGTTAAGCCCTTGGACATTCAGACTTAAGCATTTAACTGCCATACATCTCAGGGAAAAATTTGCCATGAGGGGGAGGGGATCTACAGGGCGGCCAAGACCTAGCACAGGATCTCAGCCGCTCCAGGTCGCACGGCCCACCCATTGTAACCCATAAACACCAGACTCGCAGGGAAGCATACCGACATAAAACTATAACACACAACAAATGCTCAGAGCAGTAAAGTGCTCTCTGACACATATCACGAAGAGGAAAAGCCCCAACGGGGCCGTAGAACCATACCGAATCGTCCACCAAGTCCATCGACTCCGCTGCCCAGGCCCCGCTCAAAGGGTCGTAGGCTCGCAAGAGCGGCCGACAGCCGGCCAGTAGCTCCTCGGCTCCCGTCACCTAGGCACTTGTCCCAGCCGCCACACTGCTAACTGACGATTGACGTTCCGAGATCTGCTCCGACACAGTAGGGCACCGTGGATTTCTCCGTCTCTCCTTCCTCCGTCACTGCAGGTGAAACCCGTCGGCTGCCCCCAGCCTCAGGGCTGAGCCCTGGGTATCCTCCTCCAGACCCAGGATCCGGTTCACCACCGTTAATGATTTCACCTGGCGAAGCTGCTCCTCCCAGCGGAAGACAAGGCGAAACGGGTGACCCCACGAGTACGACACCGCATGTGCTCGCAGGTGCCCTGTAATAGGCTTGAACGCACGCGCCGCTGCAAAGTCTGAACCAAAAGGTCCTGAAATAATTGGAGCTGATGACCTCTAAAGTGGACCTGCGGAAGGTTTCGCGTACGCTGCAAAATGCTTTCTTTCAGCCCAAAGTTGTGGACACACGCCAAAATATCCGCCGGGCGGTCCCTTGCTCCACCGGGGCGTCGCACACGATCGACTCTGTCCAGGACGATCTCTTGAGGTTCCTCCGGGTCAAGGACAGAGCGGAACAACGCCACCACAAAGTCACCAATGTCCTCCTTCTCAGCCCCGATCGGCACCCCTCTAATGCGGATGTTATGCCTGCGTGACCGATTCTCCAGGTCCTCCACCGCCATCTGAAGGAGGTCCTGCTGCTCCCACAAACGAATAACCTCCTGTTGTAGATCTGCCACCTCCTCACCACGGGCCGTTTCCTCATCTTCAACCTGTGTTATCCGCTCGCCCAGGGAGGTAAGCTCAACCCGTACCTCCTTCACCTCCTGGGATATGTCCTTGCGGAGTTCCTGTAAGTCGTTATGGAGAGATTCAAACAGGGAGGTAAGAAAAGCCTTTGTAACTGGTGCTGCTTCATCCTCTGCTGTCTCCCTCCGAGTCTCAGGGCCTTTCGTGGACGGCGGCTCCTCATGAGCCTCTCCCGGAACTGGACGTCCCCCAGTGAGCATGACCCTTACCATCCGGTCCCGCTTTGCCTTGGAGGTCGCCATCACCACTGACCTCTAACTGTGAAGGCACAGGTATATCTGCCGAACCTCCGCGCGTCGCACCCAGGGGTCGCGTGCTCCTGGTCGTGCACTCCAGCCAGTGGCCGTCTGCCTTTCACGCTGCAGGGTGCCCCACCGTCTTCTTCACACAGCAGTCCACCTTAGTTTTGCATTAGGCCTTCGCAGGCCGACCGCACTGCCGACTAGAGGCCCGATCCTACCAAATGCCCGCCAGCTCCTCTAGCACAGCTCCCTGGAGGACAGCTGCACCTGTGTCCTCTCCGTCTTCTCGGGCCCCTTTCTGATATGCCCAGCAGGCAGGTACATCTGCTCCCAGGTCCAGCACCCAGTAACCCAGTATAGCGCTGGGCTCCCAACGCCAGCCCTTCTCACCAAAAGCTCTCGGCCCTGTGCGCCACCACTTCCCGCAGCCGAGCTGCTGGCCGCCAGATCCCAGGCTCGCGTCACAGCAGGGGCCGCTGTTCACCTCTCGCTCTGGCCGCAGGCACCAGCCCTGGGTGCGCCACACCTCGTGCGCAGCAATCCAGCTGCGGGTGCTCTCGATTCTTTGGGGTGCCTCGGGGTCCCCCCACATCGGGCACCACGGCCGGGCCCCGCAGCCCTCTAGGATGGGAGTCCTGAGGCGATTTTAGAGGCCTGGGCGGCGGAGATCGGACCAGCGCGTCCGCTCACGCCGCCATCTTGGCCACGCCCCAGAACCTGTATTTTAAAGGAGCAGAGTTTGCAGGAAAATATTTTGTGTCAGTAAAACCTTAAGGCACTGCATCTGCACATAGACACAATTTGACCTGTTCAATGACTGAAATAGAAAATACGTTTTTTTATTTGACGGAGAATCAATGGAGGGGATTACAAATCAAATCAAAAACAGATAAAGATCTTGCAACACGACACAGATGAAAGAAGGAAGAAATAAAACACCATATGCAAGGGACTTTACCAGCTTTAACTTTAGACTGGCAGCGTAAAGGGAAATTGTGCACACACATTCATCAGAGCTACGTTGATTCTTTGTTCATAGGGAAGAGTGCTTGTGAGCATATTTTTGGATGTCAGAGGAAAGAGTGAGTTCTTTTTGGATAGCAAGGATCCTGTGATTCCTGGAGTATGTTTTCTTTGTGGATATTATACATAATTTGAGTTACCAAAAGAATGGCACAGTACGTGTTACTTAGCAATAGTATTTCCAAAGATCTATCATGTGGAACATCTTTAAGATCCTGTGTGAAACATTAAACCCAGAACTAGATGAAGAGTTAGTGCTGCAGAAATATTGGGAGACATTTTGGTGCAATGATTCCATCAGTGGGTGTGATCTTGAAAGACCGGAAGTGTAAAAGACTGTCTTCAATAGGGGATAAGATGGCCACTAACACAGCAAAATTGTTGTTGTTAGTAAATATTAAAATGGTTGTAAAGAAATGAGTAGTTTTACAAAATCGACTTATTCTAGACTTGTTGCTTGCAAAAGAAGGAGGAGTCTGTTGGATGCTGAAGGTTCAACAATGTTATAGCTTTATTCCAGATGAAAGTAAGGATTTCGAAAAGTATATCTGGAACATTTTGGGGCTGAAAAAAGATTTGAATGCGTTAGAAGTGACTGGTGCATGGAAAGCAATTGGAAATGGATTTTTTACTATAGGCAGATGACTTCAACAGTGGGAATAGTTTTATTGATTGGATACAGAATATTCCAGAGAAGGTAGATTCAGAACGGTCAGAAAAGAAAAAAAGCAGACATGGAAGATAGTCAGTGTAAATATTATGATGACATTAAGGGGGTGATTCCGAGACCGGCGGGCAGCGGAGGCCGCCCGCCAGTCTACCCCTGACAAAATACCGCTCTGCGGTCACAAGACCGCGGAGGGTATTTTGAGATTTGCCCTGGGCTGGCGGGTGGCCGCCAAAAGGCCGCCCGCCAGCCCAGGGCAAATCTACCTTCCCACGAGGACGCCGGCTCCGAATGGAGCCGGCGTAGTGGGAAGGTGCGACGGGTGCTGTTGCACCCGTCGCGTATTTCAGTGTCTGCTTTGCAGACACTGAAATACTTTGTGGGGCCCTCTTACGGGGGCCCCGCGGCACATCTACCGCCATCCTGTTCCTGGCGGGAGACCCGCCAGGAACAGGATGGCGGTAGGGGGTGTCAGAATCCGCAGCCATGGAGGATTCACCCGAGCAGCGGAAAGTCGGCGGGAGACCGCCGACTTTCCGTTTCTGACCGCGGCTGAACCGCCGCGGTCAGAATGCTCGAGGGAGCACCGCCAGCCTGTTGGCGGTGCTCCCGTGGTCGGTGACCCTGGCGGTCACCGGCCGCCAGGGTCTGAATGACCCCCTAAATGTTTGGAGGAGTGTCATTCAAGACTGGAAAGGGATTTATGATGCTTCTAAAAGTCATCAGAGAGAGGGTTGAGAGAGTGTAACCTGGCTGTGCCATTACTCCCCTTGAAAGGCTGGTTGTTTTAGTACTTAACGAAAGAATTGTCTTTTAACATGGTGCATGGTATACGAGCTAAGTGCGCAGACAAATGTAAAGCTATATGTATGCTTTATGTATGACATATTTTATCATCATTTGAAAACATGGTTATGTTATGGTGTTTTTTAATTTTGGCCCTCATTTTGACATTGCCTGTAAAAAACTCCTACCGCCACGACAACGGCCACCAAAAGACCCTCACTGCGACTACCAGCCGCCTGCCGTATTGTGACCACAGCCGGATTTCCAGAAATCCAGCTGTGGCCATGCCAGTGGATGGCATTAAGGTGGCGCTTCTGCCACCAGCATCGCCATGCCAGTAGACTGCCGCGAGACATATTATGAGCAATAATACAGCCTGACGGTGTTCTGTTGGTGGGCGCTGCTGGTGGTAGCAGCGCCCCGTCCCGTCTCATGCCAGAAGACCCTCTGAACACAGGTAAATCAGGTCTCCGACAGGGGAGGGGGGTATTGTGTGTGCATTTGGGGGGGTGTAAATGTTTGAGTGTGCATGGATGCGGGGGTGTGTTGCGTGTTGAATGCATTTGAGTGCGGTTATGTTGTGTTATTTGAATGCATGTCTGTGTGTATCTTTGAGAGTGTGTGTGGATGTGTGTGTGAATGGATGTATGCATGCGTAGAAGCATGTGGGAATGGGTATGTATATGTGTGTGTGTGAATGTAGAGGGTATGGGGGGTCTTTGGAGAGGTGGGGGGTACCTGAGGAGGAAGGGGGGAGACCCCTATCAGTGACAGGGAAGGAATGCCCTGTCACTGATATGGCCTACCGCCATGGTTTTCGTGGCGCTACAAACGCCACGGAAACCATGGTGGTAGGCGGGATCATAATCCCGCAGGTGGAACAGTGACGGCCACCGGGATGGAGATGGATATCTCCAGCCCGGCGGCTGTTACCGCTGTGGCAGTCGGAGTGGTACATTGGCGGAAGCCAACCCACCAATGTCATACTATGGCGGTACGTACCGCCAGACTGTTACCACCATATTAACGCCGACCGCCGGGGTCGTAATGACATTGAGAATTTATATAACCCGAGAGTGTATCCATGTCAAATTAGCTGGCCTGAGTGAAGGCCCATTTATTTGTTTGTGTTTTAACCTTTAATATGCAGTCTGCCTTTGACTGATTTTCTAAATATGCAGGTGTCAGGATCCAAGACAGAGGTAATAGGGAGCTCATTTTTTGAGAAGATAAGAAAAGCCCATGGGAATGCCTATTGAAGCTGTGCGGAGTATATGAGGAGTATCCTGAAATGCCATCTGTAATTCTTGTGAAGTTCCAGAGCACAAGGGTGTACCAAGATTGCCAACACCGATCCAGAAGGTCAAGGTGTCAATTAGCAAAGTATAATTTGTGGTAATATTTTTTGAACTTGGGAAAAGTATTTGCAAATGAGATCATCCTTGGAAGTGTGGTTTAGTAAGTGGTAAGATTTACTTTCCTTCTGTCTTTGAGCAGAGTGAGGACCCTACTTAGATACTTCTCTTAAACTTTAATGTTTGTGGCTTAGTACCGCTATACCTCTCTTGGTTGGAAACGTCCCTAGAAGTTCTGTTGTGCTGACTACTTTCCTGGACACGTAGAATATTAGCATAGCATAGTTAATATGTTAGATTAGATGGTTAGGCACAAAAACTTGGATTCAAAATCCATGCATCATTTTATTTCCTTATTTTCTGCATTTGCGCTATTAAATTAGTGGTCTTTTATATGTTAGTTACGTTTCATATTGTATGACATTTTGATAGACCGTTGGTTATTCTGTACATTTATACTATGATTGACTCATGTATGTAATTCTAATTCTGAGCCTAAATAAAGCCCTTTGAACTATAAGCTGGTCTCTGAGATTGAATGTGTGACTATCGAGTTACACTCTAATCAATTTGAATAGTTTGATGCATTTTCTCCTCACCTTTCGGAACAGAGCTGAAAAATTAATCGGACCCCAGAATTTAGAATTTTGGCCCAGTGCTGCATCATGTATGTACAGTTCCTTTGTAAATATCTTTCTAGTACATTGTGCGTTTAGAGTAGCTTCTCTGATAATCCTAAAGTATACAGACTGTCTCACTTTAACACTCAGATGACATCCTTGCTTTTACTGTGTGCTCCAGATCACAGTCGCCATTTTTCTGTATAAAGGCATAAGACCATATGTTTAAGTTTTATGGAGTAAACATAGTTTCCATGACGAAAACCACACAATAGTTTCACAGCAGCTTCTTTTAAATGCCTCATGTCAACATTAATCCAGCTGCGGAGGAAACAGCCTTTGTTGACATAAACCAATAAAATCTGTATTCCAACAGTTATTCATTTCTCTTTCGTTGCAGTGCACTATGATTGCATATAATTAAATATACCTTTGAAACACAATATCTAAAGAAAAGTGAGACAATGTATAATTTTTGATTTCTCACGGAGGGGCTCCATGCAGTGTGGCTTTGTAGTAGACCCTAGCAGTAATAAGGCACTGTCAAAGTTCAGTTGCCTTGCGTTGCCGTTTATGATGTTCAATTCAAAATTTTGCTTATTATCCCTCAAGCTTCTCCGTACTTGGTTTCTTTGTCACAGAAATGCTTGTCTCTTTAATGATGTTTTCACATTGTAAAGATTTTGAAATAAGTGAAAGCCTATTCCAACTTTCTGCATACTCACAAGTCACTTACTAAGCACGGACACCTGCTAAACATCTCATGCTCTTCTCATTGAATGCACAGGGTAGTGGCAAGTACTTGTGAGAAGTGTGTTGGTGCCATCTGCAAAGGATATGGTGAAAATATGAGAAAATATTTTCTACATAACAAAACAGGTACAGTAACGTCATTATTCACCACTGTCAATTGCCCCAGTATCATTTGTTATACCTTTCATTAGAAGCAGCTTCTTCTCCAGCAGTTAACTTGCGTGGTGGTGTTTCTGAAGTCATATCTAAAACTGTAGAAGTTCAACTACTAGTCACAGTTAGCAATCTGATGTTGGATGAAAAGATAGTGGTACCTAACATGTCCCAGTTGGCAGAGACACACTTGTCAGCTACAAGTATGTACGCTCAAACAGCATCAATGCTGTGTGGGTATATAAGCATTGCAGGAAAGTAATAGGAAACACGTTGAACGAATCAAGTTTGAAATAATAAAAAAAACAAGGGGGCACATTTCTCAAAATGGCATGCACTGCGCTGGGTTATGTGACAGGGAGAGGGTAGTAATGTGTCATATGTAACATTATATAGCACATTCCTGTCCTATCCTGGTTGTAGTGCACTATTGTGCTGCCTTCTGCCAATGCAGGCACCCTTGCACTGTGGTGCATTGCAGGCAGGATTTTTTGATGGGCTGGAAGGGCCACATTCCTGCACACAAACAATCCTTTGAGGCTTTTGAGAATGCAGCACATATAGAAAGAGAAAACATTAGAACTAGAGATATTTTCCCTCGTTACACCTCCATAGGTAGGTGCGGTATTTTTATGCATTCCCAGGTCTACTAATCATGGAAAATCTGTGAATGTGCCAAAATCCATGAGTGGATACATGGGAACACCCATACTTCAGCCATGGAATGCCTCCCTGGGGCAGAGTAACCAAAGGCAGAGATTTGCACTGCCTTGCATTACTTCAGATTTACCAACTCACACAGGGCCACACAAAGTGGCCTTGTTTGACAGGGTAAATCTCATCTAGGTTTTGAATCACTCTTGCGTTACTTTGAGTGGTGCATGGATGACTCAAAACTTTGATAAATATGGCTCTATGGGTGCAAATTACTATGCACCACTTGGAAGTCTAATAGTTTTAGGTGGTACCACCTCATAGGCAGAGAGACCAACCCTGTAAATATTTTTCTTATAATAAATAGAAGAAATTAGGTTGTAAGAAATTGGGCTACTGATTGCAGGGGGTGAAACCCTACTCAAGTGTCAACCACAATTCCTGTGTGGGTGAAACATAAGCAAACCCAATATTAAACTTTGCTTAACCCTCTGGTAGCCTGGCACAAAAGCAGTCCAGCCTAACTTAGATATAATGTGAAAGTATTTATGCAGAACACAAACAGTGATAAAACAAAAACACAAAACAAGAAAAATCCCACATTAATTTAGAATAATAAAGTAAAATCTAATAACTCATTGACATAAAAAATGACAAAAATCCAATTAGTAGAACCAGAGATATGCAATTTTAAAGATTAAACAAGTAGAAATAGTGTTTAGAATCATGGGGGGTCATTACGACCTCGGCGGTCTTTTGAAGAGACCGCCGAGGCTGCGGGAGACAGAATACCGGCATTGTCGGCGGTATTCCTGTCTCCCTATTATGACATTTCCGCTGGCCCAGCAGAAATGTCACATCAACATTGCAGCCGACTCATAATACAGCCGGCGGCAATGCTGATGTGCAGCGGGTGCAGTAGCACCCGTCGCGCATTTCACTGCCCGAAATTCGGGCAGTGAAATGCGCGACGGGGCTATGCCTGGGGGCCCCTGCACTGCCCATGCCATGTGCATGGGCAGTGCAGGGACCCCCAGGGGCACCCCAAGTCCCCTTACCGCCGGCCTTTCAATGGCGGTGTGTACCGCCAAGGACAGGCCGTCGGTCAGGGACTCATAATCCCCAGGGCAGCGGTGCTTGATTTTTCACAATCAGGAAAGGTAAAAGTTAAAAGTACATGTCTTACTTTTCAAAAACACTGCATCCTCCCCTGTGGTCTGTTTAGTCCTTTCTCTAGGGGTGACAATTATGTATTTACAAGGATGTTTAGGCCTGATGATAGGTTTATTTTGCCAGGTCAAAATAGCAGTTTAAAACTGCACACATAGGTTGCAATGGAAAGCCTGACACAGGTTTAAAGGGCGGCTTAAGTAGGTGACACAATCTTGGTGACAGTAGCATTTAATTAACAAACCCTTGGTGCAGCTAGTACCACTTTACTAGGGTCTTACATGTAAATGAAATGTGTCAATTAGGTGTGAGCCAATTTTATCATGTTTAAAGGAGAAAGCACAAGCCCTTTAGCACTGGTTAGCAGTAGTAAAGTGTGCAAAGTCCTCAGGCCAACAATATATGAATTCAGCAAAAAACGGAGGAAAAGAAGGGATACCAATTTTACCCTCATCTGCTAAGCAACTAATACCCCCCCCCACTTCTTTGATTCCCAAAGGCTGAAGCTGGCTGACCCATTCCCCCCTTTGTATGCTGTGGTGAATCATAGCAAAGTGTGAATAAAACAATAACAAATCAATAGCAGGTACACTGCTGTGTGATGCTGAAGGTGAAAACATAACATGAATGTCACATTAAAATGTTAATGGCTGAAGTGGCCTAAACCATTGAAATCTAAAGTCCTCTTTAATGGTAAAATTGGAATTTTAATTATTGTTTTAGAAAGACACTTTTAGAAAGTTGGCATTTTTCCACTTAATATTTAACGTTTCCAGGTGCCTGGGCTTGTGATGGCACTCTCATTGAGAAATGTGTACTAGAGTCACAAAGGGACTTAGGTATGTACAGGATGGGCCATCCTGACAGGGTGGCTGGGAGGAGTTTGGTTCTGCCTTGAATAAACGTCAAAGAGTCTTTCTCCACACATGCAAGGAGACATGACACCACCGTTATATGTCACTAGCTGATCTGGATCCAAACCCAGGAAAGGGGTTAGATTAGACAAAGGGGGTATCCCACTCCCACAAGCTGGACTGGGTATACATGTAGCATCTCAGAACATACAGGAGAGCAAGTCCTTGGACCTGGACTATGAGAGTACTAGTACCATGGACAGTTGGAAGACCAAGCCTCCTGATGCACTAAAGGAGTGTAAACTCTGTCTACAGCCGACCCAAGGACTAGTGGGTCTTTCCCAGGGTCACTGTTGCTTACCCTCTCTGAGAAGCATTTGGCAGAGGACTTGGACTACACTGCCCCTACCCCCCTGATGTCCTTCAGGATGACGAGGATACCGTGGGGACTGTGGTGGGCACAACAGGGAGGAAAACTGGGCAAGGGAGCCAGTGAATCCAGCTCCGTGCAGATTACATCATTTGTTAGGTCAGGAGGGCTGCTGATACTACTCTGGAGGCTCGAGCTTGCCACCAGGAATAAAAGAAGACCAAGATCATTGAAATTGCCTATTGGGGCCCAGATATTGATCTTTAAAGAGTTTTGATCTTTTGTGAAAAAATGGGGCTCCTTCGCATTCTGGAAAATTAAGCCCAAGGTTGGGCAAATGGACAAGGGTCAGCGCAATGTTTATTATTTACTTAACGTGGAGAGGGACATAAATAGCTCCCCCATCATGGACTAGTACTTGGCAAAACTTAAAGGGGTACAGTACCCCTTTAAGTACCACATCCCTGAATCCCAAAGCCAAAGACTGGGTTCCGAGACAGATTCTCTGGGACCCTGAATCCATGCAACAAGGAACCTTTGCAGCCTTTTAATGAAGCCTGGGACACTATGGGGGTTATTACAACTTTGGAGGAGGTGTTAATCCCTCCCAAATGTGACGGATATACCACCAGCCGTATTACGAGTTCCATAGGATATAATACTCCAAAGTTGTAATAACCCCCTATGTCTGGACCCTGTCGCCACAGGAGAATGTGCTGCCGCCTCCTACTCCCCGTGACTGACATGGAGAAGGGGAGGAGTTAGAAATGGGGTCTTTGGTTGGCAGTCAGGTTGCCCCCTGTCCAAGCAAGGACCCTCACTCTAGTCAGGGTAAAGGTGAATCACACTCAGTTAATCCCCGTTCACTCCCTTGGTAGTTTGGCACAAGCAGGTAGGCTTAACTTCAGAGACAAGGTGTAAAGTATTTGTACCAACAAACACAGTAATATAGTAAAATCATCACAAAATGACTCAACACAGGTTTAGAACAATGGCCAATATTTATCTAAACAAAGCAAGACCAAAATGACAAAAATCCAACATACACAAGTCAAGTTATGAATTTTTAAAGATGAAACTTAAAAATAGCGCTTAGAAACACAAGGGGGCATAGTTATACTCTGTTTGCGCCAAATGTGCGTCAAAAGGTTTGACGCACATTCAGCACAAACCTTGCCCCATATTTATACTTTGACGCCTGACCCTGCGGACGTCAAAAATCTTCTGTGTGCGTCATTTTTTAGATGCGGGAAACCGCCTTGCTTTAATAACATGCAAGGTAGGTTTTGCCTCAAACCTGACTTGCACCATTTTTGATGCACAACCCCCATTTTCCCCTACGCCGGCGCTGCCTGGTTTGAGTCATTTTTGTTTACTCTGACCAGCCTACAACGCCGGCTAACATCAATCTTTAAATAAGGCGCCCACATGACGCGTAGGAATGGTGTTAGCTGGCGGTAATTTTTTGGCGCAAATCACCGCTGGCGCCAGTTTGTGTTAAAAAGTATAAATATGGGCAAAAATGCTTCAATGAGGTTTTAACACGGCATCATGATCAGATGCCAACAGCCCCAGGCACGGAGTCACATAGACCCCCAAGTGCAGTATCTTAGTAAAGTGTTAAAACACGCCTGTGCATCAAGTTGGGAATTGTAGCGTCGCTGGATCTAACGTGGCGTCAGTTCCGGTTCTGCGTGTTGAGGGAGCTGAGGCGTCACAAAGAGGTGTCGGCTCCTTGCTGCAGAGCGGTGGAGGTGGGGTGGCGTCGGTACAAAGTGTTAAATTTGTACTTCGGGTGGAGGCGATATCCAGCGGTCACGATGTGGTATAGTGACTTCCATGGAATAGCAGACTTTGGAGGGGCTGCAGCGGTGTCGGGCCTGCGAGGGTCGTCACACTCCAGCAAGGACCACGTAGTCGGGTGCAGATGGGCTCACGGGATTCGGCAGTGGTGTCGGCCCGGAGTCGTTCGAAGTCCGTTTTCCTGGATTTTCACCAGCTTCTCCTTTCAAGGGCCCAGGGACTAGATAGGGCACCACTTGTCAGGACAGAACTCTCAACAGAGTCCAGGTGCTGGTGGGGGAAGTTGATGATGGTCTTGAAGCTTTAGAACAGGGGCATTCTCAGTCCAAGCCCTTAGAGATTCTTCTCAAGCAGGAACACATCACAAAGTCCAGTCTTCGTCCACTTTCACAGGCAGAAGCAGCAACTGCAGGATAGCTCCACAAATCACAGTCAAAGGCAGAACAGCACTTCTCCTTAGCTTTTCAGCTCTTCTCCTTGGCAGAGGTTCTTCTTGATTCCAGAAGTGATCTAATTTTCAGGGTTTTTTGGGCCTCTTCTTATACCCCTTTCTGCCTTTGAAGTAGGCCTACTTCAAAGGAAAGTCTCTCTTGTTTGTAATATCCTGCCTTACCATTGTCAGGCCCCTACACCATGGGGTCAGAGACTGCATTATGTGAGGGCGGGCACAACCCTTTCAGGTGTCAGAGACCACTCCTCTCCTCCCTCCTAGCACAGATGGCTCACCAAGATATGCAGGATACACCCCAGCTCCCCTTGTGTCACTGTCTAGAGAGAGGTGCAAACAGTCTAACTTTCAAACTTACCCAGACAGGGAATACACAAACAGGCAGGTAGGATGGTTTTAGCAAGAAAATACCTACTTTCGAAAAGTGGCATTTTCAAATATGCAATCTAAAAACTAACTTTACTAAAAGATGTATTTTTCAATTGTGAGTCCAGAGACCATAAACTCCATATTTCTATCTGCTCCATAAGGGAATCTGCATGGTAATAATATTTAAAGACAGCCCCCATGTTAGCCTATGAGAGAGATAGGCCTTGCAACAGTTAAAACTGAATTTGGCAGTAATTCACTGTTAGGACATGTAAAACACATAAGTGTATGTCCCACCATTTTACATACACTGCACCCTGCCCCTGGGGCTACCTAGGGCCTACCTTAGGGGTGCCTTACATGTATAAAAATGGAAGGTTTAGGCCTGGCACATGGGTACACTTGCCAAGTCGAATTGGCAGGTTAGAACTACACTCACAGACACTGCAGTGCCAGGTCTGAGCCATGTTTACAGGGCTAGAAATGTGGGTGGCACAACTAGTGCTACAGGCTCTGCAGCATTTGATTTACATACCCTGGGCACCTCTAGTGCACTATACTAAGGACTTACTAGTAAATCAAATAAGCCAATATGGGAAAGCAAACTGCACATACATTTTTCATAGGAGCACTTGCACTTTAGCACTGGATAGCACTGGATAGCAGTGGTAAAGTGCCCAGAGTGACAAAAACAGCAAAAACAGCAAAAACAGAGCCCTGCATACATCAACAACCTGGGAAACCTGGGAAACAGAGGCAAAAAGTTAGGGGAGACAACACCAAGGATGCCAAGTCTAGCAGGAGGCATACACCATCAACTGCCCACTCACAAGGACTTACGGGTGGGAAAATGGACACTCTGACTGTCAGCAATATTGAGGCCACAAATATTCACCTTACATGGCCTTGTAGAATTACTGAGAGGAAGTGACATCATTAATACATAGGGTGGCATTACTACATTTAATACACACATACAACTAAATACTATCATTGGAACCCCAAATATTTGCTTGAAAGTCAGCTGGAATTGAACCCCGTCCCACATGGGTCTTTCAGATCAACCATAGTCCAAATCAGCTACTCTAAAGCAGTGTTAAAGGGCACAACTAAGACTGTAAATTTAATGTGCTCCTGGTATCTATAATATGTCATGTAACAATTTCTGTATAGCAGTCTCTAAAACTAAAAAGAAATAGCAACATAACTTATCTAGTTATCCAAAACACTTTAGTAACATTGCGTTGTCATTTGTTTGCCCCTGAAAGTTCAAGGTTAGACAGCTAGATAGATAAACGAAATGATCACAGCTGTTGGAGGGGAAGCATTTTTTTTGTGGAAGCACACAACTTCTGCCCAATCAAAATAATACCCGTGGCTCCCACCATATAGGCAGAGTCATAGTCCCTTTTCAGTGAGGCTCACCTTATTGTCTGATGACAGTTGCGTTGTCAAGCCAGACCATAAAAAGTATGTACTAAACTCCTTCTTATCACAATTGTCAGAGAATTGAGAATATGAAACCAATTTGTTTTGTTTTTTCATCAAATAACATACAATCCAATCCCATTGATTTTGCTGAATGTTTCAAAAAGCTAAGCCTGTTCCAAGTGTGCTTGTCATAGAGTTCACCATGTAAAACCCCTGACCATAGCATGTGACACAAGGTTCCGAATTCAAAACCCCTTACTGTTACATTTGTAAGATGACTCACAATGTAAAGCTAATGCATATGGTTGTTGGAAAGCAGTTCAATGTAGATACCCTTTCTATAATATTTTATCAGAGAGTTTACAACGTGAAACTCTTTCCTAGTGTATTTGTCACATAGTTGCACCATGCAAAGCCACTATCTACTATTTCTGATGTGGGATACGCTTTAACAATGTCTCCCTCAGTTAGAAGCAATGGAATTACTTCTTAGGTGTCTCACACAATTATTGTTATTTAAAATGCTTCTGGTGAAAATAAACATGTGGGTAGAGTCACAGCCCTTCTCTCAGTACCAAGAGGCATAGTTAGGAAAAGTGGCGCCACACCCAGTGCAGCCACTTTTCTTGCGCCCCTTAGTGCCCCCCTAACGTCACCATGTGTGCACTGTATTTAACATACGGCGCATCATGGTGGTAGCTAGGGAAATTTTTTGACACTAGTTTGGCACTTTGCCGGATTAGCGTCAAACATTTTGATGCTAATCCTGCAAAGCACCTAGAGGCCCATTGAAAACAATGGGAGTCTCATTTTACTGCCTGCTCTGTGCAGGCATTAAAAATGCCGCAAAAAGTCTCAAAGAAATCTTTCAGATTTCTATGCGCCATTTTTGCAGGCCCCATAAGGAGGGAATTCCCCCCTTGCATACATTATGCCTGGTGCAGGCATAATGTGGGGCAAGGGGTTACAAAGTGGCACAATGCATGCATTGCACCACTTTGTTAATATGGCACGTGGCAAAAGCCACTTTAGCGCCACCTTAGCGTAAAAAATAACGGTGCTGTTACAGTGCTAAAGTAGTGCTGGGGGCTCTTATATATGCTCCTATGTATTTCAACTTTTTTTCTAGTGCTCAAATAAGCTATTAAGCCTCGTCGAAGAATCAAGGAATTCAAAACAACCGAAGTCTGCCAAAGGAGGTAACCAAAACTATTTACTAGTGAGTTAATCTCTGGGAATCTATAAAGATTCTGTTCTTTGATTCTTTTGTGGTATATCCATAGTTTGCAAGAGAGGTTGGTTTGGTTTATTATTTATTTCCCTGGTAGCTGGCAATAACTCAGTTTCTTGGTATCCCCTTGCTTCCAATCTGTTCAACATCACACTTAACATGGATGCAAATGCATTTATTATTTCTTAATACATAATTATATTTATGTTTGTTTCTCTCTCTTGTTTGTCATCTTTTTGCTTGTATGTAAAGTTAATCTGCACTTATTGTTTGGTTTTCTTTTTTTCTTCTTGTGACACAACCATCTACATGAATGGAACTCCTGTAATTCTGTAACTAATAGTACTTAAACAGATTTGAAAAAGCGCAGTCCTGCGTGCGGTAGAGGTTCGAAACACATGTTGGCTGGCTTCAGTTCTCTACTGCCTCCCAATTAAATAGAGGCTTTCACTTGTTTTCATCTGCATTACAATAAACATATTTGATGATTAGTACACAATTTCTAGTCACTATTTTTCTCAAGGAATATCAACCAGCTTTTATATTTTTATTATTGTAAATTGCTTACTTTAACTTACTTATATACAGTTCTGCTTTTGATCTGTTAGTGTTTGTTGGGGACCGGTTATTAGTAGAGGTATGTACATACCTCCTTTGGCAAATTGGCACACATTTGCAATACCACCTCCCACACACTTTTTGCCTGGTTTCTGGATGCAACTTGGACTGGAGTGCACTCGGATCCTGCTAACCAAGTCCCCAGTGTCAGTGTCCTTTCCCTAAAATTGCAAAGGTATTGATACAATTGGCAACACCTTAGCTGCCACTATAAGTCCCTGGAAAATGGTACTTAGGTACCCTTGGCATGGGGTACCAAGGTTAGGCCACTGAGGGCAGCTGCACAGATTGTGCCACCCTTATGAGCTATGGACGCAGGTGCACCCAGCACTGCAATTGCAGACTGAGTGCCCTGGTGCAATCCTAAAAGGCAAACTCCACATGGCACAGTGCCTGTGTACCCTGTCCACTACACACTGCATGCAATGTAGGTAAGTAACCACTCTGGCAGGCCTTCCAACCTTAAGTCAGGGTAAAATATACTGTATGTGCGGGCATAGATGCATGATCAATATGCCCCTACTGTGTCCTTGCCAAACCTGGAACATAGTGAGTGAACAGAGCAGACATTTTAAATGCATGTGCTAGACACTGTTCAGTATGAGATTCACAGCTACATGATGGCTACTCTGAACCCTGGGATGTTAGATATCAAACAACTCAGAATGATACATCCAGTCTGATACAGTATTGGATGTATTGCAAAATGTACCCAGAGGCCACCTTAGAGGTGACCCTGCAAAGCTAACTAACACATGCATGGTTGCTGGATGGTCACAGCCAGCCTGCCACCACCAGACAATATTTTGGAACCCTGGTGTGAGGACTCCTGCTCTATGGGTCCTAAAACAAAGTAATTTGTGGGTGGAGGTGTCACACTTCCCTTCTCAAGAATGTGCACTACCCTGCTAACTCGACCCCCCAGCCTGCTGCTAACAGATTGCTGCCCCTGTTGCAAAGCCCCACTTTTGGCGGGAGCAATGGTGGGACAACACACAAAGGACAGGAGGAGTGACCACCACCCCTAAGGTGTTGAATGCAAGGTGACCCCTCCTTTTTATTTTCCTCCATCTTGCATGTTAGAAACATAGCCTGTCAGGGCGAGGGGAAGTGAACTCTGCCCATAAGAAGTGGTCACATACTGGGTGTAGACACCCTAAGGTAGATGACCCATTGGTCACTACTTGGTACTCCCCTAAATGCCCACTAAATAAAGTATTTAGTGGGCACCCCTACACCAGAAATTTAGATTCCAAGGACACCAGAAGACAAGCAAAAAAGAAGACCCAAGGCTTGAGAATTGAAGTCCTGCTGCATCAAGAAAAAGGCACCAAACCCTGCCTGCTGCAACCAGGACTTGACAATCAGTGCTGAGGAGTTGCTCGTAAATCGGACAGACTTTAAAAAACCCAGAGGACCTCCTATCTTCTAACAATTGCCAAAGATTGCCCTTCAGTGTGTAGGCATTACTCTTTTGCGTCAAAGACCTATAAGCCAGTGAAGTCCAGTTCACTGACTGGCTGCTGACCAGGGAACTAGATGCTGCAGTAAACCCAGAGGAAAAACCCTGTAAAGTGTGCAAGTGTGCCAAGTTTGGTGCACTGCAACCTTCAGTGGCTGAACCGTATAATAGCCAGGAATCCTGGACCCCTCAAAACAGACAACCAGAAGGACAGTACACTCCGGACTGCAAAAGAACCAGAAGGAAGCCTCATTCATGGGACTTCAGAAAACACCAGAACCTCTTAGAGTGACCCTGCTGACCTACAAGCAACCCTCAAAGTGACCTACCTCCTGCTTCCAAGGGCACATTTGCACACAGCTTTCAGCTCACTGATTCGCTCTGCTCCTGGCTGCCCTGTGCTCTGCATAGAAGATCCAACTGTGTTCTAAGGGTGCCCCACCCCTAATAACCTCGACGCTCCAAAGGGACCCACCGGACTCACCTTAAAGTCCACCTATGCCGTTCTTTTCCAAGTGGCCCCCCTCAGTGGCCTTGCACCAGCTCCAAAAGCTTTCTGCAGCTGTCCCCACTGAAACTGGCAGCCTCCCGATCTTCTCCAGCAGGGCCCACCGACAGCATTGACCTTCAACTGAGAGGAGACATTGGTAAACACATTGCCTAATTTTATATGCACTTTTAAAGTATTACTCCATTGATTCCTAAAGTGCGTTATTACGCACAGAACTGAGACATTTTCTAAGCTTTTAAAATTCATAATTAAAAAGTACTTACCTGATTTTGATGATCTGAAGTATTTTTGTAAATTGGTCTTGAGTTAAGTTTGTGTGTTTTCATTTATTGATACTGTGAGTACACAAATGCTTTGCCCTTCTCCAAGCATAGCCTAAAGGCTCGACCAAGCTACCCATAAAATTAGAGCATTAGGTAGTATAGTTTTTACCTCTGTAAACCAACATGTGGTTGCCAGGAACCTCTGCACAGTGTACAATGTTTTGCACACTACATAGATGGCCAGCCTACTACACTTACCACTAACAATTATGCCCTCAAGACAGTGTTAGGTTCAGTCAAGATAGCAAAACATTAGCCCTTGGCTCAACTCCTGGTAGCTTGGCAATGAGCAGGCAGGCATAACTTAGGAGACATGTATGCGAGGCATTTAAATACTCCAATGCAGTAAATAAGTAAGACACAACACACAACAAAACACCCTCACCAATTTATAAAAATAGTAAATATTTTTATATTTAAAATGACACCAAAATGACAAAAATCCAATATAGGGAACCAGAGTTATTAATTTCTAAAGAATAAATCATTAACTGTGTTTTCTAGTGCTTAGAAATCAATAGCACCAACCCGAGACATCTGGTCGTGTTTGACCGGGACAAAGTCAAAGTTTGAAGCCAACTACGATGGAGCCCTGCTGAGGTACACTCAGCAGCAAGCCAATTTCAATGCAACAGCTTTGGAATGCTTTTCTGCTGGCCCCAGTCAAAACCTGGAAGTCTGGAGCTCTGGAGTTTTCTGCAGGATGAACCTGAAATACTGTCCAGGTCACAGTTGAGGGTAGTCAGCTTGACTCATGACGGCGAGTTGGTCCACTTGTGGAGCTTTTTCCCAAAGTTGTTCCAAACATCTCCAAGCATCTGGCACTTCTTCTTGAAGTTCCTCTTGAGTGATCAAGGTGTTCAAAACACAAATCCTAGGGTCTAGCAGCACTGAGATGGTTCTTGGGAGTTTAGGATTACAATTCCCTCAATGCACCTGGCCAAATCCATACAACTCCATGGACACACTCCAGTCTGGTGACTTTAGAGATAGTTGGTGGAGCAAGCTTAGAAAACCTGTTGTTTTCAAGGAGTCCACTACTGAATTCTTTTTGAAGCAAGGCAAAGTCCTTAGGGTTATTGTTCTGGTGTGCAAAAAGAGCAGTACTTCAGAGTGCAGTCTCTGGGGTTCCTGACAGGGTTCCAACGGGACAGTCCTTCTTGTTATAGTTTCAGGCAGCAGATCTGAGTTGCAATGCAAATCAGCCACTTTTATTCAGTCATCTTGGAGGATAAGCAGGGTGGGGTACCCTTGTCAAATGAGCTGAAGGGTGCTACCCAAAAGCATGACAGTATCCTCTAAAGTGTGGCATTTTCTTGTCCCATATAGCACTGCACTTTAAAATTCCAACATGGATGATTTTCATTCAGAGGAGCAAGAAATGATTAAACCAACTAACTGGTGTGGCTCATTTCCATTAACACTCCCTCTCTAGACAGCTGAAAATTCCTTTCCCGGGCCTCGTATTTATCTGTGGGGTACAGGGTGAGAGGGCAAACCTGGCTGGCATTCCTTTCTTTTGTGCTTCCATTGAAGCCCAGTTTGATTTATCCACCCCCCTTCCTGGCCTGGCCTATGCAGCTGCAGACCTCCCCCTATCACATAGCTATCAGATAGCCTCTGCTCAGTGCAGGCCACTTATCACATCACCAAAGCAGCCTGGGTAATCCTGGTAAGGCTGACCAATGACGACAGGCCACTAGCAGGCTGAAATTCAACTCAAAGAAAATAAAGTTCTATAACATATTTACTTTATTTACTATTATAAATACAACAGTGGCAAGTTGTTGGATTTATAATCCCCAAGTATTGAGGTCTATCATGGGACATTTAGCTACCTCCTAGTGAAACTTAAGCTTATGGAAAATATTTCCATTTTAGCCTTTGGGGCTAGGTATCTACAGTGGAGAAAAATGAAAGGCACAGTTTGTCCCTCTCTGGGTCATATAAGAATCTTTCATAATGCCCCTGCTTATAGTTTTATGGCACCCCACCCCTGGGGTACAAAGGGGAGACCTTGAGAGTTACATATTTAAAACTAAGATAGATTTTCCTTTGGAAGTACCTTTAATTCCAAAGTACAATTTGCACACATTCTGCTTTTAGAGATAGTCTGCAAGGCAGGGCTGCCTTTATAAATGAGAGCAGGCAACATAGCAGTGCACACTCCAGTGCAGGAAAGCTACTGGGCCTCTAAACTTGCCTGCCCTTTATAAGCTAGGTACTTATAGGTAATTTTAATCCCTTGCCCTATTATCTACTAGGGACTTACAGGAATTTGTCATTGCCAATTGTAATTGCACCATTTTTTCATATACCTTTTATTCAGAGCACTAAACATGGGCTGTTTAGCAGGGTCAGTTACTACCTGTATCGGTCAGGAACAGTGGAGTGAACATGCTAAAAGGATGACTTTCTCACAGTGTGACATTCAGATAAGATTTCTACCCACCACATCATAGAGCATGGGACAATGTTCAGCCAACTTCAGCCATTCAACTCTTATGTAATTCACATTTTCCTTCTCCCCGTCGTCGTATACATTTTGGGGCAAAGAATAAGTCCACTTCATCCTTTGGGTAACTTTAGTGTGTGTGATGATATTCTAGCCTTCAACAAGGAGAACATTTATGCATAAAGCACCTCCGTTCCAGTGGTGATTACGGTACTGTGTATGTTTTCTTGATTATGTGATTTGCAAGTAAAAATAATTTTTTTTTTTTCATTTTTTTCTCTTGTAGCTTCTTGTCCCTTTACAAGTACAATAGGTGTAGAAAAGAGGCAGGGGTAAAATAGAACAATCCAGGGCACAGACAGGTAATGCGCAGACCACAGGCGTAAAGTCAATACTTCAATTAGTCTTTTAACTACTTTTACTATTTCTGAATGATGAATTCCTTGAGAAAATTGTGCAACAATCAAATTTGTGTGCTGAACAGGTTCAGAGGGAGCATTGAGGTTTTCTACTACCTCATTCTAGGGCACACCTATGGACTTCCACTTCACTTGGGGAGATAAGGGGAAATTTTGGGCCTTACACTTAACATGGGCATAGTGAAACAAACAGCCATGCAGTTTCACCTGCTTACTCAAAGTTTGAGCAAACACTAAGTGGCAGATTTATGGAAAGTTGTGCTGCACCTTGTGCCCTTTAGCACCCACCTAACACCACCATGTGTGCAGCGTATTTAAAGTACCATGCACCATGGCTGTAGTCAGGGATACTAGCGTCATCATTTTGTACACTGGCCGGTGCTTTGCAGGATTTGCGTAAAAAATGTTGATGCTAATCCTGTAAAGCAGCAAGTGGCCTATTGAAAACAATGAGAGTCTCCCTTTAATGCCTGCTCTTAGCAGGTGTTATAAATGCTGATAAAAATGACACAAAGAAATCTCGCCTTTTTTCGCCCCCCCCACCACCGGAATGCCCCCCGCATATATTATGCCTGGAGCAGGCATAATGTGGCACAGGGGGTTACCAAGTAAGCAATGCAAAACCAGCAGCCGCGGTCAAGTCCTTTAGGGCGGGGGGCCACACCCCCCCACCTTTTGTTCCTCATGAATAGTGTTGGTCAGGCTGATCAAAGGTCAGCCGGACAGACACTCTTCATTTTCAGATCAGGCAGCCAGGAGTGAGACATGCATGAATTGCGCAGACTCCTGGCTGCTGAGCTGAACTTTGCTGGGCTGAAGAGGTCACAACTCCTACGGGCATGGGGCTTCAAGGGGGCTTCAAAGGGGCTTCAAGGCCCTTTCCCTTGCTGATGAGGGGAAGCGTCACCCATTGACTTCGACCTCAGTGCTTCAGGTTTCCGCCTTGAAGCACCCAGGGTGAGTGTCAATCAGTGACACATCGTTACAGAGTGGGGAGGGGTCAGAAGTCTCACTGACCCTATCTCACTCTGTGACAAAGTTGGGACTGCTGCCTTCCCTCATTGGCTGACATAAGGTCAGCCAGAAAGGGACGGTAGCAGTCCCAACCCTCCTGGGACCTCCGAGCTGAAAGTAAGTGTGTGCGTGTTTTTTTACATGAATGTTTGGGGCGTGCATGTATGTTTGAATGTTGATGAGTGTTGTGAATGGATGTGCATGCGTGTGTGAATGAATGAGTGTAAGTGTACTTTATGCCCACCCCATCCCTCCTAAAGTTACCAGCCGCCACTGAAAACCAGTCTGGTTGTACATAAGAGTAACATAAGAACCAAGAAATGTAAATCATCAGTGGTCATCCATGTTAATACCTATGATGTGAACAATAAGAAAGAATTATCCAGAATAGAATTACTCTGAGCAAAATTATTGGATTCTGTCATTCCTAAAGGATTGAATGGCTATTTGGCAAATATATACTTTTTGTAATTGAATTTAAGTTGGTATCCTTGTTTTTTTGTATGATTTTTTTTTAATGTTCACGAGGAGTTTACATAATTATTCTGCAAAAGGTAATATTCGTGTTCACACTCCCTTTGGACATTGACACATAGGGTAATTATTTTGTTCGTCGTAACGTAACAGTCACTTAAATGAATGCATCTACGACATATACTTGCACTTATGTTTTGACATTCATTTTCCTTTATGCAATAAGAAAATTGAGAATACGCTGTAAGAATCATAGAAGTGAAAACAACCATAGATAGTTTAGATACTATTGTCACACCTGTTAAGGTGATGGCCACCATGAACTTAATTCACAACAGAGTTTCAGTCCTATTTCTATGAACGTGCAGAGACCGTGCAGTCTCATTTCTAATGTTAGGGAAATGCTTGAAAATGTTAACATGGCAGTCAACACTATCGATTTGCAGAAGCGTTTCCATCTCATGTCTATGAATATGTCTGAGAATGCATTGTCTTAATCTATTTTTAAATAAATGCTTGAAAAAAATCAATATGGCACCTATCACCGTTGATTCTCAACACACGAGGGATGCACATGGACATCCAAAATTGGACATCATCTTGTAAATTTAGACAACTTTGTGTTACATTCTTGTTTTTTGTACCTAGTATCATCGCATGCTTATGACATGATTGAAAAATAAATGATCATGGTGCTCACGCAAATATGCCTATTAGAAAATTATTAGTGATGTTTATGTGTTTTGATTAATGAAAAGCTCATAGAGAAATAAATTGTAGAGAAAGTCAAGTGCACGTTTGAAATTGTGACCACGGTGAGTGTCAGCCATTTACAAGAGTTAACTTAGCTGTGACCAAGGCCTATCCTTTTTCCAGGCCTCTCAAGAAGGGCTGAATCACTAACACGCTGTAGAGAAGCAAATGCATGACTTGACCCTGAACTGCCCAATGTTAAAGTTGCTTAGCTAGAATTTTCTGCAATGTACCAGCGGACATGATGAAGACAATTTGATACAATTATGTGTAGAGTAGGCTAAATGTACTTTACCAGGACTTGAACAATGGGAGCACTGCCTGAAGAGGAACATGCAACATTTTTGATACCTGAAGAGCCGGATGATGAGGACATCGTATAGTGGACCAATCCACCTCTTGTGAAAGGGCTCATATTAACATTTATAGATTTGGTAAACAAATATTATAGGGTAAAGTCATATCTACTGACTGACTGACCAATTGGGAATTAGGGGGATGGACTGGGAGACCCTAATAAAAGGTTATGACAAGGGGCTAAGAATTCAGAAATTTAGAAGATGCGAGAGGAGAATTGGTGACGTCAGGAGATGCAGCTCGAGACTCTGTCGTTGGGCTCATACTCTTGAGAGCCTGATGCTATGCTGATCTATTGATGACCTGAAGACGAAGACTGACTTTGTTGCTGATCTATTCTGTGGATAGGTAGCTATGAAAATGTGACTGACTAACTTGCGCCTTTTCTTCTAGCTACCAACTGCGCTGTTTTATAGATTTTCACTTAGAAAGATGTTTTCCAAATTCATGTTTTCCTAAATTGTTTTGCATGAAGCCCTACATGCTAATGCTAATCTTGGCTAGGCAGGCTTCCTAGGGGTGACTCTGACAGTGACAAATGACTGACAAACTATCTGCTGAACTCTGCTATTGATGCTGTGAATTCACTTATTAGCTTATGTAGAAGCATTCAACAGTATGTTTCTTCAAGTTCTGATTAGATTATGTTATTGATGTTCATTAATGAACTAATACTGAGCTGATTGAATATAGTTTGATCTAACTTGATGACCTAGTATTGTAACCAATAGGGAAATAAAAATTGTTAAACGCTTATTGAATTGTGGTTATTCAGGAATAGATGGTTTTAGTTGTATTCATTAAAATGTTATTGATTGGTGATGTTGATTATTGATGCCAGTGATCACTATTTGATTAGGATACTCCATGCGATCCAAAAGGTTAATCGACCAAATCGCATCTCCTTGTAAGTTTACTTACTAAGGAACAGGCGCGCTAACAATGGGAATGATTCAACAGTAAATAGATCAGGCCAAAGCATCCCAGGATCATGTTGGATTTTTCCAGGTACTCTGGAGGTCGCCCTTAGTGCATGTGATCAACCATTTTACCAGGACAAGCCCTCACAATAAAAGGGTTAGTTGTCCATGTGATATTTCTTCGTGGAAGGTGATTGGTGTCATAGTTAACATGAGAAGCCCTAAAGAAGGGGTACCAGTTTGTCATTCCACCTTCAATATTGTAAATATTCTATATTTTGAATATAGAATTAAGTTGTGCATGCATTCAAGTATATTCCCTTTTTGATGAAAAAGCATTCCTTGAACATTAATAATTAGTGTTTTATTTCTATAAGTTGTTCATTCCTCAGATTGTAGCCCACAGCACCTCCCAGAATCAGTATTGGAGTGCTGTGCTTCAGTATCCTAAGGGTCAGGTTATACATTGTGAACTCTTTCATTATTGCAATAGGGAAGGAGTTTGTCTTGTGAAGCCTCTGACAAGGGAAAGGATTTTACATTGAAAACGTTTTGACAACTACAACATGAAGAACTTGCTATTGTGAACTCCTTGACAAACATTATAAGGAGGAGCTGTACATTATTCAAAATTATGGAACATTCTGACATAGATATTTGGTTCAGGCAGTATAAGAGAGTTTTAAGTTTCAGTGTGTGTGTTTATAATTTTATGAGTGTGGGTTAAAGGTTTTTTCTGTTTAAAAGCTGAAACACTGGTCATTCATTAACTATAACTTTGTTTTTGTACGTTTTAATTATTGTGTACTTTGTGGAGTTTTATATTATTTATTTATCTCCTTTAGCTGCTTTAATTTTTTATTATTGCTTTATTTTTTAACTGTGTTTGTTTCTGTTAATATTCAATTTCTGAAATAGCAAAGTAAAATTAACTTTGAGTTTCCCATAAACTTCAAGAATCTATTGAGCTTCAGTCTCATGTTTAATGACCAATAACCTTTTGAAGTCCAATGCAGAGAAAACCGGAATGTTAGCTCCAAGTGATCATTCTTAGACCTGTGCCTTTGTTTGGTAACACTGACTCTTGGCCATTCCCAGCCCTTGCTACTATGACTAAATATGTTGATCCTATCTTCCACACACATGTCAACACGTCTTTTGTTCCTTTTCTTATGCATTATTACTAGTAGTCATATTAAGTCGCACCTGAGTGGGCAGACACTCTTCCTTGGTTCTCAATGCTATTCCCAGTCCACTAGGGGAAAAAGACTGCCAATGTGAGTGCAAGGTGAGTTTTGGGACTGTGAGAGTGCAGCACATTACATCCAAGCCTACTGGCAATGCCTATGCTTGCTTAAACGAGAAACTCAATTTTGTAGAATTTTTCTGTAATTCACAACTGCAGTGCTTGTCCCTTATTTGATGTGGTTATCAAAATGTCGCAAGTTCTCATTTCCAAAGATGGAAATTCCAGGGAAGCTATACAAAAACTAAGGGCCATATTTATACTTTTTGACGCAAAACTGCGCAGACGCAAACCACAGGTTAGAGTCATTTTTACTCAAACCAATGTGCCATGTCATAAAGAGAAACAACATTAACGCGGCAAAAATGACTTTTATCAGGTTTACGACGTTGCAAACCGGATACGCGCCTTTTTTGCCACAATTGTGTCAAAAAGCGGCACAAACACAGCAAAATGTGCAAAGGAGAGCCAAAATTGATACCAGAAGCCATGAGAGACCCCAGGAAGATGACAACCGACCAGGAACCAACCAGGAGGACCCACACAAGACCCAGGAGAGGGAGAAGAAGAAAAAGAAGTGTTGGTTCAGTGCAGAGGTACAGGAAATACTGGTGAAAGAAGTGGCAGAACACCAGCACCAACTTTTTGTCACCTCTAAATTGCCAATTGGGAGGAGAGAGGCAATTTGGCAACAAATTGTCAATAAGATCAACAGTGTGGCAGAAGTATAGAGAACAGTCACTGAGTGCAAGAAGCACTGGCATGACTGCAAGTGCAGGACCAAGGAAAAGATGGCCAGGAACAGGAAGACAGCTCTGCAGACGGGAGGTGGGAGTCCAGCACCACAGGAGGCCCTGGACCACATGGAGGAGATGGTGGCAGCCATCATCCCAGAGGAGATCGTCACAGGGATTCAAGGACAGGACAGCGCAGACTACCAGGATACAACACAGATGCAGGGCAAGCGGCATGGGGAACTAAAATGCCTAATTGTTAACTGCAAGTGGGGGGGACATACCTACTACACAATGCATGTAAGTTATGATAATCAGGGAGTGGAAAGGGCAAAGGGGCACAGCACGAGGGCATGGGATATGCAGGTCAAACCTGGGGCACAGCACAACACTACACCAACAACCTTTGCATTGGGGTATGAGGCCATGCCAAGGATGTTGGAAAAGCAAAGCCAGTCCAGGAGGGTAGGGTACAACGTAAAACTGGCATGCTGTCACACAACAGCTGATATTGTTGCTACATGAACCAGGGCTCAATTAACAGTCTGAGGCCATATCCACAAGTGGAATTTAACATTAACAACAATTGCCACTACCATTTCTGCTGTGTGTGCAGGTCAAGTAGCTAATGGCAGTTACGTGCCCATGGATCAAACACACCCAAATTAGAGGGTTCAGGATGACAACGATATCAATCCCCTGTAATCAATAAAAATGTGCTAATCCTGTCTAATGCTAATGTCCATAGTCACTACAACCATCAGGCATTGTCATAAACATTATGAGGTACACAGCAGTAATGTAATACGCATGCTGCAGATGTCAGGGTCTACCCTGTTCCTGGGTCACAATAGTTGCAATGCCACCATGCAACATCCCAACTGTCATACTGCTAAGACAACAGCATTGAGGAGAAGGACATATGTTTACGGCTAGTGAGACACACCGCACAGTCAGAAGAGGAGATGGAACACTGCTAGGACCATCAGTAGAATCCAATGTAGCACACATACCCCAACATCAACATTACACACTACCAATGCTGACACCTGTATTGTGCCATGCCAATGCTATACATAGTATATGTTAGGTCTCAGCAACATATAGCTGGAAGTGATATATCAGAGACTGGGTCAGTTCCAGATTGTCAAGTGTGGTGCAAGTGCCATCAGAACACCCACAGCCAGTGCAAGGCTACACCATGATAATGGAAGTAGAAGGAGGGTTGAGTAGGACAAGAAGGTGGCAACATACAATTTGGGCAGAACCTACACCTAGGGAATGTGACGCAGACAACTCCCCAAACTGCCCACACATGTGACCTACAGGTGGGGCATAGGCCTGGGAGAATGCTAATCTTAATGACAGGAACAATAAACAGGAACCAAGATCACAATGTGCAACTAATAGGAAGTCAGGCACGTCACATTACAAATGCCACAACAGACACACTAATTGTACAATATCTCATTGCAGAGGACAATGGCTCTCCTGGGGATATGCCTGTCCTGGACTTCCCTGATGACATGGATGATGAGCTAACAAACATCAGCCAGCAGACCCTCCAAGATGTCCTTGGAACCCTCCAGACCCCACCTTCAAACACAAGGAGGAGCACAGAAGTAGCAGCCATCACAGAGGACCCTACCACCACCCTAATTACACAACCTGCCAGCTACAACCCAGCTGAGGACTCTTATGACACTGGTACCAGCTTTGAGAGGACTGTAGTTGGAGTACAGCAGGAGCTGGCCAAGGAGGTGCGGTGGGGATGCAAAATATGGCATCCAGCCTAGAGGTGGTGCGTTTGTGCATGATGTCATCTGCAAAACAGGCAGCAGCCATGCAACGGCGAACATCTATCTTGCAAGAACTTCAACAAAGTGTGAAGAAAATCAGCACAGCAGTAAGGGAGTTGCCACAACACCTCGCACACCAAACCTTTCACTGCATGCACAAATGCAATATTGACCCCCTCAGGGCCAACCTGGCTCCCTACCACAGTGATGTAGCTGCTATACTTAAGAACCAGCAGCTCCTTTTTGCTGCAGTACTGCCCTTAATACCCCCACAGTTGGCAGCTACCGGGAATTCTGACTCCACGTCTTCAAGCACTGAAGTGTGTGTTGCCCCTTCAAACCCACCACCACCAAGGGCAGAGGAGACGACACAAACATCAGAAGATGAAGACATGGGACAGATCACCTTCACCCGTAAGAGTACCCAGTACCACAAGTACTTGCCAAATGGGCACTTATAACTTATAAGCAAGGTCCTGTTCTTCGTAACATGCCAGCCTTCTAACAGCTGCTCACATGCACTGTTCTTCAGCCCACTGTTTACCATGACACTATGCTCTGTGCTGTGATTGTCTCTCACTACCTCATTGGCAAGTCATGTTCCTCTGCACTGTATGACACTTCACCCCAGCATGTCCAATGACATGTCCTTTTGCACTTGTGTAGTATCACAATACAAGGCGTTACACTAATGGACTCATGATCCTGGACTATGTAAATATTGCACTACAGCACTTTAAAATAAATAGCACTTACACAACCACTTTATCTCTGTGTAATGTGACCCATCAACCGTGACAGAGATTAGTGATGTTTGCCTCACGTCAATGGCCATAGAATGTCAATACAACTGCCTTGAAAGATTGTGGGCTCATAAGTATGCACTGGGGTCTGGATTGTACCATTGTCTGCCCTTCCTGAGGGTTAATTCTGAAGTAAATAAAACATTACAGTATACTGCTGTGTTGGACAAAATAAGTCTGCTTAAAGGGATGTCTAGGCAGAAAATCAATGTCTTCAAATATTTCTTCTAAACAATCTTTAAGTATGTGACATTTGACTCTAAAATTTCATCATACACACACACCATACAGCAGGAATGGATGTGTACAAGTGTACGGACAAATAAGTAACCTGGCAGTACAATGTAAGAAATGATAGGTGAGAGGTATGTATACTATACTACATAAGATTATACCATCACTCACCTTATCAGGGTTCACATGAACATCAGGCTGCAGGCAGACGTACCACAGTGTCCCAGAGACAAAATCTGGTCTCAGAGTATGACAGATTGAAAAAATACATCCAAACTTAACAACATATTGGGAACCATAGTAACCTTGAGTGGTGGGTGCAATGAATGGCAGATGCATAAAGAAGTAGCTTTGGTGTTGCTGCCAATGTGACAGCTCAATTGGGATTTGGATGCAGGATGGAACACAACTGCAAATACTAAATTGACACTGTTCACCCATGCCAAGGCCTTGATCCCCAAGCATATGACACATACTGTAAAGGAGTACCTAAATATTTATTTAGCTGTAAAAAAGGATAATAAAATAGGGGAAACACCTTAACTAACCTAACCTATACTAACTACATATTACCCACAACTGGCCCTAAGTACCATAAGCTAAACTTCCTTATCACATTTAACTAAACGCTGTAAACATCAACTCCTCACCCCCCTTATATGACGGGACACATGGAGGACAACATATACTAACCTAAACACATACTATCTTATCCTAAGCAATTATATATTTTTTTTGTATTTTTTTTGTATATATATATATATTTTTTTTTATACACAAAATCCCCAACATCATCCGGCCACCCACCCACCCACAAAAAAAACACATGTAAAAATATCATACCCTCCACCCCAACCCACTGATACTAACTAAACTAACAGCCTATTCTAACCTAACACTAATCCTTCTAAACCCACTAAATACAAGAACCAGGAAAGAGTAGGAAGGGGACAGAATAATGGCTGAGGGTTCACCAGTTATAGGTTTGCCCTTCGCAGGATCTTTTTTTATCCCACGCACTCTCCTGTTAATCTGGGACACCTCCTGCTGCAGCCTGTCCATTCTGCGCAACATCCATTGCATGTCACATTGCATGTTCCCAAATTCAACACTGCCAATGACTGCAGCAGGATTAGTCTGTGTGCCAGTTGTGGAGGGTTGTGATGTTGCCGGTGCCATGCTTGGAGGGGGAGGTTCAGGGGCTGCTGTGAGTGGTCCAGGAGCAGATGATGTTGATGGACTTGCAGTGGTGGCTGTCATCCTTGGTGCCACTTGGGTCGGAGTTTTGTTGCTGGTGGTGGTGGTGGCTGTTGTTGACAGGGATGGGTACCCTTGGGCAAATGCTCTCCAGACCCCTGAGGCTCTCTCATGGCGATAACATCTTGCCATGTGGTGGAACCCAGGCTCAACATCCAGAATGTGGCGGTAACGCATCGCCCACCTCTGGAATTTGCGGATCTGACTGGTATCCAAATTGGCTGCTGTTAAAAAAGATGAAGCCAAACATTAGTTACATCATTGTGTGATACAGCTACTGGTGATATTCAAGAAATTCCTCAAAATTTACTTAAACAGGCCAAATCACAGTACCGATCACAGATTGTCCCTGAGGAAGTACATGCCAACGCAGCCTACACATCTATCTAACAGCACAGCAATCCTCAAAAAGATGTGTACCTACTTAAATGATCTAATCATCATTGTTCTGCCATTAGTCACATAACAAATGCTGCAAGTCCTCCACATGTGACAGGCCAACTAAGACTATCTTCTGGATGACAATCAAGGGCCACAAGATCTGTGATTTGTAAATGGAATTGCCAGGATGGTATGCAGTTGCTAATCATGAGTGGGTATCCTCGGTTGGAACAAATTAATTTCTAAATTACATGTCTGTGTACTACACTTGGATCCTCACACCTAGGTACACATATTTCATAACCCTAAGCCTGTGCCTCAGGGGGTATGGACATGCAAAACATACTTTCAACTTTCAAAACATACTTTCAAACATCAAGGACAGCCATGAAGCTTTGGACAGCTGTCCATGAGTTTAGTGAGTCCACCACAGGTAAGGAGGGTGTCCAACTAGGATAGACACAAACATTGTACAATCACATCCACATTTATGTTCCTAATTGCGGATAATTGTCAACATCGTTTGATATCACCAATACCTGTCCTACAACAAGCACATAGATGCAAGCACCCATCTGGGCTTGAGCTGCATGCACACCTATCACATTGTACTCAAGTGCCACATAAACGTAGCAGAACATGTGGAGCAAGATGCTGCTAGGAAGTCAATACAGACCTACATGTTCATTAGTTAACCCCTTTGCTGCCAGGCCTTTTCCCCCTCCTGTGCTGAGCCTTTGTTTGGCTATTTGGGGCAGTTCGCGCTTAGGCGCTCATAACTTTTTGTTCACATAAGCTACCCATGCCAAATTTGCGTCCTTTTTCCCAACATCCTAGGGATTCTAGAGGTACCCAGACTGTGTGGGTTCCTCAGAAGGAGGCCAAGTAATTATCCAAAATACAGTGAAAATTTTGTGTTTTTCAAAAAAATTGGAAAAAGGAGCTGCAGAAGAAGGCTTGTGGTTTTTCCCCTGAAAATGGCATTAACAAAGGGTTTACGGTGCTAAAATCACCAGCTTCCCAGCTTTCAGGAACAAGCAGACTTGAATCAGAAAAACCAATTTTTCAACACAATTTTGCCATTTTACTGGGACATACCCCAATTTTAAGATTTTTTGTGCTTTCAGCCTCCTTCCAGTCAGTGACAGAAATAGGCATGAAACCAATGCTGGATCCCAAAAACCGAAACATTTCTGAAAAGTAGAAAAAATTCTAAATTCAGCAAGGGGTAATTTGTGTAGATCCTACAAGGGTTTCCTACATAAAATAACAACTGAAAAAAAAAATTGAAATTGAGGTGAAAAAATCTGCAATTTTTCTCTACTTTTTACTCTGTAACTTTTTACTGCAATGTCAGATTTTTTAAAGCAATATACCGTTACATCTGCTGGACTTCTCTGGTTACGGGGATATATAGGGCTTGTAGGTTCATCAAGAACTCTAGGTACACAGAGCCAATAAATGACCTGCACCCTGCCTTGGGTTTTCATTCTCTACCGGGTATACAGCAATTCATTTGCTGAAATATAAAGAGTAAAAAATAGCTATCAAGAAAACCTTTGTATTTCCAAAATGGGCACAAGATAAGGTGTTGAGGAGCAGTGGTTATTTGCACATCTCTGAATTCCGGGGTGACCATACTAGCATGTGAATTACAGGGCATTTCTCAAATAGACGTCTTTTTTACACACTGTCTTGTATTTGGAAGGAAAAAATTTAGAGAAAGACAAGGGGCAATTACACTTGTTTTGCTATTCTATGTTCCCCCAAGTCTCCCAATAAAACTGATACCTCACTTGTGTGGGTAGCCCTAGAGCCCGTGACAGGATATGCCCCATAACACAACTTGGACACATCCCATTTTTTGACAGAAAACAGAGGTATTTTTGCAAAGTGCCTACCTGTAGATTTTGGCCTCTAGCTCAGCCGGCACCTAAGGAAACCTACCAAACCGGTGCATTTTTGAAAGCTAGAGACCTAGGGGAATCCAAGATGGAGTGACTTGTGGGGTTCTGACCAGGTTCTGTTACCCAGAATCCTTTGCAAACCTCAAACTTTGGCTAAAAAAAACACATTTTGCTCACATTTCGGTGACAGAAAGTTCTGGAATCTGAGAGGAGCCAAAAATGTCCTTCCACCCAGCGTTCCCCCAAGTCTCCCAATAAAAATGGTACCTCACTTGTGTGGGTAGGCCTAGCGCCCACGAAAGGAAATGGCCCAAAACACAATGTGGACACATCCAATTTTTTTACAGAAAACAGAGGTGTTTTTTGCAAAGTTCCTACCTGTAGATTTTGGCCCCTAGCTCAACCTAGGGAAACCTACCAAACCAGCACATTTATGAAAACTAGAGACCTAGGGGAATCCAAGATGGGGTGACTTGTGGGGCTCTGACCAGGTTCTGTTACCCAGAATCCTTTGCAAACCTCAAAATTTGGCTAAAAAAACACATTTTCCTCTCATTTCGGTGACAGAAAGTTCTGGAATCTGAGAGGAGCCACAAATTTCCTTCCTCCCAGCGTTCCCCCAAGTCTCCCAATAAAAATAGTACCTCACTTGTGTGGGTAGGCCTAGCGCCCACGAAAGGAAATGGCCCAAAACACAACGTGGACACATCCCAATTTTGTTTTACAGAAAACAGAGGTGTTTTTTGCAAAGTGCCTACCTGTAGATTTTGGCCCCTAGCTCAGCCGGCACCTAGGGAAACCTACCAAACCTGTCTGTACATTTTTGAAAACTAGAGACCTAGAGGAATCCAAGATGGGGTGACTTGTGGGGCTCTGACCAGGTTCTGTTACCCAGAATCCTTTGCAAACCTCAAAATTTTGCTAAAAAAACACATTTTCCTCAGATTTCGGTGACAGAAAGTTCTGGAATCTGAGCTGGAGCCACAAATTTCCTTCCATCCAACGTTCCCCCAAGCCTCCCGATAAAAGTGGTACCTCACTTGTGTGGGTGGGCCTAGTGACCACGAAAGGAAATGGCCCAAAACACAACGTGGACACATCACATTTTTTCACAGAAAACAGAGGTGTTTTTTGCAAAGTGCCTACCTGTGGATTTTGGACTCTAGCTCAGCCGGCCCCAGAGGGGCAAAAATGGCCTAAAATAAATTTGCCCCCCCACCCTCCCCTTGCGTGACGGCGCAAAAAAAAAGATACACAGTGCCTAATTCACCTAAAATCGGACGAGGGGGGCAGAAATGGTCTAAATACAATTTGCCCCTCAAGGGGAGCGACCCTTGCTTAAGGGGTCGCTGCCCCATCTCTAAAAAAACAAACAAAGCAACAAAAAAAAAAAAGAATAATTGCCCTGGCGCCTAGAGTTTTCTGCTCCCCCCGGGGGCAGATCGCCTGATAACAATAGGCTGATCTGCCCCCAGGGGGGCAGAAATGGCCTATAATAAATTTGCTCCCCCTCCCCCCTGAGGAGCGACCCTTGCCTACGGGGTCGCTCCCCTTGCGTGACGGCGCAAAAAAAAAATATCCCTGGTGCCTAGTGGTTTCTGTCCCCCTTGGGGGCACATTGACCTAAAATTGGCTGATCTGCCCCCAAAGCAGGCAGAAATGGCCTAAATACAATTTGCCCCTCCAGGGGAGCGACCCTTGCCTAAGGGGTCGCTCCCCATCTCTAAAAAAACAAACAAACAAAAAAAAACACACAAACAAATTAGTCCTGGAGCCTAGAGGTTTCTGCCCCCCCTTGGGGGCAGATTGACCTAAAATCGTCCGATCTGCCCCCAAAGCGGGCAGAAATGGCCTAAATACAATTTGCCCCTCCAGGGGAGCGACCCTTGCCTAAGGGGTCGCTCCCCATCTCTAAAAAAATAAAAAAATAAAATTAAATTGCCCTGGCACCTAGAGGTTTCTGCCCCCCCTGGGGGCAGATCGGCCTAATACCAATAGGCCGATCTGCCCCTGGGGGGCAAAATGGCCTAAAATAAATTTGCCCCCCAACCCCTCCCAGGGAGCGACCCTTGCCTACAAGGTCGCTCCCCTTGCGTGACGGCGCAAAAAAAAAGATCCCTGGTGCCTAGTGGTTTCTGCCCCCCTTGGGGGCAGATTGACCTAAAATCGGCCGATCTTCCCCCAAAGCGGGCAGAAATGGCCTAAGTAAAATTTGCCCCTCCAGGGGAGCGACCCTTGCCTAAGGGGTCACTCCCCATCTCTAAAAAAACAAACAAACAAAAAAAGAAAACACAAAAAGAAAATTAGCCCTGGTGCCTACAGGTTTCTGCCCCCCCAGGGGCAGATCGGCCTAATAACAATAGGCCGATCTGCCCCCAGGGGGGCAGAAATGGCCTAAAATATATGTGCCCCCCACCCCGCCCGGAGCGACCCTTGCCTACGGGGTCGCTCCCCTTGCCTGACGGCACAAAAAAAAATAGATCCCTGGTGCCTAGTGGTTTCTGCCTCCCTTGGGGACAGATTGACCTAAAATCAGCCGATCTGCCCCCATAGCGGGCACAAATGGCCTAAATACAATGTGCCCCTCCAGGGGAGCGACCCTTGCCTAAGGGGTCGCTCCCCATCTCTAAAAAAAACAAACAAAAAAAAAAAATATTGCCCTAGCACCTAGAGGTTTCTGCCCCCCCTGGGGGCAGATCGGCCTTATACCAAAAGGCCGATCTGCCCCTGGGGGGCAAAAATGGCCTAAAATACATTTGCTCCCCCACCCCTCCCAGGGAGAGACCCTTGCCTACAAGGTCGCTCCCGTTGCGTGACGGCAAAAATAAAAGATCCCTGGTGCCTGGTGGTTTCTGCCCCCCTTGGGGCAGATTGGCCTAATAACAATAGGCCGATCTGCCCCCAGGGGGGCAGAATTGGCCTAAAATATATGTGCCCCCTCACCACCCCCAGGGAGCGACCCTTGCCTACGGGGTCCCTCCCCTTGCCTGACGGCGCAAAAAAAAAGATCCCTGGTGCCTAGTGGTTTCTGCCCCCCTTGGGGGCAGATTGACATAAAATTGGCCGATCTGCCCCCAAAACGGGTAGAAATGGCCTAACTACAATTTGCCCCTCCAGGGGAGCGACCCTTGCCTAAGGGGACGCTCCCCATCTGTAAAACAACAACAACAACAAAAATCCCAGGTGCCTAGTGGTTTCTGGGGGGCAGATCGGACTAATTAAAATAGGCTGATCTGCCCCCGTGGGGGGGCAGAAATGGCCTAAAATAAATTTGCCCCCCAGGGGAACGACCCTTGCCTAAGGGGTCGCTCCCATTACGTGAAATTCACAAACAAAAAAAAAACTCCCTGGTGTCTAGTGGTTTCTGTCCCCCTTGGGGGCAGATTGGCCTCATAAAAATAGTCCAATCTGCCCCCAAGGGGGGCAGAAATGGCCTAAATATAATTTGCCCCCTATGGGAGCGAGCCTTGCCTAAGGGGTCGTTCCCCACCTCTAAAACAAAAAACAAAACAAAAAAAACAATATTATCCCTGGTGCCTAGAGGTTTCTGTCCCCCCTGGGGGCGGAAAAGGCCCTAAAAAATAATGCCCCCCTGGGAGCGACCCTTGCTCAAGGGGTCGCTCCCTTATGTCCATTTCATTTTTAAAAAGACATCCCTGGTGTCTAGTGGGGGTTTAGACAGCCGGATTGCTTTCAATCCGGCTGCCAAAACGCAGAGAGAGACTTCAAAGGGAAGGAAATAACTTTCCTTCCCTTGGAAGCCTCTCTCGGCCTCCCCCACGTGATCGGAAGAGAAATGCTTTGCATTTCTCTTCCGATCGTGCTGGAAGCTGAGCTTCCAGCGCGATGGGGGAGGTTCTGTGACGATCAGCGTGTGCTTGCGTGCTGACGTCACGGGGGTGGTGGGAGGTCTGGGTGGAAGGGGAAGGGCTTCCCCTTCCATCCCTGACTTGGGGGGGTGGGGGGGAACCCCCAGAGGGAGCACTAGCGCTCCCTCTGGGCTGTGTGCCCAGGATGTAATGGTTACGTCCTGGGCACAGCAGCACTGTGCCGCAGGACGTAACCATTACATCCGCGGCACAGAAGGGGTTAACAGGGAGGCTCAAGTCTGTGAGTAATACTTCGGCATCCCTGCTCTGTGTGATTCAGGGTATGACTTGCTGACTAAATCATGAAAATGGCTACCTCCAAATTTTTCATTACAAGAAATGTAACTACAAATGTCACCCTATTCACATGGGCATGCCTACAGCGCTGCACTACAATCCCAAATGATGACTCTACGCCACTGATTTTCCAACTCAAATATGGAAAAAAAGTCAAACTCCAGTCAAGTCACATATCAGATCATGTGCCAGCACATCATACCTTGCTATGTGTCCAACACACAGGAGTCAATCACACAACAGCTGCAAACACAACACAGAACGGAAAAATCAACACTTACTGGATATGCCTGGGTCCACAAATCTAGCCACTTCTCCAATTGTGTAGGGGGCAGGTCCAACTGTAAAGCATGGAAGGGTGAAATGTGCTCAATGTATGTGCACTGTACAACACTTTGAAGAATAAATTACTGTGTGTGACATCATTCCTCATAGTCTAGCCCCTCAGGCTTGATGACACTCCAACAGACCTACCGCTGCAAACATGTATTGACCCTATCACTCCAGTGAATGATACACAAACATATGCACACATGTATTGGCCCTAACAATCATGTGGTGGCAAACAAGATTCCTCAATTGGTTGCAGATTCATTTATAGAGTGTACTCCATTTATTAATTTGTTGTTATGACAGACAGGAAAAGCCACGTTCTTGGTGCACTGCAATACCAGTCACTCAGGTATTGTGGCTTGTGCATCATGGGACAATCAGTTACTGTGTGATGCTCACGTGGCTTGAGATTTGCTCATGAATTATCATGCTATCTATGGTCCATTTCATGTGGGCCTGTGTTGTCTGTAGGTTACATATGCTACATTGACAGTGTACCCTGAGCCAGATATGGCCCCTATGACACCATAATGGCAGGAAATCTGTGTGTTACTTGATGACAATCTGGCACTAAACATGGATTGGCCATTCATCTAACTTAATACAACAGAAAAATATATGCTGACAGTGTCTAATTTGGTCATCCTTGACAGAATGCATGGGCACAGGTGTAGTCATTGCACCTGAAATGTGTCACCTATTGCCCTGTGAACCCATATCAGGTATTGGAATTCACAGTTAGCCACATTCATCATCTTACGTTAGTCAAGTTGGGTGATCTGCAGGTATACAACAAAATGACATTGTCCCATTATTGAAACATGGTTTAGCAAATGTCCTATTGTGGCAATCTTGATGATGTAGGTTTCAATGTGTATGCACCTTGGGAATGGCAGCAGTCACAGGAATGCTGGTCTTCTGATCTTAGCATACACCAATGTCTGTGATAGCCTTCATACTGGGAAGTTAGTAATTGTACACATGCTGCACTAGATCAGCAGGGGTGTGCCAAACATAAATACCAAAGTATTTGGGCACTTTCTATGTATGATGGAATCGGTCAGGGGTCCCTTGCACAACATCATGAAAGTAATACATTTTGACCATGCAATCACCAACTTCAGGTATCCCATGATGACCCAATAACTTTTGAGAATTGCACGGCTATAAAGTGACAGAGATGGCAAATGCATCAGCTTTGTTCCAGCTATTGTGCCCACGGCAAATTAAAACACACAGGAACAATGAACAGTGGGCCAGATATATTTTGTTATTCCTCAATTTGTAGCATTTGCTTCATGTTTTACGCTACAGCTATGGAAAGTAGCACCAAACATTTAGATATGAACCCATGTGCATTACTTTGACATCCATTTCTGATTTAATTGCGGCACAAACCAAGTCAAAGTATGAGCCTAAGATGTCACCTGAGGTTAGGAAGAACTTTGTACATATGGCAAGGAATACAGTTCAGACATGTATTCCAAATAATTGGGGACCACATTAATTCCTTGCTTTAGCTTGTGAAATACATCTCTCCTGGTACACTGACAGACCATGAATGAAACATATGTTTGAGCCACATTACCATCATCTATTGAAGTCAAAGCAGCACTATTTTAAAAGATCAAGTTGTGTTTTGCAAATTTGTGAAGCAGTTGCATCAACAAATGACTGTAATGTGTAGCACGTATTGTATAAATTCAGGCAACTGTATATTTAACTTGCATTCCACATTGCTTGCAGCATATCAACAAATCTGCTACTGTCATTACATAGCATTTAAATGTGCACATTACTCTGAATTGTACTCACCAACAGGGCCACGAATCACCATACCCAGGTGGTCCAGCAGGTCTTGCGCTCTTGCAAAAAGGTCGGCCCAGCGATGCTTGAGTTGGTGATCATTGCACGGTGTGTTGAAAATTCTCCTCAGATGGTACAGCACCTTGGACCACCTGAGCCTCCTCGCCTACATGTCATACCCCTGTATCACCCTGCCACCAGCCTTAATCATCAAGGGGATGAAGTGGGACACCAGCCAAATCAATGCCCCCACCTCCACCTCACTCATTCTCCCCAGACATAGCCTATCCAACATGACCGAAATGATAGTTATAGGAAAGGGAACAGAGGAAAAGACAGGGAAAGAAGGGAGTAAAATGAAAGTTAAGTAACCCACAAACAGCCCAACAATCCCCAAAGTGACAATGCCCACTACAGACTCCCAACAGTATAAAGACAAAATTAGACACCAAATATGACAAAAACACACTTACACTGAACAACTGAGACAATTACTAAAACAACAGATGACAAATAGGATGGCACACAGGAGACAAAAGCACAATTTGGACAGACACAACTCTCAGCACAGCCACACAGTCTAGAAAAATCACAGACTGCAAAGTGAAAGTGAAAGTACACCCACTGTACCACTTCTGTAAACAGGATATCCTATTACATCACTTTCTGTCTCAAATGCGGTGCGTTTTTATTATGATGCAGGAAAAGTTTATGACGCTTACAGGCTGTGCATTCATAGTTCCATATATTTTTAATTGATAACCAATTTCATCGAGTTCAGTGTAGGAATTACTGCTCAGGCCCAATGGATGTCTAATGGCTGTGAGCATCATTTTTCAACACATATGCGGCAAATTTTGACACATATGTGCCTTTTTTTACGCATTTGCGGCAAAATATCTGGCTTTAACTGTGTTTGTGTCATTTCTCTCATTTTTAACATACATGAAAGCTGTAACTGTACAGATATAGGCTGTCTGGGCCTGCATTGTGTGTTCCAGTGTTTGGGCACATATGACAGACCACACTACTGCGGACCATTATTCTCATGTTGTTGTTCCGGATGAGCACTCTTAACTGACGCAACAGCTACCCAAACATTTTGAATAAAAATTGGTATTACCTAGTTTGAGCAGGTGGTGCATCAATAGATGATAGCAAGGCTACGAAACTTAATACATTCACTAATGGACTGTATGTTTATGTCTTTGAATTGGCTATTTGAATTGTTTTTGGGCCTCTGTGTGAAAGTCACAAGATGTGCTTTCATGAATGTGCTTGTATGCATGTGTTGTAAATGTGGATAACCATCAGATGCTATTCAGTGTGGAAATGAGTCAGGACCTGTGTTTGTCATACACATAGCATCTAATGCTGTGTGAACATCCATGACTTTTGGGACAAAGCATCTCCCATGACAAACTATGCACAGGATAGATAGAGGATGGTTGATAATGCCAATGTTACAAGAGTAAGCCATCACCTGTACTAGAATGTTGGAGACCACTTCCTTGTCACTTGTTTGTATACTACCCATGCGTCAGGGATTTGAAAATGCTATGTAGGTACAGTGTTTGTGACACAGAACCCAAAACCAATCCAAAAATGAAATGTCACTCCACAGTTTGAGTCATGTAAATGTTTATCTTGTGGCAGTGGAGGACCAGCAGACCATGCTGCATGTGTGTTAAGTGTGTGGCCATGTGTAGCCTGTGTCAGTATTGGCCTCTATGTTGTCACACTTACGTGCATGTCTGGTCATGAGTCTGTGGAGCCATTCCCTGCATTAACCTTCAAAGCATAATTGACCAAAAGCCAAAGAGGAATTGACAACACACATAGTGATAGTCCAGCTATGGCACTACAGACGTTTTATGAGGCTGACAACAGGGCAACCTTGGTGTGCTTACAAACTTAATGGATCAGTAATTAGAAACCGTCATGTTGTTTCATCACAACATTTGTACACAGGGTGGGCTCTAAAATTCCCACTGCAACAGGGAAAATCAGTGCCTCTGTGCTGATTAACCTCACCCATAGTCACCACACAAGCACCATCATTATATGTGTGTGGACCGTCAGCGCACAAACATGTTTTATCCTTACATGCACATTAGCAAATGTTGTTTGTTGTGCTGAAGGCACCATACCTAATCCATACATTCAGCCATATTACACTGTCACTGTTTGTCACTCATGCATACATGAAACCCACACAAGGGATAGGGCCAGAAATAGGCTATTTGAATACATGTCCCAGACCATGATACGATAAGTAAACTGATTACACTATACAATCTATTTGAGGATTCATTGTAGACCTACCAGACACAATACCCCATGAGGAAAGAAAGGGCATTAAAAGCAACTATGAGACAAATGTAGCCACAGGGAACCTCTATGGCAAAACAAAGACAGGAACCAATCAGGCTAACTGGATGCAGGCTCTGTCAGGAACTAACATGAACAAGGCAAATGAACAATAAGCAGACTCTGACTGTGAAAAGCTGGAACAACACTGTGGAAAATAAAAAATGTATTTGTGCTGTGGGCTGCAACGTTACACAGTACCCCAAGGCCTGTGTTACACAAGTGATTTATTCGGCAATGCATAACAGGGATATACATGAAATGGCAGCTTCTAAGACGTTCCAGGCAGCAGCAATGGCAGTACAGGTTCAAATGGCTGGTCTGCATGGAAGTGCTCACAGGTGTGTGCAGCTTCAGTCTCTCACAAGTCCTGTAGTTGAGAATCAAGTTCAAAGGGCCAACAGTACCGTTCATATGGGAAGCAATAGAATGGTGATTACAGGTCCTACCAACTACCAGGCATTGCATTATCGGACCTGAAGTCCATGCAGACAGATGAACTATGACTATGGCATGCCATACTAAAGAGGGAAGCACACTGGAGTCAGAATGTGAGTCTGGGTGTGTGTAGATGAAGGATTATCAGGGTACAAATAGTCCATTTACAGGAACCCCTAGAGAAGGATGGGGAGAGACTGGAAACATGCCTGTGGCAGGACTTGTAACCTGGGATGGCATGCGCAGGGCATGTCTTGTGAGCAATGCTTGTCATACTTGGGGCACTCGTGCTATCCATTTGCAGCTTACATGGACTTTGTCTCATACATGCTCCTTGCAGAGATAGCTGACACTTACTGCTGTCAAGGGTCTAGTCATACATTCCTGTTACCAATGCAATGGCACATCCACTGCCTCATGAACGAAGCAGTCTTTTAACTCATGATTGATGGTGTCTTAGTTGTGTGCCATATGCTGCAATGAACCATGTTGCCAACATGGATGTGTGCCATAGCTGTGCTACTCTGATATTGCTCTTCAAATGTGAAATGGACGGGATATATGTCATTTACACTGTGTGTGAAGTTGGATGTACATTCATACCCATCAAATGTGATGTGGCATTTTTCTGTATCCTAATCTGTATATCTGCAATGCTCCATGAGGCTAAACTCTGATTATGATTCCTAGGGATCATGTGATGCATAAATAATTACCCAGACCATGATTTAGCGAGGAAGTGAGGTGTTTAATGACATATGGTAAGACAGTGGTGATGGTGACCAGAGTTAAAAGACGTTTTGTACAATGGGTTGTGTCCGACGCAATCCTGCTGCAGTGTTTGGATGGTACCCCTCATGTTGATAGACGACATCCTCCTCTTCTTCCTCTTCAGGAATTTGTGGCTCTGGTTCATAGAGGGGAATGTTCCTCCTTACACATATGTTGTACAGGATGGCAAAGGTCAAAATGATCTTGCAGACCATTTCAGGTGAATATAAGAGGCTGCCTCCGGTGATGTCGAGGCATCTGAATCGTGATTTCAGGATGCCAAAAGTCCTCTCTACTATGGTGTGTGTCCTCCAATGTGCCTCATTATAGGCACTCTCTGATGCTGTGCATGGGTTGGCAAATTGGGTCATGATCCATGGCTGGATCCCATACCCCTGATCAGCTGAAAGAGAAAATGAGTGAAAAATGTTGGATGTAGCTTATACCATGATTATCACTTTGCATGGCAGTTGTTATCTTGAGTTGTCTGTGACTCATCTGTGTTTGTGTTATTGTGTGGGATCCTAGGCTTCTAGGGTGTTCTTTCTGCATTGGGTTGTTTACTGATTTACCTGATATCAGCAGTATATTTGTAAACTTTCAGTTCATTGTGTACTCCCATGCATTATGTCATGTGAAAGAAGTGTCCATGTGCCCTCACTGGAGGTGACATGACACTTCGACCCATGCAGTCGATTACACTGTGGTGGTAACACAGGTGAACTATGTGGCCTGAAGATCCCATCCAATTCAACATATGTAATAGCATGTGAAAAACAACAGTGAGGACCTTTGATTTGGCTAGGTGAGAATGTACGACACAGCTCCATAAGTTGGCAGCACTGAAGTGTTGACAATTGACAATGCAACAATAACCCATGTGTGACAAGTTCTAAGCAAACCTATTTTTGTGCCCTCACTGAGTTGACTCATGTGCAAATGTGTACCTATACTACTGAATCTGGTCCAGTTCAGCTGGCTAACCTGGTTGTGGGGGGGAGGTTTAATTGTCAGAATGTCCATATGCCTGTACATCTGTTGGGTATATGTGTAATTGTCTCAATCCGTATGTGTAGCAGTGTGCACTTTGCATCATTGTCACATCAATATGTGTTCTTAGCACAGTCCATTTGCTTATTGCTAGTGGGCAATGTCACCCCAGGAGTGATGTGAGATGTTGGTACTGCCTCAATGATCCCATGTCACCCTCATTCAAGTCATTATCATCATGCTATGTGTCTCATGGTGTTTGACCTGCAGCAAAACACATTACACACCCCTTACACAGTACATATTGCTTGGAAGGGTGTGTGATTGAGTGTTATTGATGTGCTATTGAAAGATTCATCTTCCTAGTTGTACTGCCAGTCAAGGCCATGTCATTGTGACTGTGTGGTTTTAAATTGGTCCCTTGTGGCTCTGGAGTGGCTTCTGTTGTTATTTGCATCTGTCATTTGTCCATAGGTGTGTATCCCATTGCGTCAGGATATCAAACATGACTAGCAGTGTCACAACCTCAGTGTCTTCCTGGTCACGTGTCAATGTAGTGGTGTATGTGTTGTGTGTCCTACAGGGTCGCTGTGCAGTGTGTATACAACTGGGTTTCTGTACTTACCAACAAGTAGGCCATTTCCATATCATCTATCCTGGAAGTGTTGATTGATGGTGCAGTGGCGGAAGACGAATGAATCATGTACACTCCCAGGATACTTTGCCACGATTTTGGTGATCAATCCCCAGTAATCCACAATGGCCTGCACATTGATGGAGTGTGTGTGCTTCCTGTTGTGGTATAGATGCTCGGTTGCAGCAGGTGGCACAATCCGTACATGTGTGCAGTCAATGGCACCAAGCACGTGTGGGAAGCCATTGATTTGGTAGAAGCCCTGTTTGGTCTCCTGCTGCTTCAGCTGTGTGTTGGGGAAGCTGATGTGGCGGAGTGTGAGGGAGATGATATCATCCAGTACCTTGGGTAGGAAGGCAGAGAATGAGGGCTGTGTGATCCCAGCAACCAGTGCACCAGTTGTTTGAAAAGAGCCACTTGCCAACGTGTGGAGGTCAGCTAGCAGCTTGGTCTCTGGTGGAATGATGTGGGGTGTCTGCAAGCTGGGTGCCAACTGTGGTTCAACGTGGCGCAGCAGCTTCTGTATGGCTTGCCAGTTTAATCTGTACCTCTGGATGATATCATGTTCCCTGAGGCCCAGAAGGGTTGTCCTGGTCCTGAATATCCTCTCCTGCCTTCTGTGTTGCCTTTGGGGTCCCTGTTGGTGTGGTGGAAGCTGTTGCTGTTGGTCCTGTGTTCTGCGTCTTTGTGCATGGTGAATGAATAGCACCTCCATAACTTCCTTTTGGAGCTCTGCTGTTGCTTCTGTGTGTTTTCCCTAAGTACTGGTGTGTTTGCCCCATTTTAACGCCTGCCCTGATCCAGGCATTAATTTCTGACGCAAATCGGGTGGGCACCATTTTCCGACTTTGACTCCCAGCCGTGCGGGATTTTTGCGCAGTTGGATAAATATGGCGCACGGGTGTTTAGGTCATTTCTTGGACGGGAAAGCCTACCTTGCATGACATTAACGCAAGGCGGTTTCACGCATCCAGAAAATGACGCACATAGCAGAATTTTGACGTTCGCAGGGTCAGGCATCAAAGTATAAATATGGTGTTAAGTTTGCGCTGAAGTTGTGTTAAAAAAATGACGCAAGCCCGGCACAAGCAGAGTATAAATATGCCCCTAGGTATCAACCACTAGCAGCTTCAACACATTTTTTTATAGATTATTTGCTGTTTTAAAATTTTGAGATTATATTGTGGTAAGTTATCAAGTTTATTTCTTGCTCCACCCCAATCCAGATGAGCCATATTATGTGGAGGCAGATGCTTCAGATGTTGCCATAGGAGGTATCCTTTCCCAGCGTCATAAAGATGCAGGTCAATTACATTCAGTGGCCTATTTCTCTCGAAAATTAACACCACCAGAGATAAATTATTCAATTGCGGATAAGGAGCTATTGGCAGTCAAAGAATCTTTTCGTGAGTGGAGGCATTACATTTTGGGAGATAAGCATAAAGTGACCGTTTACACGGACCACCGAAAATTACAGTTTTTAAAATCAGCTCGAACCCTAACAGCTAGACAACTGCGTTGGTCCCTATATTTTGCAGACTTTGATTTTGTTATCACTTTCAGACCAGGAAAAGTAAATGGGAAGGCAGATGCTCTATCTCGAATTGATACCGGTGCAGTTAAAGAGCCTCCAGAAAAATTATTGTTTATTCCACAAGAGAAGTTCATATCTGCCATATTGTATGAAAATTTAACCAAAGAAATTCAAGAAAACTTAACATTCGAAGGAATGCTGAAGTGGTCCAAAGAAGGCCAAGGAAGAGAAATCAAAAAAGGTTTGCCATACTTTAAAGGTGCACTGTATGTTCCGACTGTGGAGCTGCAAAACAAATTCTTCAGGCTTATCATGACGATCAATTGGCTGAACACAAAGGAATTCAAAAGACTCAAAATCTAATACAACGAGAATTTTGGTGGCCAAAAATGAAAACTCAGATAAGACAATATGTGTCAACTTGTGACAAATGTCAAAGAGGGAAATCAAATAGAACAGCTTCACAAGGTCTGTTAAGACTTTTGCCCACTGCACCCCATGCCTGGCATACTGTTACTATGGATCTTATAGTGGACCTCCCTAGTAGCCAAGGTTTTAACACTATCCTAGTTTTTGTAGACACTTTCACTAAAATGGCGCATTTCATTCCTTTGAAAGAAATCCCTCGAGCCCCACAGGTTGCACAGTTGTTTACACAACACATAGTACGCGCCCATGGTATCCCAAAAATTCTAGTTTCAGACATGGGGTCCCAATTTGTTTCTCGCTTTTGGAAGGCCTTTAGTAAAAGATTAGGAATTGATTCATGTTACTCTACCAGTTACCATCCTGAAACCGATGGGCAAACAGAGAGAGTGAATCAAGAGTTAGAACAGTATCTAAGACTCAATTTATTCTATAAAGAGAAGGAATGGCCTGAGTTGATGTGGGCAGCTGAATTTGCTTACAATAATGCTGTTCATTCCACCACTGGGTTCACCCCCTTTAATCTGAACCATGGTAGACATCCTAATGTAATGTTGGGTAAAGAAGATGATTCAGTGCCTGCAGTAGAAGAGATGGTGAGGGATTTGCAGACCACGTTAGTTAGGGCTAGAAAAAACATAATTCAAGCAAAAAACTCATATAAGACTCAGGCTGATAGAAAAAGAAGAGAGAGCCCCATTTATTCGAAAGGAGACAAAGTTTGGTTATCCACTCGTCATTTACGTCTCAAAGGAAATCGCAAATTTCAGCCACGATTTATAGGCCCATTCAAAGTTGACAAGATGATCAATCCAGTGGCAGTTAAATTGCAGTTGCCAGCTCATCTAAAGATACATCCTGTTTTCCATGTCTCCTTGTTAAAGAACAGTCCTCCAAATTTACGTCAAAACTCCCCTCCAATTCCTATCCAGATTAGCTCTGCAGAAGAGTATGAGGTCAATCAAATCTTAGATTCCAAAATCCGTAATGGCCAGCTTTATTATCTAATTGATTGGAAAGGTTATGGTCCAGAGGAACGATCCTGGGAGCCGCACGAGTATGTACATGCTTCAAGATTAGTGAGAAACTTTCATAGAACCTACCCAAACAAACCTAAATTGGAGAACTGTTCCTTGAGGGGGAGTATTGTCATGACCACAGAAACTTGGCAAGTCAAATCAAAGAAGTGCATGAGAAAAGCAAAGAGATATCCTCAGTGGAGACAGTGAAGCCCAAACTGGAAGAAGGTTTGCAGAGTAATCTTGCGCTTATTTCAAAGGAAGAATCAAGAAGAGAAGATCCAAGATGGCCGCTGTGAGTCCTGAAGGTTAGTCACAGTTCTAGTCTTGCAATCGGTTGGTTGCTAGGTTACGAGCTCTCCAGCTGGAAGCCTTGCACTTCAATTGAGGTCTGACAGGAATCAGCTGTGTGGAGAGAGAGCGCGCTTCAGTACAGAAACTCCTGTGAGGTAAAATTACATTTGAAGATTATATCACAGAAAACGGATAAATATTGTCAAGGTTTATTCGAAGAGTTTGATAGTAGACCATTCCCGTGGAAGTCCGCAAGGCTACAGAGTTAATGTATGAATTAACCTTATGTTTACAAGGTTCTTGTTAAGATATTAAAGTCAAAGAAAAAACAAACTTTAAAAGAGCAAGTATCTACAAATGTCCAGGTTATAAACAAGTGACAAGTTTAAAGGAGAAAAGAACTGTTAACAAATAAGCATTTACAAATTCAATGGTAATAAACCAAAATTGAGTTTAAAAGAGAAACAAACTTAAATAAACAAGCATTTACAACTGCAAGTTATCGACAGATGTCGAAGTAAGGAAGGAGAAACTAACTGTAATAAACAAGCATTTACAAATACAAGTTATCAACAAATGTCGAAGTAAGAAAGGAGAAACTAACTTTAATAAACAAGCATTTACAAATACAAGTATTGACAGAAGTCACAATAAGACAGGAGAAATTAAATAACATCAGCTGATTTGAAGAACGCATTATCACCAACTATATATATATATATTTATAAATATATATATAGCAACATAAAACCAATCTCTAACAAAGGTTGAGAAGTTCTTCCAGAATCAGTAATAAGCATTTTTCTATGAAGAGCTATCATTTATAGAGAGAAGCAAGGCTACAGAGAACTCAGGGTGAGTGAAGAAATAATAGAATTAAAGAGAATTAAGTGTTGAGAGTAGAAAGTGAAAAACTGATGTTGTATGTCCCTAGTAATTGCGACTGTGACTCTTGCAGGTGCTGTATCCAATCTTAGATGTGAAGAGGCAGACAGAGTACTGGTGTTCATCATCTCTGTGGCAGTCTCTCTACCATCCCATTCCCCTTTCCCCCTCCGGGGTACTCAACACGAAGGATGAATATTCGTTGTCAGTAGCTCGGGTCGGGACTGAGGAGTTATCTTCTGCTTCTGACGAAATCGAATTGAAGTATCCTGACAGATTGAAGTGCCATCACCCTAATTTTAGGGAAAAAACAGATTTCCTCCTGAGCAGAATGGCAGAAGGAATTGATATAAAAGCATTAGCCACCGTTTTGGAAGGGCTACAGAAACAATTAAATAACACCATAGAAGAAACAGTCCAAATAAAACAGCGAATAAAGGAGTTAGGGAACACCGCTAAATCAAATGAATCTGTGTTTTCACAAATCCCTAGCCCTTCACAGTCTGCAGGTATATCCACTCAAGTAATTCATGCGGTTTCCCCTATTATTCCTTTGGCTCAACCCGAGCGCTTCGGTGGGAATCCAAATAAGGCGCAGATTTTTCTGACCCAATGCTTATTGCATTTTTTATGTAGACCAGTCATTTTTTCCGAAGACCAGTCCAAAGTGGCATTTATATTGTCTTATCTGACAGGAGATGCGGCCGCATGGTCCATGCCAATAATTTCCAGAAATGATCCTGTTTTATATAATTTCCAAAATTTCAAGGAAGAGTTCTTAAGAATATTTGATCGGCGAACTGCAGCTCAAGCCACTGACAATGAACTACTGGAAATCAGGCAAGGTAATAAAGATCTAGTAGCCTATCTGGCTCATTTCAATAAACTCATTGTAGTGACTGCCTGGCCGGAGTCAAAAAGAGCCGCCATATTTTATCGTGGACTGAGAGATGAATTGAAAGATGCCTTAGCACAAGTTCCAAATAGACCCACCGAAATTTCGGAGTTAATTGATCTTGTGTTACAGATTGACCACCGGTTAACTGAACGAAGAGCAGAAAAGAGAAGAGAGTATCGACCATTTCCCCTGAGAATTGATCGTGTAAGAAATGATCATACGAGAGCCGGAGAAGGGATAACGATAGAAGAACCAATGCAAATTGGTTCCATCCAAGGTCCTTTATCTAAGGAAGAAAAAGAGAAAAGAAGAGTGAATCAACTATGTTTATGTTGCAGTGCATCTGGGCATTTTGTTAAAAACTGTCCCAAGAAACCCAAAGCTCTTCAGTCGGGAAAAGGCCAGCTTCATCAGTAGAGGGAGTTGCCCTGATGAAAGCAGAACCCAAGACAACTCCTTTAGATCAACGAGTGGCGAATACCTTACAAACCGCAGCGCCACATTTGGTACAAACAGTATCAGTTAAGACCCTTGAGAAGGAAATTCAAGGGATCTCAGTTATGATAGACTCTGGAGCTACGGGCAACTTCTGTGATATCAAATACGCTCGTAAAATGGGTATTCGATTTATCAAGAAATCTACTTTGGAAGTAGTAAGAGCTGTGGATGGAACCAATCTTTCTTCAGGACCCATTTCCCATGAGACCGAACCAATTCAGATGCAAGGTTTTGGTGGACATCAGGAGCAGATAATCTTTAATTTGATAGATGCTCCACAATTTCAACTCATTTTGGGTCTGCCCTGGCTTACAGAACATAATCCACAAATTGATTGGAGCAAAAGAACGATCAAGATGAATTCCTCTTACTGCAAATAGAATTGCTTTTATGATGGAGTGGAAGTGTCCACCAAGTCCCAAGCGGCCTGTTTATCATCACACTCTTCAATGATCTGTGCACTAAAGACAGCAGAAATCCCAAAAGAATATGAGGATTTAGTCGCCGTTTTTGATGAAAAGGAGGCTGAGAAATTGCCACCACATCGACCCTACGACTGCAAAATTGAACTGGAGCCAGGTGCGATATTGCCTTGTAGCAGAATATACGCATTGACCGAAGCAGAGAATCAACATTTAAAGGAGTATTTGGATCAATATCTTGCTAATGGTTTTATTCGTCCTTCTGAATCTCCAGTGTCATCCCCACAATTTTTCATACCAAAGAAGGATGGGAGTCTTCGAACTCGCATTGATTATCGAGCCCTCAATCAGGTTACCATCAAGAATCGATACCCACTGCCTTTAGTGTCAGTTTTATTAGATCAAGTAAAGAATGCTAGAATCTACACCAAATTGTACCTGCGAGGAGCATATCATTTGATTCGAGTGGCTTCAGGGGATGAATGGAAAACCGCTTTTCGGACTCGATACGGATTATTTGAATATCAAGTGATGCCTTATGGGTTATGCAATGCTCCCGCTGCCTTCCAGCATTTCGTTAATGATATATTACGAGAATTCCTCGACCGGATTGCCATGGTTTATATAGATGACATTTTAATCTTTTCCGACAATCTACAAGAGCACATTTCCCATGTTCGATCCATCCTCACAAGGTTGCAAGAAAACCATCTCTATGTAAAATTGGAGAAGTGTCCATTTCAAGTGGAACGAGTTGAGTTCTTAGGATTCATTTTGTCACCAGAAGGAGTTAGTATGGATCCTGCCAAGATAAAGGCAGTGCAACATTGGCCTTCTCCTTGCAATGTCAAAGAGATCCAGAGTTTCTTGGGGTTCGCTAATTTTTATCGAAGATTCATATCCAATTTTTCTCAAACAGTTACACCCATTACTCGATTGTTGAAGAAAGGAGTGAAGTTTGAGTGGACAAAAGAAGCTGAAAATGCTTTACATTTTTTGAAGAATTCCTTCGTCTCAGCTCCAATCTTGCTCCACCCCAATCCAGATGAGCCATATTATGTGGAGGCAGATGCTTCAGATGTTGCCATAGGAGGTATCCTTTCCCAGCGTCATAAAGATACAGGTCAATTACATCCAGTGGCCTATTTTTCTCGAAAATTAACACCACCAGAGATAAATTATTCCATTGCGGATAAGGAGCTATTGGCAGTCAAAGAAACTTTTCGTGAGTGGAGGCATTACATTTTGGGAGCTAAGCATAAAGTGACCGTTTACAATGACCACCGAAATTTACAGTTTTTAAAATCAGCTCGAACTCTAACAGCTAGACAACTGCATTGGTCCCTATATTTTGCAGACTTTGATTTTGTTATCACTTTCAGACCAGGAAAAGTAAATGGGAAGGCAGATGCTCTATCTCGAATTGATACCGGTGCAGTTAAAGAGCCTCTAGAAAAAGAATTGATTATTCCACAAGAGAAGTTCATATCTGCCATATTGTATGAAAATTTAACCAAAGAAATTAAAGAAAACGTATCATTCGAAGGAATGCTGAAGTGGTCCAAAGAAGGCCAAGGAAGAGAAATCAAAAAAGGTTTGCCATACTTTAAAGGTGCACTGTATGTTCCGACTGTGGAGCTGCAAGAAAAAATTCTTCAGGCTTATCATGACGATCAATTGGCTGGACACAAAGGAATTCAAAAGACTCAAAATCTAATACAACGAGAATTTTGGTGGCCAAAAATGAAAACTCAGATAAGACAATATGTGTCAACTTGTGACAAATGTCAAAGAGGGAAATCAAATAGAACAGCTTCACAAGGTCCGTTAAGACCTTTGCCCACTGCACCCCATACCTGGCATACTGTTACTATGGATCTTACAGTGGACCTCCCTAGTAGCCAAGGTTTTAACACTATCCTAGTTTTTGTAGACACTTTCACTAAAATGGCGCATTTCATTCCTTTGAAAGAAATCCCTCGAGCCCCACAGGTTGCACAGTTGTTTACACAACACATAGTACGCGCCCATGGTATCCCAAAAATTCGAATTTCAGACAGGGGGTGCCAATTTGTTTCTCGCTTTTGGAAGGCCTTTAGTAAAAGATTAGGAATTGATTCTCGTTACTCTACCAGTTACCATCCTGAAACCGATGGGCAAACAGAGAGAGTGAATCAAGAGTTAGAACAGTATTTAAGACTCAATTTATTCGATAAAGAGAAGGAATGGCCCGAGTTGATGTGGGCAGCTGAATTTGCTTACAATAATGCTGTTCATACCACCACTGGGTTCACCCCCTTTTATCTGAACCATGGTAGACATCCTAATGTAATGTTGGGTAAAGAAGATGATTCAGTGCCTGCAGTAGAAGAGATGGTGAGGGATTTGCAGACCACGTTAGTTAGGGCTAGAAAAAACATAATTCAAGCAAAAAACTCATATAAGACTCAGGCTGATAGAAAAAGAAGAGAGAGCCCCATTTATTCGAAAGGAGACAAAGTTTGGTTATCCACTTGTCATTTACGTCTCAAAGGAAATCGCAAATTTCAGCCACGATTTATAGGCCCATTGAAAGTTGACAAGATTATCAATCCAGTGGCAGTTAAATTGCAGTTGCCAGCTCATCTAAAGATACATCCTGTTTTCCATGTCTCCTTGTTAAAGAACAGTCCTCCAAATTTACGTCAAAACTCCCCTCCAATTCCTATCCAGATTAGCTCTGCAGAAGAGTATGAGGTCAATCAAATCTTAGATTCCAAAATCCGTAATGGCCAGCTTTATTATCTAATTGATTGGAAAGGTTATGGTCCAGAGGAACGATCCTGGGATCCGCACGAGTATGTACATGCTTCAAGATTAGTGAGAAACTTTCATAGAACCTACCCAAGCAAACCTAAATTGGAGAACTGTTCCTTGAGGGGGAGTACTGTCATGACAACACAAACTTGGCAAGTCAAATCAAAGAAGTGCATGAGAAAAGCAAAGAGATATCCTCAGTGGAGACAGCAAAGCCCAAACTGGAAGAAGGTTTGCAGAGTAATCTTGCGCTTATTTCAAAGGAAGAATCAAGAAGAGAAGATCCAAGAAGGCCGCTGTGAGTCCTGAAGGTTAGTTACAGTTCTAGTCTTGCAATCGGTTGGTTGCTAGGTTACGAGCTCTCCAGCTGGAAGCCTTGCACTTCAACTGAGGTCTGACAGGAATCAGCTGTGTGGAGAGAGAGCGCGCTTCAGAACAGAAACTCCTGTGAGGTAAAATTACATTTGAAGATTATATTACAGAAAAAGGAAAAATATTGTCAAGGTTTATTCGAAGAGTTTGATAGTAGACCGTTCCCGTGGAAGTCGGCAAGGCTACAGAGTTAATGTATGAATTAACCTTATGTTTACAAGGTTCTTGTTAAGATATTAAAGTCAAAGAAAAAACAAACTTTAAAAGAGCAAGTATCAACAAATGTCCAGGTTATAAACAAATGACAAGTTTAAAGGAGAAACGAACTGTTAACAAATAAGCATTTACAAATTCAATGGTAATAAACCAAAATTGGGTTTAAAAGAGAAACAAACTTAAATAAACAAGCATTTACAGCTACAAGTTATCGACAGATGTCGAAGTAAGGAAGGAGAAACTAACTGTAATAAACAAGCATTTACAAATACAAGTTATCAACAAATGTCGAAGTGAGAAAGGAGAAACGCACTTTAATAAACAAGCATTTACAAATACAAGTATTGACAGAAGTCACAATAAGACAGGAGAAATTAAATAACATCAGCTGATTTGAAGAACGCATTATCACCAACTATATATATATATATATAGCAACATAAAACCAATCACTAACAAAGGTTGAGAAGTTCTTCCAGAATCAGTAATAAGCATTTTTTTATGAAGAGCTATCATTTATAGAGAGAAGCAAGGCTACAGAGAACTCAGGGTGAGGGAAGAAATAATAGAATTAAAGAGAATTAAGTGTTGAGAGTAGAAAGTGAAAAACTGATGTTGTATGTCCCTAGTAATTGCGACTGTGACTCTTGCAGGTGCTGTATCCAATCTTAGATGTGAAGAGGCAGACTGAGTACTGGCGTTCATCATCTCAGTGGCAGTCTCTCTACCATCCCATTCCACTTTCCCCCTCCGGGGTACTCAGCACGAAGGATTAATATTCGTTGTGAGTAGCTCGGGTCGGGACTGAGGAGTTATCTTCTGCTTCTGAGGAAATCGAATTGAAGTATCCTGACAGCTTTCTGTCTTGGCAGATTTTAACGAGGTGGGTAAACGGTCTACAGTTGGTTGGATTTCTAGGCTGATACACATAAGCTTAAGCTTGATATGGACTGGGAAGCCAAAGTCAAAGTAAGGCTGTCGCTTTAGAAACTTGTAGGTAATTATGACTTGCCAGGCATGGGCTGGCTTCGCCAGAGTTGCTTTATCTTTTTGCATAGAAAGACATCTTGTGGTTCTGTTGAGGATTTTTTAACTCACCAATTGATGCCTGTGAGAGTGCAGCACATTACATCCAGCCCTACTGGCATTTTGCAGACTTTTTAAAACATATTTCACAAATGCAGTGCACAATAATTTTGCTGGCCATCAAAACATGGCAAGTTCCCATTCCCATAAATAGAAATTCCATTGAAACTATACAAAAGCTAATTATAATTCACCTGCAGTTTGAACACATTTTGTATAGATTTTTGCTGTTTGCATATTTTTAGATTATACTGTGGTGAGCTTTCTTAAAAATACTAATTACTTTAAAGTAAATGCGAGCGAAATTAAGGCCCATATTTATCCTTTTTTAGCACTTCATTTGTGTCATTTTTTGATGCAAAAGTGGCACAAACTTTCAAAATACAATTGTATTTTGTAAGTTTGCACCTTTTTTGCATAAAAAAGCAGTGCAAATGGGGCGCTAAAAGATTATAAATATGGGCCTAAGTTCCTTTAACTGAAGGCTGAAATGTAAGACTTTGCTATATGACCGATCAGCAGGACTTGTGCAAGGATTTTTGGACCTTTGAACAAAGTAGTATTTCGCCACTCTTCTGTCTCCAGATACCCTGGGTCATACTGTAAGTTTCTTTTGCGAATCTGACAATTCATTGAGATGGCACTTAATATTGCCTTTCTGTAGTACCAGTAGAGCTGGTCATTCGTATTGCAAATATGTTCAATCTGAAAAAGAACACAAGAGCACAGATGAACAACTAGTATCAAAAAATCAGGTACTTCTTTTAAAGTTTATTGGACAGCCACCCAATGACAGATAAAAATAGCTAAATATTATTACACTTGTGACTGCACTAATGAAAAATATCTACATTTGTTTCTGGGCACATTGAAACTGTAAGGGCAAAACTAATATCACAGCTGCCATCAAGGCCCATTGCTTTCAATGTATATAGATAATGGGCTATAAGTCCCCCCTCAAACCAATGGGCTATTGGGATAGGCCTCTTTCAACTACTCGATGTAGATATTGGCATCCATGTGTTAAATCAGCTCGTCAATCCATTCAACCCAGACTCCCTTGCTATATGGTTCAAGGATGCCTGCCTTGGCAGATACATTTTGCAGGGGTAAAAACAGGGTTTCGCCATCTTTTAGTAAATACAGCGCATCCCTGAATTCCTAAAGTGGCGCAGTACAGCGCTGCAAATTGTTTGTAAATGTGGCCCTTAGGCCCTTAGTCAAGAAAAAGTGGAGCTTCAGAGCTGAAGCAACACTTTTTCTGCGCCCCCACCGGCATCTAACGACACCATGGTTGCACCGTATTTATGATACAGTGCATCGTGGTGGTCATTAGCAGAATGGCGTCAACATTTTTGATGCTATTCTGGCACTATGCTACACTGGCATCAAAAACTTTGACGCTAGTGTAGCAAAGTGCAAGGAGGCCCTTAGGTTTCTATGGGAGCATAATTTTAACGTCTGCTCTGAGCAAGTGTTAAAAATGATGCCAAAAATGGCGCAGTGAAATGTGTTCAACTTCACTGTGCTATTTTTGTGGGCCTCCAAGCATAATGTGGCGCAAGGGTTTACAAAGTGGTGCAATGCATGCATTGCACCACTTTGTAAAAGTGGCGTGTGAAAAAAGCCACTGTAGCGCCACCTTGACGTAAAAAAAAAAAATGCATGGCGGTGCTGAGGTGGCACTAAGGGCTCTTAAATAATATGCCCCTTATTCTGCAGAATCTTTGTCCCTTCGTGGCCTCTCATTCACCAGGGATGATATCATGCTGGGCTGTTATGTGTTGGGACAGGGAGTTGTCCAATGTAAGAAAAAACCCACCTTCAGATAAGGGTTCTGGAATAACAGAATCACTGTAAACAAACACAAAGACAGCACGCCAAAAAATAGAAACCACAGAAAAACAATTAATCATTAATCAAGCTAAATATTTGAAAACAATATCATGATTCACACGCTAAATATATATAAACAGTATAATATGAAAACATTAAATATCCCCTAGGACAAACAGACCAGATAAAAAAAAAATCCAATCACACATACTCAGACATACAAATGAAAAAATACCAACCAGGACACAACAGTCATCAAAACACAATATTCACATAAATATGAAATACTCTCCCCTAGGGACAGTGTATCCAAAAATGTAAACAGCAAAATAAAAAAAAATCAATAGATCAGTGTACATATCCAAAAAGAAGAGTTATTAACATCTTTATTCAAAGAAAATCCTCCTGTTTCAGGGCTATGTTATAGTATAGAAAAGTATTTTCTTATAGCCTGATAGGTTTTATCCTTAATAGGTCACAAATCCCAGGATATAGATGAAATGAGGAGAGCAGATCCAACCAACCGTCTTAGTCCAAGTCTGTAGTGCTGACGTGTGTTTTGGTGAAAAGTGGCCACAGAGGGACACTCACCTTCATCATGGCACATACCATTTGAATCAATATAAACATCCCAGGGGAAACTGTAATAGTTGTCAACCCGATTCCTATGAAACAAAAAAGCAATAACTTATATCTATTGGCTTGCCAAACAAAACACATATAAGACACACAAAAAGAAATAGAAATAAAGAGAGAGAAAAGAAACAAGAAACAAGAAGAAAGACAAAATACGTGCTCAGATGGGTCTCAATGCCACAGATGCCGGTAAAATTCATGCAAAATAAAGAAATCGCACATGAGGAATTAACCTCTCAGATGAAGTCTGTGCACCCGAGGTCACACCCAACATTGAGTAAAAAGGAAGTGTGTTAATACAATACTAGAATAAAAATGCACACTCCGGAAATTAGGGCACCAAAGTAAGCATAATACCCACAAGTTGGTAACATAGGAACAAATTTGGGCCCAACCAGCACTTACTATCCAACAATGGATTCTCCAGACTCCAATCCCAGCCACAATTAGACAAGCTTGTAGGAGGGTCTGTAGTTTGATCAAAAACCCAATATTTAAATAGAGAGAAACACAGGGACGTCAAGGCACACCAGTGAGGACAAACCATCTCCAAAGGACTAAGCAGTTATACATCCTACTCCTTCACATCAACAAAGTGGGTTCTACAAATCCTCAAAAACCTTACCTTTACATCATCGATCTCTCAACAAGATGAATCGAATGAAGATTCAATGGTGAGTATTTGAAAACCAGTCATTCACATCCCAGCTTGATTCTGGCTCGTAAATCTAGTAAAAGAGTCCCTAGCCTTTATATCGGCTAAAAGGCTCCAGGTCTGTAGCAAAGCTGCCCCAGGGGGATGTACCGGCAAAGCAGATATTGACAGACAACAGACATATATCAGGTCCGATCGTACTATTTTTGAGACTGCACGATGACTCGATGTTCAAAATAAAATGATCTCCGTCCTTGTCCTGACTGAATTTCTATTAGCAAGGCAGGCAAAAGAATCTTGTGCCTATATATCGGCTAATAAGCTCCAGGTGTAAGGAATTCAACTCACACAAGCATGGCAGTAAGACGATAAACGACGGACAACATAGTTCCCGTTGTCCAATCAAAAAATCCAGCTGCCATCTTGGAGGAATAAAACAAAGTGAATTATACCAGCAAAGCAAATATTGACGAACAACAGAGAACATCAGTGTCTAGTCAAAATATTTTTAAGCCAACACAATAACTCAATAATTGTTATAAGATACTCCCCATCTTTGACAGAGCGAGCAAAAAAATCACAAGCCTGTATATCAGTCAGTGCATTCCTGAAATACAAGAGTTCATCTAACTCACACATGGCAGTAATTCAGTAAATGACGGACATATGAGATCCCTGATGTCAAATCGGAAAATATAACCGCCATCTTGAAAGCATAAAGAACAAAAAAAGTCTGATGCCCAGGTCTAAGAAAGATATAAACAATTCCACCAATCAGCCAACCAAAAATACAGTTCTGCCAACATCGATGACACTCAAAAAAACACTGAAAAGCGGACCCCATCCAAAAATCACCAACACATATAGGACCACCTACATAACAATGATATACCACCAATAAACATCCAACATACCCAGTGAGGAGAATATATATCAAGGGTTTACTACAAAAGCACATAGTCTTACTACATCAGTCATAAACTGTAGGAGGGATCAAAGCTAGAGATATGTATCACAAGGCCCAATCAAGAATATATTGCTGATGATGACAATCAGTTACTGCACTGGACCAGCCCCTAGAGAAAACACCTATAAAGGCCACTGCGACTACCCCTTCCCAAAAGGGAGCGCCATAGTCAAAGAAAGGCACTTTGTTCACAACATATCAGGGAAGATGTAGACAGCACTAGAAGTAACGGATGCAAAACTATTAGGAAAACAACAAAAAAAACATCACAGAAAAGCATTCTCCCATGGTATCCTATCATTGAGTCCTTCATATACTGTATCTAAAAATTATATCCAAAAAAACTACCTCTTCTTCCAAAATGTATCAATATCACTTTGAGATATTCTAATCTTTTCTAGAATGGTCCATCTCAATTCACCCTGTTGATGTCCCTTCTCCATACAATGATCTACTAGGGGAGCCTGAAGTCAATGGTTCTTAATAGCTAACTTGTGCTCACTAAAACATAGCCAAAATTGTCTACCTGTCTCAGCCACATTTCCTAGGTGCCAAGGACACAAGATGAAATATATAATTTTGGCACTTTGACAGTTGGTCTTAGTCTTTAGTTTAATCATCTTCTTGTTGTACTGTAATGTATCAGATACCGTGGCCTGAGCACATGCGTGGCACATGCCACATCGATGATTGCCCAGTACGGGATCGGTGCCTGTAATACTCTTCTGTATATATACAATCTCTCTTCTAGGCCTTGCTTGGACTAGCTTATCTTGTAGATTAAAATTTATTTTAAAAGCAAACATTGGTCTCGGGAGAGGAGCATGTTATTCATTTATGTTAAACATATCCCAGTTTGTATTAATAACTCCTTGTATCTTGTTATTGATATTGGAATGTCTAAAGACACACAGCATCCTACTTTTTTATCCTTTTGATGTGATTCAAGAAAAATATCCAGATTATAATATTTGGCCCTTTTATATGCATCACGAATCACCCTATACAGGTAACCTCTCTGAAGAAAAATTCTCTTTTCATTATCTTAGCGTTTTTTTCTCATATCCGCTAATGCTACTACAGTTCCTTCGAATCCTGAGAAACTGACTAAATGGGATGCTTTGTCATTGGCAACTGGGATGGTAGCTATCAAAACGTAGTAAAGTATTTCTATCGGTAGGTTTTGCATATAGAGTCACCTGAAGATGTTTCTCTGCTTCAAAAATGAGAATATCTAGAAATTCAACTTTCTGGTTACTCACATGAGGAGTGAATTTAAGATTATTGTCACATACATTGAGCCACTCAATAAATTCCTGAAGATGATCTTCCCCTCCCTTCCAGATGAACAAGATGGCATCAATATAGCTGCCCCAATGGGTAATGTTCTAAAAAAAAGGAGCAACTTCATTATAGGTGTGTTTAGTCTCACACTGGCCCATATATATATTTGCCACACTAGGAGCACATGCAGCTCCCATGCTGACTTCCTTGATCTGTCTATATATGGTTCCATCAAATTCAAAGAAATTCTCCTCCAATACAATTTTGAGACAACTCAAGATAAAATCTGCAGGGACATTGGTGTCCTTCTCTTCCAATAGACGTTGAACCACCCCATAAGCTTCCTGTTGTGGAATATTAGTATATAGTGCTTCAACAGCCAAGGTGACAAAGAAAGAGCTCTCCGGACTGAATTCAAGTCCCTCAATCTTGGTTATTGTATGTCCAGTATCCTTAATATAGGAGGGAAATTTTGCAATCAATGGCTTAAGGAAGAAGTCAACATATTTAGATAGTGGTTCAGTCGCCGACCCAATGGTGGAAGTGATTGGTCTGAGGGGGTCATCATCAACCTGTTTATGGGTTTTAGGTACCCCATAAATGACAGCCAGTTTAGGATTGTTAATCAAAGAAAATCAGCCTCCAATTTGGAGATAGTACCACTTTGAATACCCTTTTCATACACTGCCTGAATCTTCACACCAAGCAATACATTGGGATTGTCCCTTATTTTCTGATAGTGTTCCGGTACTGAAATCATTGATTTCATTACTTTGTTTGTATTGCTAAGTATCCAGTAAGATGATCCCCCCTCCTTTATCACATGGCTTCACTGTAATATTTTTATTCTGTTGGAGGTTCTTAATAGCTTCTCTCTACTCTAAAGTAGGATTAGGGGTGGGGGCAGGAGCATCTGTTTGATTTTGTCACAAATTATTATTTCAAAGCTAGCTACTTCAGGGCCTATTTGCCTATTTAATCTAGATTGGGGGTAAATGCCGACTGGGGTTTAAAAACCACCAGGCTCCGGTCATCACTGATCTCCTTGCCCTGAAAGAATTTCTTGAGTCTGACTTTGCTACAAAAAGCCTGAATGTCTTTCATCATTTCAAACTTATTGATCCTCTGACTGGGGACAAATGCAAGGCCGTTGCCTAAAAGATCTAAAGCCACCTGTTTCAATTGAAGATTAGTAAGACTGAAAATGGGAAGAGTCTTATCTACATTCAAGATTTACAATATTGATGTCTCCTTGGTTCTAGAAACTGATGGGATTGATCTCCCTGATGATAAGGTCTTCCTCTCCTTCTGTTTTGTGACCTCCCCCTGGAGCCATTCCAGCTCCCTCAACTGTCTAAAAAAGCACTAGTTCTTATTGCTTTATCATTTGTAAGGTCGTGTCTACTCGATCCTCCTTCCCCATCTGATTCAGAGGTATCTGAGAACGTGACTCTTCGTTGTTTGTACAAGGTATTATTCATATTGGAGCTAAAGTTAATCTCATCTGAATAAAATCTTTCTCTCAGATAGGGATAAACTCTCTCTTGGGAAAAAGTGGTAGATCCTTCCTAAATTTATCCATCTTCCTCTTAATCAGATACTCATGATATGTCTCTATCTCTGCCTCTATTTTCTCTAGACTTCTCTTTGCTTCTTCTAGTGAACATTTTTGTTTAATCTTAGTTTCAAGGGCGATCATTTCATTTTCAAGAAAGCTAATCATTTCTCTTTCTTTCTCTATAATCAACATCATCCAATCTCTTGTATACCGATTCGCTATCAGGGACCATTTTCCCAAGAATTTACGAATATCTGCAAACAAACCAGGGATGTTTCTAACCCTTAGGCCCATTGGAATAACTCAAGCCTTTAGGTATTCCAAGATCAAATTGGCATGTGCTTTAACTCTTTTCATTTTCTTTTTAAGATTAACCAATGTAAAACCATCTTCATCATGTTCCTTAGTGACCATACTCCTGTTACCACCATCCACATCCTTACCAACTAGTGCTAAGAATTGATCTTCAGAGAACCCAAAGGTTTTTAGAGAGTCCATAATGGACATGGAAGTGAAAGAGAAGAGAAAACAAGAACAAAGACAAAGAAAAGAAAAAGACAAGAGCAAAGGCAAGAACAAAGGGATACAGTAAATGGGAATAAACCAAGAAAAATGCCAGACAAAAAATGGAAAACAAAAAAAAAGGGGAAGAAAGAAAAAGAGAACAAAGAAAGAACCAAATAAAAAAGAAAAGAAAAGAAAAATAAGAAAACAAAACAAGAAAACAACCTATATAATCAACACCAAGCCCTAAGCAGCACAGCTGCGGGAACTATATCAAAAAACAAAAAGGGCTCCCCAATGACACAAATCTGAAGTGGGACAGGGAAAAATAAATCCAATACAAGAAAAAACCCACTTTCAGATAAGGGTTCTGAAATAACAGAACCCCTCTAAACATACAAATAAGACAGCAAGCCAAAAAATAGAAACCACAGAAAAACAATTAATCATTATTAAAGCAAAATATTTGAAAACGATATAATTTATTAATTCACACACTAAATATATATAAACAATATAGTATGAAAACATGAAATATCCCCTAGGACAAACAGACCAGATAAAAAAAACATCCAATCACACAGACTCAGACATACAAATGAAAAAATACCACCCAGGACACAACAGTCATCAAATAACAATATTCACATAAATTTGAAATACTCTCCCCTAGGGATAGTGTACCCAAAAATGCAAACAGCAAAATAAAAAAAAAATCAATAGATCAATGTACATATCCAAAAAGAAGAGTTATTAACCCGTAGGATGACTTGGACGAGGTGACCTCGTCCTACACCCTGGAACTGGGGGGAGCGCTAGCGCTCCCCCCATGTGCAACCCACCCACCTCCCCAAGGCAGGGATGGAAGGGTAAGCTCTTCCCATTCCACCCGACCCCCCCGGCAATCTGATGACGTAAGCGTGCGCACAGCGTGCCAACGTCATCAAGTATTGCCGGGACGCGCTGGAAGCCATTTGCTTCCAGCGTGTCAAGGGAAGAGGACTTCCTTTGGTAAGTCCTTACCTTTTTGGGGGTTTTGGGTGGGGGAAACAGACACGGAGGAAAGGAAAGGGTTTTTCCTTTCTCCCTGTGCCTGTTTTCACTGGATTCCTGCTCCATGATCACGGGCAGGGCCCGCGATCGTGGAGCAGGAATCTCCACTAGACACCAGGAATTTTTTTTTGTATGTTTATTTTGGGGGTGACCCTTTCGTATTTCGCCCCCCCCACCTGGGGGCAGATCGCCGATTTTTCGGCCGATCTACCCCTGGGGGGGGGCAAAATCCACTAGACACCAGGGTTTTCGTTTTTAATGTTTATTTTGGGGGCGACCCCTTGGGCAAGGGTCGCCCCCTTGGGGGCTATTTTATTTAGTATTTCGCCCCCCACCCTGGGGGCAGATCGACGATTTTTCGGCCGATCTGCCCCCGGGGGGGGGGGGGGGGCAAATTCAATAGACACCAGGGATTTCGTTATATAAGTTTATTTTGGGGGCGACCCCTTGGGCAAGGGTCGCTCCCCTGGGAGGCTTTTTTTTCTGT